>NC_064536.1:39191275-39827941 GCF_023856365.1 Brienomyrus brachyistius
GGCGGCCCGGGTTCGACTCCCGGTATGGGAATTATACTTATCGTTGACTGCACCCCTGCAACTGATCTTTATAACTTTTGTTGGTTACGAAATGCAATTCATACGGAAAATAAATATCTTACCCGTGTTGAAACAGCCAAATGAAAATGCGTTTAATCCTTTTCTCTTTGTGTCACTTGTTCAGCCCCGCACTGGACAGAACCGGGACAGTGCAGAGATTATGATAAGGCATATTTGCAAAGTGTTTTCAATTTTCCAAGTCCTTCACAGATTTGTGTTAGTTGACTTTCTATTGATTGTTTTTATATTAATGATTTCGGTTATACCATGAAGATAAGTCTTACTCCTAGTACGGTTTCCTTCTGTTTCAGTGATGTGTGCATCATAATTATGACAGGGATAGGACATGAGTCTAATTTTTCCTGAACAGGTCAGGAATTATCAATATATTGCAAAGCATTTTTAGAGAAATCACTGCTAAATATGGTCTTTGAGGAAATCAAGCATTTGTAGTCAATTATGTAATAAGAGAGACAGGGGAAGAAGGGGGTTATTCCACGAAGCAGGTGTTCTCAGTTAGTTGGATTTACTTAATATGTGCATGTGTACAGCAGAGGGACATGCGTGTGTGCAGCACAGGGAAATGCGTGTGTGCAGCACAGGGACATGCGTGTGTGTGCAGCACAGGGACATGCGTGTGTGTGCAGCACAGGGACATGCGTGTGTGCAGCACAGGGAAATGCGTGTGTGCAGCACAGGGACATGCGTGTGTGCAGCACAGGGATATGCGTGTGTGTGCAGCACAGGGACATGCGTGTGTGCAGAACAGGGACATGTGTGTGTGCAGCACAGGGACATGCGTGTGTATAGCACAGGGACATGCGTGTGTACAGCACAGGGACATGTGTGTGTATAGCACAGGGACATGTGTGTGTGCAGAACAGGGACATGTGTGTGTGCAGCACAGGGACATGCGTGTGTATAGCACAGGGACATGTGTGTGTGCAGCACAGGGACATGCGTGTGTGCCGAACAGGGACATGTGTGTGTGCAGCACAGGGACATGCGTGTGTATAGCACAGGGACATGTGTGTGTGCAGCACAGGGACATGCGTGTGTATAGCACAGGGACATGCGTGTGTACAGCACAGGGACATGTGTGTGTATAGCACAGGGACATGTGTGTGTGCAGAACAGGGACATGTGTGTGTGCAGCACAGGGACATGCGTGTGTATAGCACAGGGACATGTGTGTGTGCAGCACAGGGACATGCGTGTGTGCAGAACAGGGACATGTGTGTGTGCAGCACAGGGACATGCGTGTGTATAGCACAGGGACATGTGTGTGTACAGCACAGGGACATGTGTGTGTATAGCACAGGGACATGTGTGTGTGCAGAACAGGGACATGTGTGTGTGCAGCACAGGGACATGCGTGTGTATAGCACAGGGACATGTGTGTGTGCAGCACAGGGACATGCGTGTGTGCCGAACAGGGACATGTGTGTGTGCAGCACAGGGACATGTGTGTGTACAGCACAGGGACATGTGTGTGTATAGCACAGGGACATGTGTGTGTGCAGAACAGGGACATGTGTGTGTGCAGAACAGGGACATGCGTGTGTACAGCACAGGGACATGCGTGTGTACAGCACAGGGACATGCGTGTGTACAGCACAGGGACATGTGTGTGTGCAGCACAGGAGTATCTTCATGTTGTTCAAATTTTATATTTGTTACTAGAACAGCCAGAAACAGAGAGAAAAAATACATTTCTATTCGCCACATGCTGTATTAGTGTTACTGCACTAGCTAGGATCTTAATCATTCAGGAGTTGGATTAAACCATTACAGGCCTGTTACATCAGTAAAAAAATACAAATTTATGTTTTCATAGGTATTCAAGATAATTTCATTAATCGTCTCGCTTGTGATAAGCAACAAAATGCCGACTACAGGTCACTCAGTTATCCAAAATGATCTAAGTTACAGGTTATTTAGTTATAGGCCCACCTCACCTCCGATGGATCAGTCAACGGTAGGGTTTCAGCACGTGCAATGCGCGTCCACGCGAATCAACTCAGGGCCAGAATAATAAAATAAGGTGGTGTGGGGACAGTATGATCGGCGCACCCTGAATGGCAAGGCTTTTTCAGCTAACCATCTTCTAAACACGGGGACCAGCAGCTCCTTAAACAAGAAAACAAACGTTAACAGTATAACAGGCTCCACCTTGTTTTAAACTTTTGCTGCGCAACATCTTCATGGCGCCAGGGAGGATAAGTGGATACTCAGCGGGGGGGTATGCGGGGAATTACTTTTAACACTTCGGATACAAAGCCAGGAATGGAATTAATTGGAAAAACTACTATTAAAACAAGGTAAGCCAGCTTACAAAACAGCGGATTTTACTTTTTATTCCAAATAAAACGTGGGGTTACCAACTTCAGCCAGGTGGCTGGAGTGAGGTTTTCAGTTCGAGTTGTCTGCACACAAATGTAACAGTTCTTACCTTGTAAATAGTCTGTATTTAACCGTGTAAATTCCCATTTGACGTAGCAAATTTTTGGTTTATAATGGAACATTACCAGTTGACCGTAAGATTTCCTGCGTGAATCTGAATGCGTGAGTGTAATGCCAGATGCTTGAGATTTGGCAACCCTGAAAAAGTAAATTTTTTGATGATTTATATAACAAATAACATCACTTTATACAGTTGTTAAAAAGCAGAAACTTCAACGAACATGAAAGCACCAATAAACTACGTCTTCCATTTTCCAAACCGCTTATGGTACTGGGTTGCGGGGGGTCCGGTGCCTATCCCGGAAGCAATGGACACGAGGCAGAGAACAACCCTGGATAGGGGTCGCGCCTCCGGTCGGACGATCTTCGGCTTTAAGTGAAACAATTGTTTCACCTGTAACGGCTCACCATTGGCCTGCACCGCTGAAATGTTTCAGGACTGTCCCGCGCGCGATAGGGGTGATAGGCACAATAATGCTTCAAATCAATTTGCATCCAATTTAGCCAGGGTCTCTGCGATGAACGCAGGACCGTTGTCTGTGGTGATTTTAGATGGAATGCCCCATCGCAGAATCACCTCCTTTAGCAGACATTTAGCCACGCTCAGAGCATCAGGGCGACGGCAAGAGAATGCCTCCACCCATCTGGAAAACAGATCTACAATCACCAAGCAATACTTATATCCCCTGCACGGCGTCAGCTCAATGAAATCCATCTGCAGGTGATCGAATGGGCTTTGGGGACTCGGGGTCACTGCAGGGTCGGTTGGAGTGCCCTTTCCCACACTGAATTTCATGCACACCATACACTTACCGGAGAATTGGGCAGCAGCTGCGGCAAACCCAGGGGCATGCCACACCCGAGTCAGCTGCCACCATCCCGACACGAGACACATGATCCAGGCTGTGACGGACCAAGCAGTAACGTAATTAAAGAAACAGAGCTTTATTGACCCCCGAAATGCAAACAATAACAAACTCAAAACCTTAATAACTGGGCCCATAAAAGAGGCCAACAAAAACAAACATAATTTTACAAAGCAAAACAGTAACTGAAGCAAACTGACCTTTCTAATATGGTAACATGAGGGAACATATATAGCGGTTTGGCCAAACCAATTAACACACAAAAGGGATAAAACAAATAAGCACTACATATAACTAAACAAAGCAAAACACAGCTAAACCCCAACTCCCCCCTCTTGCCATGGCAGCACATGGTTCGCTCCTACTCCAGGGGTTGTCTTTTGAGACACCTCCGCCCTCAGCCACACCTTTACGCTGAATAAAAGACCATCCCCTACAAACAAAGTAACTACAAACCAAAGAGATTAAACAATCACTGCACACAACCCTACAATATCAAAATATATATACACACACGCACTACACCTAACACCAAAGACAAAACACAACTAAAACCTATGAATTACTACTGTAAAGCAATTTAATTAGAAAATGCATACAAATACTGAACTAAGTTCTTACTGTGTGGCTGTAGCCATCACAAGGCCATGAACGGCTTTCTCCATCCCTGGATACACAGATCTCTTCATCCGCGTAGCTCACCCTCCGTTGCACCTGTTTGAATCAAAAGGAAGGTGGGCGGAGTCAGGGAAGAGGCGCTCATCCTGGCCAGGAGTCATGGCAACGAGGAGGGTAGGCGGAGTCATGACAGAGGCGCTCATCCTGGCCAGGAGTCATGGCAACGAGGAGGGTAGGCGGAGTCATGACAGAGGCGCTCATCCTGGCCAGGAGTCATGGCAACGAGGAGGGTAGGCGGAGTCATGACAGAGGCGCTCACCCTGGCCAGGAGCCATGGCAACGAGGAGGGTAGGTGGAGTCATGACAGAGGCGCTCACCCTGGCCAGGAGCCATGGCAATGAGGAGGGTAGGCGGAGTCATGACAGAGGCGCTCACCCTGGCCAGGAGCCATGGCAACGAGGAGGGTAGGCGGAGTCATGACAGAGGCGCTCACCCTGGCCAGGAGCCATGGCAGCAGGGGAGTTGGGTGGATCGGTGACACTCACCCTCACATCCTGTAGGACGGCATTTCTGCTTTTCAGAATGAGTGTCTGTCTGAAATTATCTTCTACATCATGCTAATGATTTAGCTGCTCTATGCTCATCTGCAAGAGAAAAATGAGGATATAGCAGTTCAGAAAAAAACTAGACTTATTTGCTTCATTTGCTTGTATTTTAAACTCTGTGAGCAGGAATGATTCACCATGAAGACCAACAATCAATTATTTTACTATGAAATTATGTTTCTAAAATTATAAGATTCCAAATATTTATTCCTGGTAACAGCAGGACAAAAACTTTGATGCTCAAACTGTTTTCTTTTTTACAGACAACAAATACACAGAAAATGTATCACTGCACAAACAAGCTCTCTCAAAGATGATATCCTTTGATAGAATGTACAGGGGCTCACAGTTCTTCATTTCATGCTTTAACTTTTGATGTTACCAAAAATACCAGTGACTCACATGTATGACAGGAAACCAAGCAAGATAAAGAATTTTTAAAAATCCGCTTTGGCTGCACCTGCAGTTCATTTAAGAACAATGAGACATCGACAGTAAACAGTGACGGATTTGGATGCCTTACTGTCAGAAGCCCGTCTTCTGTTGGTCTTGCTGTGGTTCATCAATGTCCCTCTGTGTCTTTGATGTATGCTGGAATTAGATATCTGACTCATACATCTGCCATCCCAGCACTGCTGAGTGCTGGTTTTGAATGTGGCCATAACTGTGTCTGTGTGCAGTTTGCAGGCTTCCTCTGTTCACATGGCATTTCTCCACCTTCCAGTGCCCTGCAATGGACTGACGTGCTGTTGAAGGTTTACCTCACTTTACACTGTGTGCTTCCTGCATTAGGGTCTAGAATCTGTCTTGATCCGATCTAGATTCTACATAATTATTCTAATGATGAAAACAGACGAATCTTCGACGCAACAGGGGGATCAAACAAATATACTTTTCATATAAGCAAAAACATAGTATAAGTACACATCAACACTAATTCATGCATCATCTGTATTCATGCTGATATTTTAATTTCATTAATAAAGGAGTCTATCTTCCAATAGTTTATTTTCTGCTCAATAGACAAATAATAATAGAATGACATGCTGAAGTGATAAACTTTCAGCCTTGTGGTTTTGTCACTTCCTGTTTAAAGTGTCCACTCCCCCTTCACTCTGCCTGCTGTGTGTGAGAATAGAAACGACAGACAGTGAAGGTACAGAGGATGAGGAAGTGAGTGTCAGTCTCCACAGATCTGGGCTCAGTGACACACACACATATGGATCCTCTGATGCTCCTGTTTCTTCTCATTGCTGGGCGCACAGGTGAGTGTCTCTCATTACAGTGGTACTGAGTAGAGATCTCTCTCCTGCTCCTCCACACACTGTCAGCTACAGGTTGGAGATGATGATGGAGATCTGTTGCTAGTTACATGATGATGTAATTGATGTGTTCTTGGAAATAATGAATACTTTTTCAATTTTAACAAATTTCACATTTTTGCATACAGTGGTTATCACGATGAATCACTTATATGGATCAAATACTTGGGACAGATTAATTCTTGTACAAATATTGTTTTGATAATTTGTCTGTCGTAATCAAGTAGTCAGATTTCACTGTTCATTTTGGGTCTTTTTTACTGCAGTAGTTATTTTCTTTGTTTACTTTACTTTGATCATCCTACTTTGCCCTGCGGTAACCCATCTGCTTCTGGCTAGCTACTTGAGGCTAGCACAGAAAACAAGACTGGAAAAAGAAAGTCATTTTCTTTCAATAACAAATATAGAATAATCAAAACTTATGATAAACCACCAAAAACAAGGCCACGGAGATGCAGCAGCAAAACTACAGTGAGCGGTTTGAAACAATGTAACATTCTGAAATTTGTGCTGTGTGTTGCGTCGGGGCAGGCAAGCAGGCAATGGAAGCCTTATTGACGAGAGACAGACTCAGGACAGGGAGCATGAGAACGTCAATGACAGACCTAGGGGAGACAGCCTAGCACACAGACTAAATACACAGAACTAAAGGGACGGAAACGCAGAACGGCTGAGAACAATCAGGAATTCACACGAGGATGATAAGGGGGTGTGGCATACAGGAGTATCGTACGAGTAGGTCATGACACTGTGTAAAAAAATTCTATTGAATTGAATATTTATGAGGGGCGGCATGGTGGTGCAATGGTTAGCACTGTTGCCTCGCACCTCTGGGACCCGGGTTTGAGTCTCCGCCTGGGTCACATGTGTGTGGAGTTTGCATGTTCTCCCCATGTCATCGTGGGGTTTCCTCCGGGTACTCCGGTTTCCCCCCACAGTCCAAAAACATGCTGAGGCTAATTGGAGTCGCTAAATTGCCCATAGGTGTGCATGTGTGAGTGAATGGTGTGTGAGTGTGCCCTGCGATGGGCTGGCCCCCCATCCTGGGTTGTTCCCTGCCTCGTGCCCATTGCTTCCGGGATAGGCTCCGGACCCCCCGCGACCCAATAGGATAAGCGGTTTGGAAAATGGATGGATGGATGGATGGATGGATGGCTGAATATTTATGTACAGTATTATAGCATATTCGAATTATGCACAGATCAGTAATTTAATTTGTACGGTACAGTAATTCGAAAAGCGTTTGAAAGAGCTGTACTGTATTTTGACATCGTCAATAAAATTCAGTGAATAGTGACTGTATAGCGTCACTTTTATTACCTTATATTCATGTAAAAATATACAAATCTCAATTAGATGATAATCTTCTTAAGACATAAAGAGAAAACATGTGTTATAATGATAATCCGCTTACAGTATAGTGATTAATTTCGCCCAGAGAGACGTGATCACTATAGGCGTCTTCCACTATAATTCCAAAAGAAATTATCTTTGTGAAGTGTTTGCAAACTATTTATGGAACAGTGATATTTAAGACATGACCAATTTATCATGAATCGATTTATTGATATTGTTTAGTATAACATTTAAATATTCTGTGTGATGTTGTCATGTCTTCCTTTTAGTGATCAAGCAGTATAAATACTCTGTTAGTGCTCATAAAATGCCCTTGTCTTTTGTACCCTGTGATTTTCTGTGAGGGTGACAACTGATCTGACTGGGGTCATTTCAGTTTGCATGGTCTCCCTGTGGTTACGTTGGTTTCCTCTCAGTTCTCTGGTTTCCTCCCACAGTACAAAGACACGTGGTTCAGGTGAATTGGTGCCTCTAAAAGTGCCCACAGTGACTGTGTGTAAGTGTTTGCTCTGTGACAGACTGGCATCCTGTCCTGGGTGTTCCCCTGCCTTGTGTCCTGTGCTGCCTCAGATCAGCTCCAGAACTAGGTGTATTTATAAATACAGTCTGTGTGGTCATCACACAAAATGATGAGCCCATTCATTCACCTCCCCTGTGCCTTATTACCAGTGATTTAAGGTTCTGGTTTTCCTCTCAGGCCTTCCCACACACTCCCAAACTCAGATTCCCTATGGTTCTGATAAACAAATGTGACCCTAATCCAAGTATTACACAATCAAAAAAATAGGGTTGGGCCCGTTGGGCATCAGGGCTGGTGTGGTGCTGAGGCGCCGCCCGCCGCATTGTGACACTTGGGTCCCAACTTGAGCTGACCCATCCGGGTATGCCTGTGGAATGTCTTGTCTCTCTGACAAGATGACCATCTTCCTCTGCTGTCGGGGAAGCTTTAGAAACTCTGCATTTCAGTGGTGACATTCTCTAGGGTAGCCAAATCTCTGTAGCTGGATATAACTACTTTTGGTCTGGTCGCTCTGACAGCTGCCATACTCGGAGTAGCTATTGCTGTGGCGGATCGGCTCCTCCCGATGGTGTATGATATCACCCCTTTCAACGACCATATTATGAGACTCAGGCTAAGGCAGTCCTTTGGTGTTTTGTCTGTTGTCTTAGTGTATGCTCTGACCGTGCTGAGAGATGTTATTTTATTTTCTTAATAATAAACTTGAGATCCCATCCCATCCAGGGTGAGCCCTTGCCTTGTGTCCTGTGTAATAGTACAGATGTGACTGTACCGTGTTTCTATAAAGCATGTAAAACTTTACTGTTCATATCCAACCTCTTATTCAGCTCTTTGGTCCAGCTGGCTCTGTATGTAGGACTGAGCTGATCGGTGCTGCTGTTGATTATCAAGGTGGTTTTACTTCAGTCAGAATAGATTCACTGTTTTGTTCTTCAGGTTTAAATGTGATATGTGTGACTGACAGACACACTGGTGTATTATATGTCTCACAGGTGGGAGCAGGTTCTGGATGCTGTACTGAAAGCTGGGACTGGTGTGTTTTATCTGATTTGCACCATCATCGCCATTCAGCTGCACTGGACCTCCTGTAAAAAGAGGGAACCAATTAGAGAGAAGCAGAGGGTCTCCCTGGATCAGAGGAAGCTGGCAGAGGAGATGACCTTCATAGAGCAGAATGAGTCAGAGGAGCTGTAAAATAAATGGTTATGCTAACTGCAGTGAGGCCTCTCTCACTAGGCCCTGCTCAGTCTGTACAGTCATAGCATGAGAGTCAGTTAAACACAGAGGGGTTGATTATTTGCTGGGAACCTGTACAACCACGTATTGGCCACTTATTCACAAGTGCTTTGCTGCCACCTGCTGGTTAATGTTTCATAATAGTTATCTAGTGAAGGTAAGACTGGATTTTATTAAATTGTCTCTTAATTCTGAAAAAATACAGTACTATGCAAACGTCTTGGGCCATCAAAGAAAATGTTTAATGCTATTTATCTGGGTTGTATATATTTGCTCAGAACAAAAACACAATTATCATAAAAATATATGCAAATTAAAAGTAACAATAAAAACTAACAAGAATTTCTTCTTTTCTCCAAAAAGTTACTGATGCCTTCTTGGATCGCTAGATGAACCACGCTTTGGTTCCTAAACCTCTCCTCAGGGGCACCTCAGCAATTCCATGTATTTGTAAAATTTCACCACCAGCTCAATTAATTAATTTAATTATTAAACAAATGTTAATGATGCATTGATTAGCCATAGGAGGTGTGTTAATGGTCAAGTCAAAAATATATGGGTCTATTGGATGGTTGGTGAAAAATACTGTAGTGACTT
This sequence comes from Brienomyrus brachyistius, assembly GCF_023856365.1. Lineage (NCBI taxonomy): Eukaryota > Metazoa > Chordata > Actinopteri > Osteoglossiformes > Mormyridae > Brienomyrus > Brienomyrus brachyistius. Next base: position 39,200,919 of record NC_064536.1, read on the forward strand.
TAGAAGAGATTTTGAAATGACTGGGCTGCCACACTTTGATGGACAAAATATTATAATTCTAGACGAAGATGAAGATCATTTGAACATCATTTTCTTTGACAGCCCAAGACTTTTGCACAGTTTTGTATATGTCTTTTATACTGGTCATTATTTGCTTTAATACATGATTAATAAATTGCTACTTTACAAAACATTTAGTATTTTTCTGAAATTGGTAATTATTAAAAACGAATTTCACAAACTTAAATGGTTTGGGGTTTTTAGGTCACGCCTCCTCGTCAGAGCCCAGCAATCAGGGACTCTTTTAGAGAGTGATGTAATCAGGACCACCCACTTTTCAATCTGCTGTACAAATACACCAGCTTGTGTCTGCTAACAACAGCCTGTACATATCAGATAAGGAGGAAACAGTATCACATATATATTGGCCAACATCAAATGAAAATGTAACACACGAAAACAGGACCGCCCACTTATCACTCTGCGTAAAATCACACCAGCTTGTCTCAGCTGACAGCAGCCTCACATATCAGCTAAGGAGGAAGACGGCATATCAAAAGTATAAAGAAAGACACCATCAAATGAAAATATCCCTGTGTGATCTATTGGTTTCTGCTTTCACTCCCATTAAATGACAGTAAGTCTAGTTGCTGTCCGTGGTGCTGAAAACCTGGATCAGTAAATTCCAAATGAAACTTCTTTACCTGATTTAACTGTAACTCACTTATTTTGTTGGCAATGATGCTTTGTTGAGTCTAGAAAGGCGCAAAGAGGGTTACAGATAATTTAATTTAAGTAGTTTTACTTAAAAACCAAAAAGATTTGAACAATCAGTTCAACTTTGGACTATAGTGCTTCACAAAAGTAAAATCCATCCAGTTAAATCTCTTTACCCCCAAGTCAAGAAGGAATCAAATGCAGAAGCACATTGTGGGAGATACAAGGTGCAGACACATTAAAAGCACTTTTTTGTGTGAACATTATAAAACAGATTGATACACATTAAGCAGTTTGTAACTTTACATCCAGACCTACATCAGTCAGAAAAAGCAGGCGATGACCATCCCATCCAGCAGCTTCATCTCTGATTGTACAGAATCCCTTGTCAGGGTAACTTCTGAAGTCATGACTAAACTAATTTCCAGCTCTGCCTTCAGCTTCATCGGTTAGATTAAATTAGGAACTAAACTAAACTAGGAGGGAAATACAGTCAAGCTACTTAAGTAGCTGAATTTTGTGTATCCACTAGAGGGCAGCCACACATAGATTCCCTTATGAATGGTTCTGATGCTTCAGGAAAGCACTGTACAGAGACCCAGGTATGCCAGTGAGGAACGGATAAAGAGCAGACGGATCCACCAACTAGCTGTAATATGTAGTATTTCAATTGAATTTAAACAAATAAATATAACAGTGTCAGAGTGTCAGATCCATGTGAGTTTTTATGATTGATGAACTTTGAAAGCCTGAATATAACTGAGGAGGCCCACGGACCCCATTATGTGTGAAACACTATTGTGGTGCTGAGAGAAACACAAACAGCTCTCAGTCTGATAGGACTGCTGATAAGACCCACATGAAGTGAATCACCTGACTTTGCCCCCCCAGGACACCCCCACCCCTGTCATACAGACACCTTCCTAACGGACCTCTTGATATGTACTGATCCACAGGTATTAAAAGGACCTACTGCAGTGACATTTTAAAACTGTATAAAACATAATAAAGACTGAAACAAAGGCCTGAGGTCAGACCCTCTGCATGTAGCACACAGTGTTTCTGCAGAGTCTCACACTCACATCCTGTATAACGACATTTCTGCTTTTCAGAATAAGTCTGATTTCACTGCTCTTTGCTCATTTGCAATATGAGGAAGTAACAGTTTAGAAAAGAACTAGACTTATTTGATTAATTTGTTTGTAGCTCTGTGAGCATGAATGATTCACTGTGAAGACCAGCTATCAATAATTTTGCTATAAAATCATGTTTCTAAAATGATAAGGTTCCAGATGTAATTAATATATTTATTCCTGGTAAGAGCAGGACAAAAGCTGCATCAAACTGTTTTCCTTTTTACAGACAAGAAATAGACAGAAAATGCATCAGTGGACAAACAGTTTATGAAAATCAAAGATAGATGGATGATTTTTAAACATTTAAAACACACTAAAAAGGGAGGCAGTGATGTTAAGGAGAGTCAGGAAGTGATTGTCAGTCTTCACAGATCTGAGGGCAGTGAGACACACATAAGGCTCCTCTGATGCTCCTCTTCATCCTCTTCTTCACTGATGGGCCTCCAGGTGAGGATCACTTACTCTGGGACTCCACCATTCAGCGTAGTTAAGATGAAGATAAATTTTGCACAATATACTTACTACATCTGTTTGTTCATATTCATATTGTTCCATGAAGTTTGATCACTTCCCGATTATAGTCTGTGGCGGTAGCATGTTGACCGACTGATTTTAGAATTGACTGCAGTCTTCTTTGTGTCCACTATGTGGCAGCAGTATAAAGGAAATATCTTATTCTGTCACAGCTGCTGGTGTGTGTAAAAATTCACATACTCTGATAACAAGTAATTCTGCCTCCAACTGTTTGTCAGGGACCTGGGCAGGAATGAATTACATGCCGACTGTACATACAACAGAGATGGGCTCCTGGGAGAACTTTGCCAGAAGTTGAAACACGACTTTAAGAATGACACTGATCCAGAAGTGGATAGTTTAGGTCCAGAGAGTAAAAATCCAGTTTTAGATGTTGTTTCAAACAACTAGTTGTGTAAAGTGCCACAGACACAGAGTACTCAGCTGTTTGGTTGAAACTAAATCTTGGTCTGGATTTTTACTTTCTAGACCTGAACTATCCACTGCTGCACTGACCCCCACCTTCTTGGGGGAGGGAGTCAGTCCAGACCAGGTCCCGCCCCCCAGCTAATAGGCTCCCTGGAAGCTGAAGGGTGTTCCAGCTAGACAGTGCTAAGTGATCTGAGTAATGGGGGGAGCACAGTCACAACAGAGGTGGAAGTACCCCCCCCCCCCCAGGAAGTAGAAGCGGAGGGTGAGGACAGCTCACTTAATTATCAATCACTGTTTCTCAGTGGTGCTATACTTTGTCTCTCTCGCTGACAGTTTCTTGCTGATGTAGAGCCCTGGGCACTGCTCTTCCTCCTGCTCTTCCTCCTGCTCTTCCTCCCCCCCTGCCCCCAGACACCCTCCCTCCCCCAGTGACTCACACCCGATGGCAGTGCTGCTGGCCTCCTCAGCACATGCAGGGCTGCCCTTATAGAGCCACACATGCCACAGCCAGTCACTGCTGTAAAGGACCACGTTGGTCAGGTGGGCTGTGGTCTGTCAGTAGGTGACACAGAAGACAGCAGAACTCGTATCAGCCAATCAGAGAGGAGAAAGTGGGTTTTTCATTGGACTCCTCAATCACAGATAGAGACAGATAAACAATGCAGTTTTGGAGAATCAGGAAGTGAGTGTCAGTCTCCACAGATCTGAGGTCAGTGAGACACACATAAGGCTCCTCTGATGCTCCTCTTCATCCTCTGATGGGCCTCCAGGTGAGAATCACTTACTTCAGGATGGTTATTTCTTCACTTCGTGTTTATAATGACTAACAGCAGATATCCCAGGAAAATGTATAAATTAACTATAACTTGACAGCATGTAGTTCAACCCTTAACTGTGTATGAGCCCTTCAATGGACGGACATCATATGGATTAATGTCGGGTAGGAGGTTATATTCAGAGTACAGGCAGTCGTCAGGTTACAAACCAGATCTGTTTCCAAAGTTAGTCTTTAAGGTGAATTTGTAGGAAAGTCAGAAAAGTAAATGCAGTACATGATAATTATCATTATTATTACTGCTATACAGTAAAAAACAAAAATACAGTACTGAACATCCAGCCAGCAAGCCGCTGAAGCCGTGCAATGATTTCAGGAGCGTCACTAATGGCGCGTCTGTTTGTTATTACAAACCATTGTATTTAGCCCAAATTTTTAATATAAAAGGCTTCATGGCAGTCCGATCGTAAGTATGAGCTGTCCGTAAGTCGGCCTCCTTAACTCGGGGACTGCCTGTAAAGACTTCTGGGCTGACTGACTGATTTTAGAATTGATTGCAATCTTTTATTTGTCCACTATGTGGTAGCAGTACACAGAAATGTTCTAATTCTATTATTACAGCTGCATGATGGACTGACAAAGTCTGCAGATATACTGACATATTGCAGTACCACCATATCTGTACCCGTAATAAAAACAGTGACAGTGAGAAAATCATTTGTGTTTTTATACACTGACACACATTTTTACAATGTGGTCTTATGGACAACATTGACTGCCATATATTACTAATAAGGGGCGGCATGGTGGTGCAGTGGTTAGCATTGTTGCCTCATGCCTCTGGGACCCGGGTTCGAGTCTCCACCTGGGTCACGTGTGTGGAGTTTGCATGTTCTCACCATGTCGTCGTGGGGCTTCCTCTGGGTACTCCGGTTTCCCCCATTGTCCAAAAACATGCTAAGGCTAATTGGCGTTGCTAAATTGACCATGCGTGTGTGTGCGAGTGAATGGTGTGTGAGTGTGCCCTGCAATAGGCTGGCCCCCCATCCTGGGTTGTTCCCTGCCTTGTGCCCATGGCTTCTGGTATAGGCTCCCCGCAACCCAGTAGGATAAGCGGTTTGGAAAATGGATGGATGGATTATTAATACCCCTATGACTGTGTGAACTTTTATATGTAATACAACTTACAAATGTCATGATGTACCAAACAGGACTTAAAGATGGATGAGAAAAAGCAACAAAGAACCTTAAATAATTTTTCAAATGTTTATTGTTTTACACAAGTAGCAAAGGGGTTCATAATAAAATAAAATATGTTGGCCTATAAAAAAACAAAAATTCACAAGAGACAAAATGAAAAGCAAACAAACAGCAGGACATGACAAACTTTCTGTGGTCAATCATTTCTTTAAGAAATCGGTATGGGCACAGAACCTGCTCAGTATTTGGAGGGGAGCGTCTGTAAAAGCACAAAAAAGGAACACGTTCAGCAACGGTCTCTGCAAGGGGATTCAAACCCACACGCTTTAGCGTTCGGACACCTACAAATTGTACAAATGAGAAACTTTAAACATTACAAGCTAACGTTAGCTGGCTCACTGGAGAAGCTCTGCAATAAGGGGAAACGTGTCTAATTTACGCCGTATAAGCTACCATTAGCTAACTAGGTAACAGCTACCATAACTCCAAAGTTTAACTGAGATGTCAAGAAAATCAGTTACTAGCATACTTGACATTGCAACATTTAGTCCGAGCCATTACAAATGTAAACCATATAATAAAATTTGAAATATACACGCCAATACGGTAAATAATAACCTTAACAACACCATATTCGCTGCAGCCTCCCGGATCCTCGTCTTCCGGGTCGTTTGCAGGGTGCGCGTGACGTCAGAGGCAGAGCGTGCTGCAGCTCGTACTGACAAGTAGCGACAAACGTAACAAATATTGCGGCAAATGAAATACTTTGGTGTACGGCAGAGGTGCAGAGTTTGCTGGAAATTTTGACGGACTACAGTATCCAGGAACAACTAGATGCAAAATACAAGAAGTCCGAGATATCTGTTAAAATACGGGGCTACCTTCTTATATGTGCAGCACGATTCAATTGTATTCGCTTAGTTGCTTACTGGATAAATCTATGAGGGCTGTGTGTCAATGCACGCAAGACAACCCCAGATAAATCGCAAAATAAGGACAATCATGAGCTCCGATATTCTGTGCAGTAGTGCTGTTCTTCAACACAAAAGACAACGCAGGAAACAGAAAAGCACAACACAGAAAGTAGCACGGTGATAACGAAAGCGTGTTCAGGCCTGAAACTTTAAGTGCAATGTGTGCGCTGATCTGAGAGGCAGTCATACTAAGTCACAGTGAGTACACCCACAGAGGCGATCCTACTGGGCCTCTTGTTTTCGTATTGATCCACAGAAATTAAAAGGACCTAATGCAGTGGCACTTTAAAAATAATGTGTATAATAAATAATAAGGACTGAAACAAAGGCCTGAGGATAGACCCTCTGTATGCAGCACAGTCTCACCTCAAGTAACTGAAAATATGTCAGCTACTTTATACTCGTGCATAAGAGAAATATGTAGGGCTGCCAATTCTAACGTATGTGACGTGACACACGCTCTCTGACTCTCGCACTCATGCCAGAGATCTTTCTTTTTATTATTTTTTTACTTTTTTTAATTATGCATGCAAGAGATCTTAAGACAAGTCTATATTATTCCATTATGAACCTAAAATTTGCGGCATAAAAAGTGCTGTGGTAGTTTCAAACCATACTGACTACAACTAATGAAGCTACCCTGTGAGCTAAAATGATATTTTGTAAAGACCAACTATCAGTTGTTTTATGTTGCTAAAATAAGATTTCAAATATTCTTAAAATATCTGTTGCTGTAAACAACAGAACAAAGACAACATCAACAATGTTTTCCTTTTAACTGATAAGAAATACACAGAAAATGCATCAGTGGACAAACACACATCGTAAAGATTATAACCTCTGACAGTATGTACTGGCCCTCACTGTTTTCTGCAGTGTCTCTCCCTCTCAGCTCTTCATTTCACACTTTATTTTTGTTTCTGCAGAAAATAGCTGTGAGTTACATGAATGACACAGGAAACCAAGCAAACTGACTTAAATTTTTTAAATATTGCCCCTGCACTTACATGTTCGCCCCATGTCGGTGTGGGGTTTTCTCTGGGTTCTCCTGTTTCACCCCACAGTCCAAAAACATGCTGAGGCTAGTTGGAGTTACCATATTGTCTGTAGGTGTGCATGTGTGTGAATGGTGTGTTTGCCCTGCAATGGGTTGGTGCCCCATCCTGGGTTATTCCCTGCCTTATGGCCATAGCTTCCCAGATAGGCTGTGGACCCTCATGACCCTGCACAGGACAAGTGGGTATAGAAGATGGATGCATGGATGGATAATATTAATGGATATGAACTGGATACTGTCGTTCATGAAGTCTTCTTTACTCCGGCTGAAATTTTAATTTTATTACTGAAGGAGTCTATGCATTGATAGTTTATGTTCTTGAGTAACAGTAATGTTATGACTTGATGAAGCGCTAGACATTCAGCCTTATGATTTTATCACTTCCTGTGTAAAGTGTCCACTCCCCCTTCACTCTGCCTGCTGTGTGTGAGAATAGAAACGACAGAGACAGTGAAGGTACAGAGGATGAGGAAGTGAGTGTCAGTCTCCACAGATCTGGGCTCAGTGACACACGCACATATGGATCCTCTGATGGTCCTGTTTCTTCTCATTGCTGGGCTCACAGGTGAGTGTCACTCATTACAGTGGAACTGAGTAGAGATCTCTCTCCTGCTCCTCCACACACTGTCAGCTGCAGTTTGGAGATCATGATGGAGATCTGCTGCTAGTTACAATAATGTGGTCCTGGATATTTTGAATACTTTTTGATGTTTAACAAATGACACATTCTTGCATACAGTGGAAGCCACTTATTGTGATCACGGTAATATGGATCAAATGCTTGGCACAGAGCCATTCCTGTACAAATACTGTTTAGATAATTCAGTTATAGTAATCAAGCAGTCTGCTAACACTGATCATTTTGGGTCCTTTTCGACATGACGACCTATAGAAAAAATGAAAACGGAGGTAGTAATTCTTTTTTTATATATAATGTAATTTCACTTTGATCGTCCTGTAACTTTGCTTTGCGGTAACCTGCCTGCTTCCATGGACTTACATGGAAAGCTAATTGGAAATTAAAACTTTGTGATTTAGAACTGAGATGCTTCAGGAAACTAGCCATAATACCCAGCCCTAATTACTATAAATTACAAATACAAAAAGTGCAAAATGTTGAATGGTACATTTTGAAGACCAACTGCATAACATTACAAAGTACTTTTGCAAAACTGTACTGAAAACAGTCTCTTTAAAGCAGGTTGTCATCAGCATGAACAAAAATACAATAAAAAAGACATAAAAATTCTACCCTGCATATAAATGTCACTAAAGAAAAAACTACATATGCAAATCTTGCATAAAATGTTGCCAGAGAAAAGGTTTAAATTAACCAGTAGAACCTGCAACAAAAAATATAGTCTCTCATCTGTAGTGCATTTGTTACATTCATAAAGAAAAAAAAGGTCAGATAAGGATAAGTGAACTCACCATTCACTATGTAAAGTTCCTGACAAAAATTATAAAATAATGAAACTCAGTGATACAGGATGTTAAATACAGAAATAGTAGATGACAGGGTTATGTATTTATATTGTAGATTTTTTTGTCGCTGGCAGTGTTGCTGACTTGTTCATTCTAGAAGCCCGTTTTTCAAAGCAAGTGCTTTGTTGGAAAGTGTGTTTCCATCCAGTTCCATGAAAATGTTCTGGATTACCTCAAAGGTGTAGCGGAGCTCAGCAGGGTAGCTTAGGTTCAGGGCATATATCAGCCCAAACAGCATAGCGACAGCTAATGCTACATTATCAAGATCCTTCAAAACCTTGATCCCCTCAAGGATAATGCCAATATCATCTGTTTCCTCATTTGAAACATGTTCTTTTATAACATAAATACCAATAGTAGTGTCCTCAATGGTCTCGTCCATGGCTCCTCCATCTATGCACTTTAGAAGAGACAAAATATGTGATTAAGACCTAATATCAAATCCTTGGTGATTTATTTAACATTTCTTGTATTGAGAAATTCCCACCAGAAAAGCTAGAATTTTGAACATTTCATTACAAGCAAAAACCAAGGAACATTTTAATAAGAAAATGTAATATGAGAAAAAAAAATCCCCTTGTACATACCACATATTCTCGCACAAGGCTTTCAGGATCTTCACCCATATAGATACAGACCCCTTTAATGATGCACTCTCGTCCAGCATCTACATCATCACACTGAAAGGAAAGAATTTGCTTTTAAGTAGAATCATATAACAAAGACAGTTGACAACAGTCACACATATACAGTGTTTCCGCTTTTAAGTGTTTGTGTTGTCACTGATTTATTAGCTGAAATCATGTTAAAGCAGAAGCACAACCTTTTGGGTTTGAAGAATTATATTTTGAGAAGCACGTCATATGACCAAGCTTAATTTTTAATTTGTGTTTTTGTAGTTGTCAGTTTTGTACTTGAAATGTCTAATCTGACTGAAGTGGTTCATTTACATGCACTTCTAAAGGTATTCACAAGCAGTTTTAATGTAACGATTGAGTTCTGTAAACAAAACTAGACTAAACCTGAAACAAAAAGATGCTAATAATATCCAATAGAAAGTCAAAATATAGATTTCTTTTCCCAGTATTCTCAACAACTTACCTTAGCCAATTGTTCAACAACCGTTTTGAGCTGAACACCTAGCTTGCCACCTCTCTTTTGGAAGAGCCTCATCAGCTTCTCGGAATACATGTCAAGCTGGGACAGAAATTTTGACTGAAGTGGGACAGTAGTAATTCGCCTGAATTCTGCATTGACCTGAAAACAAAAAAAGTATACATAATTTAAAATGAATAGAAAATGTAGTAAATAAAAGTGAAGTTTGAAGTTTATTGACAGTTGTAAAACTATTTAAATTTTTAACTTGTTAAAAACATTCTAAAAATCATAAATTGATAGGTATGACATTAATCTGACCTCATTGACTTCAAACAGAGCAGGCCACCTTTCCATGAAATCTCCCACCATTGGTGCATCTCGAACAACTTCGTGTCTTCTGTGAGCGAATGTCCTTTCCATCTTGACTTTCACAACCTCTCGGTTATTCTTCTTCTTAACATCCAAGAGAAGAGCTTTTTGCATGGCCTCCAGACTTTCCACAGTTTCTGTCCATGGGTATGCAGGACAAAAATTCACCTCTGCTCTCTTGGCCTTTTTCACACCAAAGGCTGCACTGCGATTTCCTGCAGGTTTGTTTTTTAAAGAGTTAACTGTGACCTCTGGGCAGCCCAGCTTTCTCAGGTGTGTGCGGTAGTTTGAGAGTTTATATTTCAAACTAGTTTTCCATCCCCCGTATCCAGTGCAAGACCCCTTCTCAGTTAAACAGGGGTGTTTCTGGATAAGACTCTGAGCTACCTGTTCCATTTCCTTATCTCTCACATAGACTTTATACTGTACAATTTCCTGCACCAAAGAATCAAGGATGGTTGATTTCAACTTGGGGTCTGGAATAAGTGTTGTGCCGTTTTTAATGTAAGCCACATTTGCCTGCTGAAGTTTAATTTCAGCATCAAAGGAGAATTTTGGTACATAAAAAACATCGGGCCAAGAGGATCGAGAGCTTGTAGATTCACTGGATGACAGTACATCTGTATCCACAGTTCCACTTGATAGTGATGAAGAGTCATGCACAGAAGGAGGACTGAGAACTTTGGGTGTTTGGCCTGGATTGAAAACAGCAGGTGTATCTTCCTGCTGTGTGGAAGTGGGCCTTGACATATCAATGACTTTAAGAGTACCTCTGTCTTCTACTTCTGAAACAGATGTAAGATTAAGGAACTCATTTCCAAACAAGTTATCCATGAACTGAAGTCTGAAACGGCCCTCAAGTCCACACTGTGTCATCAATAGACGCAGGAAGTCCACATGGAAGAGTCAACCTCTGAGAGCTGCCATCAGACAAGATGATCTTGAGTATCACAGGGGTCCCCATCTTCAGAGCAGTTTACTCTGCACACAGACATGAAAAGGAGCAAATAGGAAGACACCCAGTGATTTGGCACATTTCAATTATTTATAGATAAGCATTTCTAAAAACAATTGTATTATCTATTATGAAACCAAAAGTTAATCAAGTTGTTCATACAATGTTTGCACTACAATTACAAAAGCTATTCCAAATAACCAATGTGAGTGAAAATCAAAAGATGAATGAATTCTGAGTAAACACTGTGTAGCAGGTGAGGTTCATCATGCTGCTTCCTCCTATAATAATTTTTTTTAAATGAGCAAAATCAAAAGCAAAATACAACATCAAATTGTTCACTACTATCCCACCTTTTATAATAATATGCCTTTTCAAAGTCACCATGCGAGATGATCCAATCTTGTAGTCATTTAGTGGATAAATGTCCTTAAGTTCACTCAGTGTCACAAGGTTGAATGTTCTTGTGGGTGCTGGGCTGAGGTGAAAGGCTCTATAATGCTCTCGATACCAACCACATAACTTTTTCACAATGTAGAATACATTGTCATGTACAATGCAGATTTGACAAATTTCACTAAATTCAGTCAATCCACACATTGCTCCATGAGCCAGTATCATTCCCTTCCTATAGGTAATGCCCTTGTATGTCACACACTGTGTAAGGTGAACCTCTGGTTTGTCAGAGAACTTTTGCCTGATGATCTGTGCAATCTCCTCATTTAGCAAGTCTACAGGTGAAGTGGATACAGCAGAGACCTCTAGATTAGACTTGTTCAGACATGGTGCACTCAGATGGTAAGCAATCATCATCTGATGCTTTGTGGCTAATGAGAGGGGCACATTCTTAAAGCAACTTGTGTGTTTGACAACTTTCTTGAAAAAGCTGTGTTTGCCCTCAAATCGCATTGTCCACTGACTGACAAGTGGACCAAACAGCCTTATCATTTGTGGATAGTGCTCCAAAAAATGGTGTTTTGGGAGCAGCTTGATGTCTGGGAACAGCTCTTGGTATCGCATCCTATGCTCTGTGATTTTACACTCTAAAAATGCCAAAGAGTCATCATCATGTACAGGGGCCACAATAAGCTCTATGATGTCCTTCAGATCCATAAGAACAAGCCAAGCAGGCTCACCATCAGGTACATGTGATCCAACCAAAAAGGGCAAGAATCGGAGCAAGCTCCAGTTTTCATGAGCATTCCCTCCCACTGTTTTTGTACTAGAGAAACTTTGCGAGATGACATGAGGTTTATTTGTCTTATCAGCCCATTTGTATGTAAACTTCAGTAAGGCATTATTCAGATCAGCTAGTGTGAAAAGCTTTTTAGATATCAACACTGTTAAGCAGTGAGCGAGCTCTACTGGAATAATACCCTCAAAAACATCATGGGCAAGATCAGGTGGATAGCCAAAAATGGCATGAAAATGAGAGAGATTTTTTGTGAACACACATTCCTTTTTCACTCCACAAAAACTTGTACCTGACTCTTGGGCTTGAGTAAGATGGGTTTGATAAAGTTCCTTTGTTCTTAGACTGAAAGTACCGGATGCAACAGAATATAACTGAATATCAGATCTGTTTCCCGTGCAAAATCTGCAGTAATACTCTACAGAAAAACTCTGCAAAAACCCTGCAACACTATGTGCTCCCAGGTTGTCAGCCACAACACTGAATACTGTCCCTTGGACTGACTCACCCAACAGTGGGACAAAAATACCTTGCTCCTCCAGAATTTTTAGATCATGAAGAAGAGGCTCAAATACTTTTTCATAACCATAAGTTTTAACATCATCACTTTTGCACAATACTGCCAAATAGATAGATGATAGTGAAGAGTGAGACCCCGGAGGCAAGTTAGCCAACACCCAATAAACAGCACAAAGCTTATGTTTTTTTCTCGAGGTACCAAGGGGATTGCAGGTTTCAAAGTCATCTACATATAAATTTACAATGATCCGTGGTTTTTCACAGGCAAGAAAACCATTTTCTTTAAATATGGAACCATCTCTTGAGGACTGAAAAACTCCAGAATGTGTTTCCTGCTGCTTTTGATAATTCTTAACATTATCAACAATATCCCTTTTGCTTAAAAGCTGCTCCAAGGTTTTCAAAATTGGGACATACTGAAAACTACGTTTGTTTTTTGCATTAAGACAATATTCGACAGGCTCTACAATGCTGAAGTTCTGCTTGTAATACTGCTTACGCAGGTAGGCCGTACTTAAAGGACCTCCTTTCTGAATAGAGCTTTGTACAGGGCCGTCAGTAGAAATTGCCTTTACAATCTCATTAATAATACTTTCGTTAACAGGGAGGTCTCTCTCATCAAAGATGCGACTCACTATGTCAGAAGATAAAGGAGCAGTTGCAAAACAAATCAAATGATGAAGTTCCCCCAAGAATTCATCAACAGCTTTGCTTGGAACATGAACCAAATGCTCTAACTTTAGTAAAGCAGCAGCAAATGTCTGCTCTATGATCTTCTGCAAATCTTTGGTGGGACAGTGGTGGATTGAATTAGCAGCAATATCTGGCTCTGGACCTACACACTCTTTACTATAATCTTCCAATGCAGGAGGACATTCTACAGTTGCAACTACTTTAGGTTTAAAATCAGCTAAAGTGTGGTGGCAGTGTTTTCTGTTTTTGTGCGATTTAAATGTACAATAGATATTTGTTTTAAAGTCACAGCCTAAAAACATGCAGGTGACGGTCTCATTTCTTTTAAGATGTGCATTAATATGAGAAAAATAATCTCTCTCCGATGTTAAATTGCTACAAGCACAAAGGTGGCAACTTAATATTCCCTTCTCTTTGTGAGTGACCCCTGTAGAGTGGATTTTACTTTGATGGACAATAAGGGCATTCCAAGACTTAAATGTGCATGGACAGTTCTGATATGTACATGGAAAACGAGAACTATGTCCAAAATGTGGATGTTTCAACTTGTAGTGACTCAAAAGCTCTAATCTACTTAACACAGTTTGTGTGCACCCCTTACATCTCCACACAGGAGGTGCCAAAGTCTGTAAGAGATAAAGTTCTGATGTGAGATGAAGATATTCATTAAGCATACTAGATTAGTACAAATTAAACCAAAAAGAATTGATACTTACCATTACTGAGCCTTTGAATATGATGAAAAATATAATGGGGCCTAGGGAAAAAAAAAATCAAAATAAAAAATTTGACATAAATTAATTCTGAGACCACATACAAATAAAGTCAGTGCAGTTGTAACACATTCTGAGTGACAATGCGTTTAATAAATGCAAATGGCATATTTATTATGTAGATGTATGAAGAAATTCAATGTGGCGCCGCCCTTCTGGCATTCATACATTTCATTCAGAATAGTCAAAGCAAGCATTCCCCAAATTCTATTGCATGTAATCAACCTGAAGCATACAAACACACAGCAAACACCATTTATGCTTCCTCCAGCTGTTTTTTTTCTGGCTAAGTACAGTTATTTATGCTACTATTTACCCACTATTCTCACTAAACCGACTTCAACTCAGCTGTTTTAGTGCATTACAAACATTGTCACTTTACTCCAGCCATACAGAATTATTGTTATTCTGTTCAGATATAGATTTTTCTGCTCATTTGTTAATCTGACTGCTCATTAGACATTACCGTCAATTTTAAGATCTCTGATAAATTTTTACAAAAATGGCTTTATCATTATTTGCAGGTCATTATATAGGTCTCTTAGTGATAGCGATCTTTTTTTATGATGAAAATGTAATAAATAATAATTACGTCATCGTGAATCAGTAATTGTGGATTTACCACAGTCTCTATGAATAAACACTATATTTTGAGGCTGAATTTTAAAGCTCTTGGACTGGATATGAATTAGGGCTACACGATATATCGTTTTAGCATCGTCATCGCGATGTACACACGTTCAATAGTCATATCGCAGGAGGCGCGATGTCAAGTAACGCAAATTAAATTAAGCAGCGCGCCAGCGCTTTTGATATTTTTGCTAAACTAGCAAATGCCACGAAGTGCTTATTCTTAAACAATCCACAAAGGTTTGTCAATACAGGGGTCACCAACCTTTTCGAAACTGACAGCTACTTCACGGGTACTGAGCCATACCAAGGGCGACCGCGAGCGGGGGCTGGGGGGGAGAGTGTTAGAGGTATTTCGACTAGCACGAGAAGGGGGAAGGGGTATTTAAACTTGCGCGAGTGGGCAGAAAACCTAAGCTCTATGGTGATTTGTACTATTTTTAGAAATGCCTTGCTGGTGACCCACTTCCGGGTTCCACGTCGTTCGCGGGCGACCCCTGGTCTAATATAATTTAGACTAATATAAGATGACATGTGTCACGTTTGTATCCCAGGAAGTTCCGCTGGGTTATCTGATATTTTTCCAGAAAAGAATGCGAAGCAGTGAAAGCTGGTTTTCAGTTAATTTACTTGGTAAATAAGTAAGGAATAATTGACGACGGGCCGTTGAATTATTAGAAAATAATGCACACCCGAGGTGGTAATGCGGCCACGACGCGAAGCGGAGTGGCCGTTACACCTCGGGTGTGCATTATTTTCTAATAATTCAACGGTCCGGAGTCAATTATTCCGCTTATACTACGGTTGCCACACCTCAAGACATCGATCAGATGATATATTTCAAGGGATTCGTCCGGTTTTTCTACTTAAATCGCTATTGTGAGTAGGATTATTTCTTCCGCGTCTTATCCAACGACTCTTTTGCTAGTTCCAAAACGTCATTTTAAAGCTGGCAATGGAGGCTTGAGCCGTTGATAGCAGACTAATGCAGTTAATAATGAAGTTATTAGAAAGAGAGCGAGAGAGACAGAGAAAGAGAAACAGAGAGAGAGAGCTTGTATGAATTAGGCTACCTCTGTGTGTCCCTCAACAGTGTTCTGAAGCACCGTCTCTAAACTGTAAGTCTGCTTTAAGATGCAGCGCTGTTATTACCTCGCTAGTGAGAAATGTCATGTGTAGCCTTTAAGTTGGTACACTAGGCTAACTAATACTGCTGCAGCCCAGTTGTTGAAAGTTTCATATTCACCGTAATTATTAAAATTTACTTTCGGAAAATCGTCTGTCATGTTGTTGTTTTTGTTAGTCCTGTGTGCTGTATAGGTACTGTATGCTAATTTCCGTTATTACAGTTAACTATGCGAAGTGATATGGAACTGTAATGCGGTCAAGAGAGCTACCTGGAACTACGTTCGCCGTGCGGTTATCTGAAAATAATTGCACACCTCAGAACGTTCGTCAGCCAATCAGATTCAAGCATTCAACGGTCCCGTAGTATAAAAAGTGAATAATACAATAAAATACCACGAAAAACGCCAACGCTGCGAGATCGGCCACCGCAGGCAGATCTCGCGCACTACAAGAAGTAAATGTCCGATTTGACTGCAATCTGGAGTTTATTCTCCGCCCCTGCAGCCACTCTGTTTTAATCCCTAATTTTAGATACAAGTATAATTTTAAAAAGGGCAATGATTAAGTTATTATAAGTAAGGAATAATTGACGACGGGCCATTGAATTATTAGAAAATAATGCACACCCGAGGTGGTAATGCGGCCACGACGCGAAGCGGAGTGGCCGTTACACCTCGGGTGTGCATTATTTTCTAATAATTCAACGGTCCGGAGTCAATTATTCCGCTTATACTACGGTTGCCACACCTCAAGACATCGATCAGATGATATATTTCAAGGGATTCGTCCGGTTTTTCTACTTAAATCGCTATTGTGAGTAGGATTATTTCTTCCGCATCTCATCCAACGACTGTTTTGCTAGTTCCAAAACGTCATTTTAAAGCTGGCAATGGAGGCTTGAGCCGTTGATAGCAGACCAATGCAGTTAATAATGACGTTATTAGAAAGAGAGCGAGAGAGACAGAGAAAGAGAAACAGAGAGAGAGAGAGAGAGCTTGTATGAATTAGGCTACCTCTGTGTGTCCCTCAACAGTGTTCTGAAGCACCGTCTCTAAACTGTAAGTCTGCTTTAAGATGCAGCGCTGTTATTACCTCGCTAGTGAGAAATGTCATGTGTAGCCTTTAAGTTGGTACACTAGGCTAACTAATACTGCTGCAGCCCAGTTGTTGAAAGTTTCATATTCACCGTAAATATTAAAATTTACTTTCGGAAAATCGTCTGTCATGTTGTTGTTTTTGTTAGTCCTGTGTGCTGTATAGGTACTGTATGCTAATTTCCGTTATTACAGTTAACTATGCGAAGTGATATGGAACTGTAATGCGGTCAAGAGAGCTACCTGGAACTACGTTCGCCGTGCGTTTATCTGAAAATAATTGCACACCTCGGAACGTTCGTCAGCCAATCAGATTCAAGCATTCAACGGTCCCGTAGTATAATTGGCATTAATTTGGAGCAAAATCATCTTAATCTTTGTAGAATGATTAATTATTCAAATACAGCTATTCAACTAATTAGATTTCATGAAATCATGAATTTTAATATCGCGATATATATTGCAGAAAGAATAAACATCGCGATGTGATTTATACCAATATCGTGCAGCCTTAATATGAATGCTTGGAAAACTTAGCTAGATCATCTAAAGGGTAAGCTATCCATCTCAACTGGCATATTACACTCTACCATTCACGAGAAGCAATAGCAGGAGGGGCGCCAGTCTAAGTATTACAGCTTCTCGTACAAAAACCCAAACAACCCTATTCTATCAGGTTTTGGCTCCCCCCAATCAGCACTGGCCTCGGCCAAGGCCGCTGCTGAACTAACAACTCCCCCTGAAGGACAAGGCAGTGAGACTCTCTTGCATTCCTCTCCCCCGATCCCAAGGACTTACCGCTCCCTCCCCCCCATCCAACGCCTTCGCCGCTTCATACCCCCAGCGTGAACAGGCGGGTCTGTTGACCAGCGCCTACATGGCTGCAGGACCGGATGGCTGTCTGTCTCTGCTGGACTACCTCCACCACCCCTTTTCCCTCACCCGTTGCAAGTCGTGTCATTTTTATGTTGTAAGGTGTGACCATGTGCTTATGTTGCTGAGGTGTTTTTTTCGGTTCCCACAATGTCCTCCCCACTGGAGTACAGTCTGGGGGCTGCTTTTTTATTCTCCTCCTCTCTCCTCATGTTACTCTGTTTCTTTTCTTCTCTTCTCTCCTCCCCTGTCTCCCGGCCGGTCTACCCCCTACTGTGATGTTGTATATGTAAGGTCGGGCGATGGCCTGTTTTTCGCTGGTACTTGTGACTAGTGACATGGTATATTGCAACAGCAATAAAGGGTTTGAATCAAATCAAATCAATCAAATCAATTTCCTCGTCTCGTCACTCCCAACTAGCTCGTGTGAAAAACCAGCACTTCGTCTCCCAACATCTTATTTACAAAGAAAACTTAATTAAAACTTTCGAAATATCTGTTTATTGACAGCTGGCGGCTACTTTACAAACTCTTACAAAAATACAGAAAACTTTTTTAACGGTTTTCAGACCGGGTTCTCACTAGCTAGCTCGGTACAGCACATGAATGAAATGTTGAAAATGTAAAATAAATGTGCTGAACATATCACCCACCTAGCAAACAAGAGATTAGTTTGGTTTGCTTACTTGTTTCGTAAAACAATCTCGAAGGACCTTTTCGTAATTGAACGTCCTGAGGTTTTGGCGGCTTCTAGCTCAAAAAAGGCGCAATATTTCTTCTTCTTCTGTGTTTTTGAATGGCGCAATCAGGTCTATGTCCGCCAGCTGCATCATCGCCACCTGTCGTTAACCAAGTAGTAGGGCTTTCTGGCGCCTTTTTACAAACATTCAACTTCCGGTGGTGAACAAACTTAATTACATCGCGTTCAGTTTTTCCATTAAGACATTTTCAGTCAACGTGATGAAATCTAGCACCAGCATTATTCTTTCTAAACATGTAAAATAAACTTGATTAATTTATGTTCACAGAGTGGACATGAACTTATTGGGCAGAATGAATTAAATTTATTATAGTAAATCCAAAGACCCCTGATTTCCCTTTTTTTCAGTGTAGTGACTGTGTGTGAGTGTTTGCCCTGTGACAGACTGGCATCCTGTCCTGGGTGTTCCCCTGCCTTGTGCTCTGTGCTGCCTCAGATCAGCTCCACACTCGCTGTACTGTACTGACCCTGTACTGGATAAGCATGTGGAAGATGGATGGCTGAACTAAAATACATTTAAATACTTTCTGTATCTCATTCTTAAGTCAAATACCACAGAATTAAGTTTACAAATGAAGCCTTAGTGTCACAGGGGTGTGGTCGTCCCACAGTGACAAGCCCATTCATTCACCTCATCTAGGCCTTTTACTAGGGATTTAAGGTCCTGGTTTTCCTCTCAGACCCTAGAACACACTCCCAGACTCAGATTCCCGATCCCACATCCCGCTGTAGCCCTTCCCAAGATCCGACACCTGTTTTGTTTTCCTGTGTCTCTCCCTTGTTCTTGTGACAAAATGACAGTCTTTGTCTTTTAAACATCCCCGTGGTTCTAATAAACGAATGTGACCCTAATCCAAGCATTATACAAACATTATACAGTTACTTAGAGATACTGCGATGTGGAAAATGTGAATTCAGTTGGTTGTTCTCCCTGCAGGTGCTGACAGTGTGTCCACAGTTGGATGGGTGACTGTACAGAGAGGAGGATCTGTCACCATCCCATGTTTCTATGATGACAGATATAAGGCACATGTGAAATCCTGGTGTAAAGGGAGTTATTGGAATTCATGTACTCCCATAGTACACACTGACTCTCGACAGGAGGGTAACGTGTCAATCAGAGATGATCCTGACCAGCGAGTCTTCACTGTGACCATGAACAATCTGACAGCTGGGGACTCTGGTTGGTACTCATGCTTTGTAAATATTAGTGGAGCTTCAGATGTTGGAGATCGGGTTTACCTGTCAGTCACTGAAGGTAAGATGTCTGTACAAAATATCTGATCAGACCCTTTTCGTACATATATTTCTATATAAGTATGAATGCAAATGTCCATTGTTTGAGCTGAAAATGACTGTAAAGTTTTTATTTGTAAATAAGGATGGAATTAAAATAAATACAAGGAATGAATCAGCCAATGATAAGCTGCATTTTTGTACATTAGGGTCCAAATATGCACATTTATCATTTATGTGATAAATACAATCAGAGAGAAGTAACAGTATCAGTTTAAATGGGCTACATCAGGGGTCCTGCAACTTTCAGGGGGAAATTTGGGGTTTGGTGGCAGGATTGACTCTCCAGCCACCGGAGAAAACTTCACACTGTTCCATTCCATCCGAACTAGTGTGGAGCTGAGGTATCACCTGCCGTACGGCTGCTCTCAGGTTCTCATCCCTGAGGAGGGTCATTGTGTGGTGGGTGTGGCAACACGCTGTATCACGACACACTTCTTACCTCCCTTCAGGGGTGTAAATTTCTATCCATCCATACATCCATCCATACATCCATCCATCAATCCATACATCCATGCAAGGAACAACCTAGGATGGGACACCAACCTGTCGCAGGGCATGCACACACAGACACACACACACACACACACAGACCTGTACTCATATCTTTGTGGGGAGTCTCCATTCATTTCTATGGGCACAACCCTAATCCCGACAATGACACCCTTAACCCCTACCCAGCCCTAACCTTAACCATAAGTAATCAATCAAAATACAAGACTCTTGGCATTTTTAGTTTTTTTTATTGCAGTCACATATTTTTAGAGAACTCAATTTCTCCTTATGGGAACTGAAAAAATGGCCCCCACAACGTCAAAATGACAGGTTTTTATTACATTGTGGGGACATTTGGTCCCCACAATGTAATGTCTATCTGACCTTTACAAATACTCAGATACAGCCATTGCGCAGTGGGGAGCCAGCACAGTGAGGAGTCCCTGGAGGAAACCCCACGATGACACGGGGGGAGCATGCAAACTCCACAGACACAGAGCCATAGCAGAGAGTCAGACTCTGGTTGCAGATGTGTGAGGCAACAGCACTAAGCACTACATCACCGTGCCATTAGCAAAGCAGATTTTAATATTCTTTGTTTAATATTCTACCTTTTTATTAATTTGTGCATAAATGGTGTAATAGGGAGAGAGAGTTAATCAGCCTGGTAATTTTCATACTGTTCCTGCAAGTGTGTCCACACTGAGACGGGTGTCTGTACAGAGAGGAGGATCTGTCACCATCCCATGTTTATATGGTGACAGATATAAAACTCATGTGAAACACTGGTGCAGAGGGTATAATGTGAGGTCATGTACTCCCATAGTACACACTGACTCTCCACAGGAGGGTAAAGTGTCAGTCAGAGATGATCCTGACCAGCGAGTCTTCACTGTGACCATCAACAATCTGACAGCTGAGGACTCCGATCGGTACTGGTGTGGTGTGAAGCATAGTGGAGCCTCAGATGTTGGAGATCGGGTTAATCTGTCAGTCATTGATGGTAATGAAATGCACAGTATGTAACATGTCATTTAGCCAGAAAGGAAGGACATTAACAGAAATATTAAAGGAAAAGATGCTTTAATATTATAAAAATCTGCATTTTATTTTCATTCAATGTGATAAACGAGACTTGGAAGAAGTAACAAGTGACAGTTTAAATGAACGACTACATGGGGTTAAATATGATAAGTAATATGTTAAGAAATGTCAGTTTATTTGACAAACATTTACATATGCATGTTGTAATGGGCTGATATTCATAAACATTTCATTGCTATGCAAATCTTTGAGTGTTTTATCGGTGTGTTCAGGTCCTCCAGGGCTGTCAGTGGACAAACAGGAGGTGACGGGTGTGGATGGAGACAGTGTCAGTGTTCAGTGTTACTATGGAAACAACAGAAGACATAGGATGTGGTGTAAGATTGGGGGCTCCTGTGCATCAGAGAGATCAGTGAGTTTGGATGGGAGGCCTGTCCTGATCAGGGATGACACAGTAAATAAAGTCCTCAGTGTGACAATGAGTGGGCTGGAGAGGAAGGACACTGGCTGGTATTGGTGTGCTGCTGGAATCCTGCAGATCCCAGTTCATATTACTGTTAAACGTAAGTAATTCATTTAAATCTGCATGTGAATCATTTATGCTTGAATATAAATAGATAAAAACTAATTAACCCTACAGTTTCCTTCATGAAGGGGATCTGTGCTTCTTTGTGGGGATAGTCCCCTATTTTCAGATATTGTGAAATAAGGTAATTTATTGGCATTGTAGTTTCTATGCTAGTGGCACGGTGGTCCAGTAGGCGGCGCTGTTACTTAACACCTCCATGTTTAGGGGTTTGAATCTGGCTTCTGCTCTGTGTGTGTGGAGTTTGCATGTTCTCCATGTGCTGTGTGGGTTTCCTCCCGCAGTCCAAAGACATGAAGTCAGGCTAAATGGTGTCTCTAATAGAGAGTGTGTGTCTATGTAGCCTATGACTGACTGGCATCCTGTCCAGGATGTACTCCATCCCTGTGCCCTGTCCTGCCTGGGATAGGCTCCAGGCCCCACATCCCTGACCAGGAGAAAGGGGTATAAGATAGATGGGTGGATGGCTGTAGTTTTATGTGTCTATGAATGTATTGGAATATTGACTTGCACATCAGCCTTAATTCTTAGAGAGACATCCTGTAATTCAGCTCTGATAACCTCATCAGATACAGATCACGCTCTGTTTGTTACACCTGGAAGCTGTACTGAGTCCTCAGGATGCAGCAACTGGTAGTTTATGATCAGTCTGTGATATGACAACAATTTTCCACAGACATACAGCCAGTCACTTACGTATACAAATCTAGACAAATCCATGTAGCTTGCAACTTAATTCAGGCATTTTTCATCCTTGTGGGGATGAATTGTTACTACTCAATTAATTTCAATTCAATTTTATTTATATGGCGCTTTTAACAATAGTCATAGTCACAAAGAACTTTACATATAACCGGCGCAAACCCCCACCAAGTAAGCCTGAGGCGATACTGGCAAGGAAAGACTCCCTCTAGCAGGAAGAAACACACATCAACATTTGTTCAAGATTAATCATTAATTTATCATTTTAAAGAAGTGAAGATATAAAAATAGTCCAAAGGAGTTGTGTGCAGACTAGCTGACATGTCTGTAGGTGGTTTTTCATTGCAGCAAATTCCAATGTTACAGTTGTACTCTGTAATATCTGTTCCAGTGCTGCATGCATCGATTGTCTGAAACTGCTTGTCTAATTCAGGGTCCCTATGGGCGAAAGGCAGGGAACGTCCTGTAGGAATTATTAGCTCAGGTAAATTTTAATATCTCCACCAATATGTTTTGAAATTAATTAACTTTTAATTAATTATTATTTAATGCTGATTATTAACCAATTGTTATGCCGAATGGTCGGCTCCTCCAAACTCAATTGCGAATCCCCGATATCTGTTAATGTGAGACTTAAATGGGATTCATTAATAACCAGTATCGCTTAATAACCTGGGTTAGTAGGCTCGTCCAGCGAGCTGCGTCACCAGGTAATGTAAACGATCGGTAGCGAAGCTCCCCTCACGGCCAATGAGAGAGAGTCTCGCGATATTTCAGGCGAGTTTAGAGGTTTCAGAGCATAGTAGCCAGATCGCACAGAGGCAGGGACTATTGTGAGCAGTCAATGACGGAGGCTGAAGTTGTGTAAAAAGACATGCATTTATTCCTACAACTAACATAAAACAGACATTATACCTAACAAACAATAAACATGAAGTAACGGAAAAGACACAAACGATGTAATCATGAAAATGCAGTGACCAGATTTAAAATGATTAACCTGAAACGGGAAAACTGTTCTGCAAAGCAAGCAGTTTGTAGGAATATAAACCTAAAGGAATATAGCAGGTGAATAGGACAGTTTAGGTTGTTAGAAAGGAAAGGAAGTTGGTTTACTTGGATGCAGGAGAGAGGGAGGTCTTTGCAGTTGGTTGCAGTGGCTGATGAGCTGATGGGTGATGGCTCTCAGGGAGGCGCGGTGTTTGCAGCGGTTGTTGGAGTGGAGTTCCTCCGGTTCTTTCTTCTGGTGAAGCTTGGGCTGAGTTGCAGTTCTTTGGGTCTTCACCGACGGGCTTTAAGAACGCTGCTTGTTTCTCCGTTTTCTTCTCTTTTTCTTTTCTTCTTCCGCTGCTTTTTCTCCGCTGCTTTGTTCTGAGATGCCAGGTTTTATAGCATAAGGTTCGTGATTAGGAGTGACCAGGAATTCGAGTCCTGGACCAATGGCTGACCATCCATTTGGCGGGCTTTCGGAAGGGGGTCGGTATCAGTCCTTTTGGGATTTATGACCAGACTGACTTCTCTGGTAATGGTGATTTTCATTAGGCTGGTGTAACTTTTGATATATCCACTTTTGTGGTAACCATTGACCAGATTTGGAAACTGGAGTGATTTTCCTTCGGTTTGATACCAAACATGCCGTACCAGCCCAACGGTTCACACCAAATACCATCTGTGATGATTAATTAATGATTACTTATATTATGCTATTATGTTATGTTCTATTACTCACACCAGTATATGGTACAGGTGGTTTAGGTTGTACCTCAACAGATATTACCCTTTATACAGACATTACATGACATATTCTCATGTCATAAGCACATCTTACCCTTAGATAGGCATGGTAGAATACAAAGATCAGATAAGGGTTGCCGAGGAATGTGGCAAAGAAAAGGGGGGGGGAAGGTTTGTCAAACAAAGAAAAAGAATCTCCAAAAGTTAAGACACATTCGAACATAACCTGTACATATCTGTATATTAAGACTAGTAGTCAAGAGTAAATACATATACAGATATACAAAAGCCAAACTTAAAAGAAACTTTCTGTGGGGTGCTGGGTGAGTGGTATGTAAGGCAGGACGTCGGGGGATGGGGTTGTGTGCCAAGTCGAGGGGCCCCTGTCCCTGGGGATCCACTCTGCTATCTGTAGGTTGTTAAAGCTTTGGGCAATAAAAGTTGGAGTGCTGGCCTCCCTGGTTATCTATGTGTGTGGGGTCACAAACCCCCCTTTGGGGCCTAGGTCGATGTGTGCCTTCTCGTACCAGGGTAGGCCTTGTCTCAGGCCACCTGGAATTTAAGCTTTGTGATATGTGCATGTGTGATCCTACAGTCCCATGACAGGGTGCCAACCCATTGCAGGACACACTCACACACACCATTCACTCACACAAGCACATCTACAGCCAATTTGACAACTCCAATCAGCCTCAGCAGGTTTTTGGACTATTGGGGAAAACCAGAATCCCTGGAGGAAACCCCACGATGACACGGGGGGAGCATGCAAACTCCACAGACACAGAGCCATAGCAGAGAGTCAGACTCTGGTTGCAGATGTGTGATGCAACAGCACTAAGCACTACACCACCATGCCATTAGCAAAGCAGATTTTAATATTCTAAATAGATTTTAATTATTATAGTGTCAGTGTTCAGTGTTACTATGGAAACAACAAAAGACATAGGATGGGGTGTAACATTGGGGGCTCCTGTGCATCAGAGAGATCTGGGAGTTTGGATGGGAGGCCTGTCCTGATCAGGGATGACACAGAAAATAAAACCTTCATTGTGACAATGAGTGGGCTGAAGAGGAAGGACACTGGCTGGTATTGGTGTGCTGCTGGAATCCTGCAGATTCCAGTTCATATTACTGTTAAACATAAGTAATTGATTTAAATCTGCATGTGAATCATCCATCCATCCATTTTCCAAACCACTTATCCTACTGGGTCGCGGGGGGTCCGGAGCCTATCCCGGGAGCAATGGGCACGAGGCAGGGAACAACCTAGGATGGGTGGCCAGCCCATCGTAGGGCACACTCACACACCATTCACTCACGCATGCACACCTACGGGCAATTTAGCAACTCCAATTAGCCTCAGCATGTTTTTGCACTGTGGGGGGAAACCGGAGTACCCGGAGGAAACCCCACGACGACATGGAAACTCCACACACATGTGACCCAGGCGGAGACTCGAACCCGGGACCCAGAGGTGTGAGGCA
Source organism: Brienomyrus brachyistius (assembly GCF_023856365.1). Lineage (NCBI taxonomy): Eukaryota > Metazoa > Chordata > Actinopteri > Osteoglossiformes > Mormyridae > Brienomyrus > Brienomyrus brachyistius. The sequence goes on from NC_064536.1 coordinate 39,226,633, forward strand.
ACAGTGCTAACCACTGCACCACCATGCTGCTCCCTCACTAACTCCTACAGCTATTAAATTAATAATAAACTGGGAGCATCTTACTTAAAATAAAACTAATAAAATACAACTAAATTGTTTTATTCATTAAATCTTATTGATTTTAAATTTATACTAATTTGTCATACATCCATTATGGCACTTTATCCCGCTGATTAAACAATTGTAGTTAGATACTGTCATGACCTGCTTGTCGGCTCCTCATGTGTGTCATGCCCCCTGCTTACCCACGTGTTCTTTCCTGATCGTACCCAGCTGTGTCTGATTATTTTCAATCAGTCCTGTGTATTTCAGTCCGTATCTTACCTGAGTCCTTTGTCTGTCATTGTTGTTAGCTGTAGTATTGGTGATGGTTTCCTGTCTGTCCCTAGTCGCTAGTCCTAGTTTCCCCCAATAAACCCCCGTTTTGCCCCGATACCTGCCTGTTTGCCTGCTTCGTACCAGCTAACCCGCACAATCACCTGCCTGCACCACCCCGATCGTGACAGAATGACAGACCGTAAGAAAAGGAGGAAGCAGAGGAGAAGGAAGCACCTGGAGGAGCCGATCAGTCTGGACGCCTGCTCCCTCGCCAACCCCTGGCCTCTCGCGGAGGGCGAGAGAAAGGAGCTCGTCCTGGGCTCTGACCCAGAACCGCTCTATCTGGGAGCCTACTCCCTAGCGAGGCTCTGGGCTCCCAGCGACGACGACGAGGATGAGCCCTTCACGTTCCCTGGGCTGGAGCCTATCCCCCTGGAGCAGCTACCGCCCCTGGACCGGTACAGTTACTGGCCCGAACGACTGGCAAATTGGGGAGGTTTTAGGGCTGTAAGGGACTGGATCCCCCGAGTGCCCCGGGTCCCGAAGAGGATCGCGCCCGTCTCCCCCTCCCAGGACTTGCCAGTTCTGCCTGCGCTGTCAGCGCAGCTCCCGCCTCTGCAACCTGCGCAGCCGGAGCAGCCATCACCGCTGTCCGCTACGTCTGCGCAGCTTCCTCCACCTGCGGCTTGCGAGTCCGAGCAGCCGCCGCTGCCTGCAGACCCCGATCCCGTGCAGCCGCAGCTGCCTGCGGACCCCGATCCCGTGCAGCCACCGCTACCTACGGACCCCGCTCCCGTGCAGCCGCCGCTGCCTGCGGACCCCGATCCCGTGCAGCCGCGGCTGCCTGCGGAGACCACGCCCAAGGCGCCCTCTCTGCCGCTCCTACAGCCTGCAGCTCCCGGGCAGGCGCCCCCCCCTGCAGCAACCTGCAGCTCCCGGGCAGGCGCCCCCCCTGCAGCAACCTGCAGCTTCCGGGCAGGCGCCCCTTCCACTGCCTGCCCTAGTGACTTTGCCTTCAGTGACCCCGATCGAGGGCCGTTTTGTCTGTGTCCCGCAAGGGAAGGGGACACAGACGTCGGACTGGGGTCCCACCCGCCCTGCCCCCTGGCTCGCCCTCCCTCGCCTGCGCTAAGGCTCGGTTGGCGCCTGCGGGTCCTGGCCCTCTGGGTCGGCTGTCGCCTGCGGGCCCCCTCCGCGGCCTCGTCGCCCTGCCTCGCTCCCACCTCCGGTGCCTGGTCGGTCGCCAGCGGGCTCCCCGACGGCGGCTCCGCTATCGCCTGCTGGTCCACCCGCTCCTGTGCCTCCTCTGCCCCTCCGGGGTCCCCTCCGGCTCCGGCCTCCCGGCCCGCTGCGGCCCCTCCGGCCGCCTCCCATCGCCCGCTGGGGCTCCCTCGGGTTTTCCCCTGTTCCCCCGCCTTCTCTCCCTTCTTCCCTGCCTCTGTCCCTCCTTCCTTTTGTTCCTCCTGTTCCCGCTATGTCCCCTTTCCTGCTTTGTCTTTCTGCCTTCCCTGTCCTTTGTCAGCTCCTGTCTCACGTCCTGTCTCTTGCTCTGTTTTGTGCATCGGTCCTGTTTCCCGTCTCTCGTTGATGGTTCTGTTTTTTTTGCTCCAGGTCCCGGTTCCCGTGTCCCGTCTGTCGCCTCCTCCCTGGCACGCCCGGTGAAGCGCGCCTTTGGAGGGGGGGTTCTGTCATGACCTGCTCGTCGGCTCCTCATGTGTGCCACGCCCCCTGCTTACCCACGTGTTCTTTCCCGATTGTACCCAGCTGCCTGCCTGCACCACCCCGATCGTGACAGATACTTTATCCAACACCCGAGGCCTGCAGCGGGGCGTCCGGGCCTATGCCAGAGCCCCAGACTTGTGGTGCTAGAGATCGACTTTTATTTAAATTAGAAATATATTATTTTATACTATTCACAAATAAGACAGATTAATAAATAGAGGTAATGTGCTTTCTGCCAGGATGGGACTGCTGGCTGTCTGCTTCTTACACCCAGGACCAGTGGTTAAACGAGATGTTACAGTCACTCTGCAGTCACCCTGCAACAATTTGTCAACCGACGGCCATTTGTTTCATTGTTTGCTTCCTTCTCATGGGCTTATCGCTCACGACTCCAAAAGCTCTTGTGCTGACGCCCCGTTACCCACTGCCGCGGACATTAGCTGACCGGCATGCCTAGACATGCAATACGCATAAATCCCCCCCCCCCAAAACAGGATGGCTGTCTTTTACCGATATAAAATACTACATTTTGTTTAAAGCTACAATAAATATATTATAATATTTTCATAAAATAATTAATCTCACCTGTTCACTATCAGTGCCCTGGGATATTAACACTTTGGTCATGACACTAATTCATTGTTCTCCATCTAATCATTTTCTCTGTAGAATATCTTTCATAATTTATATTTCAGTTTCAAGAGTGACATTTTCTTAGTCTTTATTGACTAACAGAACACTGTTTTTATTAACAATCCTTTCTCCTGTTTCCACTGCTCTCCTTTTCTCTGCACATGATGAAGAAGGAGGGGATAATGAAAAACTGAGGTAAGCATTCAGCAGCACACTACAACAGTAGTGTGGGGGTCCTGCTAGCAGCATTTACCTGATCACACAGTGATGGGAAACTGTCATTTTAATTTTAAGAAAAAAAGATGTTGTTTTTTATTTTATTTTCTTAATAATGAACTTGAGATCCCATCCCATCCAGGGTGAGCCCTTGCCTTGTGCCCTGTGCTGCTGGGGAACGACTGCAGGCCTGTTTTTACAAAATAGTGTAACATGTTGTGTGATAATCTCTAGCTATTTTCATGCTCTTTGTTAATGTCTCCTGTTCCTCACATGTGTCCTGTGTAATAGTACAGATGTGGCTGTACCGTGTTTCTATAGAGCATGTAAGACTTTACTGTTCACATCCACCCTCTTATTTAGCTCTTTGTTCCAGCTGACTCTGTATGTAGGACTGAGCTTATTGGTGCTGCTGTTGGTCATCAGACTACGATTTCAGCAATGTTTGAGGCCTCTTAGCTTGCGGGACACGGCTCAGACCACGGCTTCCTAGCTCATCGGTCATGGCTCAGCTCGCTGCCTCCTAGCTCACAGGACGCAGCTCAGCTTGGGGCATCCCAGCTTGTGGAACGCGGCTCAGCTCGTGGCCTCTCAGCTCATGGCTTCCTAGCTCGCGACACGCAGCTCAGCCTGCGGCCTCCTCGCTCGCGTCACGCGGCTCAGCTCAGAGCCTCATTGCTCACGCCACGCGGCTCAGCTCGTGGTCTTCCAGCTCATGCAACGCAGCTCTGTTCACAGCCTCCTACCTCACGCCTTCCTCGAGTGATCTGATGGCGGAACAAATTGCCCTCCAGAGATTGTATTATTTTATTTTAGCTGGGTTTCTAGGCACAAAATTCTCTAAATATCGCTTTCTTAAAAGGAGTCCGAGGAGTCTTTTATTTCGAGAAAATATTTATTAGTGTCCGATATTGACTGGGTCTGGCTACAGATGGCAGGAGAGGATGACAAGTTGTTGGATGCTTTAGACTACGATTTCAGCAATGTTTGAGACCTCTTAGCTTGCGGGACACGGCTCAGACCACGGCTTCCTAGCTCATCGGTCATGGCTCAGCTCGCTGCCTCCTAGCTCACAGGACACGGCTCAGCTTGGGGCATCCCAGCTTGCGGAACGCGGCTCAGCTCGTGGCTTCTCAGCTCACGGCTTCCTAGCTCGCGACACGCAGCTCAGCCTGCGGCCTCCTCGCTCGCGCCACGCGGCTCAGCTCAGAGCCTCATTGCTCACGCCACGCGGCTCAGCTCGTGGTCTTCCAGCTCATGCAACGCAGCTCTGTTCACAGCCTCCTACCTCACGCCTTCCTCGAGTGATCTGATGGCGGAACAAATTGCCCTCCAGAGATTGTATTATTTTATTTTAGCTGGGTTTCTAGGCACAAAATTCTCTAAATATCGCTTTCTTAAAAAGGAGTCCGAGGAGTCTTTTATTTCGAGAAAATATTTATTAGTGTCCGATATTGACTGGGTCTGGCTACAGATGGCAGGAGAGGATGACAAATTGTTGGATGCTTTAGACTACGATTTCAGCAATGTTTGAGACCTCTTAGCTTGCGGGACACGGCTCAGACCACGGCTTCCTAGCTCATCGGTCATGGCTCAGCTCGCTGCCTCCTAGCTCACAGGACACGGCTCAGCTTGGGGCATCCCAGCTTGCGGAACGCGGCTCAGCTCGTGGCTTCTCAGCTCACGGCTTCCTAGCTCGCGACACGCAGCTCAGCCTGCGGCCTCCTCGCTCGCGCCACGCGGCTCAGCTCAGAGCCTCATTGCTCACGCCACGCGGCTCAGCTCGTGGTCTTCCAGCTCATGCCACGCAGCTCTGTTCACAGCCTCCTACCTTACGCCTTCCTCGAGTGATCTGATGGCGGAAAAAATTGCCCTCCAGAGATTGTATTATTTTATTTTAGCTGGGTTTCTCGGAACAAAATTCTCTAAATATTGCTTTCTTAAAAAGGAGTCCGAGGAGTCTTTTATTTCGAGAAAATATTTATTAGTGTCCGATATTGACTGGGTCTGGCTACAGATGGCAGGAGAGGATGACAAATTGTTGGATGCTTTAGACTACGATTTCAGCAATGTTTGAGGCCTCTTAGCTTGCGGGACACGGCTCAGACCACGGCTTCCTAGCTCATCGGTCATGGCTCAGCTCGCTGCCTCCTAGCTCACAGGACACGGCTCAGCTTGGGGCATCCCAGCTTGCGGAACGCGGCTCAGCTCGTGGCCTCTCAGCTCGCGGCCTCCTCGCTCGCGCCACGCAGCTCAGCCTGCGGCCTCCTCGCTCGCGTCACGCGGCTCAGCTCAGAGCCTCATTGCTCATGCCACGCGGCTCAGCTCGTGGTCTTCCAGCTCATGCCACGCAGTTCTGTTCACAGCCTCCTACCTCACGCCTTCCTCGAGTGATCTGATGGCGGAAAAAATTGCCCTCCAGAGATTGTATTATTTTATTTTAGCTGGGTTTTCTAGGCACAAAATTCTCTAAATATCGCTTTCTTAGAAAGGAGTCCGAGGAGTCTTTCATTTCGAGAAAATATTTAGTAGTGTCCGATATTGACTGGGTCTGGCTACAGATGGCAGGAGAGGATGACAAATTGTTGGATGCTTTAGACTACGATTTAAGCAATGTTTGCGGCCTCTTAGCTTGCGGGACACAGCTCAGACCACGGCTTCCTAGCTCATCGGTCATGGCTCAGCTCGCTGCCTCCTAGCTCACAGGACGCGGCTCAGCTTGGGGCATCCCAGCTTGCGGAACGCGGCTCAGCTCGTGGCCTCTCAGCTCACGGCTTCCTAGCTCGCGACACGCAGCTCAGCCTGCGGCCTCCTCGCTCGCGCCAAGTGGCTCAGCTCAGAGCCTCATTGCTCATGCCACGCGGCTCAGCTCGTGGTCTTCCAGCTCATGCCACGCAGCTCTGTTCAGGGCCTCCTACCTCACGCCTTCCTCGAGTGATCTGATGACGGAAAAAATTGCCCTCCAGAGATTGTATTATTTTATTTTAGCTAGGTTTCTCGGAACAAAATTCTCTAAATATCGCTTTCTTAAAGAGGAGTCCGAGGAGTCTTTCATTTCGAGAAAATATTTAGTAGTGTCCGATATTGACTGGGTCTGGCTACAGATGGCAGGAGAGGATGACAAATTGTTGGATGCTTTAGACTACGATTTCAGCAATGTTTGAGGCCTCTTAGCTTGCGGGACACGGCTCAGACCACGGCTTCCTAGCTCATCGGTCATGGCTCAGCTCGCTGCCTCCTAGCTCACAGGACACGGCTCAGCTTGGGGCATCCCAGCTTGCGGAACGCGGCTCAGCTCGTGGCCTCTCAGCTCACAGCTTCCTAGCTCGCGACACGCAGCTCAGCCTGTGGCCTCCTCGCTCGCGCCACGCGGCTCAGCTCAGAGCCTCATTGCTCATGCCACGCGGCTCAGCTCGTGGTCTTCCAGCTCATGCCACGCAGCTCTGTTCACAGCCTCCTACCTCACGCCTTCCTCGAGTGATTTGATGGCGGAAAAAATTGCCCTCCAGAGATTGTATTATTTTATTTTAGCTGGGTTTCTAGGCACAAAATTCTCTAAATATCGCTTTCTTAGAAAGGAGTCCGATGAGTCATTCATTTCGAGAAAATATTTATTAGTGTCCGATATTGACTGGGTCTGGCTACAGATGGCAGGAGAGAATGACAAATTGTTGGATGCTTTAGACTACGATTTCAGCAATGTTTGAGGCCTCTTAGCTTGCGGGACACGGCTCAGACCACGGCTTCCTAGCTCATCGGTCATGGCTCAGCTCGCTGCCTCCTAGCTCACAGGACGCAGCTCAGCTTGGGGCATCCCAGCTTGTGGAACGCGGCTCAGCTCGTGGCCTCTCAGCTCATGGCTTCCTAGCTCGCGACACGCAGCTCAGCCTGCGGCCTCCTCGCTCGCGCCACGCGGCTCAGCTCAGAGCCTCATTGCTCACGCCACGCGGCTCAGCTCGTGGTCTTCCAGCTCATGCAACGCAGCTCTGTTCACAGCCTCCTACCTCACGCCTTCCTCGAGTGATCTGATGGCGGAACAAATTGCCCTCCAGAGATTGTATTATTTTATTTTAGCTGGGTTTCTAGGCACAAAATTCTCTAAATATCGCTTTCTTAAAAAGGAGTCCGAGGAGTCTTTTATTTCGAGAAAATATTTATTAGTGTCCGATATTGACTGGGTCTGGCTACAGATGGCAGGAGAGGATGACAAATTGTTGGATGCTTTAGACTACGATTTCAGCAATGTTTGAGACCTCTTAGCTTGCGGGACACGGCTCAGACCACGGCTTCCTAGCTCATCGGTCATGGCTCAGCTCGCTGCCTCCTAGCTCACAGGACACGGCTCAGCTTGGGGCATCCCAGCTTGCGGAACGCGGCTCAGCTCGTGGCTTCTCAGCTCACGGCTTCCTAGCTCGCGACACGCAGCTCAGCCTGCGGCCTCCTCGCTCGCGCCACGCGGCTCAGCTCAGAGCCTCATTGCTCATGCCACGCGGCTCAGCTCGTGGTCTTCCAGCTCATGCCACGCAGCTCTGTTCACAGCCTCCTACCTTACGCCTTCCTCGAGTGATCTGATGGCGGAAAAAATTGCCCTCCAGAGATTGTATTATTTTATTTTAGCTGGGTTTCTCGGAACAAAATTCTCTAAATATTGCTTTCTTAAAAAGGAGTCCGAGGAGTCTTTTATTTCGAGAAAATATTTATTAGTGTCCGATATTGACTGGGTCTGGCTACAGATGGCAGGAGAGGATGACAAATTGTTGGATGCTTTAGACTACGATTTCAGCAATGTTTGAGACCTCTTAGCTTGCGGGATACGGCTCAGACCACGGCTTCCTAGCTCATCGGTCATGGCTCAGCTCGCTGCCTCCTAGCTCACAGGACACGGCTCAGCTTGGGGCATCCCAGCTTGCGGAACGCGGCTCAGCTCGTGGCCTCTCAGCTCGCGGCCTCCTCGCTCGCGCCACGCAGCTCAGCCTGCGGCCTCCTCGCTCGCGTCACGCGGCTCAGCTAAGAGCCTCATTGCTCACGCCACGCGGCTCAGCTCGTGGTCTTCCAGCTCATGCCACGCAGCTCTGTTCACAGCCTCCTACCTCACGCCTTCCTCGAGTGATCTGATGGCGGAAAAAATTGCCCTCCAGAGATTGTATTATTTTATTTTAGCTGGGCTTCTAGGCACAAAATTCTCTAAATATCGCTTTCTTAAAAAGGAGTCCGAGGAGTCTTTTATTTCGAGAAAATATTTATTAGTGTCCGATATTGACTGGGTCTGGCTACAGATGGCAGGAGAGAATGACAAATTGCTGGATGCTTTAGACTACGATTTCAGCAATGTTTGAGGCCTCTTAGCTTGCGGGACACGGCTCAGACCACGGCTTCCTAGCTCATCGGTCATGGCTCAGCTCGCTGCCTCCTACCTCACAGGACACGGCTCAGCTTGGGGCATCCCAGCTTGCGGAACGCGGCTCAGCTCGTGGCCTCTCAGCTCACGGCTTCCTAGCTCGCGACACGCAGCTCAGCCTGCGGCCTCCTCGCTCGCGCCACGCGGCTCAGCTCAGAGCCTCATTGCTCACGCCACGCGGCTCAGCTCGTGGTCTTCCAGCTCATGCCACGCAGCTCTGTTCACAGCCTCCTACCTCACGCCTTCCTCGAGTGATCTGATGGCGGAAAAAATTGCCCTCCAGAGATTGTATTATTTTATTTTAGCTGGGCTTCTAGGCACAAAATTCTCTAAATATCGCTTTCTTAAAAAGGAGTCCGAGGAGTCTTTTATTTCGAGAAAATATTTATTAGTGTCCGATATTGACGGGGTCTGGCTACAGATGGCAGGAGAGAATGACAAATTGTTGGATGCTTTAGACTACGATTTCAGCAATGTTTGAGGCCTCTTAGCTTGCGGGACACGGCTCAGACCACGGCTTCCTAGCTCATCGGTCATGGCTCAGCTCGCTGCCTCCTAGCTCACAGGACACGGCTCAGCTTGGGGCATCCCAGCTTGCGGAACGCGGCTCAGCTCGTGGCCTCTCAGCTCACGGCTTCCTAGCTCGCGACACGCAGCTCAGCCTGCGGCCTCCTCGCTCGCGCCACGCGGCTCAGCTCAGAGCCTCATTGCTCATGCCACGCGGCTCAGCTCGTGGTCTTCCAGCTCATGCCACGCAGCTCTGTTCACAGCCTCCTACCTCACGCCTTCCTCGAGTGATCTGATGGCGGAAAAAATTGCCCTCCAGAGATTGTATTATTTTATTTTAGCTGGGTTTTCTAGGCACAAAATTCTCTAAATATCGCTTTCTTAGAATGGAGTCCGAGGAGTCTTTCATTTCGAGAAAATATTTAGTAGTGTCCGATATTGACTGGGTCTGGCTACAGATGGCAGGAGAGGATGACAAATTGTTGGATGCTTTAGACTACGATTTCAGCAATGTTTGAGGCCTCTTAGCTTGCGGGACACGGCTCAGACCACGGCTTCCTAGCTCATCGGTCATGGCTCAGCTCGCTGCCTCCTAGCTCACAGGACGCGGCTCAGCTTGGGGCATCCAAGCTTGCGGAACGCGGCTCAGCTCGTGGCCTCTCAGCTCACGGCTTCCTAGCTCGCGACACGCAGCTCAGCCTGCGGCCTCCTCGCTCGCGCCACGCGGCTCAGCTCAGAGCCTCATTGCTCATGCCACGCGGCTCAGCTCGTGGTCTTCCAGCTCATGCCACGCAGTTCTGTTCACAGCCTCCTACCTCACGCCTTCCTCGAGTGATCTGATGGCGGAATAAATTGCCCTCCAGAGATTGTATTATTTTATTTTAGCTGGGTTTTCTAGGCACAAAATTCTCTAAATATCGCTTTCTTAGAAAGGAGTCCGAGGAGTCTTTCATTTCGAGAAAATATTTAGTAGTGTCCGATATTGACTGGGTCTGGCTACAGATGGCAGGAGAGGATGACAAATTGTTGGATGCTTTAGACTACGATTTCAGCAATGTTTGAGGCCTCTTAGCTTGCGAGACACGGCTCAGACCACGGCTTCCTAGCTCATCGGTCATGGCTCAGCTCGCTGCCTCCTAGCTCACAGGACGCGGCTCAGCTTGGGGCATCCCAGCTTGCGGAACGCGGCTCAGCTCGTGGCCTCTCAGCTCACGGCTTCCTAGCTCGCGACACACAGCTCAGCCTGCGGCCTCCTCGCTCGCGCCACGCGGCTCAGCTCAGAGCCTCATTGCTCATGCCACGCGGCTCAGCTCGTGGTCTTCCAGCTCATGCCACGCAGTTCTGTTCACAGCCTCCTACCTCACGCCTTCCTCGGGTGATCTGATGGCGGAAAAAATTGCCCTCCAGAGATTGTATTATTTTATTTTAGCTGGGTTTTCTAGGCACAAAATTCTCTAAATATCGCTTTCTTAGAAAGGAGTCCGAGGAGTCTTTCATTTCGAGAAAATATTTATTAGTGTCCGATATTGACTGGGTCTGGCTACAGATGGCAGGAGAGAATGACAAATTGCTGGATGCTTTAGACTACGATTTCAGCAATGTTTGAGGCCTCTTAGCTTGCGGGACACGGCTCAGACCACGGCTTCCTAGCTCATCGGTCATGGCTCAGCTCGCTGCCTCCTAGCTCACAGGACACGGCTCAGCTTGGGGCATCCCAGCTTGCGGAACGCGGCTCAGCTCGTGGCCTCTCAGCTCACGGCTTCCTAGCTCGCGACACGCAGCTCAGCCTGCGGCCTCCTCGCTCGCGCCACGCGGCTCAGCTCAGAGCCTCATTGCTCACGCCACGCGGCTCAGCTCGTGGTCTTCCAGCTCATGCCACGCAGTTCTGTTCACAGCCTCCTACCTCACGCCTTCCTCGAGTGATCTGATGGCGGAAAAAATTGCCCTCCAGAGATTGTATTATTTTATTTTAGCTGGGCTTCTAGGCACAAAATTCTCTAAATATCGCTTTCTTAGAAAGGAGTCCGAGGAGTCTTTCATTTCGAGAAAATATTTATTAGTGTCCGATATTGACTGGGTCTGGCTACAGATGGCAGGAGAGAATGACAAATTGCTGGATGCTTTAGACTACGATTTCAGCAATGTTTGAGGCCTCTTAGCTTGCGGGACACGGCTCAGACCACGGCTTCCTAGCTCATCGGTCATGGCTCAGCTCGCTGCCTCCTAGCTCACAGGACACGGCTCAGCTTGGGGCATCCCAGCTTGCGGAACGCGGCTCAGCTCGTGGCCTCTCAGCTCACGGCTTCCTAGCTCGCGACACGCAGCTCAGCCTGCGGCCTCCTCGCTCGCGCCACGCGGCTCAGCTCAGAGCCTCATTGCTCACGCCACGCGGCTCAGCTCGTGGTCTTCCAGCTCATGCCACGCAGCTCTGTTCACAGCCTCCTACCTCACGCCTTCCTCGGGTGATCTGATGGCGGAAAAAATTGCCCTCCAGAGATTGTATTATTTTATTTTAGCTGGGTTTTCTAGGCACAAAATTCTCTAAATATCGCTTTCTTAGAAAGGAGTCCGAGGAGTCTTTCATTTCGAGAAAATATTTATTAGTGTCCGATATTGACTGGGTCTGGCTACAGATGGCAGGAGAGAATGACAAATTGCTGGATGCTTTAGACTACGATTTCAGCAATGTTTGAGGCCTCTTAGCTTGCGGGACATGGCTCAGACCACGGCTTCCTAGCTCATCGGTCATGGCTCAGCTCGCTGCCTCCTAGTTCACAGGACACGGCTCAGCTTGGGGCATCCCAGCTTGCGGAACGCGGCTCAGCTCGTGGCCTCTCAGCTCACGGCTTCCTAGCTCGCGACACGCAGCTCAGCCTGCGGCCTCCTCGCTCGCGCCACGCGGCTCAGCTCAGAGCCTCATTGCTCACGCCACGCGGCTCAGCTCGTGGTCTTCCAGCTCATGCCACGCAGCTCTGTTCACAGCCTCCTACCTCACGCCTTCCTCGAGTGATCTGATGGCGGAAAAAATTGCCCTCCAGAGATTGTATTATTTTATTTTAGCTGGGCTTCTAGGCACAAAATTCTCTAAATATCGCTTTCTTAAAAAGGAGTCCGAGGAGTCTTTTATTTCGAGAAAATATTTATTAGTGTCCGATATTGACTGGGTCTGGCTACAGATGGCAGGAGAGAATGACAAATTGTTGGATGCTTTAGACTACGATTTCAGCAATGTTTGAGGCCTCTTAGCTTGCGGGACACGGCTCAGACCACGGATTCCTAGCTCATCGGTCATGGCTCAGCTCGCTGCCTCCTAGCTCACAGGACGCGGCTCAGCTTGGGGCATCCCAGCTTGCGGAACGCGGCTCAGCTCGTGGCCTCTCAGCTCACGGCTTCCTAGCTCGCGACACGCAGCTCAGCCTGCGGCCTCCTCGCTCGCGCCACGCGGCTCAGCTCAGAGCCTCATTGCTCATGTCACGCGGCTCAGCTCGTGGTCTTCCAGCTCATGCCACGCAGTTCTGTTCACAGCCTCCTACCTCACGCCTTCCTCGGGTGATCTGATGGCGGAAAAAATTGCCCTCCAGAGATTGTATTATTTTATTTTAGCTGGGTTTTCTAGGCACAAAATTCTCTAAATATCGCTTTCTTAGAAAGGAGTCCGAGGAGTCTTTCATTTCGAGAAAATATTTATTAGTGTCCGATATTGACTGGGTCTGGCTACAGATGGCAGGAGAGAATGACAAATTGCTGGATGCTTTAGACTACGATTTCAGCAATGTTTGAGGCCTCTTAGCTTGCGGGACATGGCTCAGACCACGGCTTCCTAGCTCATCGGTCATGGCTCAGCTCGCTGCCTCCTAGTTCACAGGACACGGCTCAGCTTGGGGCATCCCAGCTTGCGGAACGCGGCTCAGCTCGTGGCCTCTCAGCTCACGGCTTCCTAGCTCGCGACACGCAGCTCAGCCTGCGGCCTCCTCGCTCGCGCCACGCGGCTCAGCTCAGAGCCTCATTGCTCACGCCACGCGGCTCAGCTCGTGGTCTTCCAGCTCATGCCACGCAGCTCTGTTCACAGCCTCCTACCTCACGCCTTCCTCGAGTGATCTGATGGCGGAAAAAATTGCCCTCCAGAGATTGTATTATTTTATTTTAGCTGGGCTTCTAGGCACAAAATTCTCTAAATATCGCTTTCTTAAAAAGGAGTCCGAGGAGTCTTTTATTTCGAGAAAATATTTATTAGTGTCCGATATTGACTGGGTCTGGCTACAGATGGCAGGAGAGAATGACAAATTGTTGGATGCTTTAGACTACGATTTCAGCAATGTTTGAGGCCTCTTAGCTTGCGGGACACGGCTCAGACCACGGATTCCTAGCTCATCGGTCATGGCTCAGCTCGCTGCCTCCTAGCTCACAGGACACGGCTCAGCTTGGGGCATCCCAGCTTGCGGAACGCGGCTCAGCTCGTGGCCTCTCAGCTCACGGCTTCCTAGCTCGCGACACGCAGCTCAGCCTGCGGCCTCCTCGCTCGCGCCACGCGGCTCAGCTCAGAGCCTCATTGCTCATGCCACGCGGCTCAGCTCGTGGTCTTCCAGCTCATGCCACGCAGCTCTGTTCACAGCCTCCTACCTCACGCCTTCCTCGAGTGATCTGATGGCGGAAAAAATTGCCCTCCAGAGATTGTATTATTTTATTTTAGCTGGGTTTTCTAGGCACAAAATTCTCTAAATATCGCTTTCTTAGAATGGAGTCCGAGGAGTCTTTCATTTCGAGAAAATATTTAGTAGTGTCCGATATTGACTGGGTCTGGCTACAGATGGCAGGAGAGGATGACAAATTGTTGGATGCTTTAGACTACGATTTCAGCAATGTTTGAGGCCTCTTAGCTTGCGGGACACGGCTCAGACCACGGCTTCCTAGCTCATCGGTCATGGCTCAGCTCGCTGCCTCCTAGCTCACAGGACGCGGCTCAGCTTGGGGCATCCCAGCTTGCGGAACGCGGCTCAGCTCGTGGCCTCTCAGCTCACGGCTTCCTAGCTCGCGACACGCAGCTCAGCCTGCGGCCTCCTCACTCGCGCCACGCGGCTCAGCTCAGAGCCTCATTGCTCATGCCAAGCGGCTCAGCTCGTGGTCTTCCAGCTCATGCCACGCAGTTCTGTTCACAGCCTCCTACCTCACGCCTTCCTCGAGTGATCTGATGGCGGAAAAAATTGCCCTCCAGAGATTGTATTATTTTATTTTAGCTGGGTTTTCTAGGCACAAAATTCTCTAAATATCGCTTTCTTAGAAAGGAGTCCGAGGAGTCTTTCATTTCGAGAAAATATTTAGTAGTGTCCGATATTGACTGGGTCTGGCTACAGATGGCAGGAGAGGATGACAAATTGTTGGATGCTTTAGACTATGATTTAAGCAATGTTTGCGGCCTCTTAGCTTGCGGGACACAGCTCAGACCACGGCTTCCTAGCTCATCGGTCATGGCTCAGCTCGCTGCCTCCTAGCTCACAGGACGCGGCTCAGCTTGGGGCATCCCAGCCTGCGGAACGCGGCTCAGCTCGTGGCCTCTCAGCTCACGGCTTCCTAGCTCGCGACACGCAGCTCAGCCTGCGGCCTCCTCGCTCGCGCCACGCGGCTCAGCTCAGAGCCTCATTGCTCATGCCACGCGGCTCAGCTCGTGGTCTTCCAGCTCATGCCACGCAGCTCTGTTCACAGCCTCCTACCTCACGCCTTCCTCGAGTGATCTGATGGCGGAAAAAAATGCCCTCCAGAGATTGTATAATTTTATTTTAGCTGGGTTTCTAGGCACAAAATTCTCTAAATATCGCTTTCTTAGAAAGGAGTCCGAGGAGTCTTTCATTTCGAGAAAATATTTATTAGTGTCCGATATTGACTGGGTCTGGCTACAGATGGCAGGAGAGAATGACAAATTGCTGGATGCTTTAGACTATGATTTCAGCAATGTTTGAGGCCTCTTAGCTTGCGGGACACGGCTCAGACCACGGCTTCCTAGCTCATCGGTCATGGCTCAGCTCGCTGCCTCCTAGCTTACAGGACACGGCTCAGCTTGGGGCATCCCAGCTTGCGGAACGCGGCTCAGCTCGTGGCCTGTCAGCTCACGGCTTCCTAGCTCGCGACACGCAGCTCAGCCTGCGGCCTCCTCGCTCGCGCCACGCGGCTCAGCTCAGAGCCTCATTGCTCACGCCACGCGGCTCAGCTCGTGGTCTTCCAGCTCATGCCACGCAGCTCTGTTCACAGCCTCCTACCTCACGCCTTCCTCGAGTGATCTGCTGGCGGAAAAAATTGCCCTCCAGAGATTGTATTATTTTATTTTAGCTGGGCTTCTAGGCACAAAATTCTCTAAATATCGCTTTCTTAAAAAGGAGTCCGAGGAGTCTTTTATTTCGAGAAAATATTTATTAGTGTCCGATATTGACTGGGTCTGGCTACAGATGGCAGGAGAGGATGACAAATTGTTGGATGCTTTAGACTACGATTTCAGCAATGTTTGAGGCCTCTTAGCTTGCGAGACACGGCTCAGACCACGGCTTCCTAGCTCATCGGTCATGGCTCAGCTCGCTGCCTCCTAGCTCACAGGACGCGGCTCAGCTTGGGGCATCCCAGCTTGCGGAACGCGGCTCAGCTCGTGGCCTCTCAGCTCACGGCTTCCTAGCTCGCGACACGCAGCTCAGCCTGCGGCCTCCTCGCTCGCGCCACGCGGCTCAGCTCAGAGCCTCATTGCTCATGTCACGCGGCTCAGCTCGTGGTCTTCCAGCTCATGCCACGCAGTTCTGTTCACAGCCTCCTACCTCACGCCTTCCTCGGGTGATCTGATGGCGGAAAAAATTGCCCTCCAGAGATTGTATTATTTTATTTTAGCTGGGTTTTCTAGGCACAAAATTCTCTAAATATCGCTTTCTTAGAAAGGAGTCCGAGGAGTCTTTCATTTCGAGAAAATATTTATTAGTGTCCGATATTGACTGGGTCTGGCTACAGATGGCAGGAGAGAATGACAAATTGCTGGATGCTTTAGACTACGATTTCAGCAATGTTTGAGGCCTCTTAGCTTGCGGGACACGGCTCAGACCACGGCTTCCTAGCTCATCGGTCATGGCTCAGCTCGCTGCCTCCTAGTTCACAGGACACGGCTCAGCTTGGGGCATCCCAGCTTGCGGAACGCGGCTCAGCTCGTGGCCTCTCAGCTCACGGCTTCCTAGCTCGCGACACGCAGCTCAGCCTGCGGCCTCCTCGCTCGCGCCACGCGGCTCAGCTCAGAGCCTCATTGCTCACGCCACGCGGCTCAGCTCGTGGTCTTCCAGCTCATGCCACGCAGCTCTGTTCACAGCCTCCTACCTCACGCCTTCCTCGAGTGATCTGATGGCGGAAAAAATTGCCCTCCAGAGATTGTATTATTTTATTTTAGCTGGGCTTCTAGGCACAAAATTCTCTAAATATCGCTTTCTTAAAAAGGAGTCCGAGGAGTCTTTTATTTCGAGAAAATATTTATTAGTGTCCGATATTGACTGGGTCTGGCTACAGATGGCAGGAGAGAATGACAAATTGTTGGATGCTTTAGACTACGATTTCAGCAATGTTTGAGGCCTCTTAGCTTGCGGGACACGGCTCAGACCACGGATTCCTAGCTCATCGGTCATGGCTCAGCTCGCTGCCTCCTAGCTCACAGGACACGGCTCAGCTTGGGGCATCCCAGCTTGCGGAACGCGGCTCAGCTCGTGGCCTCTCAGCTCACGGCTTCCTAGCTCGCGACACGCAGCTCAGCCTGCGGCCTCCTCGCTCGCGCCACGCGGCTCAGCTCAGAGCCTCATTGCTCATGCCACGCGGCTCAGCTCGTGGTCTTCCAGCTCATGCCACGCAGCTCTGTTCACAGCCTCCTACCTCATGCCTTCCTCGAGTGATCTGATGGCGGAAAAAATTGCCCTCCAGAGATTGTATTATTTTATTTTAGCTGGGTTTTCTAGGCACAAAATTCTCTAAATATCGCTTTCTTAGAATGGAGTCCGAGGAGTCTTTCATTTCGAGAAAATATTTAGTAGTGTCCGATATTGACTGGGTCTGGCTACAGATGGCAGGAGAGGATGACAAATTGTTGGATGCTTTAGACTACGATTTCAGCAATGTTTGAGGCCTCTTAGCTTGCGGGACACGGCTCAGACCACGGCTTCCTAGCTCATCGGTCATGGCTCAGCTCGCTGCCTCCTAGCTCACAGGACGCGGCTCAGCTTGGGGCATCCCAGCTTGCGGAACGCGGCTCAGCTCGTGGCCTCTCAGCTCACGGCTTCCTAGCTCGCGACACGCAGCTCAGCCTGCGGCCTCCTCACTCGCGCCACGCGGCTCAGCTCAGAGCCTCATTGCTCATGCCAAGCGGCTCAGCTCGTGGTCTTCCAGCTCATGCCACGCAGTTCTGTTCACAGCCTCCTACCTCACGCCTTCCTCGAGTGATCTGATGGCGGAAAAAATTGCCCTCCAGAGATTGTATTATTTTATTTTAGCTGGGTTTTCTAGGCACAAAATTCTCTAAATATCGCTTTCTTAGAAAGGAGTCCGAGGAGTCTTTCATTTCGAGAAAATATTTAGTAGTGTCCGATATTGACTGGGTCTGGCTACAGATGGCAGGAGAGGATGACAAATTGTTGGATGCTTTAGACTATGATTTAAGCAATGTTTGCGGCCTCTTAGCTTGCGGGACACAGCTCAGACCACGGCTTCCTAGCTCATCGGTCATGGCTCAGCTCGCTGCCTCCTAGCTCACAGGACGCGGCTCAGCTTGGGGCATCCCAGCCTGCGGAACGCGGCTCAGCTCGTGGCCTCTCAGCTCACGGCTTCCTAGCTCGCGACACGCAGCTCAGCCTGCGGCCTCCTCGCTCGCGCCACGCGGCTCAGCTCAGAGCCTCATTGCTCATGCCACGCGGCTCAGCTCGTGGTCTTCCAGCTCATGCCACGCAGCTCTGTTCACAGCCTCCTACCTCACGCCTTCCTCGAGTGATCTGATGGCGGAAAAAAATGCCCTCCAGAGATTGTATAATTTTATTTTAGCTGGGTTTCTAGGCACAAAATTCTCTAAATATCGCTTTCTTAGAAAGGAGTCCGAGGAGTCTTTCATTTCGAGAAAATATTTATTAGTGTCCGATATTGACTGGGTCTGGCTACAGATGGCAGGAGAGAATGACAAATTGCTGGATGCTTTAGACTATGATTTCAGCAATGTTTGAGGCCTCTTAGCTTGCGGGACACGGCTCAGACCACGGCTTCCTAGCTCATCGGTCATGGCTCAGCTCGCTGCCTCCTAGCTTACAGGACACGGCTCAGCTTGGGGCATCCCAGCTTGCGGAACGCGGCTCAGCTCGTGGCCTGTCAGCTCACGGCTTCCTAGCTCGCGACACGCAGCTCAGCCTGCGGCCTCCTCGCTCGCGCCACGCGGCTCAGCTCAGAGCCTCATTGCTCACGCCACGCGGCTCAGCTCGTGGTCTTCCAGCTCATGCCACGCAGCTCTGTTCACAGCCTCCTACCTCACGCCTTCCTCGAGTGATCTGCTGGCGGAAAAAATTGCCCTCCAGAGATTGTATTATTTTATTTTAGCTGGGCTTCTAGGCACAAAATTCTCTAAATATCGCTTTCTTAAAAAGGAGTCCGAGGAGTCTTTTATTTCGAGAAAATATTTATTAGTGTCCGATATTGACTGGGTCTGGCTACAGATGGCAGGAGAGGATGACAAATTGTTGGATGCTTTAGACTACGATTTCAGCAATGTTTGAGGCCTCTTAGCTGGCGGGACACGGCTCAGACCACGGCTTCCTAGCTCATCGGTCATGGCTCAGCTCGCTGCCTCCTAGCTCACAGGACGCGGCTCAGCTTGGGGCATCCCAGCTTGCGGAACGTGGCTCAGCTCGTGGCCTCTCAGCTCACGGCTTCCTAGCTCGCGACACGCAGCTCAGCCTGCGGCCTCCTCGCTCGCGCCACGCGGCTCAGCTCAGAGCCTCATTGCTCATGCCACGCGGCTCAGCTCTTGGTCTTCCAGCTCATGCCACGCAGTTCTGTTCACAGCCTCCTACCTCACGCCTTCCTCGAGTGATCTGATGGCGGAAAAAATTGCCCTCCAGAGATTGTATTATTTTATTTTAGCTGGGTTTTCTAGGCACAAAATTCTCTAAATATCGCTTTCTTAGAAAGGAGTCCGAGGAGTCTTTCATTTCGAGAAAATATTTAGTAGTGTCCGATATTGACTGGGTCTGGCTACAGATGGCAGGAGAGGATGACAAATTGTTGGATGCTTTAGACTATGATTTAAGCAATGTTTGCGGCCTCTTAGCTTGCGGGACACAGCTCAGACCACGGCTTCCTAGCTCATCGGTCATGGCTCAGCTCGCTGCCTCCTAGCTCACAGGACGCGGCTCAGCTTGGGGCATCCCAGCCTGCGGAACGCGGCTCAGCTCGTGGCCTCTCAGCTCACGGCTTCCTAGCTCGCGACACGCAGCTCAGCCTGCGGCCTCCTCGCTCGCGCCACGCGGCTCAGCTCAGAGCCTCATTGCTCATGCCACGCGGCTCAGCTCGTGGTCTTCCAGCTCATGCCACGCAGCTCTGTTCACAGCCTCCTACCTCACGCCTTCCTCGAGTGATCTGATGGCGGAAAAAAATGCCCTCCAGAGATTGTATAATTTTATTTTAGCTGGGTTTCTAGGCACAAAATTCTCTAAATATCGCTTTCTTAGAAAGGAGTCCGAGGAGTCTTTCATTTCGAGAAAATATTTATTAGTGTCCGATATTGACTGGGTCTGGCTACAGATGGCAGGAGAGAATGACAAATTGCTGGATGCTTTAGACTATGATTTCAGCAATGTTTGAGGCCTCTTAGCTTGCGGGACACGGCTCAGACCACGGCTTCCTAGCTCATCGGTCATGGCTCAGCTCGCTGCCTCCTAGCTTACAGGACACGGCTCAGCTTGGGGCATCCCAGCTTGCGGAACGCGGCTCAGCTCGTGGCCTCTCAGCTCACGGCTTCCTAGCTCGCGACACGCAGCTCAGCCTGCGGCCTCCTCGCTCGCGCCACGCGGCTCAGCTCAGAGCCTCATTGCTCATGCCACGCGGCTCAGCTCGTGGTCTTCCAGCTCATGCCACGCAGTTCTGTTCACAGCCTCCTACCTCACGCCTTCCTCGAGTGATCTGATGGCGGAAAAAATTGCCCTCCAGAGATTGTATTATTTTATTTTAGCTGGGTTTTCTAGGCACAAAATTCTCTAAATATCGCTTTCTTAGAAAGGAGTCCGAGGAGTCTTTCATTTCGAGAAAATATTTAGTAGTGTCCGATATTGACTGGGTCTGGCTACAGATGGCAGGAGAGGATGACAAATTGTTGGATGCTTTAGACTACGATTTCAGCAATGTTTGAGGCCTCTTAGCTTGCGGGACACGGCTCAGACCACGGCTTCCTAGCTCATCGGTCATGGCTCAGCTCGCTGCCTCCTAGCTCACAGGACACGGCTCAGCTTGGGGCATCCCAGCTTGCGGAACGCGGCTCAGCTCGTGGCCTCTCAGCTCACGGCTTCCTAGCTCGCGACACGCAGCTCAGCCTGCGGCCTCCTCGCTCGCGCCACGCGGCTCAGCTCAGAGCCTCATTGCTCATGCCACGCGGCTCAGCTCGTGGTCTTCCAGCTCATGCCACGCAGCTCTGTTCACAGCCTCCTACCTCACGCCTTCCTCGAGTGATCTGATGGCGGAAAAAAATGCCCTCCAGAGATTGTATAATTTTATTTTAGCTGGGTTTCTAGGCACAAAATTCTCTAAATATCGCTTTCTTAGAAAGGAGTCCGAGGAGTCTTTCATTTCGAGAAAATATTTATTAGTGTCCGATATTGACTGGGTCTGGCTACAGATGGCAGGAGAGAATGACAAATTGCTGGATGCTTTAGACTATGATTTCAGCAATGTTTGAGGCCTCTTAGCTTGCGGGACACGGCTCAGACCACGGCTTCCTAGCTCATCGGTCATGGCTCAGCTCGCTGCCTCCTAGCTTACAGGACACGGCTCAGCTTGGGGCATCCCAGCTTGCGGAACGCGGCTCAGCTCGTGGCCTCTCAGCTCACGGCTTCCTAGCTCGCGACACGCAGCTCAGCCTGCGGCCTCCTCGCTCGCGCCACGCGGCTCAGCTCAGAGCCTCATTGCTCATGCCACGCGGCTCAGCTCGTGGTCTTCCAGCTCATGCCACGCAGTTCTGTTCACAGCCTCCTACCTCACGCCTTCCTCGAGTGATCTGATGGCGGAAAAAATTGCCCTCCAGAGATTGTATTATTTTATTTTAGCTGGGTTTTCTAGGCACAAAATTCTCTAAATATCGCTTTCTTAGAAAGGAGTCCGAGGAGTCTTTCATTTCGAGAAAATATTTAGTAGTGTCCGATATTGACTGGGTCTGGCTACAGATGGCAGGAGAGGATGACAAATTGTTGGATGCTTTAGACTACGATTTCAGCAATGTTTGAGGCCTCTTAGCTTGCGGGACACGGCTCAGACCACGGCTTCCTAGCTCATCGGTCATGGCTCAGCTCGCTGCCTCCTAGCTCACAGGACACGGCTCAGCTTGGGGCATCCCAGCTTGCGG
Organism: Brienomyrus brachyistius; assembly: GCF_023856365.1. Lineage (NCBI taxonomy): Eukaryota > Metazoa > Chordata > Actinopteri > Osteoglossiformes > Mormyridae > Brienomyrus > Brienomyrus brachyistius. The sequence goes on from NC_064536.1 coordinate 39,248,043, forward strand.
AACGCGGCTCAGCTCGTGGCCTCTCAGCTCACGGCTTCCTAGCTCGCGACACGCAGCTCAGCCTGCGGCCTCCTCGCTCGCGCCACGCGGCTCAGCTCAGAGCCTCATTGCTCATGCCACGCGGCTCAGCTCGTGGTCTTCCAGCTCATGCCACGCAGCTCTGTTCACAGCCTCCTACCTCACGCCTTCCTCGAGTGATCTGATGGCGGAAAAAAATGCCCTCCAGAGATTGTATAATTTTATTTTAGCTGGGTTTCTAGGCACAAAATTCTCTAAATATCGCTTTCTTAGAAAGGAGTCCGAGGAGTCTTTCATTTCGAGAAAATATTTATTAGTGTCCGATATTGACTGGGTCTGGCTACAGATGGCAGGAGAGAATGACAAATTGCTGGATGCTTTAGACTATGATTTCAGCAATGTTTGAGGCCTCTTAGCTTGCGGGACACGGCTCAGACCACGGCTTCCTAGCTCATCGGTCATGGCTCAGCTCGCTGCCTCCTAGCTTACAGGACACGGCTCAGCTTGGGGCATCCCAGCTTGCGGAACGCGGCTCAGCTCGTGGCCTCTCAGCTCACGGCTTCCTAGCTCGCGACACGCAGCTCAGCCTGCGGCCTCCTCGCTCGCGCCACGCGGCTCAGCTCAGAGCCTCATTGCTCATGCCACGCGGCTCAGCTCGTGGTCTTCCAGCTCATGCCACGCAGTTCTGTTCACAGCCTCCTACCTCACGCCTTCCTCGAGTGATCTGATGGCGGAAAAAATTGCCCTCCAGAGATTGTATTATTTTATTTTAGCTGGGTTTTCTAGGCACAAAATTCTCTAAATATCGCTTTCTTAGAAAGGAGTCCGAGGAGTCTTTCATTTCGAGAAAATATTTAGTAGTGTCCGATATTGACTGGGTCTGGCTACAGATGGCAGGAGAGGATGACAAATTGTTGGATGCTTTAGACTACGATTTCAGCAATGTTTGAGGCCTCTTAGCTTGCGGGACACGGCTCAGACCACGGCTTCCTAGCTCATCGGTCATGGCTCAGCTCGCTGCCTCCTAGCTCACAGGACACGGCTCAGCTTGGGGCATCCCAGCTTGCGGAACGCGGCTCAGCTCGTGGCCTCTCAGCTCACGGCTTCCTAGCTCGCGACACGCAGCTCAGCCTGCGGCCTCCTCGCTCGCGCCACGCGGCTCAGCTCAGAGCCTCATTGCTCATGCCACGCGGCTCAGCTCGTGGTCTTCCAGCTCATGCCACGCAGCTCTGTTCACAGCCTCCTACCTCACGCCTTCCTCGAGTGATCTGATGGCGGAAAAAATTGCCCTCCAGAGATTGTATTATTTTATTTTAGCTGGGTTTTCTAGGCACAAAATTCTCTAAATATCGCTTTCTTAGAATGGAGTCCGAGGAGTCTTTCATTTCGAGAAAATATTTAGTAGTGTCCGATATTGACTGGGTCTGGCTACAGATGGCAGGAGAGGATGACAAATTGTTGGATGCTTTAGACTACGATTTCAGCAATGTTTGAGGCCTCTTAGCTGGCGGGACACGGCTCAGACCACGGCTTCCTAGCTCATCGGTCATGGCTCAGCTCGCTGCCTCCTAGCTCACAGGACGCGGCTCAGCTTGGGGCATCCCAGCTTGCGGAACGTGGCTCAGCTCGTGGCCTCTCAGCTCACGGCTTCCTAGCTCGCGACACGCAGCTCAGCCTGCGGCCTCCTCGCTCGCGCCACGCGGCTCAGCTCAGAGCCTCATTGCTCATGCCACGCGGCTCAGCTCTTGGTCTTCCAGCTCATGCCACGCAGTTCTGTTCACAGCCTCCTACCTCACGCCTTCCTCGAGTGATCTGATGGCGGAAAAAATTGCCCTCCAGAGATTGTATTATTTTATTTTAGCTGGGTTTTCTAGGCACAAAATTCTCTAAATATCGCTTTCTTAGAAAGGAGTCCGAGGAGTCTTTCATTTCGAGAAAATATTTAGTAGTGTCCGATATTGACTGGGTCTGGCTACAGATGGCAGGAGAGGATGACAAATTGTTGGATGCTTTAGACTATGATTTAAGCAATGTTTGCGGCCTCTTAGCTTGCGGGACACAGCTCAGACCACGGCTTCCTAGCTCATCGGTCATGGCTCAGCTCGCTGCCTCCTAGCTCACAGGACGCGGCTCAGCTTGGGGCATCCCAGCCTGCGGAACGCGGCTCAGCTCGTGGCCTCTCAGCTCACGGCTTCCTAGCTCGCGACACGCAGCTCAGCCTGCGGCCTCCTCGCTCGCGCCACGCGGCTCAGCTCAGAGCCTCATTGCTCATGCCACGCGGCTCAGCTCGTGGTCTTCCAGCTCATGCCACGCAGCTCTGTTCACAGCCTCCTACCTCACGCCTTCCTCGAGTGATCTGATGGCGGAAAAAAATGCCCTCCAGAGATTGTATAATTTTATTTTAGCTGGGTTTCTAGGCACAAAATTCTCTAAATATCGCTTTCTTAGAAAGGAGTCCGAGGAGTCTTTCATTTCGAGAAAATATTTATTAGTGTCCGATATTGACTGGGTCTGGCTACAGATGGCAGGAGAGAATGACAAATTGCTGGATGCTTTAGACTATGATTTCAGCAATGTTTGAGGCCTCTTAGCTTGCGGGACACGGCTCAGACCACGGCTTCCTAGCTCATCGGTCATGGCTCAGCTCGCTGCCTCCTAGCTTACAGGACACGGCTCAGCTTGGGGCATCCCAGCTTGCGGAACGCGGCTCAGCTCGTGGCCTCTCAGCTCACGGCTTCCTAGCTCGCGACACGCAGCTCAGCCTGCGGCCTCCTCGCTCGCGCCACGCGGCTCAGCTCAGAGCCTCATTGCTCATGCCACGCGGCTCAGCTCGTGGTCTTCCAGCTCATGCCACGCAGTTCTGTTCACAGCCTCCTACCTCACGCCTTCCTCGAGTGATCTGATGGCGGAAAAAATTGCCCTCCAGAGATTGTATTATTTTATTTTAGCTGGGTTTTCTAGGCACAAAATTCTCTAAATATCGCTTTCTTAGAAAGGAGTCCGAGGAGTCTTTCATTTCGAGAAAATATTTAGTAGTGTCCGATATTGACTGGGTCTGGCTACAGATGGCAGGAGAGGATGACAAATTGTTGGATGCTTTAGACTACGATTTCAGCAATGTTTGAGGCCTCTTAGCTTGCGGGACACGGCTCAGACCACGGCTTCCTAGCTCATCGGTCATGGCTCAGCTCGCTGCCTCCTAGCTCACAGGACACGGCTCAGCTTGGGGCATCCCAGCTTGCGGAACGCGGCTCAGCTCGTGGCCTCTCAGCTCACGGCTTCCTAGCTCGCGACACGCAGCTCAGCCTGCGGCCTCCTCGCTCGCGCCACGCGGCTCAGCTCAGAGCCTCATTGCTCATGCCACGCGGCTCAGCTCGTGGTCTTCCAGCTCATGCCACGCAGCTCTGTTCACAGCCTCCTACCTCACGCCTTCCTCGAGTGATCTGATGGCGGAAAAAAATGCCCTCCAGAGATTGTATAATTTTATTTTAGCTGGGTTTCTAGGCACAAAATTCTCTAAATATCGCTTTCTTAGAAAGGAGTCCGAGGAGTCTTTCATTTCGAGAAAATATTTATTAGTGTCCGATATTGACTGGGTCTGGCTACAGATGGCAGGAGAGAATGACAAATTGCTGGATGCTTTAGACTATGATTTCAGCAATGTTTGAGGCCTCTTAGCTTGCGGGACACGGCTCAGACCACGGCTTCCTAGCTCATCGGTCATGGCTCAGCTCGCTGCCTCCTAGCTTACAGGACACGGCTCAGCTTGGGGCATCCCAGCTTGCGGAACGCGGCTCAGCTCGTGGCCTCTCAGCTCACGGCTTCCTAGCTCGCGACACGCAGCTCAGCCTGCGGCCTCCTCGCTCGCGCCACGCGGCTCAGCTCAGAGCCTCATTGCTCATGCCACGCGGCTCAGCTCGTGGTCTTCCAGCTCATGCCACGCAGTTCTGTTCACAGCCTCCTACCTCACGCCTTCCTCGAGTGATCTGATGGCGGAAAAAATTGCCCTCCAGAGATTGTATTATTTTATTTTAGCTGGGTTTTCTAGGCACAAAATTCTCTAAATATCGCTTTCTTAGAAAGGAGTCCGAGGAGTCTTTCATTTCGAGAAAATATTTAGTAGTGTCCGATATTGACTGGGTCTGGCTACAGATGGCAGGAGAGGATGACAAATTGTTGGATGCTTTAGACTACGATTTCAGCAATGTTTGAGGCCTCTTAGCTTGCGGGACACGGCTCAGACCACGGCTTCCTAGCTCATCGGTCATGGCTCAGCTCGCTGCCTCCTAGCTCACAGGACACGGCTCAGCTTGGGGCATCCCAGCTTGCGGAACGCGGCTCAGCTCGTGGCCTCTCAGCTCACGGCTTCCTAGCTCGCGACACGCAGCTCAGCCTGCGGCCTCCTCGCTCGCGCCACGCGGCTCAGCTCAGAGCCTCATTGCTCATGCCACGCGGCTCAGCTCGTGGTCTTCCAGCTCATGCCACGCAGCTCTGTTCACAGCCTCCTACCTCACGCCTTCCTCGAGTGATCTGATGGCGGAAAAAAATGCCCTCCAGAGATTGTATAATTTTATTTTAGCTGGGTTTCTAGGCACAAAATTCTCTAAATATCGCTTTCTTAGAAAGGAGTCCGAGGAGTCTTTCATTTCGAGAAAATATTTATTAGTGTCCGATATTGACTGGGTCTGGCTACAGATGGCAGGAGAGAATGACAAATTGCTGGATGCTTTAGACTATGATTTCAGCAATGTTTGAGGCCTCTTAGCTTGCGGGACACGGCTCAGACCACGGCTTCCTAGCTCATCGGTCATGGCTCAGCTCGCTGCCTCCTAGCTTACAGGACACGGCTCAGCTTGGGGCATCCCAGCTTGCGGAACGCGGCTCAGCTCGTGGCCTCTCAGCTCACGGCTTCCTAGCTCGCGACACGCAGCTCAGCCTGCGGCCTCCTCGCTCGCGCCACGCGGCTCAGCTCAGAGCCTCATTGCTCATGCCACGCGGCTCAGCTCGTGGTCTTCCAGCTCATGCCACGCAGTTCTGTTCACAGCCTCCTACCTCACGCCTTCCTCGAGTGATCTGATGGCGGAAAAAATTGCCCTCCAGAGATTGTATTATTTTATTTTAGCTGGGTTTTCTAGGCACAAAATTCTCTAAATATCGCTTTCTTAGAAAGGAGTCCGAGGAGTCTTTCATTTCGAGAAAATATTTAGTAGTGTCCGATATTGACTGGGTCTGGCTACAGATGGCAGGAGAGGATGACAAATTGTTGGATGCTTTAGACTACGATTTCAGCAATGTTTGAGGCCTCTTAGCTTGCGGGACACGGCTCAGACCACGGCTTCCTAGCTCATCGGTCATGGCTCAGCTCGCTGCCTCCTAGCTCACAGGACACGGCTCAGCTTGGGGCATCCCAGCTTGCGGAACGCGGCTCAGCTCGTGGCCTCTCAGCTCACGGCTTCCTAGCTCGCGACACGCAGCTCAGCCTGCGGCCTCCTCGCTCGCGCCACGCGGCTCAGCTCAGAGCCTCATTGCTCATGCCACGCGGCTCAGCTCGTGGTCTTCCAGCTCATGCCACGCAGCTCTGTTCACAGCCTCCTACCTCACGCCTTCCTCGAGTGATCTGATGGCGGAAAAAATTGCCCTCCAGAGATTGTATTATTTTATTTTAGCTGGGTTTTCTAGGCACAAAATTCTCTAAATATCGCTTTCTTAGAATGGAGTCCGAGGAGTCTTTCATTTCGAGAAAATATTTAGTAGTGTCCGATATTGACTGGGTCTGGCTACAGATGGCAGGAGAGGATGACAAATTGTTGGATGCTTTAGACTACGATTTCAGCAATGTTTGAGGCCTCTTAGCTTGCGGGACACGGCTCAGACCACGGCTTCCTAGCTCATCGGTCATGGCTCAGCTCGCTGCCTCCTAGCTCACAGGACGCGGCTCAGCTTGGGGCATCCCAGCTTGCGGAACGCGGCTCAGCTCGTGGCCTCTCAGCTCACGGCTTCCTAGCTCGCGACACGCAGCTCAGCCTGCGGCCTCCTCACTCGCGCCACGCGGCTCAGCTCAGAGCCTCATTGCTCATGCCACGCGGCTCAGCTCGTGGTCTTCCAGCTCATGCCACGCAGTTCTGTTCACAGCCTCCTACCTCACGCCTTCCTCGAGTGATCTGATGGCGGAAAAAATTGCCCTCCAGAGATTGTATTATTTTATTTTAGCTGGGTTTTCTAGGCACAAAATTCTCTAAATATCGCTTTCTTAGAAAGGAGTCCGAGGAGTCTTTCATTTCGAGAAAATATTTAGTAGTGTCCGATATTGACTGGGTCTGGCTACAGATGGCAGGAGAGGATGACAAATTGTTGGATGCTTTAGACTATGATTTAAGCAATGTTTGCGGCCTCTTAGCTTGCGGGACACAGCTCAGACCACGGCTTCCTAGCTCATCGGTCATGGCTCAGCTCGCTGCCTCCTAGCTCACAGGACGCGGCTCAGCTTGGGGCATCCCAGCTTGCGGAACGCGGCTCAGCTCGTGGCCTCTCAGCTCACGGCTTCCTAGCTCGCGACACGCAGCTCAGCCTGCGGCCTCCTCGCTCGCGCCACGCGGCTCAGCTCAGAGCCTCATTGCTCATGCCACGCGGCTCAGCTCGTGGTCTTCCAGCTCATGCCACGCAGTTCTGTTCACAGCCTCCTACCTCACGCCTTCCTCGAGTGATCTGATGGCGGAAAAAATTGCCCTCCAGAGATTGTATTATTTTATTTTAGCTGGGTTTTCTAGGCACAAAATTCTCTAAATATCGCTTTCTTAGAAAGGAGTCCGAGGAGTCTTTCATTTCGAGAAAATATTTAGTAGTGTCCGATATTGACTGGGTCTGGCTACAGATGGCAGGAGAGGATGACAAATTGTTGGATGCTTTAGTCTACGATTTAAGCAATGTTTGCGGCCTCTTAGCTTGCGGGACACAGCTCAGACCACGGCTTCCTAGCTCATCGGTCATGGCTCAGCTCGCTGCCTCCTAGCTCACAGGACGCGGCTCAGCTTGGGGCATCCCAGCTTGCGGAACGCGGCTCAGCTCGTGGCCTCTCAGCTCACGGCTTCCTAGCTCGCGACACGCAGCTCAGCCTGCGGCCTCCTCGCTCGCGCCACGCGGCTCAGCTCAGAGCCTCATTGCTCATGCCACGCGGCTCAGCTCGTGGTCTTCCAGCTCATGCCACGCAGCTCTGTTCACAGCCTCCTACCTCACGCCTTCCTCGAGTGATCTGCTGGCGGAAAAAATTGCCCTCCAGAGATTGTATTATTTTATTTTAGCTGGGCTTCTAGGCACAAAATTCTCTAAATATCGCTTTCTTAAAAAGGAGTCCGAGGAGTCTTTTATTTCGAGAAAATATTTATTAGTGTCCGATATTGACTGGGTCTGGCTACAGATGGCAGGAGAGGATGACAAATTGTTGGATGCTTTAGACTACGATTTCAGCAATGTTTGAGGCCTCTTAGCTTGCGGGACCCGGCTCAGACCACGGCTTCCTAGCTCATCGGTCATGGCTCAGCTCGCTGCCTCCTAGCTCACAGGACGCGGCTCAGCTTGGGGCATCCCAGCTTGCGGAACGCGGCTCAGCTCGTGGCCTCTCAGCTCACGGCTTCCTAGCTCGCGACACGCAGCTCAGCCTGCGGCCTCCTCGCTCGCGCCACGCGGCTCAGCTCAGAGCCTCATTGCTCATGCCACGCGGCTCAGCTCGTGGTCTTCCAGCTCATGCCACGCAGTTCTGTTCACAGCCTCCTACCTCACGCCTTCCTCGAGTGATCTGATGGCGGAAAAAATTGCCCTCCAGAGATTGTATTATTTTATTTTAGCTGGGTTTTCTAGGCACAAAATTCTCTAAATATCGCTTTCTTAGAAAGGAGTCCGAGGAGTCTTTCATTTCGAGAAAATATTTAGTAGTGTCCGATATTGACTGGGTCTGGCTACAGATGGCAGGAGAGGATGACAAATTGTTGGATGCTTTAGTCTACGATTTAAGCAATGTTTGCGGCCTCTTAGCTTGCGGGACACAGCTCAGACCACGGCTTCCTAGCTCATCGGTCATGGCTCAGCTCGCTGCCTCCTAGCTCACAGGACGCGGCTCAGCTTGGGGCATCCCAGCTTGCGGAACGCGGCTCAGCTCGTGGCCTCTCAGCTCACGGCTTCCTAGCTCGCGACACGCAGCTCAGCCTGCGGCCTCCTCGCTCGCGCCACGCGGCTCAGCTCAGAGCCTCATTGCTCATGCCACGCGGCTCAGCTCGTGGTCTTCCAGCTCATGCCACGCAGTTCTGTTCACAGCCTCCTACCTCACGCCTTCCTCGAGTGATCTGATGGCGGAAAAAATTGCCCTCCAGAGATTGTATTATTTTATTTTAGCTGGGTTTTCTAGGCACAAAATTCTCTAAATATCGCTTTCTTAGAAAGGAGTCCGAGGAGTCTTTCATTTCGAGAAAATATTTAGTAGTGTCCGATATTGACTGGGTCTGGCTACAGATGGCAGGAGAGGATGACAAATTGTTGGATGCTTTAGTCTACGATTTAAGCAATGTTTGCGGCCTCTTAGCTTGCGGGACACAGCTCAGACCACGGCTTCCTAGCTCATCGGTCATGGCTCAGCTCGCTGCCTCCTAGCTCACAGGACGCGGCTCAGCTTGGGGCATCCCAGCTTGCGGAACGCGGCTCAGCTCGTGGCCTCTCAGCTCACGGCTTCCTAGCTCGCGACACGCAGCTCAGCCTGCGGCCTCCTCGCTCGCGCCACGCGGCTCAGCTCAGAGCCTCATTGCTCATGCCACGCGGCTCAGCTCGTGGTCTTCCAGCTCATGCCACGCAGCTCTGTTCACAGCCTCCTACCTCACGCCTTCCTCGAGTGATCTGATGGCGGAAAAAATTGCCCTCCAGAGATTGTATTATTTTATTTTAGCTGGGTTTCTAGGCACAAAATTCTCTAAATATCGCTTTCTTAAAAAGGAGTCCGAGGAGTCTTTTATTTCGAGAAAATATTTATTAGTGTCCGATATTGACTGGGTCTGGCTATGGATGGCAGGAGAGGATGACAAATTGTTGGATGCTTTAGACTACGATTTAAGCAATGTTTGCGGCCTCTTAGCTTGCGGGACACAGCTCAGACCACGGCTTCCTAGCTCATCGGTCATGGCTCAGCTCGCTGCCTCCTAGCTCACAGGACGCGGCTCAGCTTGGGGCATCCCAGCTTGCGGAACGCGGCTCAGCTCGTGGCCTCTCAGCTCACGGCTTCCTAGCTTGCGACACGCAGCTCAGCCTGCGGCCTCCTCGCTCGCGCCAAGCGGCTCAGCTCAGAGCCTCATTGCTCATGCCACGCGGCTCAGCTCGTGGTCTTCCAGCTCATGCCACGCAGCTCTGTTCACAGCCTCCTACCTCACGCCTTCCTCGAGTGATCTGATGGCGGAAAAAATTGCCCTCCAGAGATTGTATTATTTTATTTTAGCTGGGTTTCTAGGCACAAAATTCTCTAAATATCGCTTTCTTAGAAAGGAGTCCGAGGAGTCTTTCATTTCGAGAAAATATTTAGTAGTGTCCGATATTGACTGGGTCTGGCTACAGATGGCAGGAGAGGATGACAAATTATTGGATGCTTTAGACTACGATTTCAGCAATGTTTGAGGCCTCTTAGCTTGCGGGACACGGCTCAGACCACGGCTTCCTAGCTCATCGGTCATGGCTCAGCTCGCTGCCTCCTAGCTCACAGGACGCGGCTCAGCTCGTGGCCTCTCAGCTCACGGCTTCCTAGCTCGCGACACGCAGCTCAGCCTGCGGCCTCCTCGCTCGCGCCACGCGGCTCAGCTCAGAGCCTCATTGCTCATGCCACGCGGCTCAGCTCGTGGTCTTCCAGCTCATGCCACGCAGCTCTGTTCACAGCCTCCTACCTCACGCCTTCCTCGAGGGATCTGATGGCAGAAAAAATTGCCCTCCAGAGATTGTATTATTTTATCTTAGCTGGGTTTCTAGGCACAAAATTCTCTAAATATCGCTTTCTTAAAAAGGAGTCCGAGGAGTCTTTTATTTCGAGAAAATATTTAGTAGTGTCCGATATTGACTGGGTCTGGCTACAGATGGCAGGAGAGGATGACAAATTGTTGGATGCTTTAGACTACGATTTCAGCAATGTTTGAGGCCTCTTAGCTTGCGGGACACGGCTCAGACCACGGCTTCCTAGCTCATCGGTCATGGCTCAGCTCGCTGCCTCCTAGCTCACAGGACGCGGCTCAGCTTGGGGCATCCCAGCTTGCGGAACGCGGCTCAGCTCGTGGCCTCTCAGCTCACGGCTTCCTAGCTCGCGACACGCAGCTCTGCCTGCGGCCTCCTCGGTTGCGCCACGCGGCTCAGCTCAGAGCCTCATTGCTCATGCCACGCGGCTCAGCTCGTGGTCTTCCAGCTCATGCCACGCAGCTCTGTTCACAGCCTCCTACCTCACGCCTTCCTCGAGTGATCTGATGGCGGAAAAAATTGCCCTCCAGAGATTGTATTATTTTATTTTAGCTGGGTTTCTAGGCACAAAATTCTCTAAATATCGCTTTCTTAGAAAGGAGTCCGAGGAGTCTTTCATTTCGAGAAAATATTTAGTAGTGTCCGATATTGACTGGGTCTGGCTACAGATGGCAGGAGAGGATGACAAATTGTTGGATGCTTTAGACTACGATTTCAGCAATGTTTGAGGCCTCTTAGCTTGCGGGACACGGCTCAGACCACGGCTTCCTAGCTCATCGGTCATGGCTCAGCTCGCTGCCTCCTAGCTCACAGGACGCGGCTCAGCTTGGGGCATCCCAGCTTGCGGAACGCGGCTCAGCTCGTGGCCTCTCAGCTCACGGCTTCCTAGCTCGCGACACGCAGCTCAGCCTGCGGCCTCCTCGCTCGCGCCACGCGGCTCAGCTCAGAGCCTCATTGCTCATGCCACGCGGCTCAGCTCGTGGTCTTCCAGCTCATGCCACGCAGCTCTGTTCACAGCCTCCTACCTCACGCCTTCCTCGAGTGATCTGGTGGCGGAAAAAATTGCCCTCCAGAGATTGTATTATTTTATTTTAGCTGGGTTTTCTAGGCACAAAATTCTCTAAATATCGCTTTCTTAGAAAGGAGTCCGAGGAGTCTTTCATTTCGAGAAAATATTTAGTAGTGTCCGATATTGACTGGGTCTGGCTACAGATGGCAGGAGAGGATGACAAATTGTTGGATGCTTTAGACTACGATTTCAGCAATGTTTGAGGCCTCTTAGCTTGCGGGACACGGCTCAGACCACGGCTTCCTAGCTCATCGGTCATGGCTCAGCTTGCTGCCTCCTAGCTCACAGGACGCGGCTCAGCTTGGGGCATCCCAGCTTGCGGAACGCGGCTCAGCTCGTGGCCTCTCAGCTCACGGCTTCCTAGCTCGCGACACGCAGCTCAGCCTGCGGCCTCCTCGCTCGCGCCACGCGGCTCAGCTCAGAGCCTCATTGCTCATGCCACGCGGCTCAGCTCGTAGTCTTCCAGCTCATGCCACGCAGCTCTGTTCACAGCCTCCTACCTCACGCCTTCCTCGAGTGATCTGATGGCGGAAAAAAATGCCCTCCAGAGATTGAATTATTTTATTTTAGCTGGGTTTCTAGGCACAAAATTCTCTAAATATCGCTTTCTTAGAAAGGAGTCCGAGGAGTCTTTCATTTCGAGAAAATATTTATTAGTGTCCGATATTGACTGGGTCTGGCTACAGATGGCAGGAGAGAATGACAAATTGCTGGATGCTTTAGACTATGATTTCAACAATGTTTGAGGCCTCTTAGCTTCCGGGACACGGCTCAGACCACGGCTTCCTAGCTCATCGGTCATGGCTCAGCTCGCTGTCTCCTAGCTTACAGGACACGGCTCAGCTTGGGGCATCCCAGCTTGCGGAACGCGGCTCAGCTCGTGGCCTCTCAGCTCACGGCTTCCTAGCTCGCGACACGCAGCTCAGCCTGCGGCCTCCTCGCTCGCGCCACGCGGCTCAGCTCAGAGCCTCATTGCTCATGCCACGCGGCTCAGCTCGTGGTCTTCCAGCTCATGCCACGCAGCTCTGTTCACAGCCTCCTACCTCACGCCTTCCTCGAGTGATCTGATGGCGGAAAAAATTGCCCTCCAGAGATTGTATTATTTTATTTTAGCTGGGTTTTCTAGGCACAAAACTCTCTAAATATCGCTTTCTTAGAAAGGAGTCCGAGGAGTCTTTCATTTCGAGAAAATATTTATTAGTGTCCGATATTGACTGGGTCTGGCTACAGATGGCAGGAGAGAATGACAAATTGCTGGATGCTTTAGACTATGATTTCAACAATGTTTGAGGCCTCTTAGCTTCCGGGACACGGCTCAGACCACGGCTTCCTAGCTCATCGGTCATGGCTCAGCTCGCTGTCTCCTAGCTTACAGGACACGGCTCAGCTTGGGGCATCCCAGCTTGCGGAACGCGGCTCAGCTCGTGGCCTCTCAGCTCACGGCTTCCTAGCTCGCGACACGCAGCTCAGCCTGCGGCCTCCTCGCTCGCGCCACGCGGCTCAGCTCAGAGCCTCATTGCTCATGCCACGCGGCTCAGCTCGTGGTCTTCCAGCTCATGCCACGCAGCTCTGTTCACAGCCTCCTACCTCACGCCTTCCTCGAGTGATCTGATGGCGGAAAAAATTGCCCTCCAGAGATTGTATTATTTTATTTTAGCTGGGTTTTCTAGGCACAAAATTCTCTAAATATCGCTTTCTTTGAAAGGAGTCCGAGGAGTCTTTCATTTCGAGAAAATATTTAGTAGTGTCCGATATTGACTGGGTCTGGCTACAGATGGCAGGAGAGGATGACAAATTGTTGGATGCTTTAGTCTACGATTTAAGCAATGTTTGCGGCCTCTTAGCTTGCGGGACACAGCTCAGACCACGGCTTCCTAGCTCATCGGTCATGGCTCAGCTCGCTGCCTCCTAGCTCACAGGACGCGGCTCAGCTTGGGGCATCCCAGCTTGCGGAACGCGGCTCAGCTCATGGCCTCTCAGCTCACGGCTTCCTAGCTCGCGGCACGCAGCTCAGCCTGCGGCCTCCTCGCTCGCGCCACACGGCTCAGCTCAGAGCCTCATTGCTCATGCCACGCGGCTCAGCTCGTGGTCTTCCAGCTCATGCCACGCAGCTCTGTTCACAGCCTCCTACCTCACGCCTTCCTCGAGTGATCTGATGGCGGAAAAAATTGCCCTCCAGAGATTGTATTATTTTATTTTAGCTGGGTTTTCTAGGCACAAAACTCTCTAAATATCGCTTTCTTAAAAAGGATTCCGAGGAGTCTTTTATTTCGAGAAAATATTTATTAGTGTCCGATATTGACTGGGTCTGGCTACAGATGGTGGGAGAGGATGACAAATTGTTGGATGCTTTAGACTACGATTTCAGAAATGCTTGAGGCCTCTTAGCTTGCGGGACACGGCTCAGACCACGGCTTCCTAGCTCATCGGTCATGGCTCAGCTCGCTGCCTCCTAGCTCACAGGACACGGCTCAGCTTGGGGCATCCCAGCTTGCGGAACGCGGCTCAGCTCGTGGCCTCTCAGTTCACGGCTTCCTAGCTCGCGACACGCAGCTCAGCCTGTGGCCTCCTCGCTCGCGCCACGCGGCTCAGCTCAGAGCCTCATTGCTCATGCCACGCGGCTCAGCTCGTGGTCTTCCAGCTCATGCCACGCAGCTCTGTTCACAGCCTCCTACCTCACGCCTTCCTCGAGTGATCTGATGGCGGAAAAATTTGCCCTCCAGAGATTGTATTATTTTATTTTAGCTGGGTTTTCTAGGCACAAAATTCTCTAAATATCGCTTTCTTAGAAAGGAGTCTGAGGAGTCTTTCATTTCGAGAAAATATTTAGTAGTGTCCGATATTGACTGGGTCTGGCTACAGATGGCAGGAGAGGATGACAAATTGTTGGATGCTTTAGACTACGATTTCAGCAATGTTTGAGGCCTCTTAGCTTGCGGGACACGGCTCAGACCACGGCTTCCTAGCTCATCGGTCATGGCTCAGCTTGCTGCCTCCTAGCTCACAGGACGCGGCTCAGCTTGGGGCATCCCAGCTTGCGGAACGCGGCTCAGCTCGTGGCCTCTCAGCTCACGGCTTCCTAGCTCGCGACACGCAGCTCAGCCTGCGGCCTCCTCACTCGCGCCACGCGGCTCAGCTCAGAGCCTCATTGCTCATGCCACGCGGCTCAGCTCGTAGTCTTCCAGCTCATGCCACGCAGCTCTGTTCACAGCCTCCTACCTCACGCCTTCCTCGAGTGATCTGATGGCGGAAAAAAATGCCCTCCAGAGATTGAATTATTTTATTTTAGCTGGGTTTCTAGGCACAAAATTCTCTAAATATCGCTTTCTTAGAAAGGAGTCCGAGGAGTCTTTCATTTCGAGAAAATATTTATTAGTGTCCGATATTGACTGGGTCTGGCTACAGATGGCAGGAGAGAATGACAAATTGCTGGATGCTTTAGACTATGATTTCAACAATGTTTGAGGCCTCTTAGCTTCCGGGACACGGCTCAGACCACGGCTTCCTAGCTCATCGGTCATGGCTCAGCTCGCTGTCTCCTAGCTTACAGGACACGGCTCAGCTTGGGGCATCCCAGCTTGCGGAACGCGGCTCAGCTCGTGGCCTCTCAGCTCACGGCTTCCTAGCTCGCGACACGCAGCTCAGCCTGCGGCCTCCTCGCTCGCGCCACGCGGCTCAGCTCAGAGCCTCATTGCTCATGCCACGCGGCTCAGCTCGTGGTCTTCCAGCTCATGCCACGCAGCTCTGTTCACAGCCTCCTACCTCACGCCTTCCTCGAGTGATCTGATGGCGGAAAAAATTGCCCTCCAGAGATTGTATTATTTTATTTTAGCTGGGTTTTCTAGGCACAAAACTCTCTAAATATCGCTTTCTTAGAAAGGAGTCCGAGGAGTCTTTCATTTCGAGAAAATATTTAGTAGTGTCCGATATTGACTGGGTCTGGCTACAGATGGCAGGAGAGGATGACAAATTGTTGGATGCTTTAGACTACGATTTCAGCAATGTTTGAGGCCTCTTAGCTTGCGGGACACGGCTCAGACCACGGCTTCCTAGCTCATCGGTCATGGCTCAGCTCGCTGCCTCCTAGCTCACAGGACGCGGCTCAGCTTGGGGCATCCCAGCTTGCGGAACGCGGCTCAGCTCGTGGCCTCTCAGCTCACGGCTTCCTAGCTCGCGACACGCAGCTCAGCCTGCGGCCTCCTCGCTCGCGCCACGCGGCTCAGCTCAGAGCCTCATTGCTCATGCCACGCGGCTCAGCTCGTGGTCTTCCAGCTCATGCCACGCAGTTCTGTTCACAGCCTCCTACCTCACGCCTTCCTCGAGTGATCTGATGGCGGAAAAAATTGCCCTCCAGAGATTGTATTATTTTATTTTAGCTGGGTTTTCTAGGCACAAAATTCTCTAAATATCGCTTTCTTAGAAAGGAGTCCGAGGAGTCTTTCATTTCGAGAAAATATTTATTAGTGTCCGATATTGACTGGGTCTGGCTACAGATGGCAGGAGAGAATGACAAATTGCTGGATGCTTTAGACTATGATTTCAACAATGTTTGAGGCCTCTTAGCTTCTGGGACACGGCTCAGACCACGGCTTCCTAGCTCATCGGTCATGGCTCAGCTCGCTGTCTCCTAGCTTACAGGACACGGCTCAGCTTGGGGCATCCCAGCTTGCGGAACGCGGCTCAGCTCGTGGCCTCTCAGCTCACGGCTTCCTAGCTCGCGGCACGCAGCTCAGCCTGCGGCCTCCTCGCTCGCGCCACACGGCTCAGCTCAGAGCCTCATTGCTCATGCCACGCGGCTCAGCTCGTGGTCTTCCAGCTCATGCCACGCAGCTCTGTTCACAGCCTCCTACCTCACGCCTTCCTCGAGTGATCTGATGGCGGAAAAAATTGCCCTCCAGAGATTGTATTATTTTATTTTAGCTGGGTTTTCTAGGCACAAAACTCTCTAAATATCGCTTTCTTAAAAAGGATTCCGAGGAGTCTTTTATTTCGAGAAAATATTTATTAGTGTCCGATATTGACTGGGTCTGGCTACAGATGGTGGGAGAGGATGACAAATTGTTGGATGCTTTAGACTACGATTTCAGAAATGCTTGAGGCCTCTTAGCTTGCGGGACACGGCTCAGACCACGGCTTCCTAGCTCATCGGTCATGGCTCAGCTCGCTGCCTCCTAGCTCACAGGACACGGCTCAGCTTGGGGCATCCCAGCTTGCGGAACGCGGCTCAGCTCGTGGCCTCTCAGTTCACGGCTTCCTAGCTCGCGACACGCAGCTCAGCCTGTGGCCTCCTCGCTCGCGCCACGCGGCTCAGCTCAGAGCCTCATTGCTCATGCCACGCGGCTCAGCTCGTGGTCTTCCAGCTCATGCCACGCAGCTCTGTTCACAGCCTCCTACCTCACGCCTTCCTCGAGTGATCTGATGGCGGAAAAATTTGCCCTCCAGAGATTGTATTATTTTATTTTAGCTGGGTTTTCTAGGCACAAAATTCTCTAAATATCGCTTTCTTAGAAAGGAGTCTGAGGAGTCTTTCATTTCGAGAAAATATTTAGTAGTGTCCGATATTGACTGGGTCTGGCTACAGATGGCAGGAGAGGATGACAAATTGTTGGATGCTTTAGACTACGATTTCAGCAATGTTTGAGGCCTCTTAGCTTGCGGGACACGGCTCAGACCACGGCTTCCTAGCTCATCGGTCATGGCTCAGCTTGCTGCCTCCTAGCTCACAGGACGCGGCTCAGCTTGGGGCATCCCAGCTTGCGGAACGCGGCTCAGCTCGTGGCCTCTCAGCTCACGGCTTCCTAGCTCGCGACACGCAGCTCAGCCTGCGGCCTCCTCACTCGCGCCACGCGGCTCAGCTCAGAGCCTCATTGCTCATGCCACGCGGCTCAGCTCGTAGTCTTCCAGCTCATGCCACGCAGCTCTGTTCACAGCCTCCTACCTCACGCCTTCCTCGAGTGATCTGATGGCGGAAAAAAATGCCCTCCAGAGATTGAATTATTTTATTTTAGCTGGGTTTCTAGGCACAAAATTCTCTAAATATCGCTTTCTTAGAAAGGAGTCCGAGGAGTCTTTCATTTCGAGAAAATATTTATTAGTGTCCGATATTGACTGGGTCTGGCTACAGATGGCAGGAGAGAATGACAAATTGCTGGATGCTTTAGACTATGATTTCAACAATGTTTGAGGCCTCTTAGCTTCCGGGACACGGCTCAGACCACGGCTTCCTAGCTCATCGGTCATGGCTCAGCTCGCTGTCTCCTAGCTTACAGGACACGGCTCAGCTTGGGGCATCCCAGCTTGCGGAACGCGGCTCAGCTCGTGGCCTCTCAGCTCACGGCTTCCTAGCTCGCGACACGCAGCTCAGCCTGCGGCCTCCTCGCTCGCGCCACGCGGCTCAGCTCAGAGCCTCATTGCTCATGCCACGCGGCTCAGCTCGTGGTCTTCCAGCTCATGCCACGCAGCTCTGTTCACAGCCTCCTACCTCACGCCTTCCTCGAGTGATCTGATGGCGGAAAAAATTGCCCTCCAGAGATTGTATTATTTTATTTTAGCTGGGTTTTCTAGGCACAAAACTCTCTAAATATCGCTTTCTTAGAAAGGAGTCCGAGGAGTCTTTCATTTCGAGAAAATATTTAGTAGTGTCCGATATTGACTGGGTCTGGCTACAGATGGCAGGAGAGGATGACAAATTGTTGGATGCTTTAGACTACGATTTCAGCAATGTTTGAGGCCTCTTAGCTTGCGGGACACGGCTCAGACCACGGCTTCCTAGCTCATCGGTCATGGCTCAGCTCGCTGCCTCCTAGCTCACAGGACGCGGCTCAGCTTGGGGCATCCCAGCTTGCGGAACGCGGCTCAGCTCGTGGCCTCTCAGCTCACGGCTTCCTAGCTCGCGACACGCAGCTCAGCCTGCGGCCTCCTCGCTCGCGCCACGCGGCTCAGCTCAGAGCCTCATTGCTCATGCCACGCGGCTCAGCTCGTGGTCTTCCAGCTCATGCCACGCAGTTCTGTTCACAGCCTCCTACCTCACGCCTTCCTCGAGTGATCTGATGGCGGAAAAAATTGCCCTCCAGAGATTGTATTATTTTATTTTAGCTGGGTTTTCTAGGCACAAAATTCTCTAAATATCGCTTTCTTAGAAAGGAGTCCGAGGAGTCTTTCATTTCGAGAAAATATTTATTAGTGTCCGATATTGACTGGGTCTGGCTACAGATGGCAGGAGAGAATGACAAATTGCTGGATGCTTTAGACTATGATTTCAACAATGTTTGAGGCCTCTTAGCTTCTGGGACACGGCTCAGACCACGGCTTCCTAGCTCATCGGTCATGGCTCAGCTCGCTGTCTCCTAGCTTACAGGACACGGCTCAGCTTGGGGCATCCCAGCTTGCGGAACGCGGCTCAGCTCGTGGCCTCTCAGCTCACGGCTTCCTAGCTCGCGACACGCAGCTCAGCCTGCGGCCTCCTCGCTCGCGCCACGCGGCTCAGCTCAGAGCCTCATTGCTCATGCCACGCGGCTCAGCTCGTGGTCTTCCAGCTCATGCCACGCAGCTCTGTTCACAGCCTCCTACCTCACGCCTTCCTCGAGTGATCTGATGGCGGAAAAAATTGCCCTCCAGAGATTGTATTATTTTATTTTAGCTGGGTTTTCTAGGCACAAAACTCTCTAAATATCGCTTTCTTAGAAAGGAGTCCGAGGAGTCTTTCATTTCGAGAAAATATTTAGTAGTGTCCGATATTGACTGGGTCTGGCTACAGATGGCAGGAGAGGATGACAAATTGTTGGATGCTTTAGACTACGATTTCAGCAATGTTTGAGGCCTCTTAGCTTGCGGGACACGGCTCAGACCACGGCTTCCTAGCTCATCGGTCATGGCTCAGCTCGCTGCCTCCTAGCTCACAGGACGCGGCTCAGCTTGGGGCATCCCAGCTTGCGGAACGCGGCTCAGCTCGTGGCCTCTCAGCTCACGGCTTCCTAGCTCGCGACACGCAGCTCAGCCTGCGGCCTCCTCGCTCGCGCCACGCGGCTCAGCTCAGAGCCTCATTGCTCATGCCACGCGGCTCAGCTCGTGGTCTTCCAGCTCATGCCACGCAGTTCTGTTCACAGCCTCCTACCTCACGCCTTCCTCGAGTGATCTGATGGCGGAAAAAATTGCCCTCCAGAGATTGTATTATTTTATTTTAGCTGGGTTTTCTAGGCACAAAATTCTCTAAATATCGCTTTCTTAGAAAGGAGTCCGAGGAGTCTTTCATTTCGAGAAAATATTTAGTAGTGTCCGATATTGACTGGGTCTGGCTACAGATGGCAGGAGAGGATGACAAATTGTTGGATGCTTTAGTCTACGATTTAAGCAATGTTTGCGGCCTCTTAGCTTGCGGGACACGGCTCAGACCACGGCTTCCTAGCTCATCGGTCATGGCTCAGCTCGCTGCCTCCTAGCTCACAGGACGCGGCTCAGCTTGGGGCATCCCAGCTTGCGGAACGCGGCTCAGCTCATGGCCTCTCAGCTCACGGCTTCCTAGCTCGCGACACGCAGCTCAGCCTGCGGCCTCCTCGCTCGCGCCACGCGGCTCAGCTCAGAGCCTCATTGCTCATGCCACGCGGCTCAGCTTGTGGTCTTCCAGCTCATGCCACGCAGTTCTGTTCACAGCCTCCTACCTCACGCCTTCCTCGAGTGATCTGATGGCGGAAAAAATTGCCCTCCAGAGATTGTATTATTTTATTTTAGCTGGGTTTTCTAGGCACAAAATTCTCTAAATATCGCTTTCTTAGAAAGGAGTCCGAGGAGTCTTTCATTTCGAGAAAATATTTAGTAGTGTCCGATATTGACTGGGTCTGGCTACAGATGGCAGGAGAGGATGACAAATTGTTGGATGCTTTAGTCTACGATTTAAGCAATGTTTGCGGCTTCTTAGCTTGCGGGACACAGCTCAGACCACGGCTTCCTAGCTCATCGGTCATGGCTCAGCTCGCTGCCTCCTAGCTCACAGGACGCGGCTCAGCTTGGGGCATCCCAGCTTGCGGAACGCGGCTCAGCTCATGGCCTCTCAGCTCACGGCTTCCTAGCTCGCGGCACGCAGCTCAGCCTGCGGCCTCCTCGCTCGCGCCACGCGGCTCAGCTCAGAGCCTCATTGCTCATGCCACGCGGCTCAGCTCGTGGTCTTCCAGCTCATGCCACGCAGCTCTGTTCACGGCCTCCTACCTCACGCCTTCCTCGAGTGATCTGATGGCGGAAAAAATTGCCCTCCAGAGATTGTATTATTTTATTTTAGCTGGGTTTCTAGGCACAAAATTCTCTAAATATTGCTTTCTTAAAAAGGAGTCCGAGGAGTCTTTTATTTCGAGAAAATATTTAGTAGTGTCCGATATTGACTGGGTCTGGCTACAGATGGCAGGAGAGGATGACAAATTGTTGGATGCTTTAGACTACGATTTCAGCAATGTTTGAGGCCTCTTAGCTTGCGGGACACGGCTCAGACCACGGCTTCCTAGCTCATCGGTCATGGCTCAGCTCGCTGCCTCCTAGCTCACAGGACGCGGCTCAGCTTGGGGCATCCCAGCTTGCGGAACGCGGCTCAGCTCGTGGCCTCTCAGTTCACGGCTTCCTAGCTCGCGACACGCAGCTCAGCCTGCGGCCTCCTCGCTCGCACCACGCGGCTCAGCTCAGAGCCTCATTGCTCATGCCACGCGGCTCAGCTCGTGGTCTTCCAGCTCATGCCACGCAGCTCTGTTCACAGCCTCCTACCTCACGCCTTCCTCGAGTGATCTGATGGCGGAAAAAATTGCCCTCCAGAGATTGTATTATTTTATTTTAGCTGGGTTTCTAGGGACAAAATTCTCTAAATATCGCTTTCTTAGAAAGGAGTCCGAGGAGTCTTTCATTTCGAGAAAATATTTAGTAGTCCGATATTGACTGGGTCTGGCTACAGATGGCAGGAGAGGATGACAAATTGTTGGATGCTTTAGACTACGGTTTCAGCAATGTTTGAGGCCTCTTAGCTTGCGGGACACGGCTCAGACCACGGCTTCCTAGCTCATCGGTCATGGCTCAGCTTGCTGCCTCCTAGCTCACAGGACGCGGCTCAGCTTGGGGCATCCCAGCTTGCGGAACGCGGCTCAGCTCATGGCCTCTCAGCTCACGGCTTCCTAGCTCGCGGCACGCAGCTCAGCCTGCGGCCTCCTCGCTCGCGCCACACGGCTCAGCTCAGAGCCTCATTGCTCATGCCACGCGGCTCAGCTCGTGGTCTTCCAGCTCATGCCACGCAGCTCTGTTCACAGCCTCCTACCTCACGCCTTCCTCGAGTGATCTGATGGCGGAAAAAATTGCCCTCCAGAGATTGTATTATTTTATTTTAGCTGGGTTTTCTAGGCACAAAACTCTCTAAATATCGCTTTCGTAGAAAGGAGTCCGAGGAGTCTTTCATTTCGAGAAAATATTTAGTAGTGTCCGATATTGACTGGGTCTGGCTACAGATGGCAGGAGAGGATGACAAATTGTTGGATGCTTTAGACTACGATTTCAGCAATGTTTGAGGCCTCTTAGCTTGCGGGACACGGCTCAGACCACGGCTTCCTAGCTCATCGGTCATGGCTCAGCTCGCTGCCTCCTAGCTCACAGGACGCGGCTCAGCTTGGGGCATCCCAGCTTGCGGAACGCGGCTCAGCTCATGGCCTCTCAGCTCACGGCTTCCTAGCTCGCGGCACGCAGCTCAGCCTGCGGCCTCCTCGCTCGCGCCACGCGGCTCAGCTCAGAGCCTCATTGCTCATGCCACGCGGCTCAGCTCGTGGTCTTCCAGCTCATGCCACGCAGCTCTGTTCACGGCCTCCTACCTCACGCCTTCCTCGAGTGATCTGATGGCGGAAAAAATTGCCCTCCAGAGATTGTATTATTTTATTTTAGCTGGGTTTCTAGGCACAAAATTCTCTAAATATCGCTTTCTTAAAAAGGAGTCCGAGGAGTCTTTTATTTCGAGAAAATATTTAGTAGTGTCCGATATTGACTGGGTCTGGCTACAGATGGCAGGAGAGGATGACAAATTGTTGGATGCTTTAGACTACGATTTCAGCAATGTTTGAGGCCTCTTAGCTTGCGGGACACGGCTCAGACCACGGCTTCCTAGCTCATCGGTCATGGCTCAGCTCGCTGCCTCCTAGCTCACAGGACGCGGCTCAGCTTGGGGCATCCCAGCTTGCGGAACGCGGCTCAGCTCGTGGCCTCTCAGTTCACGGCTTCCTAGCTCGCGACACGCAGCTCAGCCTGCGGCCTCCTCGCTCGCACCACGCGGCTCAGCTCAGAGCCTCATTGCTCATGCCACGCGGCTCAGCTCGTGGTCTTCCAGCTCATGCCACGCAGCTCTGTTCACAGCCTCCTACCTCACGCCTTCCTCGAGTGATCTGATGGCGGAAAAAATTGCCCTCCAGAGATTGTATTATTTTATTTTAGCTGGGTTTCTAGGCACAAAATTCTCTAAATATCGCTTTCTTAGAAAGGAGTCCGAGGAGTCTTTCATTTCGAGAAAATATTTAGTAGTCCGATATTGACTGGGTCTGGCTACAGATGGCAGGAGAGGATGACAAATTGTTGGATGCTTTAGACTACGGTTTCAGCAATGTTTGAGGCCTCTTAGCTTGCGGGACACGGCTCAGACCACGGCTTCCTAGCTCATCGGTCATGGCTCAGCTTGCTGCCTCCTAGCTCACAGGACGCGGCTCAGCTTGGGGCATCCCAGCTTGCGGAACGTGGCTCAGCTCGTGGCCTCTCAGCTCACGGCTTCCTAGCTCGCGACACGCGGCTCAGCCTGCGGCCTCCTCGCTCGCGCCACGCGGCTCAGCTCAGAGCCACATTGCTCATGCCACGCGGCTCAGCTCGTGGTCTTCCAGCTCATGCCACGCAGCTCTGTTCACAGCCTCCTACCTCACGCCTATCTCGAGTGATCTGATGGCGGAAAAAATTGCCCTCCAGAGATTGTATTATTTTATTTTAGCTGGGTTTCTAGGCACAAAATTCTCTAAATATCGCTTTCTTAGAAAGGAGTCCGAGGAGTCTTTCATTTCCAGAAAATATTTAGTAGTGTCCGATATTGACTGGGTCTGGCTACAGATGGCAGGAGAGGATGACAAATTGTTGGATGCTTTAGACTACGATTTCAGCAATGTTTGAGGCCTCTTAGCTTGCGGGACATGGCTCAGACCACGGCTTCCTAGCTCATCGGTCATGGCTCAGCTCGCTGCCTCCTAGCTCACAGGACGCGGCTCAGCTTGGGGCATCCCAGCTTGCGGAACGCGGCTCAGCTCGTGGCCTCTCAGCTCACGGCTTCCTAGCTCGCGAAACGCAGCTCAGCCTGCGGCCTCCTCGCTCGCGCCACGCGGCTCAGCTTAGAGCCACATTGCTCATGCCACGCGGCTCAGCTCGTGGTCTTCCAGCTCATGCCACGCAGCTCTGTTCACGGCCTCCTACCTCACGCCTTCCTCGAGTGATCTGATGGCGGAAAAAATTGCCCTCCAGAGATTGTATTATTTTATTTTAGCTGGGTTTCTAGGCACAAAATTCTCTAAATATCGCTTTCTTAGAAAGGAGTCCGAGGAGTCTTTCATTTCGAGAAAATATTTAGTAGTGTCCGATATTGACTGGGTCTGGCTACAGATGGCAGGAGAGGATGACAAATTGTTGGATGCTTTAGACTACGATTTCAGCAATGTTTGAGGCCTCTTAGCTTGCGGGACACGGCTCAGACCACGGCTTCCTAGCTCATCGGTCATGGCTCAGCTTGCTGCCTCCTAGCTCACAGGACGCGGCTCAGCTTGGGGCATCCCAGCTTGCGGAATGCGGCTCAGGTCGTGGCCTCTCAGCTCACGGCTTCCTAGCTCGCGACACGCAGCTCAGCCTGCGGCCTCCTCGCTCGCGCCACGCGGCTCAGCTCAGAGCCACATTGCTCATGCCACGCGGCTCAGCTCGTGGTCTTCCAGCTCATGCCACGCAGCTCTGTTCACAGCCTCCTACCTCACGCCTTCCTCGAGTGATCTGATGGCGGAAAAAATTGCCCTCCAGAGATTGTATTATTTTATTTTAGCTGGGTTTCTAGGCACAAAATTCTCTAAATATCGCTTTCTTAGAAAGGAGTCCGAGGAGTCTTTCATTTCGAGAAAATATTTAGTAGTGTCCGATATTGACTGGGTCTGGCTACAGATGGCAGGAGAGGATGACAAATTGTTGGATGCTTTAGACTACGATTTCAGCAATGTTTGAGGCCTCTTAGCTTGCGGGACATGGCTCAGACCACGGCTTTCTAGCTCATCGGTCATGGCTCAGCTTGCTTCCTCCTAGCTCACAGGACGCGGCTCAGCTTGGGGCATCCCAGCTTGCGGAACGCGGCTCAGCTCGTGGCCTCTCAGCTCACGGCTTCCTAGCTCGCGACACGCAGCTCAGCCTGCGGCCTCCTCGCTCGCGCCACGCGGCTCAGCTCAGAGCCACATTGCTCATGCCACGCGGCTCAGCTCGTGGTCTTCCAGCTCATGCCACGCAGCTCTGTTCACGGCCTCCTACCTCACGCCTTCCTCGAGTGATCTGATGGCGGAAAAAATTGCCCTCCAGAGATTGTATTATTTTATTTTAGCTGGGTTTCTAGGCACAAAATTCTCTAAATATCGCTTTCTTAAAAAGGAGTCAGAGGAGTCTTTTATTTCGAGAAAATATTTATTAGTGTCCGATATTGACTGGGTCTGGCTACAGATGGCAGGAGAGGATGACAAATTGTTGGATGCTTTAGACTACGATTTCAGCAATGTTTACGGCCTCTTAGCTTGCGGGACACAGCTCAGACCACGGCTTCCTAGCTCATCGGTCATGGCTCAGCTCGCTGCCTCCTAGCTCACAGGACGCGGCTCAGCTTGGGGCATCCCAGCTTGCGGAACGCGGCTCAGCTCGTGGCCTCTCAGCTCACGGCTTCCTAGCTCGCGACACGCAGCTCAGCCTGCGGCCTCCTCGCTCGCGCCACGCGGCTCAGCTCAGAGCCACATTGCTCATGCCACGCGGCTCAGCTCGTGGTCTTCCAGCTCATGCCACGCAGCTCTGTTCACAGCCTCCTACCTCACGCCTTCCTCGAGTGATCTGATGGCGGAAAAAATTGCCCTCCAGAGATTGTATTATTTTATTTTAGCTGGGTTTCTAGGCACAAAATTCTCTAAATATCGCTTTCTTAGAAAGGAGTCCGAGGAGTCTTTCATTTCGAGAAAATATTTAGTAGTGTCCGATATTGACTGGGTCTGGCTACAGATGGCAGGAGAGGATGACAAATTGTTGGATGCTTTAGACTACGATTTCAGCAATGTTTGAGGCCTCTTAGCTTGCGGGACATGGCTCAGACCACGGCTTCCTAGCTCATCGGTCATGGCTCAGCTTGCTTCCTCCTAGCTCACAGGACGCGACTCAGCTTGGGGCATCCCAGCTTGCAGAACGCGGCTCAGCTCGTGGCCTCTCAGCTCACGGCTTCCTAGCTCGCGACACGCAGCTCAGCCTGCGGCCTCCTCGCTCGAGC
This sequence comes from Brienomyrus brachyistius, assembly GCF_023856365.1. Taxonomy (NCBI): domain Eukaryota; kingdom Metazoa; phylum Chordata; class Actinopteri; order Osteoglossiformes; family Mormyridae; genus Brienomyrus; species Brienomyrus brachyistius. Next base: position 39,273,635 of record NC_064536.1, read on the forward strand.
CACGCGGCTCAGCTCAGAGCCACATTGCTCATGCCACGCGGCTCAGCTCGTGGTCTTCCAGCTCATGCCACGCAGCTCTGTTCACAGCCTCCTACCTCACGCCTTCCTTGAGTGATCTGATGGCGGAAAAAATTGCCCAACAGAGATTGTATTATTTTATTTTAGCTGGGTTTCTAGGCACAAAATTCTCTAAATATCGCTTTCTTAGAAAGGAGTCCGAGGAGTCTTTCATTTCGAGAAAATATTTAGTAGTGTCCGATATTGACTGGGTCTGGCTACAGGTGGCAGGAGAGGATAACAAATTGTTGGATGCTTTAGACTACGATTTCAGCAATGTTTGAGGCCTCTTAGCTTGCGGGACACGGCTCAGACCACGGCTTCCTAGCTCATCGGTCATGGCTCAGCTCGCTGCCTCCTAGCTCACAGGACGCGGCTCAGCTTGGGGCATCCCAGCTTGCGGAACGCGGCTCAGCTCATGGCCTCTCAGCTCACGGCTTCCTAGCTCGCGACACGCAGCTCAGCCTGCGGCCTCCTCGCTCGCGCCACGCGGCTCAGCTCAGAGCCACATTGCTCATGCCACGCGGCTCAGCTCGTGGTCTTCCAGCTCATGCCACGCAGCTCTGTTCACAGCCTCCTACCTCACGCCTTCCTTGAGTGATCTGATGGCGGAAAAAATTGCCCTCCAGAGATTGTATTATTTTATTTTAGCTGGGTTTTTAGGCACAAAATTCTCTAAATATCGCTTTCTTAGAAAGGAGTCCGAGGAGTCTTTCATTTCGAGAAAATATTTAGTAGTGTCCGATATTGACTGGGTCTGGCTACAGGTGGCAGGAGAGGATGACAAATTGTTGGATGCTTTAGACTACGATTTCAGCAATGTTTAAGGCCTCTTAGCTTGCGGGACACGGCTCAGACCACGGCTTCCTAGCTCATCGGTCATGGCTCAGCTCGCTGCCTCCTAGCTCACAGGACGCGGCTCAGCTTGGGGCATCCCAGCTTGCGGAACGCGGCTCAGCTCGTGGCCTCTCAGCTCACGGCTTCCTAGCTCACGACACGCAGCTCAGCCTGCGGCCTCCTCGCTCGCGCCACGCGGCTCAGCTCAGATCCTCATTGCTCATGCCACGCGGCTCAGCTCGTGGTCTTCCAGCTCATGCCACGCAGCTCTGTTCACAGCCTCCTACCTCACGCCTTCCTCGAGGGATCTGATGGCGGAAAAAATTGCCCTCCAAAGATTGTATTATTTTATTTTAGCTGGGTTTCTCGGAACAAAATTCTCTAAATATCGCTTTCTTAAAAAGGAGTCCGAGGAGTGTTTTATTTCGAGAAAATATTTATTAGTGTCCGATATTGACTGGGTCTGGCTACAGATGGCAGGAGAGGATGACAAATTGTTGGATGCTTTAGACTACGATTTAAGCAATGTTTGAGGCCTCTTAGCTTGCGGGACACGGCTCAGACCACGGCTTCCTAGCTCATCGGTCATGGCTCAGCTCGCTGCCTCCTAGCTCACAGGACGCGGCTCAGCTTGGGGCATCCCAGCTTGCGGAACGCGGCTCAGCTCGTGGCCTCTCAGCTCACGGCTTCCTAGCTCGCGACACGCAGCTCAGCCTGCGGCCTCCTCGCTCGCGCCACGCGGCTCAGCTCAGAGCCTCATTGCTCATGCCACACGGCTCCGCTCGTGGTCTTCCAGCTCATGCCACGCAGCTCTGTTCACAGCCTCCTACCTCACGCCTTCCTCGAGGGATCTGATGGCGGAAAAAATTGCCCTCCAAAGATTGTATTATTTTATTTTAGCTGGGTTTCTCGGAACAAAATTCTCTAAATATCGCTTTCTTAAAAAGGAGTCCGAGGAGTCTTTTATTTCGAGAAAATATTTATTAGTGTCCGATATTGACTGGGTCTGGCTACAGATGGCAGGAGAGGATGACAAATTGTTGGATGCTTTAGACTACGATTTAAGCAATGTTTGAGGCCTCTTAGCTTGCGGGACACAGCTCAGACCACGGCTTCCTAGCTCATCGGTCATGGCTCAGCTCGCTGCCTCCTAGCTCACAGGACGCGGCTCAGCTTGGGGCATCCCAGCTTGCGGAACGCGGCTCAGCTCGTGGCCTCTCAGCTCACGGCTTCCTAGCTCACGACACGCAGCTCAGCCTGCGGCCTCCTCGCTCGCGCCACGCGGCTCAGCTCAAAGCCTCATTGCTCATGCTACGCGGCTCAGCTCGTGGTCTTCCAGCTCATGCCACGCAGCTCTGTTCACAGCCTCCTACCTCACGCCTTCCTCGAGTGATCTGATGGCGGAAAAAATTGCCCTCCAGAGATTGTATTATTTTATTTTAGCTGGGTTTCTCGGAACAAAATTCTCTAAATATCGCTTTCTTAAAAAGGAGTCCGAGGAGTCTTTTATTTCGAGAAAATATTTATTAGTGTCCGATATTGACTGGGTCTGGCTACAGATGGCAGGAGAGGATGACAAATTGTTGGATGCTTTAGACTACGATTTAAGCAATGTTTGAGGCCTCTTAGCTTGCGGGACACAGCTCAGACCACGGCTTCCTAGCTCATCGGTCATGGCTCAGCTCGCTGCCTCCTAGCTCACAGGACGCGGCTCAGCTTGGGGCATCCCAGCTTGCGGAACGCGGCTCAGCTCGTGGCCTCTCAGCTCACGGCTTCCTAGCTCACGACACGCAGCTCAGCCTGCAGCCTCCTCGCTCGCGCCACGCGGCTCAGCTCAGAGCCTCATTGCTCATGCTACGCGGCTCAGCTCGTGGTCTTCCAGCTCATGCCACGCAGCTCTGTTCACAGCCTCCTACCTCACGCCTTCCTCGAGTGATCTGATGGCGGAAAAAATTGCCCTCCAGAGATTGTATTATTTAATTTTAGCTGGGTTTCTCGGAACAAAATTCTCTAAATATCGCTTTCTTAAAAAGGAGTCCGAGGAGTCTTTTATTTCGAAAAAATATTTATTAGTGTCCGATATTGACTGGGTCTGGCTACAGATGGCGGGAGAGGATGACAAATTGTTGGATCCTTTAGACTACGATTTCAGAAATGTTTGAGGCCTCTTAGCTTGCGGGACACGGCTCAGACCACGGCTTCCTAGCTCATCGGTCATGGCTCAGCTCGCTGCCTCCTAGCTCACAGGACGCGGCTCAGCTTGGGGCATCCCAGCTTGCGGAACGCGGCTCAGCTCGTGGCCTCTCAGCTCACGGCTTCCTAGCTCGCGACACGCAGCTCAGCCTGCGGCCTCCTCGCTCGCGCCACGCGGCTCAGCTCAGAGCCTCATTGCTCACGCCACGCGGCTCAGCTCGTGGTCTTCCAGCTCATGCAACGCAGCTCTGTTCACAGCCTCCTACCTCACGCCTTCCTCGAGCGATCTGATGGCGGAAAAAATTGCCCTCCAAAGATTTTATTATTTTATTTTAGCCGGGTTTCTAGGCACAAAATTCTCTAAATATCACTTTCTTAAAATGGAGTCCGAGGAGTCTTTTATTTCGAGAAAATATTTATTAGTGTCCGATATTGACTGGGTCTGGCTACAGATAGCAGGAGAGGATGACAAATTGTTGGATGCTTTAGACTACGATTTAAGCAATGTTTGAGGCCTCTTAGCTTGCGGGACACAGCTCAGACCACGGCTTCCTAGCTCATCGGTCATGGCTCAGCTCGCTGCCTCCTAGCTCACAGGACGCGGCTCAGCTTGGGGCATCCCAGCTTGCGGAACGCGGCTCACCTCGTGGCCTCTCAGCTCACGGCTTCCTAGCTCACGACACGCAGCTCAGCCTGCGGCCTCCTCGCTCGCGCCACGCGGCTCAGCTCAAAGCCTCATTGCTCATGCTACGCGGCTCAGCTCGTGGTCTTCCAGCTCATGCCACGCAGCTCTGTTCACAGCCTCCTACCTCACGCCTTCCTCGAGTGATCTGATGGCGGAAAAAATTGCCCTCCAGAGATTGTATTATTTTATTTTAGCTGGGTTTCTCGGAACAAAATTCTCTAAATATCGCTTTCTTAAAAAGGAGTCCGAGGAGTCTTTTATTTCGAGAAAATATTTATTAGTGTCCGATATTGACTGGGTCTGGCTACAGATGGCAGGAGAGGATGACAAATTGTTGGATGCTTTAGACTACGATTTAAGCAATGTTTGAGGCCTCTTAGCTTGCGGGACACAGCTCAGACCACGGCTTCCTAGCTCATCGGTCATGGCTCAGCTCGCTGCCTCCTAGCTCACAGGACGCGGCTCAGCTTGGGGCATCCCAGCTTGTGGAACGCGGCTCAGCTCGTGGCCTCTCAGCTCACGGCTTCCTAGCTCGCGACACGCAGCTCAGCCTGCGGCCTCCTCGCTCGCGCCACGCGGCTCAGCTCAGAGCCTCATTGCTCACGCCACGCGGCTCAGCTCGTGGTCTTCCAGCTGATGCAACGCAGCTCTGTTCACAGCCTCCTACCTCACGCCTTCCTCGAGTGATCTGATGGCGGAAAAAATTGCCCTCCAGAGATTGTATTATTTTATTTTAGCTGGGTTTCTCGGAACAAAATTCTCTAAATATCGCTTTCTTAAAAAGGAGTCCGAGGAGTCTTTTATTTCGAGAAAATATTTATTAGTGTCCGATATTGACTGGGTCTGGCTACAGATGGCAGGAGAGGATGACAAATTGTTGGATGCTTTAGACTACGATTTAAGCAATGTTTGAGGCCTCTTAGCTTGCGGGACACAGCTCAGACCACGGCTTCCTAGCTCATCGGTCATGGCTCAGCTCGCTGCCTCCTAGCTCACAGGACGCGGCTCAGCTTGGGGCATCCCAGCTTGCGGAACGCGGCTCAGCTCGTGGCCTCTCAGCTCACGGCTTCCTAGCTCACGACACGCAGCTCAGCCTGCAGCCTCCTCGCTCGCGCCACGCGGCTCAGCTCAGAGCCTCATTGCTCATGCTACGCGGCTCAGCTCGTGGTCTTCCAGCTCATGCCACGCAGCTCTGTTCACAGCCTCCTACCTCACGCCTTCCTCGAGTGATCTGATGGCGGAAAAAATTGCCCTCCAGAGATTGTATTATTTAATTTTAGCTGGGTTTCTCGGAACAAAATTCTCTAAATATCGCTTTCTTAAAAAGGAGTCCGAGGAGTCTTTTATTTCGAAAAAATATTTATTAGTGTCCGATATTGACTGGGTCTGGCTACAGATGGCGGGAGAGGATGACAAATTGTTGGATCCTTTAGACTACGATTTCAGAAATGTTTGAGGCCTCTTAGCTTGCGGGACACGGCTCAGACCACGGCTTCCTAGCTCATCGGTCATGGCTCAGCTCGCTGCCTCCTAGCTCACAGGACGCGGCTCAGCTTGGGGCATCCCAGCTTGCGGAACGCGGCTCAGCTCGTGGCCTCTCAGCTCACGGCTTCCTAGCTCGCGACACGCAGCTCAGCCTGCGGCCTCCTCGCTCGCGCCACGCGGCTCAGCTCAGAGCCTCATTGCTCACGCCACGCGGCTCAGCTCGTGGTCTTCCAGCTCATGCAACGCAGCTCTGTTCACAGCCTCCTACCTCACGCCTTCCTCGAGCGATCTGATGGCGGAAAAAATTGCCCTCCAAAGATTTTATTATTTTATTTTAGCCGGGTTTCTAGGCACAAAATTCTCTAAATATCACTTTCTTAAAATGGAGTCCGAGGAGTCTTTTATTTCGAGAAAATATTTATTAGTGTCCGATATTGACTGGGTCTGGCTACAGATAGCAGGAGAGGATGACAAATTGTTGGATGCTTTAGACTACGATTTAAGCAATGTTTGAGGCCTCTTAGCTTGCGGGACACAGCTCAGACCACGGCTTCCTAGCTCATCGGTCATGGCTCAGCTCGCTGCCTCCTAGCTCACAGGACGCGGCTCAGCTTGGGGCATCCCAGCTTGCGGAACGCGGCTCACCTCGTGGCCTCTCAGCTCACGGCTTCCTAGCTCACGACACGCAGCTCAGCCTGCGGCCTCCTCGCTCGCGCCACGCGGCTCAGCTCAAAGCCTCATTGCTCATGCTACGCGGCTCAGCTCGTGGTCTTCCAGCTCATGCCACGCAGCTCTGTTCACAGCCTCCTACCTCACGCCTTCCTCGAGTGATCTGATGGCGGAAAAAATTGCCCTCCAGAGATTGTATTATTTTATTTTAGCTGGGTTTCTCGGAACAAAATTCTCTAAATATCGCTTTCTTAAAAAGGAGTCCGAGGAGTCTTTTATTTCGAGAAAATATTTATTAGTGTCCGATATTGACTGGGTCTGGCTACAGATGGCAGGAGAGGATGACAAATTGTTGGATGCTTTAGACTACGATTTAAGCAATGTTTGAGGCCTCTTAGCTTGCGGGACACAGCTCAGACCACGGCTTCCTAGCTCATCGGTCATGGCTCAGCTCGCTGCCTCCTAGCTCACAGGACGCGGCTCAGCTTGGGGCATCCCAGCTTGTGGAACGCGGCTCAGCTCGTGGCCTCTCAGCTCACGGCTTCCTAGCTCGCGACACGCAGCTCAGCCTGCGGCCTCCTCGCTCGCGCCACGCGGCTCAGCTCAGAGCCTCATTGCTCACGCCACGCGGCTCAGCTCGTGGTCTTCCAGCTGATGCAACGCAGCTCTGTTCACAGCCTCCTACCTCACGCCTTCCTCGAGTGATCTGATGGCGGAAAAAATTGCCCTCCAGAGATTGTATTATTTTATTTTAGCTGGGTTTCTCGGAACAAAATTCTCTAAATATCGCTTTCTTAAAAAGGAGTCCGAGGAGTCTTTTATTTCGAGAAAATATTTATTAGTGTCCGATATTGACTGGGTCTGGCTACAGATGGCAGGAGAGGATGACAAATTGTTGGATGCTTTAGACTACGATTTAAGCAATGTTTGAGGCCTCTTAGCTTGCGGGACACAGCTCAGACCACGGCTTCCTAGCTCATCGGTCATGGCTCAGCTCGCTGCCTCCTAGCTCACAGGACGCGGCTCAGCTTGGGGCATCCCAGCTTGCGGAACGCGGCTCAGCTCGTGGCCTCTCAGCTCACGGCTTCCTAGCTCACGACACGCAGCTCAGCCTGCAGCCTCCTCGCTCGCGCCACGCGGCTCAGCTCAGAGCCTCATTGCTCATGCTACGCGGCTCAGCTCGTGGTCTTCCAGCTCATGCCACGCAGCTCTGTTCACAGCCTCCTACCTCACGCCTTCCTCGAGTGATCTGATGGCGGAAAAAATTGCCCTCCAGAGATTGTATTATTTAATTTTAGCTGGGTTTCTCGGAACAAAATTCTCTAAATATCGCTTTCTTAAAAAGGAGTCCGAGGAGTCTTTTATTTCGAAAAAATATTTATTAGTGTCCGATATTGACTGGGTCTGGCTACAGATGGCGGGAGAGGATGACAAATTGTTGGATCCTTTAGACTACGATTTCAGAAATGTTTGAGGCCTCTTAGCTTGCGGGACACGGCTCAGACCACGGCTTCCTAGCTCATCGGTCATGGCTCAGCTCGCTGCCTCCTAGCTCACAGGACGCGGCTCAGCTTGGGGCATCCCAGCTTGCGGAACGCGGCTCAGCTCGTGGCCTCTCAGCTCACGGCTTCCTAGCTCGCGACACGCAGCTCAGCCTGCGGCCTCCTCGCTCGCGCCACGCGGCTCAGCTCAGAGCCTCATTGCTCACGCCACGCGGCTCAGCTCGTGGTCTTCCAGCTCATGCAACGCAGCTCTGTTCACAGCCTCCTACCTCACGCCTTCCTCGAGCGATCTGATGGCGGAAAAAATTGCCCTCCAAAGATTTTATTATTTTATTTTAGCCGGGTTTCTAGGCACAAAATTCTCTAAATATCACTTTCTTAAAATGGAGTCCGAGGAGTCTTTTATTTCGAGAAAATATTTATTAGTGTCCGATATTGACTGGGTCTGGCTACAGATGGCAGGAGAGGATGACAAATTGTTGGATGCTTTAGACTACGATTTAAGCAATGTTTGAGGCCTCTTAGCTTGCGGGACACAGCTCAGACCACGGCTTCCTAGCTCATCGGTCATGGCTCAGCTCGCTGCCTCCTAGCTCACAGGACGCGGCTCAGCTTGGGGCATCCCAGCTTGCGGAACGCGGCTCACCTCGTGGCCTCTCAGCTCACGGCTTCCTAGCTCACGACACGCAGCTCAGCCTGCGGCCTCCTCGCTCGCGCCACGCGGCTCAGCTCAAAGCCTCATTGCTCATGCTACGCGGCTCAGCTCGTGGTCTTCCAGCTCATGCCACGCAGCTCTGTTCACAGCCTCCTACCTCACGCCTTCCTCGAGTGATCTGATGGCGGAAAAAATTGCCCTCCAGAGATTGTATTATTTTATTTTAGCTGGGTTTCTCGGAACAAAATTCTCTAAATATCGCTTTCTTAAAAAGGAGTCCGAGGAGTCTTTTATTTCGAGAAAATATTTATTAGTGTCCGATATTGACTGGGTCTGGCTACAGATGGCAGGAGAGGATGACAAATTGTTGGATGCTTTAGACTACGATTTAAGCAATGTTTGAGGCCTCTTAGCTTGCGGGACACAGCTCAGACCACGGCTTCCTAGCTCATCGGTCATGGCTCAGCTCGCTGCCTCCTAGCTCACAGGACGCGGCTCAGCTTGGGGCATCCCAGCTTGTGGAACGCGGCTCAGCTCGTGGCCTCTCAGCTCACGGCTTCCTAGCTCGCGACACGCAGCTCAGCCTGCGGCCTCCTCGCTCGCGCCACGCGGCTCAGCTCAGAGCCTCATTGCTCACGCCACGCGGCTCAGCTCGTGGTCTTCCAGCTGATGCAACGCAGCTCTGTTCACAGCCTCCTACCTCACGCCTTCCTCGAGCGATCTGATGGCGGAAAAAATTGCCCTCCAAAGATTTTATTATTTTATTTTAGCCGGGTTTCTAGGCACAAAATTCTCTAAATATCACTTTCTTAAAATGGAGTCCGAGGAGTCTTTTATTTCGAGAAAATATTTATTAGTGTCCGATATTGACTGGGTCTGGCTACAGATGGCAGGAGAGGATGACAAATTGTTGGATGCTTTAGACTACGATTTAAGCAATGTTTGAGGCCTCTTAGCTTGCGGGACACAGCTCAGACCACGGCTTCCTAGCTCATCGGTCATGGCTCAGCTCGCTGCCTCCTAGCTCACAGGACGCGGCTCAGCTTGGGGCATCCCAGCTTGCGGAACGCGGCTCAGCTCGTGGCCTCTCAGCTCACGGCTTCCTTGCTCACGACACGCAGCTCAGCCTGCGGCCTCCTCGCTCGCGCCACGCGGCTCAGCTCAGAGCCTCATTGCTCATGCCACGCGGCTCAGCTCGTGGTCTTCCAGCTCATGCCACGCAGCTCTGTTCACAGCCTCCTACCTCACGCCTTCCTCGAGTGATCTGATGGCGGAAAAAATTGCCCTCCAGAGATTGTATTATTTTATTTTAGCTGGGTTTCTCGGAACAAAATTCTCTAAATATCGCTTTCTTAAAAAGGAGTCCGAGGAGTCTTTTATTTCGAGAAAATATTTATTAGTGTCCGATATTGACTGGGTCTGGCTACAGATGGCAGGAGAGGATGACAAATTGTTGGATGCTTTAGACTACGATTTAAGCAATGTTTGAGGCCTCTTAGCTTGCGGGACACAGCTCAGACCACGGCTTCCTAGCTCATCGGTCATGGCTCAGCTCGCTGCCTCCTAGCTCACAGGACGCGGCTCAGCTTGGGGCATCCCAGCTTGCGGAACGCGGCTCAGCTCGTGGCCTCTCAGCTCACGGCTTCCTAGCTCACGACACGCAGCTCAGCCTGCAGCCTCCTCGCTCGCGCCACGCGGCTCAGCTCAGAGCCTCATTGCTCATGCTACGCGGCTCAGCTCGTGGTCTTCCAGCTCATGCCACGCAGCTCTGTTCACAGCCTCCTACCTCACGCCTTCCTCGAGTGATCTGATGGCGGAAAAAATTGCCCTCCAGAGATTGTATTATTTAATTTTAGCTGGGTTTCTCGGAACAAAATTCTCTAAATATCGCTTTCTTAAAAAGGAGTCCGAGGAGTCTTTTATTTCGAAAAAATATTTATTAGTGTCCGATATTGACTGGGTCTGGCTACAGATGGCAGGAGAGGATGACAAATTGTTGGATGCTTTAGACTACGATTTAAGCAATGTTTGAGGCCTCTTAGCTTGCGGGACACAGCTCAGACCACGGCTTCCTAGCTCATCGGTCATGGCTCAGCTCGCTGCCTCCTAGCTCACAGGACGCGGCTCAGCTTGGGGCATCCCAGCTTGCGGAACGCGGCTCAGCTCGTGGCCTCTCAGCTCACGGCTTCCTAGCTCACGACACGCAGCTCAGCCTGCGGCCTCCTCGCTCGCGCCACGCGGCTCAGCTCAGAGCCTCATTGCTCATGCTACGCGGCTCAGCTCGTGGTCTTCCAGCTCATGCCACGCAGCTCTGTTCACAGCCTCCTACCTCACGCCTTCCTCGAGTGATCTGATGGCGGAAAAAATTGCCCTCCAGAGATTGTATTATTTTATTTTAGCTGGGTTTCTCGGAACAAAATTCTCTAAATATCGCTTTCTTAAAAAGGAGTCCGAGGAGTCTTTTATTTCGAGAAAATATTTATTAGTGTCCGATATTGACTGGGTCTGGCTACAGATGGCAGGAGAGGATGACAAATTGTTGGATGCTTTGGACTACGATTTAAGCAATGTTTGAGGCCTCTTAGCTTGCGGGACACAGCTCAGACCACGGCTTCCTAGCTCATCGGTCATGGCTCAGCTCGCTGCCTCCTAGCTCACAGGACGCGGCTCAGCTTGGGGCATCCCAGCTTGCGGAACGCGGCTCAGCTCGTGGCCTCTCAGCTCACGGCTTCCTAGCTCACGACACGCAGCTCAGCCTGCAGCCTCCTCGCTCGCGCCACGCGGCTCAGCTCAGAGCCTCATTGCTCATGCTACGCGGCTCAGCTCGTGGTCTTCCAGCTCATGCCACGCAGCTCTGTTCACAGCCTCCTACCTCACGCCTTCCTCGAGTGATCTGATGGCGGAAAAAATTGCCCTCCAGAGATTGTATTATTTTATTTTAGCCGGGTTTCTAGGCACAAAATTCTCTAAATATCACTTTCTTAAAATGGAGTCCGAGGAGTCTTTTATTTCGAGAAAATATTTATTAGTGTCCGATATTGACTGGGTCTGGCTACAGATGGCAGGAGAGGATGACAAATTGTTGGATGCTTTAGACTACGATTTAAGCAATGTTTGAGGCCTCTTAGCTTGCGGGACACAGCTCAGACCACGGCTTCCTAGCTCATCGTCATGGCTCAGCTCGCTGCCTCCTAGCTCACAGGACGCGGCTCAGCTTGGGGCATCCCAGCTTGCGGAACGCGGCTCAGTTCGTGGCCTCTCAGCTCACGGCTTCCTAGCTCACGACACGCAGCTCAGCCTGCGGCCTCCTCGCTCGCGCCACGCGGCTCAGCTCAAAGCCTCATTGCTCATGCTACGCGGCTCAGCTCGTGGTCTTCCAGCTCATGCCACGCAGCTCTGTTCACAGCCTCCTACCTCACGCCTTCCTCGAGTGATCTGATGGCGGAAAAAATTGCCCTCCAGAGATTGTATTATTTTATTTTAGCTGGGTTTCTCGGAACAAAATTCTCTAAATATCGCTTTCTTAAAAAGGAGTCCGAGGAGTCTTTTATTTCGAGAAAATATTTATTAGTGTCCGATATTGACTGGGTCTGGCTACAGATGGCAGGAGAGGATGACAAATTGTTGGATGCTTTAGACTACGATTTAAGCAATGTTTGAGGCCTCTTAGCTTGCGGGACACAGCTCAGACCACGGCTTCCTAGCTCATCGGTCATGGCTCAGCTCGCTGCCTCCTAGCTCACAGGACGCGGCTCAGCTTGGGGCATCCCAGCTTGCGGAACGCGGCTCAGCTCGTGGCCTCTCAGCTCACGGCTTCCTAGCTCGCGACACGCAGCTCAGCCTGCGGCCTCCTCGCTCGCGCCACGCGGCTCAGCTCAGAGCCTCATTGCTCACGCCACGCGGCTCAGCTCGTGGTCTTCCAGCTGATGCAACGCAGCTCTGTTAACAGCCTCCTACCTCACGCCTTCCTCGAGCGATCTGATGGCGGAAAAAATTGCCCTCCAAAGATTTTATTATTTTATTTTAGCCGGGTTTCTAGGCACAAAATTCTCTAAATATCACTTTCTTAAAATGGAGTTCGAGGAGTCTTTTATTTCGAGAAAATATTTATTAGTGTCCGATATTGACTGGGTCTGGCTACAGATGGCAGGAGAGGATGACAAATTGTTGGATGCTTTAGACTACAATTTAAGCAATGTTTGAGGCCTCTTAGCTTGCGGGACACAGCTCAGACCACGGCTTCCTAGCTCATCGGTCATGGCTCAGCTCGCTGCCTCCTAGCTCACAGGACGCGGCTCAGCTTGGGGCATCCCAGCTTGCGGAACGCGGCTCAGCTCGTGGCCTCTCAGCTCACGGCTTCCTAGCTCACGACACGCAGCTCAGCCTGCGGCCTCCTCGCTCGCGCCACGCGGCTCAGCTCAGAGCCTCATTGCTCATGCCACGCGGCTCAACTCGTGGTCTTCCAGCTCATGCCACGCAGCTCTGTTCACAGCCTCCTACCTCACGCCTTCCTCGAGTGATCTGATGGCGGAAAAAATTGCCCTCCAGAGATTGTATTATTTTATTTTAGCTGGGTTTCTCGGAACAAAATTCTCTAAATATCGCTTTCTTAAAAAGGAGTCCGAGGAGTCTTTTATTTCGAGAAAATATTTATTAGTGTCCGATATTGACTGGGTCTGGCTACAGATGGCAGGAGAGGATGACAAATTGTTGGATGCTTTAGACTACGATTTAAGCAATGTTTGAGGCCTCTTAGCTTGCGGGACACAGCTCAGACCACGGCTTCCTAGCTCATCGGTCATGGCTCAGCTCGCTGCCTCCTAGCTCACAGGACGCGGCTCAGCTTGGGGCATCCCAGCTTGCGGAACGCGGCTCAGCTCGTGGCCTCTCAGCTCACGGCTTCCTAGCTCACGACACGCAGCTCAGCCTGCAGCCTCCTCGCTCGCGCCACGCGGCTCAGCTCAGAGCCTCATTGCTCATGCTACGCGGCTCAGCTCGTGGTCTTCCAGCTCATGCCACGCAGCTCTGTTCACAGCCTCCTACCTCACGACTTCCTCGAGTGATCTGATGGCGGAAAAAATTGCCCTCCAGAGATTGTATTATTTAATTTTAGCTGGGTTTCTCGGAACAAAATTCTCTAAATATCGCTTTCTTAAAAAGGAGTCCGAGGAGTCTTTTATTTCGAAAAAATATTTATTAGTGTCCGATATTGACTGGGTCTGGCTACAGATGGCAGGAGAGGATGACAAATTGTTGGATGCTTTAGACTACGATTTAAGCAATGTTTGAGGCCTCTTAGCTTGCGGGACACAGCTCAGACCACGGCTTCCTAGCTCATCGGTCATGGCTCAGCTCGCTGCCTCCTAGCTCACAGGACGCGGCTCAGCTTGGGGCATCCCAGCTTGCGGAACGCGGCTCAGCTCGTGGCCTCTCAGCTCACGGCTTCCTAGCTCACGACACGCAGCTCAGCCTGCGGCCTCCTCGCTCGCGCCACGCGGCTCAGCTCAGAGCCTCATTGCTCATGCTACGCGGCTCAGCTCGTGGTCTTCCAGCTCATGCCACGCAGCTCTGTTCACAGCCTCCTACCTCACGCCTTCCTCGAGTGATCTGATGGCGGAAAAAATTGCCCTCCAGAGATTGTATTATTTAATTTTAGCTGGGTTTCTCGGAACAAAATTCTCTAAATATCGCTTTCTTAAAAAGGAGTCCGAGGAGTCTTTTATTTCGAGAAAATATTTATTAGTGTCCGATATTGACTGGGTCTGGCTACAGATGGCAGGAGAGGATGACAAATTGTTGGATGCTTTAGACTACGATTTAAGCAATGTTTGAGGCCTCTTAGCTTGCGGGACACAGCTCAGACCACGGCTTCCTAGCTCATCGGTCATGGCTCAGCTCGCTGCCTCCTAGCTCACAGGACGCGGCTCAGCTTGGGGCATCCCAGCTTGCGGAACGCGGCTCAGCTCGTGGCCTCTCAGCTCACGGCTTCCTAGCTCACGACACGCAGCTCAGCCTGCAGCCTCCTCGCTCGCGCCACGCGGCTCAGCTCAGAGCCTCATTGCTCATGCTACGCGGCTCAGCTCGTGGTCTTCCAGCTCATGCCACGCAGCTCTGTTCACAGCCTCCTACCTCACGCCTTCCTCGAGTGATCTGATGGCGGAAAAAATTGCCCTCCAGAGATTGTATTATTTAATTTTAGCTGGGTTTCTCGGAACAAAATTCTCTAAATATCGCTTTCTTAAAAAGGAGTCCGAGGAGTCTTTTATTTCGAAAAAATATTTATTAGTGTCCGATATTGACTGGGTCTGGCTACAGATGGCGGGAGAGGATGACAAATTGTTGGATCCTTTAGACTACGATTTCAGAAATGTTTGAGGCCTCTTAGCTTGCGGGACACGGCTCAGACCACGGCTTCCTAGCTCATCGGTCATGGCTCAGCTCGCTGCCTCCTAGCTCACAGGACGCGGCTCAGCTTGTGGCATCCCAGCTTGCGGAACGCGGCTCAGCTCGTGGCCTCTCAGCTCACGGCTTCCTAGCTGGCGACACGCAGCTCAGCCTGCGGCTTCCTCGCTCGCGCCACGCGGCTCAGCTCAGAGCCTCATTGCTCACGCCACGCGGCTCAGCTCGTGGTCTTCCAGCTGATGCAACGCAGCTCTGTTCACAGCCTCCTACCTCACGCCTTCCTCGAGCAATCTGATGGCGGAAAAAATTGCCCTCCAAAGATTTTATTATTTTATTTTAGCCGGGTTTCTAGGCACAAAATTCTCTAAATATCACTTTCTTAAAATGGAGTCCGAGGAGTCTTTTATTTCGAGAAAATATTTATTAGTGTCCGATATTGACTGGGTCTGGCTACAGATGGCAGGAGAGGATGACAAATTGTTGGATGCTTTAGACTACGATTTAAGCAATGTTTGAGGCCTCTTAGCTTGCGGGACACAGCTCAGACCACGGCTTCCTAGCTCATCGGTCATGGCTCAGCTCGCTGCCTCCTAGCTCACAGGACGCGGCTCAGCTTGGGGCATCCCAGCTTGCGGAACGCGGCTCAGCTCGTGGCCTCTCAGCTCACGGCTTCCTAGCTCACGACACGCAGCTCAGCCTGCGGCCTCCTCGCTCGCGCCACGTGGCTCAGCTCAGAGCCTCATTGCTCATGCTACGCGGCTCAGCTCGTGGTCTTCCAGCTCATGCCACGCAGCTCTGTTCACAGCCTCCTACCTCACGCCTTCCTCGAGTGATCTGATGGCGGAAAAAATTGCCCTCCAGAGATTGTATTATTTTATTTTAGCTGGGTTTCTCGGAACAAAATTCTCTAAATATCGCTTTCTTAAAAAGGAGTCCGAGGAGTCTTTTATTTCGAGAAAATATTTATTAGTGTCTGATATTGACTGGGTCTGGCTACAGATGGCAGGAGAGGATGACAAATTGTTGGATGCTTTAGACTACGATTTCAGCAATGTTTGAGGCCTCTTAGCTTGCGGGACACAGCTCAGACCATGGCTTCCTAGCTCATTGGTCATGGCTCAGCTCGCTGCCTCCTAGCTCACAGGACGCAGCTCAGCTTGGGGCATCCCAGCTTGCGGAACGCGGCTCAGCTCGTGGCCTCTCAGCTCACGGCTTCCTAGCTCGCGACACGCAGCTCAGCCTGCGGCCTCCTCGCTCGCGCCACGCGGCTCAGCTCAGAGCCTCATTGCTCGCGCCACGCGGCTCAGCTCATGGTCTTCCAGCTCATGCCACGCAGCTCTGTTCACGGCCTCCTACCTCACGCCTTCCTCGAGTGATCTGATGGCGGAAAAAAATGCCCTCCAGAGATTGTATAATTTTATTTTAGCTGGGTTTCTAGGCACAAAATTCTCTAAATATCGCTTTCTTAGAAAGGAGTCCGAGGAGTCTTTCATTTCGAGAAAATATTTATTAGTGTCCGATATTGACTGGGTCTGGCTACAGATGGCAGGAGAGAATGACAAATTGCTGGATGCTTTAGACTATGATTTCAGCAATGTTTGAGGCCTCTTAGCTTGCGGGACACGGCTCAGACCACGGCTTCCTAGCTCATCGGTCATGGCTCAGCTCGCTGCCTCCTAGCTCACAGGACGCGGCTCAGCTTGGGGCATCCCAGCTTGCGGAACGCGGCTCAGCTCGTGGCCTCTCAGCTCACGGCTTCCTAGCTCACGACACGCAGCTCAGCCTGCGGCCTCCTCGCTCGCGCCACGTGGCTCAGCTCAGAGCCTCATTGCTCATGCTACGCGGCTCAGCTCGTGGTCTTCCAGCTCATGCCACGCAGCTCTGTTCACAGCCTCCTACCTCACGCCTTCCTCGAGTGATCTGATGGCGGAAAAAATTGCCCTCCAGAGATTGTATTATTTTATTTTAGCTGGGTTTCTCGGAACAAAATTCTCTAAATATCGCTTTCTTAAAAAGGAGTCCGAGGAGTCTTTTATTTCGAGAAAATATTTATTAGTGTCTGATATTGACTGGGTCTGGCTACAGATGGCAGGAGAGGATGACAAATTGTTGGATGCTTTAGACTACGATTTCAGCAATGTTTGAGGCCTCTTAGCTTGCGGGACACAGCTCAGACCATGGCTTCCTAGCTCATTGGTCATGGCTCAGCTCGCTGCCTCCTAGCTCACAGGACGCAGCTCAGCTTGGGGCATCCCAGCTTGCGGAACGCGGCTCAGCTCGTGGCCTCTCAGCTCACGGCTTCCTAGCTCGCGACACGCAGCTCAGCCTGCGGCCTCCTCGCTCGCGCCACGCGGCTCAGCTCAGAGCCTCATTGCTCGCGCCACGCGGCTCAGCTCATGGTCTTCCAGCTCATGCCACGCAGCTCTGTTCACGGCCTCCTACCTCACGCCTTCCTCGAGTGATCTGATGGCGGAAAAAATTGCCCTCCAGAGATTGTATTATTTAATTTTAGCTGGGTTTCTCGGAACAAAATTCTCTAAATATCGCTTTCTTAAAAAGGAGTCCGAGGAGTCTTTTATTTCGAGAAAATATTTATTAGTGTCTGAGTCTGACTTGGTCTCACTCCAGAAGGCAGGAGAGGATGACAAATTGTTGGTTATATTAAAGCTATATTTATTATTTAATCATATTTGGCATTTTCATTTCATTAAATGGATGTTCTTTGTATTAGATGTTTTCTATGTGAGAAATAAATTTCATTTTGTTGTTTTATCATAGTTTTTTTATTCTTTTAATTAAGAGTCCAAAGCTCGTAGTCCTATGGAACCTTATTGTTTTTCGTAGGATTTGTTTTTATTTTTCTTCCCTAAATCTGAATGGGCAGCCTAAACTGTAAGACCTCGGCCGACCAAATTCGGCAGGAAGATGTCTATTCCTACCCACTATTCAGACTGTCCGACCCAAGTCTGTCAGCCAGATGAGCCCAACACGTTTTGGTTGATATCTCCTGTCCTGTTAGTCCTACAATCGAAATTCCGATACAGACAGCCTTGCCCTACCAACTTGCCATTTGGACTATGAAGCTCCACCTACTTAGATTTTTTGCTAATTTGCATAATTTGGAAATCCTACTTCTGCCTTAAAGTCTGACCAAATCAGACAAATGAGGTGTCAAACTGATCAGTCCTCTGAGCTGATGAACATATATAAAAAAGCATGATATTTCTGTATGATACGGCCATCAGCCATGACCAAATTTGAAATGCTAACCCCATGTTCCATTCTGGGGACACCAAACAAAGCGGGCTGCATTTAGTCAATAGGGGGCGCTACAAATGCCTACTTCCAATATCTCCTGAACTGCTTTGCCTATCCAAAGGAAATCTGGCACATGTGTATTATGGCCAAACCTGAGGTCAGACCCGTAATATGACAGTCATAAGTCATACAATGGTGGCCATAATTAGCCAATGAAAATCAAGCATGCATTTCACAGGCCTAGCAATCACCAATCTCAACTAAATCTGGATGATCCATGTGACTACAGACCCTGACCTCACCCTGGTAAGAGCACCCTAGTCTGCCAGATGAGAGCGCTACAGCAACAACTTTTGCCATTTCTGCCTATTTCTCCAGAACTGTCAAGCGTACAGTTGACATTTATTGCCAAGCCAATTCAGTATGTCAAGCCAAATCAAACAACATGTAGAACTTAGTTCTCCATATTTGCACTTTTGCATGATTTAGGTAGGTCTGATAACAGGACTTTTCGTTAACCTCCTAGAATTTTCATCCAACCTACATGAATCTGGTATCATTCAAATCAGGAGACAGTCCTCATAAATAATTACTCAAAAAATCCTAAAGTTTCTGTAAAGTACGGCAACCAGCCATACTCACACCATACAGGTGGCACGCCCATTTCAATCAGACAGCTGTATCTCAGGCCTGTCACAGCCAATCACTACCAAACTTGAATAAATCCTGTTAGGACAGTAGTGGGGGTAGGCCCTCCAAATCTGGTGCCAAACGGTCAAACGGGGGTGGCACAGCAATTTAACATGTATCTCTAAACCTGCAAAATCAGTGAAACTGACATTTTCCTCATTCTGTTCTACTGACATATTAATAGTCAAAATCCGTTGTACTGCAAGTTCTGTGAGTCCTGCCAAATCAAGATATATGTACTGTCCAATGACAGTGATTTGCATTCCGTCATGATGTTTAAAAACTCAATAAATGCCATATTCCTACAATGTACACCCCACCTAGGTCATTCTGGTCTCAGGTCAATTATGACACTGCCCTTATGGATGATTCATAAAAATAACTTGACCTGCCTGTACAGTATGGCCACCAGCCACAACCAACCCTGCACCATTTCCATACTCATTTCAATCAGGTGTCTTTATCTCAGGCATGCTTCAACCAATCCTCACCAAATTTGACCGACTAATGTAGCACGAGACCACAAACAGACCCTCCATGTTTGGTGCCAATCGGTCAAACAGAGGCGCTAAGGCCACTGTCTATAAATGTCTAACACCCACCATAGCAGCTGAAATGTCCTTATTTCTCATAGAACCTTCAATGATACTTCAGGCTGTGTACACTGCAGCAATTGGAATTTTTAAATAAATTGGCCAGCAGGTGGAGTCAGTGCACCATTTATAAAATTCAATTCAATACTATCAGCCGTCCTCTTGTCTAAATGAACAGCCTAGAACAGGATACAGCATGATATTACTGCTGTTACATGCAGCAGTCCCGCAACTCAGCACTTTGTTAATAATATACAACACAGCCTATGTTTACACAAGCAGTATAAACAAAGCAACCCTGTAAGATCTAGACTTATCAGACCAGGTATGAAGGTGCCTAAATCTACCAACTAGTCAGACCATCAGACGCCTAACCATGCATTCAGTCAAGCTCAGGCACTCCACCACTGGGTTCTACATTCTGTCCTACATTTGCTGACCTTTTAGATCAACACTCAACAATCTCCATCCTCATTTCTACCTACTATTCAGACTATCTGACCCAAACAAGTCCTGTTCTGTCGGCCATCTGCTGACCTATAGTTCTGTTTGACTTTCTAGTACGCTCCTCTACTGTTTGTCCTACCAAGACGACCATCTTACGCTTTGGACCCGTTCCTTACTGCCTGCAGTTATATTTTGATTTGTGTTTTTACTATCATTCTTTATATTAGGTCTTGACAATCAGTAGGTTAAGATATGCATTGTTGTCATGACTTCGAGAGGTTCTGGCATGGGGGTGAGGGATTTATTAACAAAAACCAAAAACACGGAGAACGCTACAAAACAAAAAGGACCACTAAAGTAACTAAGAGAACAAAATGATCTACAAAGTGAAACTAGCTGCACAGGAACAGGCAGGGATTAAAAACATCAGAAACCACTGGCAGAAAGAACATCAGCAGCACCAAGAACAATAGCAACAGCAAGAACATCAGCAGCACCAAGAACATCAGCAAGAACATAAACATCAGCAAGAACATCATCAGCAGCAAAGAACATCAGCAAGAAAAGCAGCAGTAGCGGATGAACATCAGCAGCAACAAGAACATCAGCAGCACCAAGAACATCACCAAGAAGATTAGCAGCAGCAAGAACATCAGCAGCAACAAAGAACATCAGCAGCAGCAAAAACATCTGCAGCAGCAAAGAACATCAGCAAGAAAATCAGCAGCAGCAAGAACATCAGCAGCAACAAGAACATCCGCAGCAGCAAAGAACATCATCAGCAGCAAAGAACATCAGCAAGAAGATCAGCAGTAGCAAATAACATCAGCACAGAACATCCACAGCAACAAAGAACATCAGCAAGAACATCCGCAGCAGCAAGAACATCAGCAGCAGCAAATAACATCAGCAAGAAGATCAGCAGCAGCAAATAACATCAGCACAGAACATGAGCAGCAGCAAAGAACATCAGCAAGAAAATCAACAGCAGCAAGAACATCCGCAGCAGCAAGAACATCTGCAGCAGCAAATAACATCAGTAAGATCAACAGCAGCAAATAACATCAGCAAAGAACATCAGCAGCAGCAAGAACATCCGCAGGAACAAGAACATCCGCAGCAGCAAGAACATCAGCAGCAACAACAAATATATTAGTGATTTTATTTTTTATCATCTTATTTTTTATCTTTATATTTTTTATCATTTTTTTTTCTCTTAGCTTATTTGAATTATTTTAATTTATTTCATATTATCATTCTTCTTATCAGGTCTTTCCTTTTTGATTAATAAAAATATGGGAGGAATCCACTGAAATATAGGGACAGCAAGTCCATGCACACAATGTTGGGGTCGGTAAGGATCCCGTGATATTGCAGCTGCAAAGTAAAATTACTAGATACTAAAACGCGGCAGCGGAGCCCCAGACATTCACCATGTCCAACTGAACTTTTCTAAGAAAAAGCAGAACATTTGGTACTCAATCAGACGAAATACGCCAAAGATACAACTTCGTTTGTCTTCATTGGCTCCATATATATAGGCGCTTGCAACATGATTAGTTTAATGAAACAGCACCTACCGGCATTCGATCCCTCGATGGTCAGCATGCCAACCTCACCCGCTGATCCTAAAGTCTTCTGTTTGAGTCCAATGTCCCGATCCAGTCATGGATATAGCCCACAGCACAGCTCACATACTTTTTCCATCTTCATCCGATCCGTTCAAAACTAAGAAGTCTGGTATTCAGTCAGCCCAAACGCTCCAATGATACACCGTACCTTGTCTCTCTTCACTGGCTCTCTGTAGATGCTGGCACCAAGTTCAGAGTAATGGAATAGCACCTAACTATAAGTACTTCCACCCACCTACTGTACGTCCTGTCCCTCTGTGGCCAGAGGACAGCGTGACGTAGAAGTTCTAGAACTGCGTCAACACAGCTGCCCTTCATATCGCGATTAAACCCGATAGCCAATGAGAAACGGGATTACGTAAGTACAGGGTAAACTTGCAAAACAAATACGTTTCACCGCCCTTTCAAATAAAAACGGAAATGCGGTCCACATGTAAGTTTATTTTACCACTGCTTTGACCACGCAATTATTAGCTAAATATAAACATGGGTCGCTTAGAGATTTACAAAAAAGCTGTAGTAACTGGTAAAAGTAATTTTCGTAGCAGCAGCTAGTCGCCTTACTAATCGTTACCTCCCACTTATTTTCATCTATTTACTATTTTGCATAAAAAGAGAGATCGGAATCATTTGAAACTAAG
The DNA here is from genome assembly GCF_023856365.1 of Brienomyrus brachyistius. NCBI lineage: Eukaryota > Metazoa > Chordata > Actinopteri > Osteoglossiformes > Mormyridae > Brienomyrus > Brienomyrus brachyistius. The sequence goes on from NC_064536.1 coordinate 39,295,380, forward strand.
CATCCAATCAGAATCCCCCGGTCCCACTCTGTGTTCCGGTGTCTTGTATTTCCTAAGTCCCGTATTTCTTTAGATTGAAGGTAACATCCCTACTAATAGTAATTGTTCTGTTATCATTGTATTACATTGAATTAATTAGAATATATTAGCTGTGAAAGTTTATTCCTTTGCTCTTTAGACGTCTAATTCCAAACAATGCGCCTGCGAATAGGTCCTTGTTTAATGATGTCATGGGTAGGAGCTCAAATTGTTGTAGTCACGACGTAGGGACTCGAGTTGTCCGTCTTTTACAGCTTGTTAGTCTTTGAAGGGATTATTTGTATCGTAGCGCCGGCTGGGCGCATGTCCCAGCATGCCTCGCATGCAAGTTGTAAGTAGCCCTTGTTTTGTCGTTATTGTTAATGTTACTGGTTACATTTCCTTAATGTTGCGCTTGTGTGTTGCATCCTCATGTGTAATTAATTTACGTAAATCTCCCACCGTGCACGCGTCTTACAGTTCGGTGTCTGACAACCTTATGTTTCGTGTATGTAATTGATTGGATGCGCTTTGCTTGTCTGATATGGTTCTTTTCAGGGCGACTAATATAGAGCGTTTTCTCTCCGCCCGGCGAGTCTCCGTGGTTCTTTCTGCTTCTGCATTGCATCGGTACCCCCGACGCTGCATTATGTAATTTCAACTGCACGGTGTATTTTTATTAATAAGCGCCTTCTCAGTATCTGCAATATTGTTTATTTAGTACGAATGCTTTTTTGTAAAGATACTAAATATCGTGGTTAGCAAGCTAATTTTTTTACACTAATGGTGCCTTGATTGTTGCTGCCTACCATTTTATATACATTGTATGCTAATTTCTCAGTCTTGCCCTTCAACTGGTGCCAGTAAAGGAGTCAATTCAGACCTTTTCAACGTGGTTCTTGCAGAGGAGTTTAATCTGACTGTCGACTCCAGCAAGGCACTGGATGTAAATCTTTTAAAAATGTATATATCTATGCCGCTGAAATGAGCCTTGCATATTGCAAGTTGAACCGAAATCATCTGAATCGAATTTCAATTTGGTATTTGTAAAGCTGGCCTATCCAGCCATTCAAAAGGTTAAACTTCTTAATTAACTTTATGCAGTGGTGTAAAATTCAGCTTTGCACATAAATTAACTTACATTAATTAATTAAGCTACATATCACCCATTCATGCTTCCTAGCTTTTCCAGCACTGGAATGAAAATGATGCAAAACTTAAAGCAGATGTTCAGTGAACAGCTGTTGCCATCCCACCAGCAGGGGGCAGGACTGCCCCTCATCATATCAAGCAATGCAGTGTGAGGCTTCCTATGCAGCTTGCGTGCTCCCTCCCTCTCCCCCTTGGCTTTGTTCAGCCATTTACTTTGTGTTTCTGTGGCTGTGTGTTTTGCTTCTTTCAGCTGGTTTTAGGATCTAAACTGGTCAAAGACCATGGTATGGCTGCTTAACACTAGAATTCCTGGAAAAATGAGGCTCTCCTCACAAGGAGCCCCCCCTCTTACTCCCCTCACAAGCTGCCCGCCCCCTCTCCAGCACCATTAACACCTTTTGTTTTGCAAATGAATCACAGTCACTCAGCTGAAGTCGCCCCCCAGCCTGAAGTCACTTCTTCAACTCAGGTCTGCACTAAAGAGTTTATCTAGTGATGTATTGTAAGGATTCACATGCTTTGATACATAATAATTTGAAATACAGTGGAACCCCCAAATCTACTACGGTAACCGTGGTGTCAATTACACAAATATATTTTGATATAGCAAATACATATATTTTGATGTATGTTCTGTGTCTACAACTATATGTGTAAATGTATGATGAAATAACATGTCATACATGTGCACGCATGTGCATTTCTGATGTAAACACTTCATGTGCCACATGGGAAAAAGTTGCATCATTGATTCATGAGTACAAGCTGCAGGAATATTGACAAAGAATGTGTAAATTTCAAGTATCAGATGGTATAAAGATAAAGAGCATATGTGTGTATGATAGAGAGAGAGAGAGTCCGTGTCATTCAAGTGGAAGATACACATTTATTATACAAAATAAGCACATATACTAAAGATACAAAACCTTTTCTATCCACTAACAGTCATCACACACCCAAGGACCCTCCTTCCTACACTTGCGACAGGTGTACCTGTCACACTGCACACATCTCTCTGTACTGTGGTTCCTATTACAGTGACGGAGCACCTGACACTGAGTCCTCTTTGCTACAGGCAGTAAGCAAATGCATGTATTTATTCCATCAAATACTTTCTTGAAACTGAAATTACCGAGTCAAGAGAAATGGGGATTCAACTGTGTTTCAAATTAGGATATATTAACGCATGTATTTTACGATTCCTCAGACCACACTGTTAGAAAACGTTTCTGTGCAGACCCGAAGCTGAAACCGTGAAACTCCGCTTTCATTTGCAAAACAATAGGTGTTGATTGGCGCTGATGAGGGGGCGGGCAGCTTGTGTGGGGAGTGAGGGGGGGGCTCCACCCGAGGTGCGTCCGAAAAATTTCGTTGACTTCAGGGATCGTAGTGTTAAGAAAGCTCACCAAAGCCTACTCTTTATGTGGAGGCTGAAGAAATTTGGCATGTTGCTGACAGTCCTAGGCAGCTTCTACAGGTGCACAGTGGAGAGCATATTAATCTGCTGCATAGCTGTGTGCTTTGGCAGCTGCGCTGGACAGGACAGACAGGCACTGCAGTGGGTGATCATGTTAGCCCAGAAAATCGCAGGGTTAGGTCTCCCTTCACTGCAGGACATCTGTGACAGGAGAATCTGCAGATGGGCCAGCAGCATTGTCAGCAGTCTCACCCACCTCACCCAACAAATCGTCACTCTCATGAAACCTGTACAGGAGTGTTAATACCACAACACCCAGACTCCAGAACAGTCTGTACCCCCAGGCCAACAGAAGGATCAAGGACTGCCACCCTCTGCCAGCTGTGCCCCCACCCCAGGCACTATGGCAATGATCACCCAGCTTGCAGCACTCTGCACCTTACATGCATTTGTTGGAGTTTGTGTTAAGCAAATAAATGCCTTTTTCTTAAACCAATCACTGTTTTGTGTTCATTCAGAAAAGACAGAAGGCAGCATACTATCCAAAGAAGCCCCACAGCCATCAGGTAGATTTATGTTCGTTGTTGAACTACTTCACTTAGACTGATAGGATTTGGTGTGATATGAGACTAACTGAGACTGAATAAATTACCAGTATCACCCAGCACCAAGACATCCCAGTTTGCTGTTTTGAGCACTTTAAATCATGCATAAGATGTTGCTTATTGGCCATAACTGATCACAGAAACATCATATACTTTGATGTGAGTTAATGTGTAGCCAAACAGTTTTCCAGCATTTTTCATTTTTATTGCATAATTATTTTTATATTTGTTTTGAAGAATAAAATATAGTTATTCCATTACAATTTATGACCCCAGCTGGAGAATAGACTACAGGTCCCCAGTCACAAAAATACAGAATAATGTCCTAGAAACACAGAATTTTTCTAGGCTGTAATCATTAGTAGCGCTGACAGAAACAAATGGTACAAATAAAATATGCACTTAAATTTCCTTTGTTATTTTGTTATTATTTGTTATTTTTAATCCATTGAAATAAAATAGATAATTAACATAACTGGGCTTTTTTGTGCTTTCCAAACTTTTAGACTCATATTCATTGTGAATATTTCAGATCTTTTTGATATTATGTTAGAGAAATATGTACTTTTTTATTGTCATTTTGCTAGACGCTTGGAAATAACACCCTGCAGCACCTTGATCTTAATTTAGCAATAACACTTCTTAAGAACTGTCGCTTGAAAATTTCCACCCCCATACATGGCGATAAACAATGTTGAATGTTATTTGCATATCCTGTTTGTGTACCTCAATAAAAGATACTGCGAGGGGAGTTCCTCTTTCGAAGTTGGCTGAGTTCGACTGAGAGGCTGACACCTCGCAGTCAGGACCGGACTTCCCTTGCAGCAAGTAAAAAGTCATTGCAGCTGTCCGTGTTGTTCTGTGTTCAGAGACAGGTTGGTTTCCAGCGTATCTTTAGAAGAAGATAACCCTAACATATTCTGTTTCAGAGTGATTATAATTTCCTATAACCTGCTTAAATGCAGGTATATTCAAGTCAAATAAATTGCGTGGGATCCGACCACTTTGAGGAACTGTGTGTGGTTTATCTGTTAAACTGACCACTGAACTTTAACATAAACAGAGGAAACAATAATGCTATAATCACAAATAATGCAAATGGTTCGTCATGAACGCCTGAGTTCCATCTCTGTGAGTGAGTGGAGTCTGGCTCCGTAGCCCTTCGTGATGGTGTCTGTATTTCATGGCCTGCTCTTCCCTTGCAGGCTGCTCTTTCATTGTAGGTTTGGAGGCACTGAGGTTGTCTGTCAGGTGGCTGAGGTGAGTAGAGTTGCACCACATCTTTCAGTAGTTGCTCCAGGACCCTCCCAGGTAGAGCTCAGCCTGGCAAATGGTCAGTGTTAGGATGTACTCACAATTGGCCTTGTACCATGTCTGAGCATTGATTGTCCCCCCCCCCCCCCCCCCCCCCCTCACTGCCCCACTTGTCTGCGGACACATTGCGCTGAACGTTCCATGCCTGAGCATGATTTCATCATCACCGTGCAATGTTCAGACCCATTGCCAAAAGTGTGTAAAATCTCAGTCATGCAGTTTGGTTTACAATCATTTGTGAAATAATGGGTTGTTCTGAAGAGCTCAGTGAATTCTAGCCTGCTATTGTCACGGGATACCACCTTTGCAACAAGTCAGTTTGTGAAATTCTTTTCCTACTATATATTTCACAGTCACTTGTAAGTGGTTTTATTGCAAAGTTAAAGTGTTTAGGAACAGAAACCCAGCCAGAAAGTGGCAGGCCATGTGAAGTAACTAAGTGTGAAGTGCTAAGGTGCATATTGTGTAAAAATTGCTAATGCTTTGTGGACTCGAAACTTTATAGTTCCAAACTTTCTCTGGCATTAACTCCTGCACAAACATTGTGCACTGGGAGATTCAGGGAATGGGCTTCTATGGCTGAGCAGCTTCAAGCAAGCCTCACATCATCAAACGCAATGCCAAGAGTCGGATGGAGTGGTGTAAAGCACACCACCACTGGACTGTGGAGCAGTGGAAACGTGTTATGTGGAGTGACGAATCATGCACCTCTGTCTGGCAGTCGTATGGATGAGTCTGTATTTCCTCTTCAACAATGTATGGGTATACTTTTAGAATTACATATATACACACAATCAAAAACACAAGTGAATGAGACAAATTTAGTTGTTCACTAAGTCAGATACAACCTGTGGAAGCACAGCTAAAAGCATACCATCACCCATTATAGAGTGACCCATTTTCTTTGTAACTGAGTAATCACAACTAAGTGCAATTAACTATAATGAAAATGCACACAGAAACATTAGAGATAAATGTAATTTACTATGATGAAAAGCTTGCAAAATGCCCATTGTACTTCAGTGTTTCTCCTTTTCTCCAGTCGTCGACAGGTCCTGTGATTATTAGGTGATCTGTGATGTAGGAGATCCTGAGAATGCCTGCTGCTCCAAGGATGATTGGCAGGTGGCTTTTCCCAGGAACAGCGGGCTGGAGATGTGGGATCTGGAGTGAAGATAGAAACAGAGGAAGGAAACAAGCACATGTACATAACAAAATTTATCCAACACACATCCATTTCTACATCACCAGTTTCTATTGAATTAAATATGTTAACAAAACAAATTGTGAAGAAATAACATCTGAAGAGATGCTGCTTATCTCTGCACCATCTCTCTATCAGAAAGTTTATGTTTAACCGGCAATAATTTAGTAATTTTGTAAAAGTGAACCACCTAAAAATTATTATTCTTAAGACTATGTTCAACGAAAGAAAGCCAGAATTGATTGTCAGGGAGGGACAAATTTGAAGCTAGTCCAATCAGAAGCAGCATCTTTAGTTGGTGCTTATTGCATTTGCGCCTGATTGGATATTGTTGATCTAACTGCTTTCAAGCCCGTAAACCATGTATCTGTCTGTCTAAGGGAAACTACACAATTCTGTCTGTAAAGTCTGTCTGTAAATCCTTATGCCATTTTGTCTTTGCTAGGCAGTATTACGGTAATGCGTAATACCACAGTGTTTGGGGTAAATATGTGTCTTTGGAACATTGAAGCATGTGAATCTATTCTAGTAGAAGTTGTGAACAGTGAAAATTAGCATAATAATGGCCTTTTAAGCAACACTAGGTTGCTGTCCATGGTGCTGAAAACCTGGATTGGCAAATCTTACATTAAATTCCTTTACCTAATTTAACTGTAACCCTCTTATATTGTTGCCAGTGATGCTCTTAGGAGTCTAAAGAGGTGGGTATAGAAAGGATTACAGTGGGTAATAGGTGATTTAGATGAACTTCTGACAATCAGTTCAACTTTGGACAATAACGCCTCCCAAAAGATTCTCTCTGTCTGTCTTGCTAGTTATTTCTCGTTACCCTCCAATCAAAGAGGCATAAAATGCACAAGCTCATTGTAGGAGATATAAGGTGCAAACACATTAAAGATTTGTTTTAACATTATAAAACGGACATATACATTAAGCGCTTTGAAACTTTACGTTCAAACCAGCAGTTGCATCTCTGATTGTACAGAATGCCTTGTCAGGGTAACTTTTGAAGTCATAACTAAAACAAAAATTCTCACAGGATGAATGGTGATTTTACAGTTAACTCTCATTTTACAATCTACACACACTTGACACAAAATAGGTATATGCGAAATATGTCTTTTTCAACAAAAGCTTTTTAAACCTAAATCAAATGACACGACTCACTGTACACACAGCGCCAATGGTTTTTGGAAGCTGACTTCAGTCAATCATTTTTATGAGCCAAGTAGACACGTATACAATGAATTTGACATGGTATATTTTATCCTAATAATCATATTAAATATCTCTAAAGGGAATAAGGAAGGGATTAGTTTTTAAAAAGCAAAAAAAATGTAATTTAAATAAATGTAAATATAGAGTGAAGTGCCCAGATGCAGTAGTCCAGCGGCAGAGTGCGGAACAGGGCAGGAGCAGGACCTGGAGGGCTCCAAGGGCCTTGCAGGGTGGGAGCGTGCAGCGGGGCCGGAGCAGCGACCATGGATGGTGTGTCCCCGTCTCCCTCTCCGGGAGATCGAGACACGGCCGGGCCCCCTTCTGGGACACCCATCGATACTGGAGTGACCCATTCTCTTTGTAACTGAGTACTCAAAATTAAGTGCAATAACCCATAATGAAACTGCACACATAAATAGAAAAGACAAAGGTAATTTATTATCTTAAATAATTAAATTAAATTAATTTTTACTTTAAATTATTAAATTAAATTACCTGGGGATTTTGGTAATTCTTATTGGCAATGGGTCTCAGTGAAACACCTGAAAAGTTTAAATCTAGCATGTTTCATGGCTTCACTGCATTTCCCTCCACAATGATCATCTAACTGATGAAGTTGAAGACAGAGCTGAAAATTAGTTATATCATGACTTCAAAAGTTATCCAAGGGACAAGAGATTCTGAAAAATCAGAGATGGAACTACTGGTTGGGCTGGTCATCGCCTGCTTTTTCTAAATGAAGTTTCAAAGCACTTAATTAATGTATGTAAATATGTTTTATAATATTTAAACAAAAAGCTTTTTAATGGGTTTGCATCTTATATATCCTACAGTGTGCTTGTGCATTTGATTCTTCCTTGATTCAGGTGAAACAGAAAATAACTATCAAGAGAGACAGAGAGAAACTTCTGGGAAGATTTGTTGTCCAAAGTTGAACTGAGTGCCCAAACCCTTTTGGATGTCAAATTTCATCTAGGTTCATCTAAATCACCTATTACCCACTGTAATCCTTTCAATACCAACCTAGTAGACTTCACATAGCATCACTGCCAACAAAATTAGAGGGTTATAGTTACATTAGATAAAGGAATTTTATGTAAAATTTGCCAATTCGGGCATTCAGCACCATAGACAGCAGCCTACTGTTGCTTAAAGGGGCATTATTATGCTCACTTTCAATTTATAATTCTATTTTTAGGCTCTACAAGAATAGAGTTTGCATGCTTCAGTGTTCCAAAAACACATATTTTCTCATTAATGCATATCTCTATTCACCCTCTGTCTAATCCCACCCCCAATGAGTCCCGTGTGGTTTGATTGGTCGGCTTACCCTTCATTCCCCTGTCTTGCAGTTGGCAGACAGATCCTTGCAGGTAGACAGCCAATAAGGATTGTGTTATGAAGAGACCTCATCGTGTTGTGAAAATAAGGGCTGGAATTCCAATGAGGTGTTTTAGGCAGATGAGAGAAGAGTGGTTTCTGTGGTGAAAGTTACTCCCTTTGCTATGTACTTTGCGTCTTAAGAATTTACAGACTGTTTACATACACCTGAAGCCATAAAACACACTAATAGAAAGGGAAAAGCATAATAGGTCCCATTTAGTGAGTATTATACCAGTTTCCAATACATTATTATATGTATATTTATTTTGATGTTGACTAGAAGGTATGTGATATCTTTCTCCCCTTACCCCTCATCAGATAAGTAAGAGCTGCTGTCAGCTGAGACAAGCTGGTGTGATTAATTTCAGTTCAACTCAATTCAACATTACTTCTGTCATGCATTTTCACAACATTACATTGTCTCAAATCACTTTACCTTATCCCCTGCCCAAAGCCCCCAGAGAGCAAACCAGTGGCAAGGAAAAACTCCTTAGAAGGAAGAAACCTTGGGAGGAACCAGACTCAAAGGGGAAGCCCATCCTCCAAGTGCCGGCACAGGAAGTGATATGAGCAAAATGTCAAGGTCTCAATTCACACTGTCTATATTTTAAGATTTGAGTCTCAAAGTGGGCAGGTGATGGCAGGCAGGTGCTGGTGCTGCTTCTGATGACAGGAGGAACTGTGGTACAGCAACAGGGCATGCAGGAGAGACGTTACAGGATGATAAAAAAAGTCCTAATTTCATGTCTTTCATTATACTACAAGATGGTCACTGATTGGTGGGCTCTGAGGGGGAGCTCTGATCTGAAATCCACAACTATTTACATTTAATTTTGAAATATTTGTAAAATATTAATTAAATCAGAATATTTATTAAATCAAAATAATCACAATTATACAATTTTTAACAATAAGCAATGCAATAAGATTTTTTTTAACCAGCAGGTGGCAGCAAAGCACGTGTGAAGAAGAGGCCATCAGCAGTACAAAGCACTGGCTGTACAGGTTCCCAGCAGACAATCCAAACCTCCTTGATTAACTGACTCTCATGGTCTGACTAGACAGTCTGAGCAGATCTGCGTGAAAGAGGCCTCACTGCAGTTAGCATAACCATTTATTTTACAGCTCTTCTGTCTCATTCTACTCCATAAAGGTCACATCCCCCCTTCCAGCTTCCTCTGATGCAAGGAGATTCGTGCACAAATAAGTGGTTACAGCCGTTTATTTTTCTACTGATTAATCTATCAGTTATTTTAATGATTGGTCGAACAATCTAAACGATTAATTTTCCTGCATAAAATCACATTGAGTGTTTAAGTTTAATTTTTACAACAACAAACTGTATGTCACTGCAGGGCTATAGAGAATAACTACTCCAATAATTACGTAGTGATATTGAAGAAAGACATGTCATGCACTATGTCCACTAATCATAGCAGCCTTAATGCATACATCAAAAAAGGTGTGTATATACAAAATGATATTTTAATACGTATTATATCTCTTTATGTGATAACAAAGACCTAAATATATAAGCTATTTGCTTTAAATATGTGACTCATGTTAGAGAAAATGTAAGTAAACTATGGGGACAGAAAAATCACTGAATAACAGGAATGACTGACATATAGTGCCAAACAGATATGGTGCAAAGACAGAACTCATAGTACAACGTAAACGTAGTGCACTATGTAGGGCAGCGGGTTCATTAGTTTCAGGAGAAGGAGGCTACCACCTTGAAAGTAGGTGGCTACCATTGTTTAGGGAAACTCGACATGCAAACTCTGAGACATGAGACGTAAACCAATTTCAGGGGGTGGTAGGGGTCCTTCTGAGGAAATTTTGAAATGTAGACCCATTAATAGTCCCTTTTTCAGGCATCTTAGAGGCCTCATTCCACCAAATTTTACTGACACAAACTCTGGGTTATTTTTCATCATACAGTAGTAGTAGCAGTCTGTTACTGAGGACACCAAATGTATCTCATTCTCAGATTATGTTGATTAATGATTGATGTACTGGTCAGTTGCAGTGCTCAATTATCAAGTAATGGTTTCATCAACAAGATGTCAGCTTACCAGTGTCTGAAATAAGACTTTTAACCATTAACCAATCATTTAAAAAAATAAAGTTAACGTGACAAAGGAAATTATGTCTATGAATTTATTTATTTCACACCCTATTAGACATGTTAAAGGAACCTACAACTGTCTGAATGTAGCTTCTTAAATTCAGTAAATTCAGTGGTCTCCTAAATCAAAATAATTCCATAATCCTACCAGGTACACTCATGTCAAGACTCGGCTAGAAATATTCCACAGGCACAGTACAGGGTAAATAATCAATCTGAAAATCAAATAAGAAAGACTGAATTTACTAAGAAAGACTGAATTTTCACGCATGGTATAAAAACTGTCAAAATGGGTTAACTTGGAACACGTGTTAATGTTTGTAAACAAGCTCGGCTGATCGTGACGTCATCGCTGTATTTTATATGGCTAGTAATAGTAGCTAGCCTACACACAACTAGATCAGCGAGTTCAGATGCTCCAGCGTTCTGTCGTTTTTTTGTCAGAATATTTCACTTTGTAAATAAGCTGTCGGCCTTAGCTTTCAAACAAAATCAGTGTCATGCAATATCTCCCCATATTCTTCACCAATTTTACGCCGATGTTGGCTCGAACGAACGAAGATATCGATCGTCTGCTGCTGGTCTGATAAATGTGCATCTGTACTGTGTGAATAAGTCGACGAGTCGAGTCGTATGTCAATGCAATGCATGCAGCAAACGAAGCGACGACACCGGGATGAAATAGTATAGTGTTACGCCATGCTGGTCTCACTTTATTAAGTATTAAACTCACCTTCAGTTCCTTCAGTCCTGGGCAATTTCGAGCTCGGTTGCAGCCACTGGTCAAGAAGGCTGCTTCGCTTTCTAGACGCCATTTTGTCCACTTGCCTCAATCAGCCAATCAGAAAACGCAGAATAAAAACTTGCCAAAAATAGCCAATCAAAACGAAGATAAGAATTAAGAAAGCCAAGCTAAGACGAAGATGGCCGCGCCTAGACAGAACACGGAAATTTCTGCAAAATAAATCTTTTATTGTGGCACCGAGTGCTGATCGTTTGATTCTGGTAACAGAGGCAGATTTTTTTTTCAACAACTGAAAGTAGCTATGTACTTACCCACAGGCGGCGAAATATCGCCGGGTGCCGGCTTCAAATGAACCCCCTGGTACGGTAGGTTGTAAATTTGTCTGCACTTTGCAGCTTACCTTGCTTACCTTTGTAGTACGGGCCCCACAACGTTGGTGGAATTATAAGGGGCTGGTCATCAGGGGGCATGGATTTTGTGGCAGTTTCTTTATTGTCCATATCAAACTGAGCATAGAAGCGCTTAAGCTGGTTGGCGTTGCTGGTGGAGGGAGCTGCATTTGTGGGTTTCTATTCTGCAATGAACATAAGAACTATACAAACGAGAGGAGGCCATTCGGCCCATCAAGCTCGCTTGGGGAGAACTAAACTAATAGCTCAGAGTCGTTAAAATCTTATCTAGCTCTGATTTAAAGGAACCCAAGGATTCAGCTTGCACTACATTATCAGGAAGGCTATTCCATACTCTGACTACGCGCTGTGTAAAGAAGTGCTTCCTTAAATCCAGCTTGAAATGTTCTCCCGCTAATTTCCACCTATGGCCACGTGTTCGTGTATTTAAACTAATGCTGAAGTAACTATTTGGTTGAACAGCATCCAAACCTGTTAGAATCTTATATACCTGGATCATGTCCCCCCTCAGTCTCCTTTGCTTGAGACTGAACAGATTTAGCTTAAGTATCCGTTCCTCATATGACATTCCTCTAAGACCAGGAATCATTTTTGTGGCCCTACGCTGCACCTTTTCTAAGGCCACAATGTCCTTTTTAAGATATGGTGACCAAACCTGCACACAATATTCTAGGTGAGGTCTCACCAAGGAATTGTATAATTAATTGTGGTAATTAGCATTACCTCCCTTGACTTAAACTCCACACACCTGGAGATATACCCCAATGTCAGGCGGCCTAGGACAGAAAGACAAGGATCCAGGGTTGCAAACCAGCGTCTGGTTTAATTGCTCTGGTGAAACACAAGTAAGATAAGGGACGTTCAAGAAGAGAAGTCGGTGGACGGGCGAGAAGGTCAGTAGCCGGGTGGTCAGTCCTACACAGAAGCACGAGACGGGACCACACAGGGGAGTGGGGACGAAACGTGCCGGGCTCAGCGGGACAAGCGGGTCAGGATCGGGAATGGGCCTGGAACGGAAAAGGAAGGAGGTTAAGGAATGGACAAAAGGTAAACAGAGAGGGTTCGGTAGTAAGGGAAGACTTAGGACAAGAAAACGCTCAGTATGGCTTGTAAACATTGGCTCAATACTTCGCAAGGATGAGGGGTTGTTTGACCGTTTATATGTTCCTGGTCGTCACACTTAATGCCTTGCATCTGGTGGTGTGGGCGTGACACCCAACATCCTATTGGCCTTTTTTATTGCTTCCCCACACTGGCGAGAATGGGACATGGAAGCATCAACATACACACCAAGGTCTTTCTTATGATCGGCTACCTTTATTTCAGTGAGACCCATGAAATACCTGTACTTTATGTTTCTGCTCCCTAGATGGAGTACCTTACATTTATCGACGTTAAATTTCATCTGCCAGGTATCGGCCCAGTCACTAATTAAACCAAGATCCCGCTGTAGCTGCTGAGCCGCTGATTCAGTATCTGCTACACCACCCACCTTGGTGTCATCTGCAAATTTCACCAGTTTACTGTATATATTGGTATCCATATCATTTAATGGCTTGAATGTCGTGTGTATTAAGACAAACTTGTGGACTATTAAGTCGCCCACATAACATAGAATGAATAAGAGTTCTTTACCGTCCTCCTGTTACTGTAATATTCTGGGAAGTTGTGATTGTTCAACTCCACTATGCACGGTTAGGAGCAACTCCAACTTCACCTATCAGAAATATGTAGTGTAACAAGACGCTATGTCCAACAAAAAGCAGTTTTTAAAAACCTAGCCTACATGGCGAAATTGAATTACTTTCTGCACCAACAAATGCAACCAGGCATGAACATTATGCACCTTCCTAGTCTTGATGTATGTCGTCAGACGGATGAGGACGACTTTAGATCATACTCATCATGCACTGCAATTATATGCAAATTCCTCAAACGGAAAACCATTAAATACAAAACGAGCAGCTTAGTTTGACTTTATGTATTGTATATTAAGTTTCTTGTAGTGATATTACAGAATTTCTTTACTTAAACTTACAAATTACACCATACATCCACCACAATAAAAATGTATATAACTAATGACAGATATATAAATTCAAAAGTTAAAAGCAGAGAAAAAAATATGTTTTAGCAGTCAAGAGCTTCGGAGAACTTATATCAATATAACTTTATGTGTATTTAGTATATAGGAGGGTCCTCTACGATCAAGGTTCCAAGATCGATGGTTCTCAGCCAAAGTTTCAGTATCTGTGTGCGTTTTCATTGTAGGATTCAGATGGTTAGGTTGCCATTTACTGTGTGGACGTGTTGCGTGCATGAAACAAAAGTACTTTCTATCGGCTAGGATGCGTACACTCACCGCACAGGGTTAGTATATAACAGAGGGTGCAGTGGGGTACTGCGGTGTATGTATATCCCGTTTATATGCTGCTGTGGTGAATGACAGAACCCTCTGTTTCTCTCCACGGTTTTACCCCTGTCAGTTTTTCTGTCGGTTCTGGTGATACTGTGATGCTTGATACAGATGGCCGATGGCGAAAACTAGCCGTAGCACGTTAGCCTTCATAACGATGGCCGTGATTTCGCCGTCGTATGAAAATCCTGCGGTCTGTATTAAGGTGGAGGGGGATGATTACAGATGCCTGCGCTGCCGCAGTACAACAGTCTGGGTAAGCGAAGAGGTAGTCGCGTTGCCGCTGCCATTGGTTATGACATTTAACCACCTTCTCCGGAGACTCAGTTCGCATGACGTCAGCGAGAAGGGGATTCGGGGGCGCCGTGGTGGACGGTAAACAAAGATGGCCGCGCCCTGAAGCCGAACGTAAACATAGATGGCCGCGCCTTGAAGCAGAACGTAAAGAAAGACACTGTAATAAGTGGAAGAATAACAAGCCCTCTTTTCACTGCTTCTTTAATAAATTTAAATTGTAATATTCTTTTTTAAGTGGATTAAAAAACTGGAAAAGTGCTAGAATCATCTCACATCAGATTAATGAAAACCTATTGTTTAAAGTCTCCCTTATGATTCATGCGCCCATATTGTGTATTTATTTTGGGTTTTTTTCCGGTGGATTGCTCCCTATCTTATTCTTTATTGTTCTTACATCGGCCATGAGAATTTGTATTTCTGTATATTGTTCGGTATTTTATGTTGTTAATAAAACTTTCGGGGAAAAAGAATTTAAACAAAGATGGCGGCGTCCCGGAGCCGAGTATAAACAAAGATGGCCGCGCCCTTAAGCCGAACGTAAACAAAGATGCCCGCGCCCTTAAGCCGAACGTAAACAAAGATGGCCGTGCCCTTAAGCCGAACGTAAACAAAGATGGCCGTGCCCTTAATTGGAATGTAAACAAAGATGGCCGCGTCTTGAAGCCGAATGTAAACAAAGATGGCCGCGTCTTGAAGCCGAATGTAAACAAAGATGGCCGCGTCTTGAAGCCGAATGTAAACAAAGATGGCCGCGCCCTGGAGCCGAACGTAAACAAAGATGGCCGCGCCCTAAAGCCAAACGTAAACAAAGACACTGTAGTAAGTGAAGGAGTAACAAGCCCTCTTTTCCCTGGTTCTTGAATAAATTTAAATTGTAATATCCTTTTTTAAGTAGATTAAAAAAAACTGGAAAAGCGCTAGAATCATCTCACATCAGATTAATGAAAACCTATTGTTTAAAGTGTCCCTTTTTATTCATGCTCCCATATTGTGTATTTATTTTGTTTTTTTTTCGGTAGATTGCCCCCTAGCTTATTCTTTATAGTTCTTACATCGGCCATGAGAATTTGTATTTCTGTATATTGTTCTGAATTTTATGTTGTTAATAAAGCTTTTGGGAGAAAAAAAAGAATGTAAACAAACATGGCTGTACCCTGAAGCCGTACATAAACAAAGATGCCTGCACGCATGAGACTCTTTTTTATTATTATTATTTATTATTAAGCATTCCAAACAACAGCATGCAGATGTTCTCATTTGAACACACTTAACAAAACGAAATACAGCAAGATACAGACAGGGGTAAATGCACAGAATAGAAAAAGGAGAAAAAGTTATAACGGTAAGCTCAAGGCTGAAAATGCATCCAGAGTCTTAACAGATTTTCTGTTTTTTGATCCATGCAGAGTTTGGAAATAAAGTCCCATTTCGATTTTAAAGTCCTGGATCCTGGGTTCCTTCTTTGTCCATATTTACATCTATGAATAAAATATTTCCCATGTAAATTGAAAAGGTTTAATATAAATTTCCTATTGTATTCAATATCAGTCTTTTCATAAAAGAAAATAACATCCTTTTTTTTCCAGTTAATTGTTTTAGTATAAAACATATTAAACATAAGTTCAACTTCTTACCAAAAAGAAAAGACATGCATACAAGGGTGGGTTGGCTGTGTCTGAATGTGAACTATCTGGGGTTAAGTGTCTGGATAAACTGATCCCTGGCCAGTTCACTCTGTACTGATAGAGCCATGTGAGCACAGACACGCCTACACAACCCCTTGATATCATTAAGCAGGATGCAGAGAGACTCATTTGACTCAGTGCCTGCGCCTATTGTTTAACTGAGAGGGCAGAAGTCCTCACACTGCCCACAGCGATTCTGCAGGGCACTGACCAGTGTCTCATCCAGGGGCTCAAGCAACCAGCAGTGTACACCTCAGAAAAACATGTGTGACAACCCTGAGGACCTGCTTGCATACCACAATGGTATCCCATCTCCCCTTGCTCTTTGAAGGGGTACCACCCATCCAGTATAGTTATCACTGGGCTATCACAATGTCATCACAATACTAAAGACTGAAACAAAGCCGTGAGGTCAGACCCTCTGTATACAGCACACAGTCTCACCCTCACATCCTGTATGACCACATTTCTGCTGTTCACATGGCATTTCTCCAGCTTCCATTGCCCTGCAATGGACTGACGTGCTGTTGAAGGTCTACCTCACTTTACACTTTGCCCATGTCTTGTGTGTATACCCTGTCCGATCCTAACGTGTATTTAGTGTGTGTAAATCTCTCACTGCATGTGCATTTCGCAGTTCAGCATCTGACTACATTGTGTTTCCCATCTGTGTATTTGGGTTCGGTGCTTGTTGGGTGCCTGTCGTGGTCCTTCTATTTACAATTGTACGCGGGGCATGCTGGGATATGCGCCCCACCGGCGTTACATTAGTTTAAAAAAATGGAATCTGATCGAGGAATTTGTTCATTGACCAAATTTTATATGGGAACCAATGCACACAGATGTCATCCTCCTTTCTGTGCTGTAGTCCTCCTTTTTGGATACAAGTGTCATCCTTTTTAGAGTCATGCTGGTGGTCACAATATTGCAGACTTGGCCTACAGATTCTCTTCACTGGAGCTGACAGCTTTCTACCCCCCTCCTCTTTCCTCTGCTGAGGCACACCCCAGAGGGGCAAATCACTGTCCCGCCAGAGGCTTCCTCACTGCATTGTACAAGCTATACCCTAAACTTATACATTAGGGGCGTGCCTCTCCATCACTAAGGCTGATGTGATACACATCTCAATGCACTGGCAACCATCTGATTCATTAAGACACATATGAAGAAACTACTAACGTAATTCGATGTCATTTACCCCTATTGTGATGCAGTGTGATTCGGTGCGATACGATGCCCATTCTGTTAGGGGTGTGGCCACATCATGGGCCTTGTTCAGGGGGTGTCAGGCCAGGATATCTGTAATGTGGCAAGCTGAGCTACACTGTACACATTTGTGTGTTTTTACAGGCTGGCTGTCTCAGGGCCATCCGTGCACATGCAGTGTTGGAAGCCAATCCCTCAGAACTGGTGTAAGAATCAGCTTTTGGGTGTTTATAGTTTCCTGATTCGGGATACTGCAGTGCATTCTGGGAGCCGTCTGTATCTCCCACAGTGAAACACCCAGCGAAGTTAGGAAAAGAACTTATCCCTTGTTCTTTGGTAACAGAAGGAGGCGTTTCCTCATCACTTCCCTCCTTGCATAGGCAAAGGATGAAATGATCCATCAGGGATGTCAACTGGGGTACTAAGGGCAGGGCGTAGCTTGGTCTTGGGTCAACCTGTCTGTCACAGACAGATGTGGTGTTAAAAAGTTTAATAATTGCAAGATAAAGGTAATATTGATGTTTTCTTCTAGAAGTTGGTGTTGAGGCTCAGAGGGAGGGGGATGAGTGACGTGGAATTGAAGATCCAGAGTGAGAAGGCAAGGGGGTCCAGATCAGTGGTCACGATCAGCCTCAGGAGTTGAGACAAGACCTGGTTGTCTTTCACTCTGCAGCAGGTTTGGAGAGCAAGTTAACCTCTAGCTGGGCTTGTGGTTTCGATATCTGGCCCAGCTTTTTGTGGGTGAGATAGATTAATTTTTATTAGAAAGCTGTAACACAGTAGTTTTAAGAAAATAAAACGGTCATTGAGGGAAAGCAGAATTCATTTATTAATACATTAATAGATTCATAATTATAAATATAAAATGTCAGATAAAAACAAAGTTTTATTTAAAAAAGGTTAAAATGTCAAAGCTATGAGAGAAGTTAAAACGTTAAAAATGGGCTGACGGGGTTAAAAGCTTTTAAAGAAAAAAAATTATACCTGCCTATTGTCATGCCCGGCTCGTCCGCTCCTCCTGTGTGCCACGCCCCCTGATTACCCACGTGTTTTCTCCCGATTGTACCCAGCTGTATCTAGTTCATTTGCTCAGTCCTGTGTATTTCAGTCCGTGTCTTACCTCAGTCCTTTGTCCGTCATTGATGTTACCTGATGTTGGTCAATGTTCGTGCTGCGTCTATCCCAATAAACCCCGTTCGTCCCGTATCCTGCCTGCCTGCTTCCTGCTTCTCGCACGATCGCCGCTCTGCCCGCGATCGCTGCCGAGCGTCCCGTGACACCTATACATCCATATTTAACTTGCTGTCTACCTGTTGAGCCTTACTGCTCACAACGGGTTGATTGATTATGTCTGCGGAGGCCGGAAAGGGGAAACTTTCAGCGCGATGCCTCATTCTCAGTAATGCTACCACGGAGGAAGCGTCGTGCCTGGATGTGTTTATTTACATTTCCCCTTTATTCAGGTACGATATGAGCATATTAGCTCCTGAATTGTTAATATGTTTGCTGCGCTATTTTATTTGTGTTTTATTAACATGTCGATTGTATGTTGAGTGTGTTTTGAAGCTGTATTGTCAGTTGTAAATTGTTAATCAGTATATGGCTAAGCGGCTAGCTGAAACTTCTTCCCCAGTGGCGGGAACAGAACCACCTGAGGCCAGCTTGTTGTATAGTGTGTGCGCTCTGCTCAGGTCAAGCTCAGTAAGACGCACACAAAGCATTTGGGTTTTGGTATGTTTGTGGGTGTACTTTGTTACGCATTTATTCGTATGTTCACTTCTTAAGTCAGTCGCCATGATAAAAAACGGATAATACGAAGGGACACATGCTATATGTATTTTTTTTGTTTTCTGTAAATTCTCATTTGTAAATTTAAGGTCATGTTTACTGATTAATAGACCCTTCTTATACTTACCTGTTACACTTGATTTTATCTGTTTTAAGAAAAGTGAGAGATGTTAGTGTTTATTTACCTGTACAGCAGAATGGAATTACATTCGGAGCTGAAAGAGCATATAATTGGTGCAATATTTTGTTTTGAGAATAACCTTATAAACGCATATTTAATTGTTGGAATATTTTATTTTGGACAAAACGATGCATCTCTGCAGATGCTTTGAAAATAATACACATATATTCTCGGTAATGCTACCACGGAGGAAGCATCGTGCATGGATGTGTTTATTTAGATTTCCCCTTTATTCAGGGTGTTACATGGGCAGTTTGCATGGTCTCTCTGTATCCACCTTGGATTCCTCTCAGCTCTCTGGTTTCCTCCCGCAGTCCAAAGACACGTGGTTCAGGTGAATTGGTGCCTCTAAAAGTGCCCATAGTGACTGTGTGTGAGTGTTTGCCCTGTGACAGACTGGCATCCTGTCCTGGGTGTTCCCCGACTTTATGCTCTGTGCTGCCTCCGATCAGCTCCATGCTCCCAGTACTGTACTGACCCTGTACTTAATATGAATGTGCAAGATAAATGGCTGAACTAAAATACATTGAAATGCTTTTTGTATAAGTCATGTCAAGTGATTTTATTGAAAAAGTACATTAAAAAAAACAATACATATTGTGCCAAAATGCTGTAGATAAAAATAGTACAATAAAAGCATGAAATACGTAATACAACCAGAGACACTGGACAAAGTTACATAAAATATATAATTTTAGTAAATCAATGGGAATGAGATAAAAGCAGGAGTAACTGTAAACCTGGGTACAGAGAACGGCAGTAACCCAATCAGGATAAAAGCAGGAGTAACTCTCCAGGTCTTTGGCTGAAAGGTGTGGTTTAAGCCAGGCTATTGAACTCAGCTGACAGAAACACCCCTTCACAACAGCATTTATTTGTTTATCAAACTCAGTGATGAATCAAAGATGACACCAAGATTTTTAGTATGTGACTGGAAGTTCTCTGAATGAGGCCCTAATTGTTCTCATGAACAGACCCTGAGTGACCAAAACTCATTACCTCTGTGTTGTTTTCATTAATCTGGATGAAAGTCATTGCTGTCCTGTTCTTAATATCCTCCAGACAGTTAGGAAGGGCCACCAGAGAGCAGCAGTCACCAGGTTTTAATGGCAGATAGAGCTGCGTATCACCAGCATAGCAATGATATTTTACATAATAATGTTCACAAATAGAACCCAAAGGAAGCATGTATAGAGGGAATAGGAGAGGGCCTGTATCACAGGACTGGATATGTTTACAAGTAAGGCCATAGTACTGAAGGGGTGTGGCCATCCCACACAGTGACAAGCCCATTTATTCACCTCATCTAGGCCTTTTACTAGGGATTTAAGGTCCTGGTTTTCCTCTCAGACCCTAGAACACACTGCCAGGCTCAGATTCCCGATCCTACATCCTGCTGAAGCCCTTCCAAAGATTAGACACTAGTTTTGTTTTCCTTGTTTTTATAGTAAAATGATGGTCTTTGAGTTTTATACATCATCACTGTTCTGTTAATTACACATGACCTAATCTAAGTATTACACAAACCAATCATCATTAGTTAGAGATGTCATGAGGTGGAAAATCCTTATTCAGTTAATTATTTTCCCCACAGGTGCTGATGGTGTGTCGACAGTGAAATGGGTCTGTGTACAGAGAGGATGATCTGTAACAATCCCATGTTCCTATGGTGACAGATATAAAACTCATGTGAAATACTGGTACAAATGGCATGCTGTGAGGTCATGTACTCCCACAGTACACACTGACTCTCCACAGGAGGGTAAAATGTCAGTCAGAGATGATCCTGACCAGCGAGTCTTCACTGTGACCATCAACAATCTGACAGCTGAGGACTCCGATCAGTACTGGTGTGGTGTGAAGATCAGTGGAGCCTCTTTGATCAGGTTAATCTGTCAGTCACTAATGGTAATATGTCTGTACTGCAGACTGTAGCCAATGAGATGCACAGTATGTAACATGTCACTGAGTCAAAAAGTAAGGACCTTAACACAAACACTGAAGGAAAAAATGTTTTAATATTTCAAAAATCTGCATTTTAATTTAACTCAATATGATAAACGAGACTTGGAAGAAGTAACAGTGTCAGCTAAATCGGGCGACTTCATGAGGTTAAATATGATAAGTAATATGTTAAAAAATGTCACTTTATTGGGCAAACATTTACATACAGTATGTATGTTGTAATGGGCTGATATTCATAAACATTTCATTGCTGTGCAAATCTTTGACTGTTTTACCTGTGTGTTCAAGTCCTCCAGGGCTGTCAGTGGGCAAACAGGAGGTGACGGGTGTGGATGGAGACAGTGTCAGTGTTACTATGGAAACAACAAAAGACAAAGGATGTGGTGTTTGATTGGGGGCTCCTGTCTATTTGGCTGATACAAGTTCTGCTCACTTCTGCTTGGGTTGCATGGATCACCAGCCAGTTGTCACCAACTAACAGACCACAGCCTACCTGACCAATGTCATAACTGGTGCACCTAGGTATAAAATTTAGTCTCACTGTCTTCGAAAAAGGCCACTGTCTGGAACCCCATGGAACCACATTTTTGATTCCTTAGGCAATTTTTACGCTATGTGACAAACAAAAACAACACACAAGTTTGTCTCAACACAGGCTCCATAGTCAAGAAAGCACAGCAGCACCTCTACTTTCAGTGGAAGCTGAGAAAAGTCCATCTCCCATCCTCACAACATTTTACTGGGAAACTACTGAGAGCATCCTGAGCAGCTGCATCACGGTCTGATTTGGGAACTGCCTCGCCTCAGATCACAAGACCAGCGGATAGTGAGGATAGCTGAGAAGATTATTAGAGTCTCTCTCCCCTCCATCATGGACATTCACATCACACGCTCCATCCGCAAAGCCACCAACATTGTGGATGACCGCACCCACCCCTCACATAATCTTTTCACTCTCCTAGCATCTGGAAAAGCATTAAGGCCTCAGGGACTGATCTGATACCACACACAACACACACACACACACACACACACACACACACACACACAGGTGTGTAATTATAATACCGTGGGGACTCTCCATTCATTTCTATGGGGAAAACTGTAATCCCAACATGACAACTTTAACCCCTACCAACCCCTAACCTTAACCATATGTAACCAAACCAAATACAAGACTTTTGGCATAGTTAGTTTTTTGACTGTATTTACAGATCTTTGTGAGTACCTGAAAATGCCCCCCAAAACATCAAAATAACAGGTTTTTGTCACATTGTGGGGGACATTTGGTCCCCACAATGTAATATACACCTAATCCACACACACACACACAGAGTAGGTATTTGAATCTTTGTGGGGATTCTCCATTCATTTGTATGGGCGTAACCCCAATCCTAACTATGGCAACCTTAAACATTGCAGTAGTTACCAAGCAGTAACAGTAAGCAACCAAACAAAATGCAAGACTTTTTGAATTATTCCTTTGACTGCATTCACAGAATTTAATAAAATTCAGTATCTTCTTACTTTCGGGATCGAAAACATGTCCCTACAAAGTCAAAATAACATGTTTTTATAGCACTATGTACATGACCACCCACCCAAACGCGCACACACACTCAAACAGACACAAACAGGCCTACCAACAGTATACCCTCTGTTGGAGAAAGCGTCAGGCTTTCCACTCCAACTCTGCACACACTATTAATTACGAGACAACACACTTAAAGTTTTACTTGCGCAAGGGTAACCACACTCTCTGCATGCTAGGCTACAAACGAATGTGTTACAAAGGGTGGTTCCCCTTGGCACCTTTATTTATAGTCAATGGTGGGCAGGGGTCTTGGAGTGAGAACAAAGAAAAGACTGTGAGAGTAAGAAGAAGTTCTGGTTTTACTCAGGTGGACAACTATTTAAACACGTGCTCAGGATACGTGTAAACTAATATAATCTAAAGTATGAAGATAAAGGAAAACAAAATAATGTATATACATATTTACACTCATTGCTGATTATACAGAAATGATAACAAATGATTAATAACAGTTTCTTCAACCTAACAGGTGTAAAACAGTACTGAACACACTTTACGTGTCCAGCCTTGGATGTAACTTCATTGTTGCAATAAAGACTGAATTCTGGATACTACACAAGCGGCCCTCTGACTTCTGATTTGGCGGGGAAGGAGAAAAAACCACAACATAAATTGGCGTCACGAACAGGATCGGAGAAGAGACCTGGGGAGGCGACCACCTGGCGGAGAACCGGGAGACACCCGTCTGCATTTGAGCGGCGCGCCCAAACATAGGTAAGGAAAGCTTTTTATTATTGTTTAATAGAATAGGGAAATAGAATAGGGAGACGGAGACGGGGGTGTCTCGGGGACATACGCCGCCAGGCAGAGCCTCCCGGTAAGGGTACTCGCCGATTAGAAGAACTAAAGATAGGAGAGCTGTTTGTGCAGTGTCCAGTGGGCCCAGTGTGTGTGTGATGTGAGAGAAATCCCTAAAGGAAGGGTCACGTGTGGATATTCCCTCAGAGATAAGCGCCTTGAAGGAGGGGAAAGTTGACCCTGAGGGCTTGATATACTGTTGCGAGGCGGAGAGGCCTTGAAGGTTTAATAGTGATTTAAAGGTATTGCCCTGAGAGAGGGCCAGTGTTTGTGCTGCAGGTTCTTGGATTAGTGTGAGTCAGAGACATCGCCCTAAGAGAGGGGGGTCTCCCTGTTCTGATAAAGGTTGGGTGGCCCTAAGGGAGGGGCCCGTGTGTTTCAAGTTATGGGGGAAAAGTGCTGTTATGTCGTGATGCAAAGATATTGCTAAGTTGTTAAGGAATTGTTTTAAGTAAAGGTTATGTTGTGTTGCAAATAAAATATTGGTAAAGTAATAAGGCCAGAGAGAGCCTAAGTATTAGAAGTTGTGGGGATTTTAAAGGTCTGCTGGATCAGACTGGTTTTGTTATGCAGAAGTGGGGAAAGTGATCATATATGCATTTTTGGGTTGAATCAGAGAAAAAGCACATATATTTTTGACGGATAAGTTGAGTGATAAGGAGTATGAAGCAGAAATAAGCACCCCAGAGGTAAAACTGCTTAGAAAACTAAAATTAAAAAGGGATCAATCTAGCAGGGGGAGTGGATAGAGCATTTGTGCATTTCTATAAAAAATCAATTATAGTAGTGGAAGTGCAGGTAGGTGAGTTTAGAATTTTGACAAATCTCAAAATAAAGTTTTTTGAATAAAATGTGATTAGAATATTCTATGGACTATAGAGACTAAGTTTAGCGATAAAGGGTATTAAAGCACATCTTTGTGAGAGAACAACAGGTCATAGACAAGGGGTTTTGTGACCTTCCATGGAATTAGAGAGTTTAACAGAGAAAGCGTGAGGAGGCTCGTGTGCATGGTGGACAGGCAAACGTAAAATCAGGCTGATAAAAATGAGAGAAGGGAGGCTTTGGTATATGTGTGCCCGTAGATAATTGGGTGCAACGTTAGGAGTAAGTAGAAAATAATATAGAGTCAGTGACACTTTAAGGTGAAGTAGGTTCAGTCAGGGAGAGAATTCTTATTAAGGAAAAGAAAGGAAAACAATAGAACACGGGTTGGCTGTTAGGAAATTTGATAATTTTTATACCAGACAGGAAAACAGCCCAAGTGACAGTAGAGTGGAGAAAAACAGTAAAATGAAGGGCCCAGTAAAGGCAGCAGACACACCAGTACAGCAGCTGGGAAGAGAGCACCCCCTGCTTAAAAGAAAGATAGAAAAGGTGTCTAAAAAGTGGGAGAATAGAACAAAGGCCCTGGTAACTAAGTGGCCTAAAGGGGGCACATGGGATGTGGCAGTGTGTGGGGAGATGGAGACTCTGATAAAGTATCATAAGGCTAATAAGAACACAGAAAGGCGTGAAAAGAAAAGGCGTAAGGAACTGGACGTTTTGAGGTTGTTTAAAGTAAAGGGAGAGACCCGGAGAAGGGACCAGAAAGCAATGAGAAAGGCATTAAGTGAGAAAGAAGAGATGAGGCAGGAAGAAATATGGCCACCGTCTTATCAAAGTCAGTACCCGTTAGTGGAAGCCCCACCTCCTTCATACAAGGGTCAGTTTCCAGTAATAGAGGGGAAGGTAGAATTCAAAGGTGAGGTGACACAGACGGAGGAAGCAGGAAGGGAGCAGAAAGGAACGGAAAGTTGTTTAGATGGATACAGGGAAGTGAGTGCATTGCTGTGGCAGGCTGTGGAGGAAGGACTGCGAGAGAGTGAGCTAATAACAGAAGGCCAGGCATGTGGGTCTGAGAAAAAGGGAAGTGCTAAAAAGGTGGGGTACGGAGTAAGTGGTGGTAGTGATGCAGAAGGGCTGATGCACCTGCTGGACACCCCTAACCCTCCATCTAAAGGATGGAGTCAGTTTCAGGAGAAGGAGACAGAAACAGAAAGTGAGGAAGGAGTAGAGGATAGAGTAGTGAGAAGCAGGAGGGCTGTAAGGCCCCCCACCAGGTACACTCCGATTACACTACCGTTAATGGTGAAAGGAGCACAGACACAGTATGTGCCGTGGGCAGGACAGGATCTGGAGGGCCTGCTTCTCAGACTCCCAGTCTTAGCAGAAGGGGCCGGAAAGTGGATAAAAGCATTAGAGGAGGAAACTATGGGTCGGCTCCTGGCGATAGGGGACATAAAGGCAGTTATGGCTCGCGCTTTGGGGGTGGACGCAATGGAGAGATTGCTGCGAAGCAGTGGCCTGGCAGCGGCGACAGGGACTCCTTTGAATGATGCATGTCCCTTTGACGGTTACCGTGCTAACCTCTGGCACCAGCTGCGATTAATGTTTCCTCCACGGCTGAGTGTGGTTGAAATGAAGGTGGAGCCCATAAAGGAGGGGGAGAGCCCAGCTGCCTATCTGCAATCTCAAGAAAAGCGGTGGCGCACTGAGACAGAGCAGGACCTGCAGAATCCGGCATTCAGAGGTCTGTACCGGAGGGCACTGCAGGACGTGCTCCCTAAGCCAGTGAGAACCAGGCTAAGGCAAGTTGTGGGACTTATTACTATGCCTGAGGAGCAGTACCGTGAGCAGTTGATTCATGCTATTGACTTGTACAGAGAGGAGGAGGACTCTGCTAAAGAGCGTGAGAGGGAGCTGACAAAGAAACTGAATCAGATGCAGCTGGAGGAGCTGACCGCTAAAAAGAAAAAAGTCCAGGCACCAGTGGTCTCTCCGGACCCCAGCCCCCGGGGGCAGCCTGTAGACAGCCGACAGTCTCCTGTCGCTGGGGCCCCTCAGAATACTAATTGGCCTTCGGTCCCTGATTGGAATAGAGAGAATAGATATGATAGGTGGGGGGGTGATCAGAGAGCACCTGATTTCCCACAAATTAGACAATCCCAGTCTATGGGAAGACTGGAGAACAGGCCACTTCAGCTGGTGTGCTGGAACTGTAACCAGCCCGGACACACCTCTAGAGTCTGCCCAAATCCACCCTTTCAGGGGGTGAGCCCGACACGCCCTATGGGCCCGGTTAATCCAGGAGGCTCTGTAGGTCCAATGCCAAATAGAGGCAGGGGTGGCAATCCGCAGTTGCAGAATAACAGATCACGGGGTCCGATCAACCCATGGGCCCAGGGACGTTTATTCTAGGGGTGCCCAGAGAATCCTAAAGGGGTATCTCAGATGCCAATGTTGAGTAAGGGGTCTGAGGCTGAGCCGATGCTGCGGGTTCAAATAAATGGCAAAGTAATTCCAATGATAATAGACACTGGAGCCACCTACACTTGTGTAAGACTAAAAGATGCCAGTCATATCCCCCGGTCCGCTGAGAAGGTCAGGACCATAGGATTCTCGGGACAAGTGCAGCATATTCCAAAATCTGCTCCAGTGGAGATTAAGATAGGGGACAAAAATGTAAATATGCCCATACTAATATCAGAGCACACCCCAGTGAATTTGTTAGGCAGAGATGCTTTATGTCAGCTGCAGATAGACATAAAATGTACAGAGGGGGGTGTAGAGGTGCTCAGTGGACAGTACAGCCTCATGCGACAAAATTTGTTGTTCCATAAAGGGCAGTATAGTTCATATGGGATTGAAGATGTTACTGGAAAAATTTGGGAAATTTTAGGACAGTGGAGTCCATTTATACAGGAACAAATATAGCAATAGGTTTGTTGCGATGGGGAAAATTCAGTGATCCTGAAATAAAGGGTGAGTGGGATCAGCTCATAGAGTCTCTGCCTGGCTGGGAGAAAGAAAGGATGTACATGATAACAGACGGGATAATATTAGGCCCTGAGGGAGTAGCCATTCCGATACGGAAAATGGGAATAGTGGGAGAATGGTACAACATACCAGACACGGAGCCCCACATAGCGATGGCTTTTAATCAGTCCATGCTGGATCTGGGAGAAATGATGCAGCGAGCAAAGCAGGTGGTTTGGGTGCCGACGGTGCGTGAAGGCGTACAGGCAGCGGCAGGAGAGAAGATATTAAGGATTCAGTGGAGTGCAAAGGTTGTAGGTGATTTGAAGTTAGACACCAGAGATCCGTGGCTGTGGAGCATGATAGGAGTACAGTGTGATGCAAAAGAAAGTACAGAGGAATGTTGGCAGGAAATGGAAAGAGAAGTGCCTGAGGAGGTGTGGACTGCTCACGATAGATGTAGGCCTAGTAAATTCAGCTAGCCCAGTGGAAATTTATCTTAAACCAGGGTGCACACCACCCTGGAAAAACCAGTATCCCTTGAAACCTGAAGCCGAGGAAGGTATAAGGGAAACGATAGAGGGATTACTGGATGCAGGAGTGTTGGTGCCTACCATTAGCTGCTGCAACACCCCCCTCTTGCCTGTGCCAAAGGCAGGAGGTGAAAAGTGGAGGCTGGTACATGATTTGCGTGCAGTAAATGAGGTAGTGGAGGATCAGACAGCAGAAGTTCCCAATCCACACACACTGTTGACAAATGTGCCCCCCAATGCAAAATGGTTTACAGTTGTGGATTTGTGTTCAGGGGGCAGCATGGTGGTGCAGTGGTTAGCACTGTTGCCTCACACCTCTGGGACCCGGGTTCGAGTCTCCGCCTGGGTCACATGTGTGTGGAGTTTGCATGTTCTCTCCATGTCGTCGTGGGGTTTCCTCCGGGTACTCCGGTTTCCCCCCACAGTCCAAAAACATGCTGAGGCTGATTGGAGTTGCTGAATTGCCCATAGGTGTGCATGTGTGAGTGAATGGTGTGTGAGTGTGCCCTGCGATGGGCTGGCCCCCCATCCTGGGTTGTTCCCTGCCTCGTGCCCATTGCTTCCGGGATAGGCTCCGGACCCCCCGCGACCCAATAGGATAAGCGGTTTGGAAGATGGATGGATGGATGGATGGATTTGTGTTCAGCGTTTTTCAGTGTGCCCCTTGCAGAACAGTCACAGTTTCTGTTTGCTTTCACCTACAGGGGTCAGCAGTATGCCTACACGAGGATGCCACAGGGATTTAAGCATTCGCCGCATGTTTTTAATCAGGTGCTTAAGGCAGACTTAGATGGACTGAATTTAAAAAGTACAGTAATACAGTATGTGGATGATCTATTGTTGTGTGCTGAAACGCTGGCAGACTGCCACCAGGACTCAGTGCAGTTGCTGAAGGTCTTGGCGAAAGGGGGGCATAAGGTGTCCAAGGCCAAGCTGCAGTACTGCGAAGAGCAGGTTACGTACTTAGGGCGTGAGATCAGCCATGGGAGGAAAGCTATAGCAGCAGAACAGTTAAAGGGGATCACTAAGGCTCCGAAACCCATGACTGTGTCACAGATGCTGACTTTTTTAGGGATGACAGGATTCAGCATGGACTGGATTGAGGACTGTGCTGTGAAGGTGGCACCGTAGTGGGGACTGATAAAGGAGGAGGGCCACACTAATTTGAAGGCCTCCTTAATTTGGACAAATGAGGTCTCGGTAGCATTTGAATCTATCAAGCAGGAGCTACAGAATGCACCTGCTCTGGGCCTCCCAGACTACACCAAGCCGTTTTATCTGTATGTCAGGAACAGGAAGGACGGCTTTGGAACAGCTCTGCTCACTCAGGACTTGTGTCCTGGCAGACGGAAGCAGCCATTGGCATACTATAGCATGAAGCTGGACAATGTGGCTCAGGGATACCCACCCTGTTTCCAGGGAGTGGTGGCTGCCTATTTAGGCTATGAAAAGGCCACTGCCATCACAATGGGTTATCCAGTGACAATTTATACTTCACATAAGGTGGTGGACCTTATTGACAAAGGCAAATTTGTGTTGACCCCAGCAAGGCAGCTAGCGTACTTTGCATTTCTCACTTACCCGGATGTGACAATAAAGCGCTGCACTACAGTAAACCCTGCAGACAGCATTCCCCTGGAGGATGAGGGGCAGCCACATGAGTGTGTGGCAGAGTCTTTGGTTTACACTAAACTGAGAGCAGACTTGGAGAGTTCTCCCATTGAAAATAGCGAGATGGTGTTGTTTGTGGATGGCTCATGTTGGAGAGATGGGGATGCCTTAAAGGCTGGGTTTGCTGTAGTTCAGGCACAGGGTGATGATTTTTACACTCTCGTTTCAGAGCCAGCGGCACAACCGTGTTCCGCTCAATTAGCGGAGCTAAAGGCTTTGACTGCAGCGTGCCGGCGAGGACAACATAAGACGGTTACAATCTACACAGACTCTGCATACGCACACGGTGTATGCCATCTCTTTGGAGCAGTCTGGAAGCAAAGGGGGTTTCGCAAAAGTGACGGCTCCCCCATTCAGCATTATAATCAGATTTTGGAGTTGCTACACGCAATGATGCGTCCTAAGCGTTTGGCTATTATTAAGTGTCAGGCCCACCGCAGAGGTCGTGATTTTGTTATACAAGGCAATGCGGCCGCTGATGCGGCAGCCAGGGCAGCTGCACAGGTCAGGGCTGCTCATCTTTTGCCTATGGTGACTGTAGAGCCTTACTGTTTCTGATCTGGTGGCCCTGCAGGAGCGTGCGGGTCCCTATGAGGCCTCTGTGTGGCTAAAAAGGGGGGCCTCTAAGGATGCTAATGGTCTGTATCGCAACCATGAGGGACTTTTGGCCGCACCTCTGTCTCTGGTGAACATTTTGATAACGGATGCGCATGGTCTTGACCGTTGCGCAAGGGGGGGGGGTGTTACGGAAAATTACACGACAAGGTTTCTGGGCACCACAGATGCAAGCAATGGTGGATGCAAGGTTGTCAGAATGTGAGGTGTGCATTAAGAACAATGTACGCAAAGCAATCACGGCCACAATAGGGCACATTCCAGTGCCTGAGGGACCGTTCAGACACTTGGTGATGGACTATGTGGACATGGGAAAAACAGCATATTGAAAGCGATATATGCTTGTGATTGTGGACAGGTTCAGCAGATGGGTGGAGGCAATACCGTCAAAGGACATGGGGGCGATGACAGTGGTGAAATTCCTGATCAGAGAGGTGATTCCGAGGTTTGGGATACCAACTGAAATAAGCTCTGATAATGGAGCTGCCTTTGTGGGGAAAGTTACTAAGTTAGTGGTTCAACAGCTGAGAATAAAACAAAGGTTGGGATGTGTGTATCACCCTCAGTCGCAGGGCATGGTGGAGAGAGTGAATGGCACACTTAAGCAGAAGCTGAATAAGATTTGCGCCACCATGAAAATGAACTGGGTAGATGTTGCACTGCCAACAGCCTTGATGGCGTATCGGATGGAAACGCACAGGGTGACGCATTTGTCTCCGCATGAAATGCTGACAGGGAGACCAATGCCTGGATCGACTTGGAGGGGGCCGTATAAGGGACCCAGCCTAGATCAGCTGGGGGATGAATTAAAGTTGTACATGAGGACTTTAACCAAAATACACAAAGCTATTTCCAAACAGGAAAAGGAGAAAGCACAGAAAGAAGACACAGACTGGGAGGAGCCAGTCATCTTTCCAGGAGATAAAGTCTACCTGCGAGTGTTCCGGCGAAAGTGGCACGAGCCCCGACGAGAGGGACCCTTCAAGGTGACACGAGCCTCAGCAACAGCGGTACAGGCAGAAAGGAGTAACACGTGGTATCATTTGAACCACTGCACTAGAGTACTGCACGAAAGGCAGATAGTCACTGAAACCAACACAGAGGATGCAGCTGCCCTTGGCTCAGATGGCCCTGATGGAGCTCCCAGAGGAGCTCCACAACTTGGAGAGGAGCCAGTTTCAGGTTCAGAGCAGACTGAGGGTCAAGAGGGAGCGTCGCAAGCAGACCAGCCACTCCAGACAGAACACGAAGCTGTGGGTTCTGGTAGGGCTGACAGCGATGATATTGGTGATGCTAATGATATATCAGGCCCTTCAGGTCTGGGGGCACAGCAGGACCACAGGTCAGGTGAGTTCAGAACAATTGACTTCACTGACTCAGCCTTGTCCTTTAATGCTGAATAACCTCTCAGATAACAATGAGCGAAAGCGGAGAGAGATAGGGAGGAGATATGGGAGTGAGGAGAGTGAGCAAATTGTAGAATATTACCAGGATGAAATAGACCTGGGGTCTCATTTATCAAGCGTGCGTAAAACAAGCTCTAAACTAGTGCGTATACCAACAGCCGTAAGCACAAGAAAGTTGGGAGTTATCAAACGTGAGTACGCACAGCTGTACGAAATGACTGATGATGAATCGCACTCCTTCTAAATTGTTTGCGTGTGCATAGTAATTTAAATTTGCATACAGACACGCCCTCAAATAACCTTATTTGGCAAACAACCTTCCTTATAAAAACCCAATGCCGCCAGGGCACTATAGAACCGTTATCATGGATCCCGTGAAGAGAGGAAAGAAAAAAAACTTCACAGACAACGAAGTGGAAGTGCTGTTAAATGAGGTACAACGTAATAAGACGGTTTTGTTTGCTGCTTTTTCAGGCGGAATGTCAAAGAAAAAAAAAGACTTGGGGTGGGGACAGGTTACTAAGGCGATAAATGCCGTCTCACCTGTATGTAGAGCTACTGCAGAAGTGAAGAAAAAGTGGTTTGATTTGAAAGTGTCCTCTAAAAAAAGAATTGCAGCCCACAAAAGAGACCTCGGTGCCACGGGAGGAGGCCAGAGTCTTATTTCAGTGTCACCATTGGATGACAAGATTGACGTTTCACCAATAATTGACGCTGTGAGCGGAGTAATCCCCGATGGTGACACTGAAAGTGCAATTCCATCAACTGCAGGAGACGCCGAGCCATCCGAAAATGGTTAGAAGGTTTTCAAATGTTTTGTGTTTTGATATATTATTCATAGATAAATAACACTCACAATGCAAATGATTTGGATTGTTCATGTAACATTTATTTTATAGATCTGCCAGTTTTGCCAGGTCCTGCTCCGCCTGCCACTTCAGCACGTCCGATGCGTCTCGAGGCACGAGTCCTGACTGATGCGGTTCTGAAAACACAGGAGGAATTAGTGAGAGGCATTGCAAGCATAAAAGAAGAACTGCACCAAATCAATGTGAACT
Source organism: Brienomyrus brachyistius (assembly GCF_023856365.1). Taxonomy (NCBI): domain Eukaryota; kingdom Metazoa; phylum Chordata; class Actinopteri; order Osteoglossiformes; family Mormyridae; genus Brienomyrus; species Brienomyrus brachyistius. Next base: position 39,327,988 of record NC_064536.1, read on the forward strand.
TGAGGAACATTTGTGATGCACTAAATGCATCATGCAAGTTCAATAAAAGCTCCAATTGATCTCACCATTTTCTCACAATTACTCCTTATTGTGAAACAGATTTAGAACCGTTCGATTATCCCTGCTCTTAGTTGCACGGCCACAGCATTTGGCATGGGGTCAAAACCTTCTGCCATGTGGCGATCTTCTTGTATTGGCATCTCATCCAGTGGTATACCGTTTTTAATGGCAATATTGTGCAGCACACTGCATGCTTTAACGATATAGCACACCTAAAGCAAATTGATAAATATTGTAGTTATAAAATACAATTAAAACTTAATTTAAATATTTAAAACCTTGTCGGGTTTGTATTGCAATATGCCTCCTCTGCCTGACAGACACAGCCATCGAGCCTTCAGCAAGCCTATTGCACGTTCTACTGTGCTTCTTGTGCGCTCATGTGCTCGGTTGTAATTCAGCTCCTTTTGGGATACAGGGTTTGCCACTGGGGTCATCAGCCAGGATTTAAGGGCATATCCTCGATCCCCTGCAATGATGTAGATTAACATAAAATACAGTACACTGGATGGTGTTGCGAAGTAATCTAATCGTTACACACTTACCAATAAGCCAGCCTTCTCCAGCAGCGCTTTGCTGAAGACGAAGTCCCACGATGCTGTTCTGCACAATGAAGGAATCGTGTGTCCCTCCCGGCCTGTTCGCAACGACATTTAGCAGGATCAAGTGTGCATCACAGATTACCTGCACGTTAATGGAGTGATAACCTTTTCTATTTACAAATGCAAATTCATCAGCAGTAGGAGCTTTCAGGGCAACATGTGTGCAGTCAACTGCCCCTATTACACTTGGAAATCCTGCGATGTTGTAGAAATCGGTCATAATTTTTGTCCTTTCCGCTGCGGTATTTGGAAACGTAATGTACTGTGATGTAAGTGATATAATTGCATGTAAAACGTGTGGCATAATTCGGCTCACGGTGGGTTGAGAAATACCAGACCTGTCACCAATTTCCCTTTGAAATGTGCCTGTGGCTAAAAAGCCAATAGTAGAAAGAACCTGAGTGTGCACGGGGACTGCACTGGTGCGCTTTGTCGACCTCTCCAAAAGTTGCGAGAACTGCTGACACAAAGCAAGCAAAATTGCCCTTGGCAAACGAAAACGACTAATGAGCCACTCATCACTCTCAGCGAGTAAGTCTGTGCGGTCCCTGAAAACGCGATCTCTGCGCAAAAGTGCTTGTTGCAAATCTTCAAGAAGCGCAAGGTCTGCCATTGTAGTCAATGCATTTCCAAAAACAGTTCTTCAATTGTGTAGGCTATTTTATATTCTTGACTGTTCCAGATAACTCAGAATCACCTGTTGTACTCAAGTATTCAAGTAATCAATTTGTCAACACTGACATTTAATTGGAGAAGTATAAGGGCACTGGGTGTATATGTGATTACAGTTCTCTACCACTAGGGGATTCTGCTTACGCACAGTCAGGAGTTCTTCTAAATGTGCGCACATTTTCACGCACACGTACAAATTAATGAATCGCATTCTATTAGTAGAATTGTGCGTACGCATGATTTACACATAAAACCGTGCGTACGCACACTTGATAAATGAGACCCCTGGAAGGATTAGCAAAACGTACGCTTGGAAATTTGTGGTATAAATGGGCTAAGTATACCGCTGCTTCATTAGGACAGGAGGGTTGTGTGTTGCGTGCAGGTCCTGACCCTTCAGTTAGGGTAGTCCTGTTCCCATACACTAATAAACGGTGTGAAGAATGGGAAATGGAGAGGATTATGAGATTCTGGAAGAGTCTGTGTCAGGAGGGGCAGGCTCCTGAGAAAGACTGCAGACCCATATCTAACCAGTCAGAGCGCATACCATACTGCCCCTATAAGTGTCTGATATATCAGGGAAATACTAAATATGCTTACAGGGTGGAAAAGCATTGTGGGCAGTTTAAGCCCTGGGAAGGGGGACAGCAAGATATTATGGTGAACAAATTGAGTTTTTTCAAGGGACTTATTTATGAGTGTTTTACAAATGATGGGCCAGAGGAGGTAGGCATCTTCTGGGGAACCTGTGGAACTGTTTGGGATGTGAAAGGTCCCCGAGTACCGAATGGAGAACTATCACGTGTTCCGCTGGATGCGTTAGAAAACCAGAGTGTGCCCCTGGCAGATGTGTGGTGCCTGTGTGGTAAAGAGGGTGGATTGAGGCCTACTCTTCCCTATAATTGGGGAGGCCTCTGCACTAGGGTAATGTTAGCAAGCCAGGCGGATATATATTCTAGAAGACGACCATCTAGGTCCCGCAGATTTGTTGCAAATTATGAGAAGGATCCCAATGTATATATAGATGCGATTGGCCAGCCGAGGGGCATTCCAGAGAAATATCAGGCGAGAAGTGAGATAGCTGCTGGTTTCGAATCAATATTAATCTGGCCTACTCTTAACAAAAATGTGGAATGGATAAATTATTTGTACTATAATCAGCAGAGGTTTACCAACTATACTCAGGGGGCACTCGCATCTCTGGGGGAGCAGCTTCAGGCCACCAGTCTGATGACCTGGCAGAACAGGATGGCCCTGGATTGGCTCCTGGCAGAAAAAGGGGGAGTGTGTGTGCTGTTTGGGGATCAGTGCTGTACGTTTATTCCTAATAATACAGCCCCGGATGGTTCCTTTACTGAGGCTATGAGAAAGTTGCAGGGGTTACAGGATGAGAAGGCAAGTAATGCAGGACAACATGACGGGTTGTTTGACTGGTGGTATGATATGTGGGGCAATTGGCAGCAAGCCCTTATGAAAGCACTCTGTGTGGGTGCTGTGCTCATTTTTGCTCTGCTACTAATCTTTTGCTGTGTAGTTCCTCTTGTTCGCTCCCTAGTGGGGAGAGCACTGTCCCGGCAGGCAACTATAGCTGCAATGTCTAGAGTGGTGGGAGGACCGTTTGGAGCGGCATCCTCCTGGACCAACACAGAAACGGATGGCGACATAGACACCTTGGATGCAGTCCTGCCCATAGCTGAAGTTCGGCCATTCCGTGTGTGAATACTCCGAGCAGGAGACCTGCAGCGTGGCTGCCTCCCACGACATCTGGGATTTTTTCTGATTAGGACAGACTGTCCGTTATAATAGTCTGCAATGTTATTAGTTAACCTTTTACTTATCTTTGTATTACATATATCTGTTTTTGTATTGGGTTTGTAATAGATTTTGTAGTCCTACTGTATATGCAATATATCCAGGGGAGGTCATTGTATGGCGATCCTCCCTTCCCTTTCCTGATGTACCCCCTGTGCTGCTGTTGGTTGACTCTCAGTGTTAGTAGTCTGTGAGCCATACCTGCCATGGACCCCGAAGGGGGGCTGCGCCTGTGGTGGGCTGGGAGTGGAATTTCCCTGGGTCATAGGGTTTTTGCCCTCCTTCCTAGGCTGGATGGACAGGATTGTGTGTGGGACTCCTTGGAGTCCCAAAGGGGGGAAATATATGGAATATTATTTAGCACTATATAACGTAGAATACAAGTATTATGATATTATTAAAAAGTATGCCAAATATCCATGATGTAATCATTACAATGTAAACATAATGTAATCAACACAATGTAATCAACTAGTTGTATTTGCACCTTTTGTTAGTCTGAGATTCTGTTAGCTACTTTATGTTAGTCCTGAATCTATGAATATTCACTTTTATTAACGTACATTTTATCACTATGTTAAAGGACAAATATATTATCAACCTTTTAGTTAGACAATGTGTAAAAGGCTGAAACTGCCTAGGTTTACTACTGAAGGAAGGGATTCGCCTGAGTTCACCAGAAGTTCACGGCTGAGCATTTTTAAAAAACCAAGTGGAGCTGCTCGCGCCACCATTATGTTCAGCCGAGAGACCAAACTGTAAAAGAAATGATGGACAAACTTATCACCTAGGGGTGTGGATTAAGGGGAAAAAAATTGTTGTGAATGGCTGAAGGAATGATGATGCTTAAGTGACGAGATATTGTTAAATGATAAGAACTTGTATAAAAATTGGTGTAAAACAGTACTGGACACACTTTACGTGTCCAGCCTTGGTTGTAACTTCATTGTTGCAATAAAGACTGAATTCTGGATACTACACAAGCGGACCTCTGATTTCTGATTTGGCGGGGAAGGAGAAAAAAACCACGACAGTAGTAGGGACAAAATCTCCTACCACTGATAATTCTGACCATACACAAATTTTTATTTTTCTGCGTCTTGCGATTTTACCGTATCAAAAATAACCAGTAAATCCTATTATTATCCTGCTACCCCCACTCTACCAAAACTATGATACATTTGGAGGAGGAAGATTTCTAATTGATCCTTTATACCCACCAACCAGACCAGTATAAGAAGCTGTACGATGTAAAGCCTCTTTAAATGGGTACAGACTACTTCCGTTTATTGTAATAAGTATCTCATAAATTTGACTTTACACTTTTGCATGGTATTGATAGATTTTGAAAGTTAATTACTTAACACAATTCTTATTAAAATTGTTCATTATACAACCTGAATGTCTCAAGGTAGCACATTAGTACAAAAAACGCTGTATGATGTATTATTGTAGCAGTCAGATGTTATTTTAACCAATGTACAGGTTTACCTTTAATTTAATTCTACAAACATAATCAAAATCACTTGTGAAAAAGACATTTAGTCATTTACTAAGGCAGATACAACCTATGGAAGCACAGCTAAAAGCATACCATCACCCATTATAGAGTGACCCATTGTCTTTGTAACTGAGTAATCACAACTAAGTGCAATTAACTATAATGAAACTGTAAACAGAAACAGTAAAGGCAAAGGTAATTTATTATGACGAAATGCTTCCAAAATGCCCAGTGTGCTTCAGCGTTTCTCCTTTTCTCCAGTCGTCGACAGGTCCTGTGTTTATTAGGTGATCTGTGATGTAGGAGATCCTGAGAATGGCTGCTGCTCCAAGGATGATTGGCAGGTGGCTTTTCCCAGGAACAGCGGGCTGGAGATGTGTGGGATCTGGAGTGAAGATAGAAACAGAGGAAGAGAACAAGCAGAGGGTGGGGGGGGGAAACAAGACTGCAGGACACGTTAAAGTCTATGGTAACACAGGTGACCTGGACTACATGCCCATCACTCCCCACATGCCCGTTTCCCTCGTCTTCCCTGTGGTGTGGTGCTAATGAGCTACATCTATTTCTCGTTTAATCCTGCCTCCTGTTTCAGCCCTTGTGTGGATGATCCCAGGTCCCTCTCGTCTGCTCCTCATCTGTGGTGCATATAGTGCCTCTTCGTCCTGTGCTCCCCAGTCCAGTCATTGTATTGTTACGTGTGCGATCCTGCTGTATAGGATCAATCCTGCTGATCCTGTGTTTCCTCCCTGCTCTCCCAGCCTGGTTTTGACCCCTCATGGTCTGTTTCCTTTTGCCTTTTGCATTGTGTTTTTATTAGAATAAAATCCCCTTCGTTTTCCCCGACGCCTGCCTTTACCTGCATCCTTCCAGAACCTTGACAATATCCTTAATGAGAGATATGGTGCTTAATAAATAGACAATAAATTAAACACAAATACATAATGAGGCTAATAATTTTTATGTGTGTGTCGTTTAAAAGAAATTAAATCTAATTAACTTACCTGGTGACACTGGTAACTCTGAACATAATACTAAAAAGATCATTTTCAAATTGTATTCAGTTTTGCTGTGAATAAGCATTAACAAGTATTTTTTTGCCCACCACCACCCCCCCTCTTCGGAGGACAACTTTATTTTAAATTAAATTAAAGATACAGTGTAAAGAGTGTGGCCGCTCAGAACTCCCCGAACCGGGGAGAGAGGGGGACACAGACACAACAATCGTAGTAATAAAGGTGGGATGGAGAAAATAAAGTGTAGGGGAATGCAGAGTACAAACAACCATAAGAAACACACGGCCCATGGCCATATGTCCAGAAGACAACCACCCGCCCAACCCGAGAGGGAGCCCACGAGGGACTAAGGGGGGCCCAACCCCTGTAAAAGGAGGTCCGCAGAGGGGGGACAGACAGCGAGCCCCCCAGTCCCTCCCGCAAGCCCTCCACCGAGGGAAGCGGGTCCAGGGCCAAAGGGCCCCATCAACCGGGAACACTCCCCTGGCGGACGGTCCCCCCAGCCCGCTCCCCGGCAGGACGGATCACCGCCCACTGTAGCGACCCGGCACGTCCCCCCCCTTCCCGACACTGCAGGATGATCTAAGGGAGACCCATACAAACAAAGTGCACCCCCCCCCCCCTCACCGCCCAGTAGCGGACCTGCGTCAACTGGGGAGCGGCAGACCCCCCGCCCAGCCCAGACCGAACCCTACAATTCACCTAGAAGGGCTCAGAGCATCCCTAGATACCTCGGACCGCCTGCCAGGGCCCCACCACGGCGCAGCAGAGCCAAGGACCACCCAGCCCGCAGCCCACAAGAGGAGACGGCCCACACCGGCCAGGGCCATCTTCTACCTGCCGGGCCACCCCACACGCGCAGGGCCAGAGACAGAGAGTTAGGGGGGGCCCCTCAGCCCCCACTGATTCCCCGTCCCATGTTAATGTGAAGTGTGCATGTACATGTGTGAGAGAGTTGTGTGTTTATGTCTACAATGCATTAAAATTAGTGGGTGCAGTTCGAGTATGAGGGCCCCACCACTGGCAGATGGCAGAGTCCCCCATCCCCCTCCCTGCACCCCAAGGCCCTAATGTAGCATGGACTGTGTATATAACTAAAGTGCAAAAAGCAGGTGAACAGTCGAGGCACGGGCACCCCACCGCTGGCAGACGGCAGAGCCCCACCTGCCTAAACCCACCTCCTCAGCCCTAGTGTCATGTGCTGTCTAATGTGCAAGTAAAACCTCCCCATTGCCCCTCAAAGCCCTAGTGTTGTATGAAATGTGGTGTCCGGCCCAGGGGAGCAATAAGGGCGTGCAGGAGTGGGCCCCCCCCGGCACCGGGGCCAGATCCCCGACTGGCCCCGATTAGTCCTCATCCCCGACCCCACACAACCGGCAGGGGCGGCCAACCGAGGGGGTTCAGGGGCGCCACATTAACAATTGTTAATAAACATTCCACTATACATCTCAAAATTTAGCACACTTAATTCATTATCTTTGATACTGTTTCAAACATTTAATGTTCCCCAAACAGCAGCAGAAGAACCACAGCTTCATCTTCCTTGTATTTTGGCTCTTCTCTGTGTCAAGAGCTCTACAAGCTCAACTTTAATATTAATTTTCCACCACTTCTACATCTTCTATCTATACCAGACCCACATCTATCTCTACACCGCCAGTTTCCTCTCTGAAGAGTCTCAGAAACAATGCCAGCATTGCCTATCACTCTCACACCCTCCCCTCCCTTACACCAGTCCGTCACACCTCCCAGTCCCCCCATAACCTCCCCAGCCTGGACAGTGGGGGGTGTCGCTGGTGAGCACTCCTCCAAACCTTTCCTCTCTCCCCAGTCGATCACCTCGTCCCACAGGTCCCAGGCTCCCCAGTGCTGGTCGTTGGTCCAGGAAACAGCTTTCGGAATTTTCATTCTGGTTAACATAATTAACTAGCCGTCTGTGATACTCTCAAAGCCAAACTAGACACTGTATTTTCAACGTACTCCAGACATTTGCTAAATGCTATTCACCAAGAATGCCTATGGAAAGGGATGGAGCCTTCATTGGCTGCTCGTGGCATCGAGGCTACTCCGATAGAAGCGGCCAAATTGCTAAAATTGTTTCACAACCTATACAGTAACGCTGGCGAAATCAGGACGCTGCTTCGGTACGTTATAACATCGCCATGGTAATGAACCCAGCAAACGGTTAATCTTACTTCAACAACATGGGACATTTAAAAAGTAAACGTATAGGGGCTCTTTTCAGAATAACATCTTCAGATGAAACGCATTACGACAGACCGGATGAGTAAAACCAATCATATCAACCATAAGGCTTGTTGTTTTTAAGTTTAACACAATTATTTTCTCTTACAATTTAAATATAAACAATCACATTACGAAAAATGGCCACAGCATCTACAGTTTAAGCTACTAATTTTAAATATATTTCAATTATATTTTGCGGCAATATTTGCATGAACTATATCACGACATACAATGAAATATATAATTAACTATGCTAACAAAACATAATCTGAAGAAATAGCAAGAAACATACGAAGAGATGCTTCTCACCGCTGCGCCATCGCTCTGTCAGAAAGTTTATGTTCAAACTGCACTGATTTTGTTTCTATGGAAACCAGCGACATTTTTCATTGGTCGAAAGGATGAAGATGTGTACTGACGCCATTTTCAACGAATGAAAACGAGAATTAATTGTCAGGGCGGGACGAATTTGAAGGTGAACCAATCAATAGTAGTATGTTTAGCTCGTGCTTGTTTTGGCTGAGCGTGATTGGATTTGTTGATCTAACCGCCTTCAAGCCCGTAAACCATGTATCTACTTGTCAATGGGAAACCACGCAGTTCTATCTATAAATACTGACTGTAATTTTTTTTATGACATTATGTCTTTGCTATGCAGTATTACGGTAATGCGTAATACCGCGATGTTTGGGGTGCCCCGCTGTTTTTTTTCCATAGCTGGTGAACGCAATTAGCATTTTAGCCACGTTGGTAGGTCCGCTTTTGAGAAAGAACACTATAGTTCTTGTTATTCACATTCTGTGTCCTGGTGTTTTTAATTTCTCATAATGTGAACAAAGATATGTCATATACAAGTTTTTTGAGAGACTAAATTTTGGTTTGATTTATAATTTATTTAATGGTAAATAAAGTTCTTATATAGCCATTTTAGAATTAGTGCAGTCTTTCGTTTAGAATTAGCGCAATATTCTTAAAAACTGCATGTTCAAACCAAACGCCATGCCATAATAACTGCTTTACAGATATTTCATTCAGGAATCTATGGAGGGTATACTGTAGGTAGGCCTGTTTGTGTGTGTGTGTGCGCGCGTTTGGGTGGGTGGTTATGTACATAGTGCTATAAAAACATGTTATTTTGACTTTGTAGGGACATGTTTAAGGTCCCGAAAGTAAGATACTGAATTTTATTAAATTCTGTGAATGCAGTCAAATGAATAATTCAAAAAGTCTTGCATTTTGTTTGGTTGCTTACTGTTACTGCTTGGTAACTACTGCAATGTTTAAGGTTGCTATAGTTAGGATTGGGGTTACGCCCATACAAATGAATGGAGAATCCCCACAAAGATTCAAATACCTACTCTGTGTGTGTGTGTGGATTAGGTGTATATTACATTGTGGGTACCAAATGTCCTCCACAATATGACAAAAACCTGTTATTTTGATGTTTTGGGGGGCATTTTCAGGTACTCACAAAGATCTGTAAATACAGTCAAAAAACTAAAAATGCCAAAAGTCTTGTATTTGGTTTGGTTACATATGGTTAAGGTTAGGGGTTGGTAGGGGTTAAAGTTGTCATGTTGGGATTACAGTTTTCCCCATAGAAATGAATGGAGAGTCCCCACGAAGATATGATTACACAGCTGTATGTGTGTGTGTGTTGTGTGTGGTATCAGATCAGTCCCTGAGAGTTCAGTAGTCAGGCGCCATGTTTCTGAGTCTGGTTGTGGAGGCCTGAATGCTTTTCCAGATGCCAGAGTGAAAAGATTATGTGAGGGGTGGGTGCGGTCATCCACAATGTTGGTGGCTTTGCGGATGGAGCGTGTGATGTGAATGTCCATGATGGAGGGGAGAGAGACTCTAATAATCTTCTCAGCTATCCTCACTATCCGCTGGTCTTATGATCTGAGGCGAGGCAGTTCCCAAATCAGACCGTGATGCAGCTGCTCAGTTTGCTCTTGTCTAAGGAATCAAAAATGTGGTTCCATGGGGTTCCAGACAGTGACCTTTTTGGAGACAGTGAGACTAAATTTTATACCTAGGTGCACCAGTTATGACATTGGTCAGGTAGGCTGTGGTCTGTTAGTTGGTGACAAGTGGCTGGTGATCCATGCAACCCAAGCAGAAGTGAGCAGAACTTGTATCAGCCAAATAGACAGGAGAAAGCGGATTTTTCATTGGACTTCAGGACTCCTGAGTAACAGATAAAGACAGAGAAACAGCAAAGTTATGGAGAATCAGGAAGTAAGTGCCAGTCTGCGCAGATCTGAGGTCAGTGAGACACACATAAGGCTCCTCTGATGCTCCTCTTCATCCGCTGATGGGCCTCCAGGTGAGAATCACAAATCAAACATAATAACAACTGACACAAAGGCCTGAGGTCAGACCCTCTGTATGCAGCACACAGTGTGTCTGCAGTCTCACCCTCACATCGTGTATGATGACATTTCTGCTTTTTAGATTAAGTGCCTGTCTGAGAATAACTTCTGCATCATGCTAATTATTTAGCTGTTTCGTGCTCATGGGCAAAAGAAAAATGAGGATTAAGTTAAATATATCAGAAATAAATTTCTAATGTGGCTCAAGGCCACAGTAAAGTGGACCATCACATCAAGTAAGTACAAAACAGCCTTTACTAATACGCTAAGGGTTAAAACAACATATAAGATGTGCATAATCTGTCAGTATATCAGCGTGAGAGCAAGGCTGGCCCTGGAAGTGGTGTGCATGCAATGGCAGAGCAAAGTTAGAGACACCCGCTAAAAACTTTCATTTCATCTCACTTGCTCCTTTCTTCTTTTTCCTTCTTTTTTTCCCTCCTAATCTGTCCATCCTCTTCGGCCAGCTCACCCACTGCATCACCATGCCGCCTAAAAATGAAATAAATAAATTTTTTAAATTTAAAAAATGAAATCGATCAACATGAGAGGCCTATACAGAGTTTATAGAACCCCTCATGGTAAAGCAAACATGTTTGTCACAGCAGTGCATTCAGACCATGATTCTGCTAAAGCTGCCGGACAGGACAAAGGGAAAAAAAAGAAGAAGGTGGGGGTCAGTGCAGCAGTGGGTAGTTCAGGTCCAGAATGTAAAAATCCAGACCAAGATTTAGTTTCAACCAAACAGCTGAGTACTCTGTATCAGTGTCATTCTTAAAGTCGTGTTTCAACTTCTGGCAAAGTTCTCCCAGGAGCCTATCTCTGTTGTATGTACAGTCGGCATGTAATTCATTCCTGCCCAGATCCCTGACAAACAGTTGGAGGCAGAATTACTTGTTATCAGAGTATGTGAATTTTTACACACACCAGCAGCTGTGACAGAATAAGATATTTCCTTTATACTGCTGCCACATAGTGGACACAAAGAAGACTGCAGTCAATTCTAAAATCAGTCGGTCAACATGCTACCACCACAGACTATAATCGGGAAGTGATCAAACTTCATGGAACAATATGAATATAAACAAACAGATGTAGTAAGTATATTGTGCAAAATGTATCTTCATCTTAACTACGCTGAATGGTGGAGTCCCAGAGTAAGTGATCTTCACCTGGAGGCCCATCAGTGAAGAAGAGGATGAAGAGGAGCATCAGAGGAGCCTTATGTGTGTATCGCTGACCTCAGATCTGTGGAGACTGACACTCACTTCCTGACTCTCCTTAACCTCACTGCCTCCCTTTTTGTGGGTTTTAAATGTTTTAAAAATCATCCATCTATCTTTGATTTTCATAAACTGTTTGTGCACTGATGCATTTCCTGTCTATTTCTTGTCTGTAAAAAGGAAAACAGTTTGATGCGGCTGTTGTCCTGCTCTTACCAGGAATAAATATTTTGATTTCATCTAGAATCTTATCATTTTAGAAACATGATTTCATAGCAAAATTATTGATAGCTGGTCTTCACAGTGAATCATTCATGCTCACAGATTTTAAACTACAAACAAATTAATCAAATAAGTCTAGTGTTCTAAACTGTTACTTCCTCATATTGCAAATGAGCAAAGAGCAGTGAAATCAGACTTATTCTGAAAAGCAGAAAAGTCGTCATACAGGATGTGAGTGTGAGACTCTGCAGAAACACTGTGTGCTACATACAGAGGGTCTGACCTCAGGCCTTTGTTTCAGTCTTTATTATGTTTTATACAGTTTTAAAATGTCACTGCAGTAGGTCCTTTTCATATGTGTGGATCAGCACAAATCAAGAGGTCCGTTAGGAAGGTGTCTGTATGACAGGGGTGGGGGTATCCTGGGGGGGGGGGGGGGGATGGGTGGGGGCAAAGTCAGGTAATTCACTTCATCTGGGTCTTATCAGCAGTCCTGTGTTTCTCTCAGCACCACAATGATGTTTCACACATAATGGGGTCCGTGGGCCTCCTCAGTTATATTCAGGCTTTCAAAGTTCTTCAATCATAAAAAGTCACATGGATCTGACACTCTGACACTGTTATATTAATTTGTTTAAATTCATTGAAAATACTATATATTACAGCTAGTATTTGGATCCGTCTGCTCTTTATCCGTTCCTCACTGGCATACCTGGGTCTCTGTGCAGTGCTTTCCGGAAGCATCAGAACCATTCATAAGGGAATCTATGTGTGGCTGCCCTCTAGTGGATACACAAAATTCGGCTACTTAAGTAGCTTGACTATATTTCCCTCCTAGTTTAGTTTAGTTCCTAATTTAATTTAACAGATGAAACTGAAGGCAGAGCTGGAAATTAGTTTAGTCATGACTTCAGAAGTTACGCTGACAAGGGATTCTGTACAATCAGAGATGAAGCTGCTGGATGGGCTGGTCATCGCCTGCTTTTTCTGACTGATGTAGGTCTGGATGTAAAGTTACAAACTGCTTAATGTGTATCAATCTGTTTTATAATGTTCACACAAAAAAGTGCTTTTAATGTGTCTGCACCTTGTATCTCCCACAATGTGCTTCTGCATTTGATATCTTCTTGACTTGGGGATAAAGAGATTTAACTGGATGGATTTTACTTTTGTGAAGCACTACAGTCCAAAGCTGAACTGATTGTTCAAAGCTTTTTGGTTTTTAAGCAAAACTACTTCATTTAATTTATCTGAAACCCACTTTGCGCCTTTCTAGACTCAACAAAGCATCATTGCCAACAAAATAAGTGAGTTACAGTTAAATCAGGTAAAGAAGTTTCATTTGGAATTTACTGATCCAGGTTTTCAGCACCACGGACACCAACTAGACTTACTGTCATTTAATGGGAGTGAAAGCAGAAACCAATAGATCACACAGGGATATTTTCATTTGATGGTGTCTTTCTTTTTACTTTTGATATGCCGTCTTCCTCCTTAGCTGATATGTGAGGCTGCTGTCAGCTGAGACAAGCTGGTGTGATTTTACGCAGAGTGATAAGTGGGCGGTCCTGTTTTCGTGTGTTACATTTTCATTTGATTTTGGCCAATATGTATGTGGTACTGTTTCCTCCTTAACTGATATGCACAGGCTGTTGTTAGCAGAGACAAGCTGGTGTATTTGTACCGCAGATTGAAAAGTGGGCGTTCCCGATTACATCACTCTTTTAAAGAGTCCCTGATTGGTGGGCTCTGACGTGGAGGGGTGACCTAAAAACTCCAAACCATTTATCCATCCATCCATCCATCCATTTTCCAAACCGCTTATCCTACTGGGTCGTGGGGGGTCCGGAGCCTATCCCGGAAGCAATGGGCACGGGAACAACCCTGGATGGGGGGCCAGCCCATCGCAGCCAAACCATTTAAGTTTGTGAAATTCATTTTTAATAATTACCAATTTCAGAAAAATATGAAATGTTTTGTAAAGTATCAATTTATTAATCATGTATTTAAACAAATTATGACCAGTATAAAAGACACATACAAAACTGTACAAAAGTCTTGGGCTGTCGAAGAAAATGATGTTCAAATGATCTTCATCTTGGTCTAGAATTATAATATTTTGTCCGTCAAAGTGTGGCAGCCCAGTCATTTCAAAATCTCTTCTAAAGTTAGTAAAATATTTGCACCAACCATCCAATAGACCTATATATTTTTATAACACAACTCCTATGGCTAATCAATGCATCATTAACATTTGTTTAATTAAATTAATTAATTAAGTGAGCTGGTGGCGGAATTTAACAAATACATGGAATGGCTGGGATGCCCCTGAGGAGAGGTTTAGGATCCAAAGCGTGGTTCATCTAGCGATCCAACAAGGCATCAGTAACTTTATGGAGAAAAGAAGAAATTCTTGTTAGTTTTTATTGTGTCACTTTTGATTTGCATATATTTTTATGATAATTGTGTTTTTGTTCTGAGCAAATATACACAACCCAATTAAATAGCATTAAACGTTTTCTTTGATGGCCCAAGACTTTTGCATAGTACCATATTTTTTCAGAATCAAGAGACAATTTAATAAAAACCAGTCTTACCTTCACAAGATAACGATTATTAAACATTAACCAGCAGGTGGCAGCAAAGCACTTGTGAATAAGTGGCCAATACGTGGTTGTACAGGTTGCCAGCAGATAATCATCCCCTCTGTTTAACTGACTCTCATGCTATGACTGTACAGACTGAGCAGGGCCGAATGAGAGAGGCCTCACTGCAGTTAGCATAACCGTTTATTTTACAGCTCGTCTGACTCATTCTGCTCCACGAAGGTCATCTCCTCTGCCAGCTTCCTCTGATCCAGGGAGACCCTCTGCTTCTCTCTGATTGGTTCCCGCTTTCTACAGGAGGTCCAGTGCAGCTGAATGGTGATGATGGTGCAAATCAGGTAAAACACACCAGTCCCAGCTTTCAGTACAGCATCCAGAACCTGCTCCCACCTGTGAGACATATAATACACCAGTGTGTCTGTCAGTCACACATATCACATTTAAACCTGAAGAACAAAACAGTGAATCTGTTCTGACTGAAGTAAAACCACCTTGATAATCGACAGCAGCACCGATCAGCTCAGTCCTACATACAGAGCCAGCTGGACCAAAGAGCTGAATAAGAGGGTGGATGTGAACAGTAAAGTCTTACATGCTTTATAGAAACACGGTACAGCCACATCTGTACTATTACACAGGACACATGTGAGGAACAGGAGACATTAACAAAGAGCATGAAAATAGCTAGAGATTATCACACAACATGTTACACTATTTTGTGAAAACAGGCCTGCAGTCATTCCCCAGCAGCACAGGGCAGAAGGCAAGGGCTCACCCTGGATGGGATGGGATCTCAAGTTTATTATTAAGAAAATGAAATAAAAAATATTTTTTTCCCTTAAAATTAAAATGACAGTTTCCCATTACTGTGTGATCAGGTAAATGCTGCTAGCTTGACCCCCACACTACTGTAAATGCTGCTGAATGCTTACCTCCGTTTTTCATTATCCCCTCCTTCTTCATCATGTGCAGAGAAAAGGAGAGCAGTGGAAACAGGAGAAAGGATAGTTAATAAAAAGCAGGGTTTGCACTGTCGCCTCACTCCTCTGGCACGTGTACTCAAGTCTTCGCTGGAGTTCCGTGTGTATGGAGTTTGCATGCTCCCCCTGTGTCATTGTGGGGTTCCCTCCAGGGACTCTGATTTCCCCCCACAGTCTAAAAACATGCTGAGGCTAATTGGAGTTGTCAAATTGCCGGTAGGTGTGCTTGTGCGAAGGAATGGAGTGTGAGCGTGTCCTGCAATTGGTTGGCACCCTGTCATGGGACGTTCCCTGCCTTGCGCCCATAGGGACCCTGAGTTAGACAAGCAGTTTCAGACAATGGATGGATGCAGCACTGGAACAGATATTACAGAGTACAATTGTAACACTGGTCTACGCTGCAATGAAAAACCACCTACAGACATGTTAGTCAGTCTGCACACCATTAGTAACAATTCATCCTCACAAAGATGAAAAAATGCCTGAATTATGTTGCAAGCTACATGGATTTGTCTGGATTTGTATACATAACAAGTGACTGGCTGTATGTCTGTGGAAAATGCTGTGATTTTTGTCATATTACAGACTGATCATAAACTAGAAGACACACATTCAATATTAAAGACACCAATTAGCCTGACTGTGCGTTTTTGGATTGTTGGAGGAAACCCACACAGCATGTGGAGAACATGCAGACTCCACACAGACAGAGCAGAAGCCAGATTCAAACCCCTAAACATGGAGGCGTGAAGCAACAGCGCCGCCTACTGGACCACCGTGCCACTATCATTGAAACAATAATCCCAATAAATAACCCTGTTTCACAACAGCTGATAAATAGGGGATTATCCCCACAAAGAAGCACAAACCCCTTCGTGAGTGAAACTGCTGGGTTGATTAGTATGTATCTATTTATATTCAAGCATAAATAATTCACAGGCAGATTTAAATCAATTACTTATGTTTAACAGTAATATGAACTGGAATCTGCAGGATTCCACAACCAGCCACCAATACCAGCCAGTGTCCTTCCTCTCCAGCCCACTCATTGTCACAATGAAGGTTTTATTTTCTGTGTCATCCCTGATCAGGACAGGCCTCCCATGCAAACTCACTGATCTCTCTGATGCACAGGAGCCCCCAATCTTACACCACATCCTTTGTCTTTTGTTGTTTCCATAGTAACACTGACACTGTCTCCATCCACACCCGTCACCTCCTGTTTGTCCACTGACAGCCCTGGAGGACTTCAACACACAGGTAAAACACTCAAAGATTTGCACAGCAATGAAATGTTTATGAATATCAGCCCATTACAACATACATACTTTATGTAAATGTTTGGCCAATAAACTGACATTTTTTAACATATTGCTTATCATATTTAACCTCATGAAGTCGCCCGATTTAGCTGACACTGTTACTTCTTCCAAGTCTCGTTTATCATATTGAATTAAATTAAAATGCAGATTTTTAAAATATTAAAACATTTTTTTCATCAGTGTTTGTGTTAAGGTCCTTCCTTTTTGACTCAGTGACATGTTACATACTGTGCATCTCATTGGCTACAGTCTGCAGTACAGACATCTTACCATCAGTGACTGACAGATTAACCTGATCAGAGAGGCTCCACTGATCTTCACACCACACCAGTACCGATCGGAGTCCTCAGCTGTCAGATTGTTGATGGTCACAGTGAAGACTTGCTGGTCAGGATCATCTCTGACTCACACTTTACCCTCCTGTGGAGAGTCAGTGTGTACTATGGGAGTACATGACCTCACATTATACCCTCTGCACCAGTATTTCACATGAGTTTTATATCTGTCACCATAGGAACATGGGATTGTTACAGATCATCCTCTCTGTACACAGGCCCATTTCACTGTAGACACACTGTCAGCACCTGTGGGGAAAATAATTAACTGAATAAGGATTTTCCATCTCATGACATCTCTAAGTAATTATGCTTGGTTTGTGTAATACTTAGATTAGGTCATGTGTAATTAACAGAACAGTGATGATGTATAAAAGTCAAAGACCATCATTTTACTATAAGAACAAGGAAAACAAAACTAGTGTCTGATCTTGGGAAGGGCTTCAGCAGGATGTGGGATCGGGAATCTGAGCCTGGCAGTGTGTTCTAGGGTCTGAGAGGAAAACCAGGACCTTAAATCCCTAGTAAAAGGCCTAGATGAGGTGAATGAATGGGCTTGTCACTGTGTGGGATGGCCACACCCCTTAAGTACTATGGCCTTACTTGTAAACATATCCAGTCCTGTGATACAGGCCCTCTCATATTCCCTCTATACATGCTTCCTTTGCGCTCTATTTGTGAACGTTATTATGTAAAATATCATTGCTATGCTGGTGATATGCAGCTCTATCTGCCATTAAAACCTGGTGACTGCTGCTCTCTGGTGGCCCTTTCTAACTGTCTGGAGGATATTAAGAACAGGACAGCAATGACTTTCGTCCAGATTAATGAAAACAAGACAGAGGTAATGAGTTTTGGTCACTGTTCATGATCTCAGAGAACAATTAGGGCCTCATTCAGAAAACTTCCAGTCACATACTAAAAATCTTGGTGTCATCTTTGATTCATCACTGAGTTTGATAAACAAATAAATGCTGTTGTGAAGGGGTGTTTCTGTCAGCTGAGTTCAATAGCCTGGCTTAAACCACACCTTTCAGCCAAAGACCTGAAGAGTTACTCCTGCTTTTATTCTGATTGGGTTACTGCCGTTCTCTGTACCCAGGTTTACCAGAAGCATCTTTATTCTGACTACACCTTGTTCAAAACGGTGCTACCAGGCTCTCATCAAAAAATAGACACCAAATTTCCCCTGTGTTGGCTGCATTGCATTGGCTACCTGTTAAGTTTTGAGAATTTCTGAGAATACAGTTTAAAGATTTCTTATTTCTTTCTAAGGCGATACATGGCATAGGTCCCCAGTCCGTCTCGGAGCTAATTCAGCCTTACACCGCTTCTTATTAGATGCATCTCTGTACTGACCCTGCACACACAGGAACACATTTTATTTATCTATTTAATCTGACTATTCTGCTTTGCACATCATGTATTTAACATTTATAGTGATTTTATATTTATTACTAGATTATTGTATAACTTTTGCACTGTTTTTTGAACTTGGTTGTTGCTTAGTCTTGTTTTTCCATGGAGCACCATTATACCAAACAGAATTCCTTGTAGGGTCAACCTACTTGGCAATAAACCACAGTCTGATTCTGATTATTTTTTGTGTAACATTGTGTAACATTGGCCAATGTCTCTACTTTTACTATATATTTATATTATTTTGACCTACAGCACTTTGGCACAACATAGATTGTTTTTAAATGTGCTATAGAAATAAAAATAATTCAACTTGATATAGAAACATATTTCAAGTCATCCATCTTGCCGAGATGGGGGTTGCGCTGTGACCCCTGGTGGACAAATTATGCAGCAACAGCACTCATATCATGGTGGAAAGTTGTGTCTTTAGTCTCTCTGTTTCTTTTTAGTTATCATTAATTGGCCATTATAAACCAAATGCTGATAGCGATTTATCACAGACTCCTGCATTAATGAATTAAAATATTCATGATGAATAAAGAAGATGAATTGGCGCTAATGTGTATTTTTACTGTGTTATTGATAAGATAAATATTACAGTACACGGATCGCTCTGGTGTCTCAGAAATTGTCTCCATTTTTTCATACCAATTTATCATTAGTACAGTAGTGCTTGCAGTTCACAAATGCTTTGGCCTACAAACAATTTGGTTCGCAAAAACTAAATTTGGTCAATGAACAAACTCGACCAGATTCCTTTTTTTATACTAGTGTAACACCGGCGGGGCGCATATCCCAGCATGCCCTGCGTACAATTGTAAATAGAAGGACCACGACAGGCACCCAACAAGCACCGAACCCAAATACACAGATGGGAAACACAATGTTGTCAGAAGCTGAACTGCGAAATGCAGATGCAGTGAGAGATTTACACACACTAAATACACGTTAGGATCGGACAGGGTATACACACAAGACATGGGCAAAGTGTAAAGTGAGGTAGACCTTCAACAGCTCGTCAGTCCATTGTAAGGCAAAGGAAGCTGGAGAATTGCCATGTGAACAGCAGAAATGTGGTCATACAGGATGTGAGGGTGAGACTGTGTGCTGTATACAGAGGGTCTGACCTCACGGCTTTGTTTCAGTCTTTAGTATTGTGATGACATTGTGATAGCCCAGTGATAACTATACTGGATGGGTTGTACCCCTTCAAAGAGCAAGGGGAGATGGGATACCATTGTGGTATGCAAGCAGGTCCTCAGGGTTGTCACACATGCTTTTCTGAGGTGTACACTGCTGGTTGCTTGAGCCCCTGGATGAGACACTGGTCAGTGCCCTGCAGAATCGCTGTGGGCAGTGTGAGGACTTCTGCCCTCTCGGTTAAACAATAGGTGCAGGGATTGAGTCAAATGAGTCTCTCTGCATCCTGCTTAATGATATCAAGGGGTTGTGTAGGCGTGTCTGTGCTCACATGGCTCTATCAGTACAGAGTGAACTGGCCAGGGATCAGTTTATCTAGACACTTAACCCCAGATAGCTCACATTCAGACACAGTCAACCCCTCTGCGTCCCTAGACGAGGCCCTGGAACTGGCTTTGGAGAGAGAAATTGTGGGCAGCGAGGTGGCGGGGAACGAGGCGGGAGAAATCAACCAAGCTGTAAACGCCAAAGGGCTTGGAGGACCCAGGCCCTCAGGTTTACTTCCTGGATGCAGACTGCCTGTAGGCTGACAGGCAGCAGCACCCCCCCCCACCCCTCAATCCTCAGACAGTGTCCCAAGTTCACCGCCACCCAGGGTTCCGCCAAGGGCACGCATAGCCGGGAAGATGTGGGCCAACAAGGTTAATTTCCGGAACTTCCTTGTTGACACCGGGGAGGTGGCCCTGCTGCCACCTGCTGCAGAGGTGGTGACTACGGATTGGACTCACAGAGGCAACTTCTGTCACATACCCACCATAGTGATGTGAGTCGCATGTACTGCCCTAGTCCATACAGGTTCCACTGCAACCCTGGTGAGACCAGACACTGTCTAGAACTGACATTGGTGCAGGTGAGAACAATGACTGGTGACCTGGCCCCTATAAGAGGGACGGGGTTGTTCCCTTTTGACATGGGGGGTTTAGTTGTGAATAGTAACTATGTGGATGGCTGACATGCTCGATCCCTCCATCCTGGGCCTGAATTTCCCCCGGAGCACGGCATGTGTGCTGGACTTTGGGCACAACATGCTGAGATTCCCTGCGGTCCATGTGTACAGTGGGGCCGCTGGCCCCGCAGCCTCTGCAGCTGACTGCCCACCCCTTACTGCCACTGGGCCTGTACCTCCACATCAGCTAGAGATCCCTTCCTCTGCTACAGTCACGTGGGCCCCTGAGCCCACATGTGTCCCCTCCAGTGTTGCGCTGCAGCCTCACTCACTTCACTGGAGTCTAACGGGGTTTACCAGAGCGACTTACCTGAAGCTGCCATTGGAGGAGCCCATGATGACCACACGGTTGCCCTTCTGCCACTGCAATCCCACTGCCCTGGTCCTCTACCTCACACCATTGATCCCCTGCCCCACCCATACGGTTGTGTGCCTCTTCAGGTTTGCAGCCTCCTCCTGCACTGAGCGGCCATTTCAGAAGTTTAATTATTTAATTTACAGTAATACACATGTTTCCAACCATTAAAAAAATTATCCAGACTTAAAGTCACTTGAATAAAAATATTTAAAAACTTGTTAGCATTTCAATATAGTACCTGGTTGGACTGTGTACTTCCTCTTTGTTTAAAAATAACCAGTAAATCCTATTATTATCCTGCTACCCCCACTCTACCAAAACTCATGAAATGATATGATACATTTGGAGGAGGAAGATTTCTAATTGATCCTTTATACCCACCAACCAGACCAGTATAAGAAGCTGTACGATGTAAAGCCTCTTTAAATGGGTACAGACTACTTGCGTTTATTGTAATAAGTATCTCATAAATTTGACTTTACACTTTTGCATGGTATTGATAGATTTTGAAAGTTAATTACTTAACACAATTCTTATTAAAATTGTTCATTATACAACCTGAATGTCTCAAGGTAGCACATTAGTACAAAAAACGCTGTATGATGTATTATTGTAGCAGTCAGATGTTATTTTAACCAATGTAGAGGTTTACCTTTAATTTAATTCTACAAACATAATCAAAATCATTTGTGAAAAAGACATTTAGTCATTTACTAAGGCAGATACAACCTGTGGAAGCACAGCTAAAAGCATACCATCACCCATTATAGAGTGACCCATTGTCTTTGTAACTGAGTAATCACAACTAAGTGCAATTTACTATAATGAAACTGTACACAGAAACTGTAAAGGCAAAGGTAATTTATTATGATGAAATGCTTCCAAAATGCCCAGTGTGCTTCAGCGTTTCTCCTTTTCTCCAGTCGTCGACAGGTCCTGTGTTTATTAGGTGATCTGTGATGTAGGAGATCCTGAGAATGGCTGCTGCTCCAAGGATGATTGGCAGGTGGCTTTTCCCAGGAACAGCGGGCTGGAGATGTAATGGTGGGATGGAGAAAATAAAGTGTAGGGGAATACAGAGTACAAACAACCATAAGAAACACACGGCCTATGGCCATATGTCCACAAGACAACCACCCGCCCAACCCGAGAGGGAGCCCACGAGGGACTAAGGGGGGCCCAACCCCTGTAAAAGGAGGTCCGCATAGGGGGGACAGACAGCGAGCCCCCCAGTCCCTCCCGCAAGCCCTCCACCGAGGGAAGCGGGTCCAGGGCCAAAGGGCCCCATCAACCGGGAACACTCCCCTGGCGGACGGTCCCCCCAGCCCGCTCCCCGGCAGGACGGATCACCGCCCACTGTAGCGACCCGGCACGTCCCCCCCCTCCCCGACACTGCAGGATGATCTAAGGGAGACCCATACAAACAAAGTGCACCCCCCCCCCCCCCCACCACCCAGGAGCGGACCTGCGTCAACCGGGGAGCGGCAGACCCCCCGCCCAGCCCAGACCGAACCCTACAATTCGCCTAGAAGGGCTCAGAGCATCCCTAGATACCCCGGACCGCCTGCCAGGGCCCCACCACGGCGCAGCAGAGCCAAGGACCACCAAGCCCGCAGCCCACAAGAGGAGACGGCCCACACCGGCCAGGGCCGTCTTCTACCTGCCGGGCCACCCCACACGCGCAGGGCCAGAGACAGAGAGTTAGGGGGGACCTCTCAGCCCCCACTGATTCCCCGTCCCATGTTAATGTGAAGTGTGCATGTACATGTGTGAGAGACTTGTGTGTTTATGTCTACAATACATTAAAATTAGTGGGTGCAGTTCGAGTATGAGGGCCCCACCACTGGCAGATGGCAGAGTCCCCCATCCCCCTCCCTGCACCCCAAGGCCCTAATGTAGCATGGACTGTGTATATAACTAAAGTGCAAAAAGCAGGTGAACAGTCGAGGCACGGGCACCCCACCACTGGCAGACGGCAGAGCCCCACCTGCCTAAACCCACCTCCTCAGCCCTAGTGTCATGTGCTGTCTAATGTGCAAGTAAAACCTCCCCACTGCCCCTCAAAGCTCTAGTGTTGTATGAAATGTGGTGTCCGGCCCAGGAGAGCAATAAGGGCGTGCAGGAGTGGGCCCCCCCGGCACCGGGGCCAGATCCCCGACTGGCCCCGATTAGTCCTCATCCCCGACCCCACACAACCGGCAGGGGCGGCCAACCGAGGGGGTTCAGGGGCGCCACATTAACAATTATTAATAAACATTCCACTATACATCTCAAAATTTATCACACTTAATTCATTATCTTTGATACTGTTTCAAACATTTAATGTTCCCCAAACAGCAGCAGAAGAACAACAGCTTCATCTTCCTTGTATTTTGGCTCTTCTCTGTGTCAAGAGCTCTACAAGCTCAACTTTAATATTAATTTTCCACCACTTCTACATCTTCTATCTATACCAGACCCACATCTATCTCTACACCGCCAGTTTCCTCTCTGAAGAGTCTCAGAAACAATGCCAGCATTGCCTATCACTCTCACACCCTCACCTCCCTTACACCAGTCAGTCACACCTCCCAGTCCCCCCATAACCTCCCCAGCCTGGACAGTGGGGGGTGTCGCTGGTGAGCACTCCTCCAAACCTTTCCTCTCTCCCCAGTCGATCACCTCGTCCCACAGGTCCCAGGCTCCCCAGTGCTGGTCGTTGGTCCAGGAAACAGCTTTCGGAATTTTCATTCTGGTTAACATAATTAACTAGCCGTCTGTGATACTCTCAAAGCCAAACTAGACACTGTGTATTTTCAACGTACTCCAGACATTTGCTAAATGCTATTCACCAAGAATGCCTATGGAAAGGGATGGAGCCTTCATTAGCTGCTCGTGGCATCGAGGCTACTCCGATAGAAGCGGCCAAATTGCTAAAACTGTTTCACAACCTATACAGTAACGCTGGCGAAATCAGGACGCTGCTTCGGTACGTTATAACATCGCCATGGTAATGAACCCAGCAAACGGTTAATCTTACTTCAACAACATGGGACATTTAAAAAGTAAACGTATAGGGGCTCTTTTCAGAATAACATCTTCAGATGAAACGCATTACGACAGACCGGATGAGTAAAACCAATCATATCAACCATAAGGCTTGTTGTTTTTAAGTTTAACACAATTATTTTCTCTTACAATTTAAATATAAACAATCACATTACGAAAAATGGCCACAGCATCTACAGTTTAAGCTACTAATTTTAAATATATTTCAATTATATTTTGCGGCAATATTTGCATGAACTATATCACGACATACAATGAAATATATAATTAACTATGCTAACAAAACATAATCTGAAGAAATAGCAAGAAACATACGAAGAGATGCTTCTCACCGCTGCGCCATCGCTCTGTCAGAAAGTTTATGTTCAAACTGCACTGATTTTGTTTCTATGGAAACCAGCGAAATTTTTCATTGGTCGAAAGGATGAAGATATGTACTGACGCCATTTTCAACGAATGAAAACGAGAATTAATTGTCAGGGCGGGACGAATTTGAAGGTGAACCAATCAATAGTAGTATGTTTAGCTCGTGCATGTTTTGGCTGAGCGTGATTGGATTTGTTGATCTAACCGCCTTCAAGCCCGTAAACCATGTATCTACTTGTCAATGGGAAACCACGCAGTTCTGTCTATAAATACTGACTGTAATTTTTTTATGACATTATGTCTTTGCTATGCAGTATTACGGTAATGCGTAATACCGCGATGTTTGGGGTGCCCCGCTGTTTTTTTTCCATAGCTGACGAACGCAATTAGCATATTAGCCACGTTGGTAGGTACGCTTTTGAGAAAGAACACTATAGTTCTTGTTATTCACATTCTGTGTCCTGGTGTTTTTAATTTCTCATAATGTGAACAATGATATGTCATATACAAGTTTTTTGAGAGACTAAGTTTTGGTTTGATTTATAATTTATTTAATGGTAAATAAAGTTCTTATATAGCCATTTTAGAATTAGTGCAGTCTTTCGTTTAGAATTAGCGCAATATTCTTAAAAACTGCATGTTCAAACCAAACGCCATGCCATAATAACTGCTTTACAGATACAGATGGAGGGTATACTGTAGGTAGGCCTGTTTGTGTGTGTGTGCGCGCGCGTTTGGGTGGGTGGTTATGTACATAGTGCTATAAAAACATGTTATTTTGACTTTGTAGGGACATGTTTTCGGTCCCGAAAGTAAGATACTGAATTTTATTAAATTCTGTGAATGCAGCCAAATGAATAATTCAAAAAGTCTTGCATTTTGTTTGGTTGCTTACTGTTACTGCTTGGTAACTACTGCAATGTTTAAGGTTGCCATAGTTAGGATTGGGGTTACGCCCATACAAATGAATGGAGAATCCCCACAAAGATTCAAATACCTACTCTGTGTGTGTGTGTGGATTAGGTGTATATTACATTGTGGGGACCAAATGTCCTCCACAATGTGACAAAAACCTGTTATTTTGATGTTTTGGGGGGCATTTTCAGGTACTCACAAAGATCTGTAAATACAGTCAAAAAACTAAAAATGCCAAAAGTCTTGTATTTGGTTTGGTTACATATGGTTAAGGTTAGGGGTTGGTAGGGGTTAAAGTTGTCATGTTGGGATTACAGTTTTCCCCATAGAAATGAATGGAGAGTCCCCACGACGATATGATTACACAGCTGTATGTGTGTGTGTGTTGTGTGTGGTATCAGATCAGTCCCTGAGAGTTCAGTAGTCAGGCGCCATGTTTCTGAGTCTGGTTGTGGAGGCCTGAATGCTTTTCCAGATGCCAGAGTGAAAAGATTATGTGAGGGGTGGGTGCGGTCATCCACAATGTTGGTGGCTTTGCGGATGGAGCGTGTGATGTGAATGTCCATGATGGAGGGGAGAGAGACTCTAATAATCTTCTCAGCTATCCTCACTATCCGCTGGTCTTATGATCTGAGGCTAGGCAGTTCCCAAATCAGACCGTGATGCAGCTGCTCAGGATGCTCTCAGTAGTTCCCCAGTAAAATGTTGTGAGGATGGGAGATGGACTTTTCTCAGCTTCCGCTGAAAGTAGAGGTGCTGCTGTGCTTTCTTGACTATGGAGCCTGTGTTGAGACAAACTTGTGTGTTGTTTTTGTTTGTCACATAGTGTAAAAATTGCCTAAGGAATCAAAAATGTGGTTCCATGGGGTTCCAGACAGTGACCTTTTTTGGAGACAGTGAGACTAAATTTTATACCTAGGTGCACCAGTTATGACATTGGTCAGGTAGGCTGTGGTCTGTTAGTTGGTGACAAGTGGCTGGTGATCCATGCAACCCAAGCAGAAGTGAGCAGAACTTGTATCAGCCAAATAGACAGGAGAAAGCGGATTTTTCATTGGACTTCAGGACTCCTGAGTAACAGATAAAGACAGAGAAACAGCAAAGTTATGGAGAATCAGGAAGTAAGTGCTAGTCTGCGCAGATCTGAGGTCAGTGAGACACACATAAGGCTCCTCTGATGCTCCTCTTCATCCGCTGATGGGCCTCCAGGTGAGAATCACAAATCAAACATAATAACAACTGACACAAAGGCCTGAGGTCAGACCCTCTGTATGCAGCACACAGTGTGTCTGCAGTCTCACCCTCACATCGTGTATGATGACATTTCTGCTTTTTAGATTAAGTGCCTGTCTGAGAATAACTTCTGCATCATGCTAATTATTTAGCTGTTTCGTGCTCATGGGCAAAAGAAAAATGAGGATTAAGTTAAATATATCAGAAATAAATTTCTAATGTGGCTCAAGGCCACAGTAAAGTGGACCATCACATCAAGTAAGTACAAAACAGCCTTTACTAATACGCTAAGGGTTAAAACAACATATAAGATGTGCATAATCTGACAGTATATCAGCGTGAGAGCAAGGCTGGCCCTGGAAGTGGTGTGCATGCAATGGCAGAGCAAAGTTAGAGACACCCGCTAAAAACTTTCATTTCATCTCACTTGCTCCTTTCTTCTTTTTCCTTCTTTTTTCCCCTCCTAATCTGTCCATTCTCTTCGGCCAGCTCACCCACTGCAATACTTTACGGGTTAAAAATGAAATAAATAAATTTTTTAAATTAAAAAAATGAAATCGATCAACATGAGAGGCCTATACAGAGTTTATAGAACCCCTCATGGTAAAGCAAACATGTTTGTCACAGCAGTGCATTCAGACCATGATTCTGCTAAAGCTGCCGGACAGGACAAAGGGAAAAAAAAAGAAGAAGGTGGGGGTCAGTGCAGCAGTGGGTAGTTCAGGTCCAGAATGTAAAATCCAGACCAAGATTTAGTTTCAACCAAACAGCTGAGTACTCTGTATCAGTGTCATTCTTAAAGTCGTGTTTCAACTTCTGGCAAAGTTCTCCCAGGAGCCTATCTCTGTTGTATGTACAGTCGGCATGTAATTCATTCCTGCCCAGATCCCTGACAAACAGTTGGAGGCAGAATTACTTGTTATCAGAGTATGTGAATTTTTACACACACCAGCAGCTGTGACAGAATAAGATATTTCCTTTATACTGCTGCCACATAGTGGACACAAAGAAGACTGCAGTCAATTCTAAAATCAGTCGGTCAACATGCTACCACCACAGACTATAATCGGGAAGTGATCAAACTTCATGGAACAATATGAATATAAACAAACAGATGTAGTAAGTATATTGTGCAAAATGTATCTTCATCTTAACTACGCTGAATGGTGGAGTCCCAGAGTAAGTGATCTTCACCTGGAGGCCCATCAGTGAAGAAGAGGATGAAGAGGAGCATCAGAGGAGCCTTATGTGTGTATCGCTGACCTCAGATCTGTGGAGACTGACACTCACTTCCTGACTCTCCTTAACCTCACTGCCTCCCTTTTTGTGGGTTTTAAATGTTTTAAAAATCATCCATCTATCTTTGATTTTCATAAACTGTTTGTGCACTGATGCATTTCCTGTCTATTTCTTGTCTGTTAAAAGGAAAACAGTTTGATGCTGCTGTTGTTCTGCTCTTACCAGGAATAAATATTTTGATTTCATCTAGAATCTTATCATTTTAGAAACATGATTTCATAGCAAAATTATTGATAGCTGGTCTTCACAGTGAATCATTCATGCTCACAGAGTTTAAACTACAAACAAATTAATCAAATAAGTCTAGTTCTTTTCTAAACTGTTACTTCCTCATATTGCAAATGAGCAAAGAGCAGTGAAATCAGACTTATTCTGAAAAGCAGAAAAGTCGTCATACAGGATGTGAGTGTGAGACTCTGCAGAAACACTGTGTGCTACATACAGAGGGTCTGACCTCAGGCCTTTGTTTCAGTCTTTATTATGTTTTATACAGTTTTAAAATGTCACTGCAGTAGGTCCTTTTCATATGTGTGGATCAGCACAAATCAAGAGGTCCGTTAGGAAGGTGTCTGTATGACAGGGCTGGGGGTATCCTGGGGGGGGGGATGGGTGGGGGCAAAGTCAGGTAATTCACTTCATCTGGGTCTTATCAGCAGTCCTGTGTTTCTCTCAGCACCACAATGATGTTTCACACATAATGGGGTCCGTGGGCCTCCTCAGTTATATTCAGGCTTTCAAAGTTCTTCAATCATAAAAAGTCACATGGATCTGACACTCTGACACTGTTACATTAATTTGTTTAAATTCATTGAAAATACTATATATTACAGCTAGTATTTGGATCCGTCTGCTCTTTATCCGTTCCTCACTGGCATACCTGGGTCTCTGTGCAGTGCTTTCCGGAAGCATCAGAACCATTCATAAGGGAATCTATGTGTGGCTGCCCTCTAGTGGATACACAAAATTCGGCTACTTAAGTAGCTTGACTATATTTCCCTCCTAGTTTAGTTTAGTTCCTAATTTAATTTAACAGATGAAACTGAAGGCAGAGCTGGAAATTAGTTTAGTCATGACTTCAGAAGTTACGCTGACAAGGGATTCTGTACAATCAGAGATGAAGCTGCTGGATGGGCTGGTCATCGCCTGCTTTTTCTGACTGATGTAGGTCTGGATGTAAAGTTACAAACTGCTTAATGTGTATCAATCTGTTTTATAATGTTCACACAAAAAAGTGCTTTTAATGTGTCTGCACCTTGTATCTCCCACAATGTGCTTCTGCATTTGATATCTTCTTGACTTGGGGATAAAGAGATTTAACTGGATGGATTTTACTTTTGTGAAGCACTACAGTCCAAAGCTGAACTGATTGTTCAAAGCTTTTTGGTTTTTAAGCAAAACTACTTCATTTAATTTATCTGAAACCCACTTTGCGCCTTTCTAGACTCAACAAAGCATCATTGCCAACAAAATAAGTGAGTTACAGTTAAATCAGGTAAAGAAGTTTCATTTGGAATTTACTGATCCAGGTTTTCAGCACCACGGACACCAACTAGACTTACTGTCATTTAATGGGAGTGAAAGCAGAAACCAATAGATCACACAGGGATATTTTCATTTGATGGTGTCTTTCTTTTTACTTTTGATATGCCGTCTTCCTCCTTAGCTGATATGTGAGGCTGCTGTCAGCTGAGACAAGCTGGTGTGATTTTACGCAGAGTGATAAGTGGGCGGTCCTGTTTTCGTGTGTTACATTTTCATTTGATGTTGGCCAATATGTATGTGGTACTGTTTCCTCCTTAACTGATATGCACAGGCTGTTGTTAGCAGAGACAAGCTGGTATATTTGTACCGCAGATTGAAAAGTGGGCGTTCCTGATTACATCACTCTTTTAAAGAGTCCCTGATTGGTGGGCTCTGACGAGGAGGGGTGACCTAAAAACTCCAAACCATTTATCCATCCATCCATCCATCCATTTTCCAAACCGCTTATCCTACTGGGTCGTGGGGGGTCCGGAGCCTATCCCGGAAGCAATGGGCACGGGAACAACCCTGGATGGGGGGCCAGCCCATCGCAGCCAAACCATTTAAGTTTGTGAAATTCATTTTTAATAATTACCAATTTCAGAAAAATATGAAATGTTTTGTAAAGTATCAATTTATTAATCATGTATTTAAACAAATAATGACCAGTATAAAAGACACATACAAAACTGTACAAAAGTCTTGGGCTGTCGAAGAAAATGATGTTCAAATGATCTTCATCTTGGTCTAGAATTATAATATTTTGTCCGTCAAAGTGTGGCAGCCCAGTCATTTCAAAATCTCATCTAAAGTTAGTAAAACATTTGCACCAACCATCCAATAGACCTATATCTTTTTATAACACAACTCCTATGGCTAATCAATGCATCATTAACATTTTGTCATGGGAGACGGCAGCGATCGCGGGCAGGCGGGTAAGAAGCAGGCAGACAGCCGAGAATCAGGGCAAACGAGGGGTTTAATCTCAGGGACGAGGGCACGAACATCAACTGACATCGATGACGGACAAAGGACTCGGGTAAGACACGGACTGAAATACACAGGACTGAGCAAATTAACTAGATACAGCTGGGTACAATCGGGAGAAAACACGTGGGTAATCAGGGGGCGTGGCACACAGGAGGAGCGGACGAGCCGGGCATGACACATTTGTTTAATTTAATTAATTAATTAAGTGAGCTGGTGGCAGAATTTAACAAATACATGGAATGGCTGGGGTGCCCCTGAGGAGAGGTTTAGGATCCAAAGCGTGGTTCACCTAGCGATCCAACAAGGCATCAGTAACTTTATGGAGAAAAGAAGAAATTCTTGTTAGTTTTTATTGTGTCACTTTTAATTTGCATATATTTTTATGATAATTGTGTTTTTGTTCTAAGCAAATATACACAACCCAATTAAATAGCATTAAACGTTTTCTTTGATGGCCCAAGACTTTTGTATAGTACCATATTTTTTCAGAATCAAGAGACAATTTAATAAAAACCAGTCTTACCTTCACAAGATAACGATTATTAAACATTAACCAGCAGGTGGCAGCAAAGCACTTGTGAATAAGTGGCCAATACGTGGTTGTACAGGTTGCCAGCAGATAATCATCCCCTCTGTTTAACTGACTCTCATGCTATGACTGTACAGACTGAGCAGGGCCGAGTGAGAGAGGCCTCACTGCAGTTAGCATAACCGTTTATTTTACAGCTCGTCTGACTCATTCTGCTCCACGAAGGTCATCTCCTCTGCCAGCTTCCTCTGATCCAGGGAGACCCTCTGCTTCTCTCTGATTGGTTCCCGCTTTCTACAGGAGGTCCAGTGCAGCTGAATGGTGATGATGGTGCAAATCAGGTAAAACACACCAGTCCCAGCTTTCAGTACAGCATCCAGAACCTGCTCCCACCTGTGAGACATATAATACACCAGTGTGTCTGTCAGTCACACATATCACATTTAAACCTGAAGAACAAAACAGTGAATCTATTCTGACTGAAGTAAGTAAGACTAAGAAAAGGTCACTCTTGAAACTGAAATATAAATTATGAAAGATATTCTACAGAGAAAATGATTAGATGGAGAACAATGAATTAGTGTTCACATCCCAGGGCACTGATAGTGAACAGGTGAGATAAATGATTTTATTAACATATTTTAATGTATCTATTGTATCAGGGTGGCATGGTGGTGCAGTGGTTTGCACTGTCGCCTCACTCCTCTGGCACGTGTACTCAAGTCTTCGCTGGAATTCCGTGTGTACGGAGTTTGCATGCTCCCCCTGTGTCATTGTGGGGTTTCCTCCAGGGACTCTGATTTCCCCCCACAGTCCAAAAACATGCTGAGGCTAATTGGAGTTGTCAAATTGCCGGTAGGTGTGCTTGTGCGAGGGAATGGAGTGTGAGCGTGTCCTGCAATGGGTTGGCACCCTGTCATGGGACGTTCCCTGCCTTGCGCCCATAGGGACCCTGAGTTAGACAAGCAGTTTCAGACAATGGATGGATGCAGCACTGGAACAGATATTACAGAGTACAACTGTAACACTGGTCTACGCTGCAATGAAAAACCACCTACAGACATGTTAGTCAGTCTGCACACCATTAGTAACAATTCATCCTCACAAAGATGAAAAAATGCCTGAATTATGTTGCAAGCTACATGGATTTGTCTGGATTTGTATACATAACAAGTGACTGGCTGTATGTCTGTGGAAAATGCTGTGATTTTTGTCATATTACAGACTGATCATAAACTAGAAGACACACATTCAATATTAAAGACACCAATTAGCCTGACTGTGCGTTTTTGGATTGTTGGAGGAAACCCACACAGCATGTGGAGAACATGCAAACTCCACACAGACAGAGCAGAAGCCAGATTCAAACCCCTAAACATGGAGGCGTTAAGCAACAGCGCCGCCTACTGGACCACCGTGCCACTATCATTGAAACAATAATCCCAATAAATAACTCTGTTTCACAACAGCTGATAAATAGGGGATTATCCCCACAAAGAAGCACAAACCCCTTCGTGAGTGAAACTGCTGGGTTGATTAGTATGTATCTATTTATATTCAAGCATAAATAATTCACAGGCAGATTTAAATCAATTACTTATGTTTAACAGTAATATGAACTGGAATCTGCAGGATTCCACAACCAGCCACCAATACCAGCCAGTGTCCTTCCTCTCCAGCCCACTCATTGTCACAATGAAGGTTTTATTTTCTGTGTCATCCCTGATCAGGACAGGCCTCCCATGCAAACTCACTGATCTCTCTGATGCACAGGAGCCCCCAATCTTACACCACATCCTTTGTCTTTTGTTGTTTCCATAGTAACACTGACACTGTCTCCATCCACACCCGTCACCTCCTGTTTGTCCACTGACAGCCCTGGAGGACTTCAACACACAGGTAAAACACTCAAAGATTTGCACAGCAATGAAATGTTTATGAATATCAGCCCATTACAACATACATACTTTATGTAAATGTTTGGCCAATAAACTGACATTTTTTAACATATTGCTTATCATATTTAACCTCATGAAGTCGCCCGATTTAGCTGACACTGTTACTTCTTCCAAGTCTCGTTTATCATATTGAATTAAATTAAAATGCAGATTTTTAAAATATTAAAACATTTTTTTCATCAGTGTTTGTGTTAAGGTCCTTCCTTTTTGACTCAGTGACATGTTACATACTGTGCATCTCATTGGCTACAGTCTGCAGTACAGACATCTTACCATCAGTGACTGACAGATTAACCTGATCAGAGAGGCTCCACTGATCTTCACACCACACCAGTACCGATCGGAGTCAGTGTGTACTATGGGAGTACATGACCTCACATTATACCCTCTGCACCAGTACGGGACTCCACTCCAACAACCGCTGCAAACACCGCGCCTCCCTGAGAGCCATCACCCATCAGCTCATCAGCCACTGCAACCAACTGCAAAGACCTCCCTCTTTCCTGCATCCAAGTAAACCAACTTCCTTTCCTTTCTAACAACCTAAACTGTCCTATTCACCTGCTATATTCCTTTAGGTTTATATTCCTACAAACTGCTTGCTTTGCAGAACAGTTTTTCCCTTTTTTGGTTAATCATTTTAAATCTGGTCACTGCATTTTCATGATTACATCGTTTGTGTCTTTTCCGTTATTTCATGTTTATTGTTTGTTAGGTATAATGTCTGTCTTATGTTAGTTGTAGGAATAAATGTATGTCTTTTTACACAACTTCAGCCTCCGTCATTGAGTGCTCACAATAGTCCCTGCCTCTGCGATCTGGCTACTACGCTCTGAAACCTCAAACTCGCCTGAAATATCGCGAGACTCTCTCTCATTGGCCGTGAGGGGAGCTTCGCTACCGATCGTTTACATTACCTGGTGACCCAGCTCGCTGGACGAGCCTAGTAACCCAGGTTAGTAAGCGATACGGGTTATTAATGAATCCCATTTAAGTCTCACATTAACAGACTCACTGGGATTTGCATTTGAGTTTGGAGGAGCCGACCATTCGGCATAACAATTGGTTACTAATCAGCATCAAATAATAATTAATTAAAAGTTAATTAATTTCAAAACATATTGGTGGAGATATTAAAATATACCTGAGCTAATAATTCCTACAGCTGTCAGATTGTTGATGGTCACAGTGAAGACTCGCTGGTCAGGATCATCTCTGACTCACACTTTACCCTCCAGTGGAGAGTCAGTGTGTACTATGGGAGTACATGACCTCACATTATACCCTCTGCACCAGTATTTCACATGAGTTTTATATCTGTCACCATAGGAACATGGGATTGTTACAGATCATCCTCTCTGTACACAGGCCCATTTCACTGTAGACACACTGTCAGCACCTGTGGGGAAAATAATTAACTGAATAAGGATTTTCCATCTTATGACATCTCTAAGTAATTATGCTTGGTTTGTGTAATACTTAGATTAGGTCATGTGTAATTAACAGAACAGTGATGATGTATAAAAGTCAAAGACCATCATTTTACTATAAGAACAAGGAAAACAAAACTAGTGTCTGATCTTGGGAAGGGCTTCAGCAGGATGTGGGATCGGGAATCTGAGCCTGGCAGTGTGTTCTAGGGTCTGAGAGGAAAACCAGGACCTTAAATCCCTAGTAAAAGGCCTAGATGAGGGTTTCCGGTAATGGCGGCTTGCTGAGAAGACGTGCCCACTTCTGCTCCGCTATGTTTCTGTAAAATCCTGAATAATACTCGCTTATTGGACGTTGAACAAGACCAGTAGTGATGCCTCTCTCGCAAAAGAAACTTGGTAAAAACATTAGTAGACCGACTCAGTCGAAATTGTCTAACTTCACTTCTAAGTCGAGCTCCGAGGCTAGCTGTGAAGCTAATGTTAGTGGTGAAGATAGCGAGAATAATACCAACACCTGTCAGGTGATGGAGGAGAAAATTGACAAGCCAAATGAGAGGGGAAAGACGGTCGAAAGCTTAGACGCAGTACTGGCGGCTATTGCAAACTTGAAATCGGATTTTTCCTCCAAACTGGACGGTATTTTGTCAGCAATAGAGACTGTGAGGAAGGATGTTAATGAGTGTGCTAAGCGGGTTGGTGAGGCGGAGGCCCGGATATCTGCAGCAGAAGATAGTATCACCACCTTGGAAGCAAAGGCACGGACTCTTGAAAATAACAACAAAGATCTCGAAGACAAAGTGCTGGATCTGGAGGCCAGATCGCGACGTTCTAACTTGAGACTTGTTAACCTGCCCAAGGGCGCGGAAGGAGAGGACGCGTGCGTCTTCTTGGAAAACTGGCTGCCGGAGGCTCTGAACTTGGCACCGCTACATACCGCTCTGACGCTGGAGAGAGCTCATCGGATCGGCCAGAAGAATACGTCAAACACCGCTGCACCGAGGACAATGATCATGAAGTTCCTAAATTACAAGGATAAAATGACCGTGATAAGAGCTGCCAGGGCAAAGGGACAGATTCTTTTCAAGAACCGTCCGGTGAGATTTTATGAGGACCTGGCGACCGGTGTACACAGAAAACAGAAAGAGTTTAACGCCGTGAGACAACAGCTTCGCTCCATGGGGATCCGGTACGGCATGATTCCTCCCGCGCGACTGATAGTGACATACAACGGAAAGTCTCGCATCTTTAACCAGCCAGGTGAAGCGGAGAATTTTGTGAAGGCTCTGAGGTCAGAAAGTGGACTGGGTTGAGAATGTAATCATTGACATGCTGTGTGTTGGCATGAAGGAATAATTACTGAGCTTTAAGTTTTAAAAGAAGAGTGAAAGAGAAAGGCCAATTTGTTATATTTGTTTATCGGTCCAGAGGCTTACAGCTACTATTAGTAGCCTAATTTTCTTAATGTATCCAATAACGAGTTTTTCTGTTTATGTAGCGGGGTGGGGTAGGGGGGAAAGGTGTTTAGGCATAGTCGGTTGATCCTCACTTTTGGGTGGAACAACCTTTAGCTGTTAGACAGGTACCAGTATATATAGGGGGAGGGAAATGGGTACCAAAGTTCAAGTTAAAGGGGTATGTTCAATACTTATTGTTGTGGGTGTAGTTTTTGACATTCAGATGTTATTTGTTTCTCTATCCTTTAATATTTCAAATGTGTTGGGAAGCTCATTTAGTGCTGTGTGTTATGTCTGGTGGAATAAGAATTAAAATTTCTTCTTGGAACTGCAGAGGACTACAAAAACTGGAGAAGGTAAAACAAGTAATGACTAGGGTGAAATCTATGCACTCTGATATCATGCTACTTCAGGAAACACACCTGTTGTCTAGTCAAGAGGCGAAGATTAGGAGGAGGTGGCAGGGCAGTATATATTCTGCACCCTTCACCTCTCAGGCAAGAGGTGTTATGATTTTGATCCACAAATCTATACCATTCCATGTGACAAGGGTTATTAAAGACAAGGCGGGGAGATATATTATTTTACAGGGCACACTTATTACGGAAAAAATAATCCTGATAAATATCTATGCTCCAAACATTGACGACCCAAAGTTTTTTCATAATCTTTTTTTGACAGCATCATCTCTGTCTGGTAGCTTTATTATAGGAGGGGATTTTAATTGTACATTGAATCCAGAATTGGATAGGAGCTCAGGTATTGATTTCTCGCATCCTAAAAGTAGACAAACTATTCAACATTTTATGAAAGAACTTGATCTGAGGGATATTTGGAGGGATATGAACCCCAAGGTCTTAAAATACTCCTGCTACTCAAATACACTTTTTTTTTTTTTTTTTTTTTAGTTTCTGGCAATATGAGGTACAAAATAAAGGATTGTCACTACGATAGCATTTTAATATCTGACCATTCGCCAAACTCATTAATATATGAAGATTTAAGACTAAAAAGAGATCCCCCTAGATGGAGATTTAAACAAAAATAGACAATCAAATAAATATTTATTTTGAAACTAATACGGATTAAACGTCACCCTGCACAAGGTGGGAAGCATTTAAGGCCTACGTAAGAGGTCAGATTATTAGTTTTACAAGTTATAGAGCAAACCAAACTTATAAGAAAACAAAAAAGTTGGAGGCGGAGATTGAGCTGCTTGAGGGAGAATACTTTCAAACCTTTTGTCCAAGAGTCCATCAAAAGCTTTTATTACTAAGAACACAGTATAACGAACTTTCTGCTTCTAAAGCAGCCTCACATCTTTTGCGTCTTAAACAATCATTCTATGACCAAGGGGAAAAGCCCGGGAAATTATTAGCCTGGCGCCTCCGACAATTACAAAATGAGAAAAACATTACTTCAGTTGTAAACAGTGATGGACAGATCATTGTTGACCCTCTAGGAATTAATGAAACTTTTAAGTTTTTTTTTTATGAAAAACTATACAGCTCAGACATAACACATATGGGACAAGAGCAAAATCTCTTCTTAGATACCCTTCAGATACCTAGCATTTCAGAACTAATAAGTGCAGACCTTAATACACCTATAACAAAGGAGGAAATATCTATAGCAATAGATCATTTGAAAACAGGTAAAACCCCAGGCCCAGATGGGCTGCCGACAGAAATTTATAGGAAATTTAAAACTAAATTGCTGTCCCCTCTTTTTGACATGTTCGCGGATTCATTTGAGAAGGGAATCCTTCCGGCTTCATTAAGAGGAGCTCTGATAACTTTACTACCCAAACCAGGTAAACCGTGCAATAAATGTGGAAACCTAAGACCAATAAGTCTTCTTAATGTGGATTTAAAGATACTTTGTAAAATTTTGGCTCGAAGACCGGAGAGATTCTTACCTGATCTAATTCCCTGTGACCAGAATGGGTTTATTGCAGGTAGACAGGGATTTCATAATGTGAGACGAGTGTTGGATATTCTTCATAATCAGGAAGGAAAAACAGACAATGCTTTACTATCACTGGATGCCAAAAAGGCCTTTGATAGAGTTGAGTGGCCCTACTTATTTGAAATATTAAAAAGATTTGGCTGTGGGGATAATTTCTGTCGGTGGATTAGACTTCTATATAATGAACCATATGCTGAAATACTGACAAATGGAATTATATCTAAACCATTTGAAATTAAACGGGGATGTAGGCAAGGGTGCCCTTTGTCCCCCTTATTGTTTATTTTAGCAATTGAACCGTTTGCCATTGCGGTGCGGTCTCATAAAAACATAACTGGTTTATCAGTAAATCAACAGGAACATAGAATTGCTTTATTTGCAGATGATGTCATCCTTTTTTTGGAAAAACTGAAAGATTCTATCCCAGCCTTGTTGGATTTATTACACACATTTGGACGGATATCAGGATATAAAGTGAACAAAGAAAAATCTTCATTAATGATACTTAACTCAGAAGAGAGAAGAAGTGCCGGAAATTCTTTCCAATTCAAAATGGTAGACTGTTTTACCTATCTCGGGATTAGGATAGTGCCATGTTTGAGAGACATTGTTGGAGCTAACTACACCCCTATGATAAATTCCATCATCTCATCTGTAGATAGATGGAAACCCTTGCCCTTGTCACTTATAGCAAGAATTAATGTTCTTAAACTAAACATAATGCCCAAACTTCTGTACTTGTTCCAGAACATTCCATTGTCACCTCCTGCTAATTTATTCTCACACCTGAAAACAATTTTTGTACGTTTTTTGTGGAATAATAGACGACCGAGGCTGCGTTTATCACTCTTGTACTTACCGTATGAAAGAGGAGGCCTCAAATGTCCCAATCCACTTTGGTACTATTGGGCAGCTCAATTGAGGACTATGATGTATTATTTTACAGATAAATCCCTCCCGCCTTGGATGAATATTGAAAACTGCTCGGTACCTCTTCCCCTTCCCCAATACCTATATTCAGCAAAAGTCAAAATGTTGAAAAAAAAGACAAAAAATCCTATAGTCAGAAATATGATTATAATCTGGTATCAGGTTAAGAAATATCTGGGTGAATCCACCTCTCTCGCACGCTTCAGCCCAATATGGGGTAATCATTTTTTCCCTCCAGGCAGAGCAGACCCTGGTTTTAGGAAGTGGGCTGACAAAGGTTTAAAGACAATAGGGGACCTCATGGGATCAGAGGATGAGACTTTGATGTCATTTGAGGAGTTGATTGCCAAGTATGATATTCCATGCAAACATCGATTTAAATATCTACAAATGAGAAACTTTATTAGATTATCTCAAAATCAATGCTTGTCAATCCCTCCGTTATCCACATTGGAAACAGAAATGAAAAAAGATTGCTTTGGAAAGGGAATAATCTCCAAACTATATAATATATTAGTAGAGGGTTCCCCTGAATCTTCTTTAGGGAAACTTAATGCCTGGAGGGAAGACTTACAGGAGGACTTATCCTCCGAAGACTGGGAGGAGGCATGTGCTGAAGCACAAACACAAACTACCAGTATGGAAGATTATAAGCACAAAAATTCAAATGGCAATTCATTTTGCAATTGTCAATTCAATATTCAACCAGAGCATGCATTTGTCATTTCAATATTTAATCTGTGCATGTAATTTGAAAATACATTTTGCAATCGGCAATTCAATGTGCAAAGTGCTTATGCAATCCTTAATTCATTTCATAATGTTTTGAATAAAAAATAGAATGACAATTCACTGAATTGCATTTCGTTTTGCCATGGGCTTTTTGCCTCTTTATTCAAATGGCAATTCATTTGGCAATTGTCAATTCAATATTCAATCAGAGCATGCATTTGTCATTTCAATATTTAATCTGTGCATGTAATTTGAAAATACATTTTGCAATCGGCAATTCAATGTGCAAAGTGCTTATGCAATCCTTAATTCATTTCATAATGTTTTGAATAAAAAATAGAATGACAATTCACTGAATTGCATTTCGTTTTGCCATGGGCTTTTTGCCTCTTTATTCAAATGGCAATGGCGTCCCCGGGAATTGCATTGCATGTTGGGGAGAAAACTCAATTTGCAATTCCCAACTGTCAGATCGCTCATCAAGGTGGACCTTCATTAACGACGTCACTTCCTTGTTTAGGGCCTCGCTACCATTGATTTGTTCGTTTAGTTAGAATGAGTAATGGCGGCTGAAGAGCTTACAGCAAATATTTCTGCCTTAGCAGATGACATGGAAATTAATCGGGTATCAGCAGTAGATGCGTTTGATAGGTTGTTTGTGTTGTCACAGAGGGTAACCAACTGCGTGACTTGATGTAACGCCTGAGCTACATTAGTTTGCACCCTTCTCGTATCAAGTCCAGTTAAGATTGTAAGTTCCTCTACCCTCTGTGACAACACAAACAACCTATCAAACGCATCTACTGCTGATACCCGATTAATTTCCATGTCATCTGCTAAGACAGA
Source organism: Brienomyrus brachyistius (assembly GCF_023856365.1). Classification (NCBI taxonomy): domain Eukaryota; kingdom Metazoa; phylum Chordata; class Actinopteri; order Osteoglossiformes; family Mormyridae; genus Brienomyrus; species Brienomyrus brachyistius. Next base: position 39,368,106 of record NC_064536.1, read on the forward strand.
AATATTTACTGCAAGCTCTTCTGCCGCCATTACTCATTCTAACTTTTTTTTTTTTTTACGTTTTAAAGAACTTTATTTAGAGCAAAACAATTACAAACTCAAACAAACAGTTACTTATAAAAGTCTACATAACAATATATCACACCTCCTGTGGTAAAAGCATGTTATTGCAATGATATAATCAGCATGTTACAATCAAATAAGGAAAAGTGCAACTAGTTATAATTATTACAAATAATAAAAATAATAAATAATAATAAAAAAATTAAAAAAAAATAATAAAGAAGATAAAGGGGGTTTACTCATTCTAACTAAACGAACAAATCCGTTGAATGGTAGCGAGGCCCTAAACAAGGAAGTGACGTCGTTAATGAAGGTCCACCTTGATGAGCGGTCTGACAGTTGGGAATTGCAAATTGAGTTTTCTCCCCAACATGCAATGCAATTCCCGGGGACGCCATTGCCATTTGAATAAAGAGGCAAAAAGCCCATGGCAAAACGAAATGCAATTCAGTGAATTGTCATTCTATTTTTTATTCAAAACATTATGAAATGAATTAAGGATTGCATAAGCACTTTGCACATTGAATTGCCGATTGCAAAATGTATTTTCAAATTACATGCACAGATTAAATATTGAAATGACAAATGCATGCTCTGATTGAATATTGAATTGACAATTGCCAAATGAATTGCCATTTGAATAAAGAGGCAAAAAGCCCATGGCAAAACGAAATGCAATTCAGTGAATTGTCATTCTATTTTTTATTCAAAACATTATGAAATGAATTAAGGATTGCATAAGCACTTTGCACATTGAATTGCCGATTGCAAAATGTATTTTCAAATTACATGCACAGATTAAATATTGAAATGACAAATGCATGCTCTGGTTGAATATTGAATTGACAATTGCAAAATGAATTGCCATTTGAATTTTTGTGCTTATAATCTTCCATACTACCAGTACCCGTCTTAAAGTACTGCAATATAATTGGCTAATGAGGACATATGTGACTCCAGAAAAGCTTAATAAGTATAATGGTGATAGCCCAGACTTGTGTTTCAGGTGTGGAGAGGAGAAAGGGACATTCTTCCACTGTATCTGGGAATGCAATAAAGTACAATTGTTTTGGAAAGAGATCAAACAAGCTCTGGATACTATATTGGGTATACAATTAGATCTTGACCCTAAACTATTTATTTTAGGTTTATATCCTGATGGACATCTTATGTCTAGAAAGATAATTACCGCCATGGACTTATGTCTACTGTTAGCAAAAAGAGTCATAGCACTCTCATGGAGGAAGACCAGTAAACCAAAACTCATTAACTGGATAAAGGAACTGTCCACAACTTTACCTATGGAGAAAATTACTTACATTGTCATGGGAAAACTGTCACTTTTTCAAAACATTTGGGGTCCCTTTATGCAATATATGGAAAATGTGGATCTTAGTAGTATTGTGAATGAGGCAGATGAGATGTAATTGATGTCGGCCCTCTGCAGCTTCCTAAACTAAATAAATTTGAGTTTGTAATTTTGAACAATACAGAACAGTACAATTGAGGTGGAGTTGAGCAACCATTGGAAAATAGAGAAACTTATTTGTTGTTGGGGTTTTTTATTTATTTATTTATTTATTTATTTATTATTTTTTTATGTTTTTTGGGGGGTTTTTTGGGCTTTGTGTTTTTCTTTTATTTGATTAAGTTATTATTTACAGGTCATATTTTGTACTTCCACCTAAATATTTTTCTATCATCTTTTAAATGTCTGATTTGCAAGGAAGGTTGATTGATTGTTATACAATAATTTAGTTGCCTTGGATGCTCCTTTCGATGTGGAAGCACTCAAACTTCTGTAATTTCTGTATTTTTTTAAATTTTAATAAAGATATTGTTGGAAAAAAAAGGCCTAGATGAGGTGAATGAATGGGCTTGTCACTGTGTGGGATGGCCACACCCCTTCAGTACTATGGCCTTACTTGTAAACATATCCAGTCCTGTGATACAGGCCCTCTCATATTCCCTCTATACATGCTTCCTTTGGGCTCTATTTGTGAACGTTATTATGTAAAATATCATTGCTATGCTGGTGATACGCAGCTCTATCTGCCATTAAAACCTGGTGACTGCTGCTCTCTGGTGGCCCTTTCTAACTGTCTGGAGGATATTAAGAACAGGACAGCAATGACTTTCGTCCAGATTAATGAAAACAAGACAGAGGTAATGAGTTTTGGTCACTGTTCATGATCTCAGAGAACAATTAGGGCCTCATTCAGAAAACTTCCAGTCACATACTAAAAATCTTGGTGTCATCTTTGATTCATCACTGAGTTTGATAAACAAATAAATGCTGTTGTGAAGGGGTGTTTCTGTCAGCTGAGTTCAATAGCCTGGCTTAAACCACACCTTTCAGCCAAAGACCTGGAGAGTTACTCCTGCTTTTATCCTGATTGGGTTACTGCCGTTCTCTGTACCCAGGTTTACCAGAAGCATCTTTATTCTGACTACACCTTGTTCAAAACGGTGCTACCAGGCTCTCAACAAAAAATAGACACCAAATTTCCCCTGTGTTGGCTGCATTGCATTGGCTACCTGTTAAGTTTTGAGAATTTCTGAGAATACAGTTTAAAGATTTCTTATTTCTTTCTAAGGCGATACATGGCATAGGTCCCCAGTCCGTCTCGGAGCTAATTCAGCCTTACACCGCTTCTTATTAGATGCATCTCTGTACTGACCCTGCACACACAGGAACACATTTTATTTATCTATTTAATCTGACTATTCTGCTTTGCACATCATGTATTTAACATTTATAGTGATTTTATATTTATTACTAGATTATTGTATAACTTTTGCACTGTTTTTTGAACTTGGTTGTTGCTTAGTCTTGTTTTTCCATGGAGCACCATTATACCAGACAGAATTCCTTGTAGGGTCAACCTACTTGGCAATAAACCACAGTCTGATTCTGATTATTTTTTGTGTAACATTGTGTAACATTGGCCAATGTCTCTACTTTTACTATATATTTATATTATTTTGACCTACAGCACTTTGGCACAACATAGATTGTTTTTAAATGTGCTATAGAAATAAAAATAATTCAACTTGATATAGAAACATATTTCAAGTCATCCATCTTGCCGAGATGGGGGTTGCGCTGTGACCCCTGGTGGACAAATTATGCAGCAACAGTACTCATATCATGGTTGAAAGTTCTGTCTTCAGTCTCTCTGTTTCTTTTTAGTTATCATTAATTGGCCATTATAAACCAAATGCTGATAGCGATTTATCACAGACTCCTGCATTAATGAATTAAAATATTCATGATGAATAAAGAAGATGAATTGGCGCTAATGTGTATTTTTACTGTGTTATTGATAAGATAAATATTACAGTACACGGATCGCTCTGGTGTCTCAGAAATTGTCTCCATTTTTTCATACCAATTTATCATTAGTACAGTAGTGCTTGCAGTTCACAAATGCTTTGGCCTACAAACAATTTGGTTCGCAAAAACTAAATTTGGTCAATGAACAAACTCGACCAGATTCCTTTTTTTATACTAGTGTAACACCGGCGGGGCGCATATCCCAGCATGCCCCGCGTACAATTGTAAATAGAAGGACCACGACAGGCACCCAACAAGCACCGAACCCAAATACACAGATGGGAAACACAATGTTGTCAGAAGCTGAACTGCGAAATGCAGATGCAGTGATAGATTTACACAAACTAAATACACGTTAGGAGCGGACAGGGTATACACACAAGACATGGGCAAAGTGTAAAGTGAGGTAGACCTTCAACAGCACGTCAGTCCATTGCAGGGCAATGGAAGCTGGAGAAATGCCATGTGAACAGCAGAAATGTGGTCATACAGGATGTGAGGGTGAGACTGTGTGCTGTATACAGAGGGTCTGACCTCACGGCTTTGTTTCAGTCTTTAGTATTGTGATGACATTGTGATAGCCCAGTGATAACTATACTGGATGGGTGGTACCCCTTCAAAGAGCAAGGGGAGATGGGATACCATTGTGGTATGCAAGCAGGTCCTCAGGGTTGTCACACATGTTTTTCTGAGGTGTACACTGCTGGTTGCTTGAGCCCCTGGATGAGACACTGGTCAGTGCCCTGCAGAATCGCTGTGGGCAGTGTGAGGACTTCTGCCCTCTCAGTTAAACAATAGGTGCAGGGACTGAGTCAAATGAGTCTCTCTGCATCCTGTTTAATGATATCAAGGGGTTGTGTAGGCGTGTCTGTGCTCACATGGCTCTATCAGTACAGAGTGAACTGGCCAGGGATCAGTTTATCTAGACACTTAACCCCAGATAGCTCACATTCAGACACAGCCAACCCCTCTGCGTCCCTAGACGAGGCCCTGGAACTGGCTTTGGAGAGAGAAATTGTGGGCAGCAAGGTGGCGGGGAACGAGGCGGGAGAAATCAACCAAGCTGTAAACGCCAAAGGGCTTGGAGGACCCAGGCCCTCAGGTTTACTTCCTGGAGGCAGACTGCCTGTAGGCTGACAGGCAGCAGCACCCCCCCCCACCCCTCAATCCTCAGACAGTGTCCCAAGTTCACCGCCACCCAGGGTTCCGCCAAGGGCACGCATAGCCGGGAAGATGTGGGCCAACAAGGTTAATTTCCGGAACTTCCTTGTTGACACCGGGGAGGTGGCCCTGCTGCCACCTGCTGCAGAGGTTGTGACTACGGATTGGACTCACAGAGGCAACTTCTGTCACATACCCACCATAGTGATGTGAGTCGCATGTACTGCCCTAGTCCATACAGGTTCCACTGCAACCCTGGTGAGACCAGACACTGTCTAGAACTGACATTGGTGCAGGTGAGAACAATGACTGGTGACCTGGCCCCTTTAAGAGGGACGGGGTTGTTCCCTTTTGACATGGGGGGTTTAGTTGTGAATAGTAACTATGTGGATGGCTGACATGCTCGATCCCTCCATCCTGGGCCTGAATTTCCCCCGGAGCACGGCATGTGTGCTGGACTTTGGGCACAACATGCTGAGATTCCCTGCGGTCCATGTGTACAGTGGGGCCGCTGGCCCCGCAGCCTCTGCAGCTGACTGCCCACCCCTTACTGCCACTGGGCCTGTACCTCCACATCAGCTAGAGATCCCTTCCTCTGCTACAGTCACATTGGCCCCTGAGCCCACATGTGTCCCCTCCAGTGTAGCGCTGCTGCCTCACTCACTTCACTGGAGTCTAACGGGGTTTATCAGAGCGACTTACCTGAAGCTGCCATTGGAGGAGCCCATGATGACCACACGGTTGCCCTTGTGCCACTGCAATCCCACTGCCCTGGTCCTCTACCTCACACCATTGATCCCCTGCCCCACCCATACGGTTGTGTGCCTCTTCAGGTTTGCAGCCTCCTCCTGCACTGAGCGGCCATTTCAGAAGTTTAATTATTTAATTATACAGTAATACACACGTTTCCAACCATTAAAAACATTATCCAGACTTAAAGTCACTTGAATAAAAATATTTAAAAACTTGTTAGCATTTCAATATAGTATCTGGTTGGACTGTGTACTTCCTCTTTGTTTACATGGTTAACATAACACTCACAGCACAAAGTATGCTGTCCTCAGCATTCGTATCTCCGCAACATTCCAAAGATCCATCATAGGCCTTTAGTCTAAAAACAAGCTAAAATGGTCACTGAGAACCTTTGCGTCCATTGATTTCCATCAGCTGTGTTTGGAAAGTTCGAAAGAATTTCTGAGGCTACTGAACAGAGCCAGGGTTGCCAGCTCTCACCCATCTGGTGTGACACTCACACCTTCAGACTCTCACGCTCACGCAAGAAATCTTATTAAATCTTAGGGCAAATCTATATTATTTCATTATAAACCTAAAATTCGCTATATCAAATGCACTGGGGTACTTTGAAAACCCTGCAAACTATTTACAAGGTAATAAAACTGTTACGTACATGTAAATCTGTGTGCATACTTGTTTCAAACTGAAAATCTTATGCCAGCCAGCTAAACAAATTAGACAACCCTGCTACAGGGCTCTCTGTTCAGTTTTCGCTGAATGCTAAGGCTTCCCAGGCAAGCTACTGACCCTCCAAATTTCACAGACCTCTCGGCCACCCAGTAATCTGTAACTTTAGTGCTGAAAGCCTGACAGTGAGTGTATCATGTGAGGCAGCTGTGGAAATACAGACTCTCGTCTGTGCCACAAAAAACCTTCTACAGCGGCAATGTGGGATCTGTGCTCTCCGGGAGCATAACTGCTCGGTACGGCAGCTCCAGCTCTGAGGGCCGCCGAGTCCCGCTGAGGGTGATACGATGCGCCCAGAGAATCACCAGGACAGAACTGCCGCCCTGCATAAGTCCCCGGGGCCTTATGGCCGGGACTGAGAGGCCGAGGAGAAGCTTCTACCCCCGGCCAGTAGGATCATTAACATCACAGATTAAAAGCTAAAATATGCTATAACTACAATCTGTACTTTAAACATTTCTACATATTTTTCATACATTTTCATCTTTACTTTTTATATACCTTTTATTGTTATATTTTCTTATTATCTTTCTGTAGTTTCAGTTAATTCACGTTGTTTAATTTTGATGTCCTTTTACTAGTGTGTTTATTACACCGACTGGAGTAACGACAATTTCATTTCGCTGCCAGTGTACCACTACATTTGTACGACAAATAAAAATCTTGAATTTATTGTGTTACCCCCATCACATTATTTAATGTGTTCCTCATGAATTTCATTGTTTTCCTCAAAATAAACACGTATTCCAATTTTGGTTCTTGCAACACATTTCCAAAAAAGTTGGGACAGGAGCGATTTAGGGCCAGTAGTGAGGTAAATTGGTTAAATAATGATGTGATTTGAAACAAGTGATGTCAACAGGTGATTGTAATTATGATTTGGTACAAAAGCAGCACAAATACGTGAGAAAATTATTGAAATGTTTAAAAACAATGTTCCTCAAAGAACGACAGGAAGAGATTTGGATATTTCACCTTCATCAGTGCATACCATAATTAAAAGATTGAAGGAATCTGAAGCAATTTCAGTGCGTAAAGGACAAGGAAGCAAGCCTAAGTTGAACTACCGTGATCTCCGATCCCTCAGCATCCCACTGCATCAAGAATCGTCATTCATCTATAAGCGATATGACCACATATGACTACTTTGGCAAACCTTTGTCAAGTACCACAATACGTAGTTACATCCACAAATGCCAGTTAAAACTGTACTGTGCCAAAAGCAAGCCCCATCTTAACAGTGTCCAGAAGCGCCGTCGGCTTCTCTGGGCTCAGAACGCATCTGAGTTGGACCATCACACAGTGAAAACGTGTACTGTGGTCAGATGAATCAGTATTTCAGGTATTTTTTGTGAGAAATGGATGCCGTGTGCTCCAGACCAAAGAAGAAAAGGATCACCCAGACTGTTACCAGCAATAAGTCCAAAAGCCAGGGTCTGTCATGGTATGGGGTTGTGTCAGTGCCCTTGGCAAAGGTAACTTGCAGTTCTGTGATGGCACCATTAATGCTGAAAAGTACATAGAGATTTTGGAGCACAATATGTTACCTTCAAGAAGACATTTTTTCCAGGGACGCCCATGCATTTTTCAACAAACAATGCGAAACCACATTCTGCACACATTACAAAGTCCTGGCTGTGGAGGAAGAGGGTATGGGTACTTGACTGCCTGCAGTCCCGACCTGTCTCCAATAGAGAATGTGTGGTTCATTTTGAAGCGCAATATGTGACAACGAAGACCCCGTACTGTTGTCCGCTTTAAGACTTGTTTGCAGGAAGAATGGGACAAAATTACACCTGAAACACTACATCACTTGGTGTCTTCAGTCCCTAAATGTCTTTTAAGTGTTGTGAAATGGCGACATTACAAAGTACTAAATGCTTTACTGTCCCAACTTTTTTTGAAATGTGTTCTAAGAACCAAAATTGGAATACGTGTTTGAAAAAGAACAATGAAATTCACGAGGAACACATTAAATAATGTGCTGTTGTATTGTTTTCAATGTAATACAGGTCAAAGATAATTTAACAAAGTACTGTTTTCAGTTTGATTTTCATTTTACATACCATCCCAACTTTTTCTGATTTGGGGTTGTAAAATGTGAACACAAAAGCTTTTTCTGTGTGAACATTATAAAACAGATTAATTCGTATTAAACAATTTCAAAGACATAGACATCTAATATGTGTGTGTCTGTGAGAGAGAGTATTTCAATTAATGCCTATAGTTCAATATTTGTTATATGTGCTGAATTTCATGGTCATCATTTTGTAAAAAAAGCTACCTAAACCATACGGGACTTAGAAATGGGTTAAAACTGACAGGACGATACCAGATATCAAATTGTATAGTTAGGATGAATGTACTGTTAAACAGCAGCACCATTGGAGGAGTCATGCATGGTGAGGCAGGGGGATATCTGTACATTAATGGGCGATGCATTACTGGGGATCTTTGGCGCCACCTTTTGACCAGGATTTATATCTCCTGAAATTGCTTCTTCACAGATAAGCACCAGAATGTTCTTTTCCCATATGGTAGTAGGGACAAAATCTCCTACCACTGATAATTCTGACCATACACAAATTTTTATTTTTCTGCGTCTTGTGATTTTACCGTATCAAAAATAACCAGTAAATCCTATTATTATCCTGCTACCCCCACTCTACCAAAACTCATGAAATGATATGATACATTTGGAGGAGGAAGATTTCTAATAGATCCTTTATACCCACCAACCAGACCAGTATAAGAAGCTGTACGATGTAAAGCCTCTTTAAATGGGTACAGACTACTTGCGTTTATTGTAATAAGTATCTCATAAATTTGACTTTACACTTTTGCATGGTATTGATAGATTTTGAAAGTTAATTACTTAACACAATTCTTATTAAAATTGTTCATTATACAACCTGAATGTCTCAAGGTAGCACATTAGTACAAAAGACGCTGTATGATGTATTATTGTAGCAGACAGATGTTATTTTAACCAATGTACAGGTTTACCTTTAATTTAATTCCACAAACATAATCAAAATCACTTGTGAAAAAGACATTTAGTCATTTACTAAGGCAGATACAACCTGTGGAAGCACAGCTAAAAGCATACCATCACCCATTATAGAGTGACCCATTGTCTTTGTAACTGAGTAATCACAACTAAGTGCAATTTACTATAATGAAACTGTACACAGAAACTGTAAAGGCAAAGGTAATTTATTATGATGAAATGCTTCCAAAATGCCCAGTGTGCTTCAGCGTTTCTCCTTTTCTCCAGTCGTCGACAGGTCCTGTGTTTATTAGGTGATCTGTGATGTAGGAGATCCTGAGAATGGCTGCTGCTCCAAGGATGATTGGCAGGTGGCTTTTCCCAGGAACAGCGGGCTGGAGATGTAAAGGTGGGATGGAGAAAATAAAGTGTAGGGGAATACAGAGTACAAACAACCATAAGAAACACACGGCCTATGGCCATATGTCCACAAGACAACCACCGCCCAACCCGAGAGGGAGCCTACGAGGGACTAAGGGGGGCCCAACCCCTGTAAAAGGAGGTCCGCAGAGGGGGGACAGACAGCGAGCCCCCCAGTCCCTCCCGCAAGCCCTCCACCGAGGGAAGCGGGTCCAGGGCCAAAGGGCCCCATCAACCGGGAACACTCCCCTGGCGGACGGTCCCCCCAGCCCGCTCCCCGGCAGGACGGATCACCGCCCACTGTAGCGACCCGGCACGTCCCCCCCCTCCCCGACACTGCAGGATGATCTAAGGGAGACCCATGCAAACAAAGTGCACCATCCCCCCCGCCCCCACCACCCAGGAGCGGACCTGCGTCAACTGGGGAGCGGCAGACCCCCCGCCCAGCCCAGACCGAACCCTACAATTCGCCTAGAAGGGCTCAGAGCATCCCTAGATACCCCGGACCGCCTGCCAGGGCCCCACCACGGCGCAGCAGAGCCAAGGACCACCCAGCCCGCAGCCCACAAGAGGAGACGGCCCACACCGGCCCGGGCCATCTTCTACCTGCCGGGCCACCCCACACGCGCAGGGCCAGAGACAGAGAGTTAGGGGGGACCCCTCAGCCCCCACTGATTCCCCGTCCCATGTTAATGTGAAGTGTGCATGTACATGTGTGAGAGAGTTGTGTGTTTATGTCTACAATGCATTAAAATTAGTGGGTGCAGTTCGAGTATGAGGGTCCCACCACTGGCAGATGGCAGAGTCCCCCATCCCCCTCCCTGCACCCCAAGGCCCTAATGTAGCATGGACTGTGTATATAACTAAAGTGCAAAAAGCAGGTGAACAGTCGAGGCACGGGCACCCCACCGCTGGCAGACGGCAGAACCCCACCTGCCTATACCCACCTCCTCAGCCCTAGTGTCATGTGGTGTCTAATTTAGCACTAGAACTGCCAAATCTACGCGTATTTTCGCAAATTCCCTGGGCCTAACACCTACTAGCATCCCTGCTGAGAGTTTCTTGGGCCATTGTCCTCCTGCTTTTGTTGTGCAAACACACCCATTACATGTGAGGCCTGGCACATTTGCATTTTTTTACTCAGAGCAGCTAAAATCCAAGGCAGGCTAAACCTCTGTGTGTGACATGGAAACCTTCACAAAAGTCTGCCATATCTATACCAAATATCCCACACACTGACTGACCTGCAAATATGAAAGACACACATTTACAAAATATATGGAAGCACAAGTCTGTTTTATTTATAAAAAAAAATTGAGTGTTTCAAACTTTGCAGTGTTTGCAGACCCAGTGACCATCATCCCTGCATTTGGCGCAAGTGAATTTGTAACACTTTGCACTGGTAAACCTGCTGCGGTTTCTGTTGCAGTTCTCCTGTACCTGACACTGAGTTGTCCATACAAGTCCTGGCACAGCAGCAGCCTTCCTCTGTCCCCATAGCCTTTTGTGGCATAAATTGGCAATAGAGTTCCTTGGCTAGATGACTCAAAAATAATCTTCTTTTGCCTTCCCACCCTGTACATGCCTTGTACAGAACGTAGGAATTTGCCACCACCAGGTCCAGCATGTTGTAAAATACAGCTACTGGCCACCTGCATGTTGCTGCTCTTACGAAATACATGCGCGCCATTTGGTCCAACACATTTACACCACACTATAACAGCGGAGAGAGAGAGAGTCATGAGTGTATTTGCTTTTTTTCTACCTTCTTTCTATATAGGCCTGTATAGTACATATCAGAAAACATTGTAGCACTGATGTAAAATTATACACACATTCACATACCTTCATGTGGTTATAGTCTGTTATCGTGTTGGGTTTCCTCTTTCTGCCTTCACAGATCGCCACATCTTGGTCCAAAGAACTCAGAACACACACAATCTTGTTTTTTTAGGTGCATAAATTGTCAAGGAGACACTGCCACTTCTAAGCACTGACGCGGAGAATTCCTCTTGCTGTGCAGTGTCCTTTGAAATTGGAGGAAGTTCATACCAAACTTTATTCCCTGTGCTCAGTAGTGTTGTTTTGCGCTGAAGCAGTCTGTGTGACAGTGCCAGTGAGGTGAAGAAATTGTCCGTTGTGACATTTCTCCCGTCATCCAGAAATGGCTCCATCAGACTCATGACCATGTTCTCTGCCAGCCTCTCCATTTTCTGGTGACTGGGGTCCTTTCCCAAGTTAGGGGACATGTTGCAGACGTATTTGGTCTCCAAATCCGTGGCCATCCAGAACTTGATCCCAAATTTGTCCGGCTTGGATGCGATATACTGCATGGACAATGAACCTTGGTCGAGAACAGCTGTACATCTATGTTCATGTTTTCTCCTGGAGTGAAACTTTCAGCACAGTTCTTGGTGAAGGCTGGCAGAGAACGTGGTCATGAGTCTGATGGAGCCATTTCTGGATGACGGGAGAAATGTCACAACGGACAATTTCTTCACCTCACTGTCACTGTCACACAGACTGCTTCACTTTACTGGGCATGGTGAATAACGTTTGCCGTGAACTTCCTCCATTGGCAAAGGACACTGCACAGGGAGAGGAATTCTCCACGTCAGTGTTTAGAATGGCGCGCATGTATTCAGTACGAGCAGCAACAAGCAAGTGGCCAGTAGCTGTGTTTTACAACATGCTGGACTTGGTGGCGGTGAATGCCTACGTTCTGTACAAAGCATCTACAGGGTGGAAAGGAAAAAGAAGATTGTTTCCGATTCTTCTAGCCAAGGAACTCCATTGCCAAATACAGGGATGATGGTCACTGGGTTTTCAAACGCTGCAAACACAGACTTTGAAAGATAGACAGACTGTGTGGGACAGTAACCACTGAGACAAAAGGCAGAAAGATGACGAAGAGATGAACCTGGAACTGAGGCACGGATACATCAATTTTTACATGAACAGCCAAACATGCAAAGCTGGAGAGATCACACAAAAACAAAATTCACTTTTGGTGTTATAATTCAGTGATGGCCAATGAAAATGAAATGACATTTTATTCTGTATGTGTATGAGCATGTCAAAAACCATGGACCATGACTTCACTCAGCTTATGACATTTATATACAAACATGCATTGGAGACTGAAGTGTTAGCATGTTTTCATTTTATTCATTTCATTCTATTAGCAACTTTTCATTCTATTTTCACTCAATTTGTTTTATAAATAACACAGACTTGTGTTTCCATATATTTTGTGAATGTGCGTCTTTCATATTTGCAGGTCAGTCAGTGTGTGGGATATTTGGTATAGATATGGCAGACTTTTGTGAAGGTTTCCATGTCACACACAGAGGTTTAGTCTGCCTTGGATTTGAGCTACTCTGAGTAAAAAATGCAAATGTGCCAGGCCTCACAGGTAATGGGTGTGTTTGCACAACAAAAGCAGGAGGAGGATGGGGCTGAAGACCTGCGAAAATCACAGCAGGGGTGACAAACACCTTGGGACTCTCAGCAGAGAATAAAAACTCGGCAAATCTAGTGCTAATGTGCAAGTAAAACCTCCCCACTGCCCCTCAAAGCCCTAGTGTTGTATGAAATGTGGTGTCCGGCCCAGGGGAGCAATAAGGGCGTGCAGGAGTGGGCCCCCCCCGGCACCGGGGCCAGATCCCCGACTGGCCCCGATTAGTCCTCATCCCCGACCCCACACAACCGGCAGGGGCGGCCAACCGAGGGGGTTCAGGGGCGCCACATTAACAATTGTTAATAAACATTCCACTATACATCTCAAAATTTAGCACACTTAATTCATTATCTTTGATACTGTTTCAAACATTTAATGTTCCCCAAACAGCAGCAGAAGAACCACAGCTTCATCTTCCTTGTATTTTGGCTCTTCTCTGTGTCAAGAGCTCTACAAGCTCAACTTTAATATTAATTTTCCACCACTTCTACATCTTCTATCTATACCAGACCCACATCTATCTCTACACCGCCAGTTTCCTCTCTGAAGAGTCTCAGAAACAATGCCAGCATTGCCTATCACTCTCACACCCTCCCCTCCCTTACACCAGTCCGTCACACCTCCCAGTCCCCCCATAACCTCCCCAGCCTGGACAGTGGGGGGTGTCGCTGGTGAGCACTCCTCCAAACCTTTCCTCTCTCCCCAGTCGATCACCTCGTCCCACAGGTCCCAGGCTCCCCAGTGCTGGTCGTTGGTCCAGGAAACAGCTTTCGGAATTTTCATTCTGGTTAACATAATTAACTAGCCGTCTGTGATACTCTCAAAGCCAAACTAGACACTGTATTTTCAACGTACTCCAGACATTTGCTAAATGCTATTCACCAAGAATGCCTATGGAAAGGGATGGAGCCTTCATTGGCTGCTCGTGGCATCGAGGCTACTCCGATAGAAGCGGCCAAATTGCTAAAATTGTTTCACAACCTATACAGTAACGCTGGCGAAATCAGGACGCTGCTTCGGTACGTTATAACATCGCCATGGTAATGAACCCAGCAAACGGTTAATCTTACTTCAACAACATGGGACATTTAAAAAGTAAACGTATAGGGGCTCTTTTCAGAATAACATCTTCAGATGAAACGCATTACGACAGACCGGATGAGTAAAACCAATCATATCAACCATAAGGCTTGTTGTTTTTAAGTTTAACACAATTATTTTCTCTTACAATTTAAATATAAACAATCACATTACGAAAAATGGCCACAGCATCTACAGTTTAAGCTACTAATTTTAAATATATTTCAATTATATTTTGCGGCAATATTTGCATGAACTATATCACGACATACAATGAAATATATAATTAACTATGCTAACAAAACATAATCTGAAGAAATAGCAAGAAACATACGAAGAGATGCTTCTCACCGCTGCGCCATCGCTCTGTCAGAAAGTTTATGTTCAAACTGCACTGATTTTGTTTCTATGGAAACCAGCGACATTTTTCATTGGTCGAAAGGATGAAGATGTGTACTGACGCCATTTTCAACGAATGAAAACGAGAATTAATTGTCAGGGCGGGACGAATTTGAAGGTGAACCAATCAATAGTAGTATGTTTAGCTCGTGCTTGTTTTGGCTGAGCGTGATTGGATTTGTTGATCTAACCGCCTTCAAGCCCGTAAACCATGTATCTACTTGTCAATGGGAAACCACGCAGTTCTGTCTATAAATACTGACTGTAATTTTTTTTATGACATTATGTCTTTGCTATGCAGTATTACGGTAATGCGTAATACCGCGATGTTTGGGGTGCCCCGCTGTTTTTTTTCCATAGCTAGTGAACGCAATTAGCATTTTAGCCACGTTGGTAGGTCCGCTTTTGAGAAAGAACACTATAGTTCTTGTTATTCACATTCTGTGTCCTGGTGTTTTTAATTTCTCATAATGTGAACAAAGATATGTCATATACAAGTTTTTTGAGAGACTAAATTTTGGTTTGATTTATAATTTATTTAATGGTAAATAAAGTTCTTATATAGCCATTTTAGAATTAGTGCAGTCTTTCGTTTAGAATTAGCGCAATATTCTTAAAAACTGCATGTTCAAACCAAACGCCATGCCATAATAACTGCTTTACAGATATTTCATTCAGGAATCTATGGAGGGTATACTGTAGGTAGGCCTGTTTGTGTGTGTGTGTGCGCGCGTTTGGGTGGGTGGTTATGTACATAGTGCTATAAAAACATGTTATTTTGACTTTGTAGGGACATGTTTAAGGTCCCGAAAGTAAGATACTGAATTTTATTAAATTCTGTGAATGCAGTCAAATGAATAATTCAAAAAGTCTTGCATTTTGTTTGGTTGCTTACTGTTACTGCTTGGTAACTACTGCAATGTTTAAGGTTGCCATAGTTAGGATTGGGGTTACGCCCATACAAATGAATGGAGAATCCCCACAAAGATTCAAATACCTAATCTGTGTGTGTGTGTGTGTGTGTGGAGTAGGTGTATATTACATTGTGGGGACCAAATGTCCCCCACAATGTGACAAAAACCCCGTTATTTTGATGTTTTGGGGGGCATTTTCAGGTACTCACAAAGATCTGTAAATACAGTCAAAAAACTAAAAATGCCAAAAGTCTTGTATTTGGTTTGGTTACATATGGTTAAGGTTAGGGGTTGGTAGGGGTTAAAGTTGTCATGTTGGGATTACAGTTTTCCCCACAGAAATGAATGGAGAGTCCCCACGAAGATATGATTACACAGCTGTATGTGTGTGTGTGTTGTGTGTGGTATCAGATCAGTCCCTGAGAGTTCAGTAGTCAGGCGCCATGTTTCTGAGTCTGGTTGTGGAGGCCTGAATGCTTTTCCAGATGCCAGAGTGAAAAGATTATGTGAGGGGTGGGTGCGGTCATCCACAATGTTGGTGGCTTTGCGGATGGAGCGTGTGATGTGAATGTCCATGATGGAGGGGAGAGAGACTCTAATAATCTTCTCAGCTATCCTCACTATCCGCTGGTCTTATGATCTGAGGCGAGGCAGTTCCCAATTCAGACCGTGATGCAGCTGCTCAGGATGCTCTTGTCTAAGGAATCAAAAATGTGGTTCCATGGGGTTCCAGACAGTGACCTTTTTTGGAGACAGTGAGACTAAATTTTATACCTAGGTGCACCAGTTATGACATTGGTCAGGTAGGCTGTGGTCTGTTAGTTGGTGACAAGTGGCTGGTGATCCATGCAACCCAAGCAGAAGTGAGCAGAACTTGTATCAGCCAAATAGACAGGAGAAAGCGGATTTTTCATTGGACTTCAGGACTCCTGAGTAACAGATAAAGACAGAGAAACAGCAAAGTTATGGAGAATCAGGAAGTAAGTGCCAGTCTGCGCAGATCTGAGGTCAGTGAGACACACATAAGGCTCCTCTGATGCTCCTCTTCATCCGCTGATGGGCCTCCAGGTGAGAATCACAAATCAAACATAATAACAACTGACACAAAGGCCTGAGGTCAGACCCTCTGTATGCAGCACACAGTGTGTCTGCAGTCTCACCCTCACATCGTGTATGATGACATTTCTGCTTTTTAGATTAAGTGACTGTCTGAGAATAACTTCTGCATCATGCTAATTATTTAGCTGTTTCGTGCTCATGGGCAAAAGAAAAATGAGGATTAAGTTAAATATATCAGAAATAAATTTCTAATGGGGCTCAAGGCCACAGTAAAGTGGACCATCACATCAAGTAAGTACAAAACAGCCTTTACTAATACGCTAAGGGTTAAAACAACATATAAGATGTGCATAATCTGACAGTATATCAGCGTGAGAGCAAGGCTGGCCCTGGAAGTGGTGTGCATGCAATGGCAGAGCAAAGTTAGAGACACCCGCTAAAAACTTTCATTTCATCTCACTTGCTCCTTTCTTCTTTTTCCTTCTTTTTTTCCCGCCTAATCTGTCCATCCTCTTCGGCCAGCTCACCCACTGCAATACTTTACGGGTTAAAAATGAAATAAATAAATTTTTTTAATTTAAAAAATGAAATCGATCAACATGAGAGGCCTATACAGAGTTTATAGAACCCCTCATGGTAAAGCAAACATGTTTGTCACAGCAGTGCATTCAGACCATGATTCTGCTAAAGCTGCCGGACAGGACAAAGGGAAAAAAAAAGAAGAAGGTGGGGGTCAGTGCAGCAGTGGGTAGTTCAGGTCCAGAATGTAAAAATCCAGACCAAGATTTAGTTTCAACCAAACAGCTGAGTACTCTGTATCAGTGTCATTCTTAAAGTCGTGTTTCAACTTCTGGCAAAGTTCTCCCAGGAGCCTATCTCTGTTGTATGTACAGTCGGCATGTAATTCATTCCTGCCCAGATCCCTGACAAACAGTTGGAGGCAGAATTACTTGTTATCAGAGTATGTGAATTTTTACACACACCAGCAGCTGTGACAGAATAAGATATTTCCTTTATACTGCTGCCACATAGTGGACACAAAGAAGACTGCAGTCAATTCTAAAATCAGTCGGTCAACATGCTACCACCACAGACTATAATCGGGAAGTGATCAAACTTCATGGAACAATATGAATATAAACAAACAGATGTAGTAAGTATATTGTGCAAAATGTATCTTCATCTTAACTACGCTGAATGGTGGAGTCCCAGAGTAAGTGATCCTCACCTGGAGGCCCATCAGTGAAGAAGAGGATGAAGAGGAGCATCAGAGGAGCCTTATGTGTGTATCGCTGACCTCAGATCTGTGGAGACTGACACTGACTTCCTGACTCTCCTTAACCTCACTGCCTCCCTTTTTGTGGGTTTTAAATGTTTTAAAAATCATCCATCTATCTTTGATTTTCATAAACTGTTTGTGCACTGATGCATTTCCTGTCTATTTCTTGTCTGTTAAAAGGAAAACAGTTTGATGCTGCTGTTGTCCTGCTCTTACCAGGAATAAATATTTTGATTTCATCTAGAATCTTATCATTTTAGAAACATGATTTCATAGCAAAATTATTGATAGCTAGTCTTCACAGTGAATCATTCATGCTCACAGAGTTTAAACTACAAACAAATTAATCAAATAAGTCTAGTTCTTTTCTAAACTGTTACTTCCTCATATTGCAAATGAGCAAAGAGCAGTGAAATCAGACTTATTCTGAAAAGCAGAAAAGTCGTCATACAGGATGTGAGTGTGAGACTCTGCAGAAACACTGTGTGCTACATACAGAGGGTCTGACCTCAGGCCTTTGTTTCAGTCTTTATTATGTTTTATACAGTTTTAAAATGTCACTGCAGTAGGTCCTTTTCATATGTGTGGATCAGCACAAATCAAGAGGTCCGTTAGGAAGGTGTCTGTATGACAGGGGTGGGGGTATCCTGGGGGGGGGGGGATGGGTGGGGGCAAAGTCAGGTAATTCACTTCATCTGGGTCTTATCAGCAGTCCTGTGTTTCTCTCAGCACCACAATGATGTTTCACACATAATGGGGTCCGTGGGCCTCCTCAGTTATATTCAGGCTTTCAAAGTTCTTCAATCATAAAAAGTCACATGGATCTGACACTCTGACACTGTTATATTAATTTGTTTAAATTCATTGAAAATACTATATATTACAGCTAGTATTTGGATCCGTCTGCTCTTTATCCGTTCCTCACTGGCATACCTGGGTCTCTGTGCAGTGCTTTCCGGAAGCATCAGAACCATTCATAAGGGAATCTATGTGTGGCTGCCCTCTAGTGGATACACAAAATTCGGCTACTTAAGTAGCTTGACTATATTTCCCTCCTAGTTTAGTTTAGTTCCTAATTTAATTTAACAGATGAAACTGAAGGCAGAGCTGGAAATTAGTTTAGTCATGACTTCAGAAGTTACGCTGACAAGGGATTCTGTACAATCAGAGATGAAGCTGCTGGATGGGCTGGTCATCGCCTGCTTTTTCTGACTGATGTAGGTCTGGATGTAAAGTTACAAACTGCTTAATGTGTATCAATCTGTTTTATAATGTTCACACAAAAAAGTGCTTTTAATGTGTCTGCACCTTGTATCTCCCACAATGTGCTTCTGCATTTGATATCTTCTTGACTTGGGGATAAAGAGATTTAACTGGATGGATTTTACTTTTGTGAAGCACTACAGTCCAAAGCTGAACTGATTGTTCAAAGCTTTTTGGTTTTTAAGCAAAACTACTTCATTTAATTTATCTGAAACCCACTTTGCGCCTTTCTAGACTCAACAAAGCATCATTGCCAACAAAATAAGTGAGTTACAGTTAAATCAGTTAAAGAAGTTTCATTTGGAATTTACTGATCCAGGTTTTCAGCACCACGGACAGCAACTAGACTTACTGTCATTTAATGGGAGTGAAAGCAGAAACCAATAGATCACACAGGGATATTTTCATTTGATGGTGTCTTTCTTTTTACTTTTGATATGCCGTCTTCCTCCTTAGCTGATATGTGAGGCTGCTGTCAGCTGAGACAAGCTGGTGTGATTTTACGCAGAGTGATAAGTGGGCGGTCCTGTTTTCGTGTGTTACATTTTCATTTGATGTTGGCCAATATGTATGTGGTACTGTTTCCTCCTTAACTGATATGCACAGGCTGTTGTTAGCAGAGACAAGCTGGTGTATTTGTACCGCAGATTGAAAAGTGGGCGTTCCTGATTACATCACTCTTTTAAAGAGTCCCTGATTGGTGGGCTCTGACGAGGAGGGGTGACCTAAAAACTCCAAACCATTTATCCATCCATCCATCCATCCATTTTCCAAACCGCTTATCCTACTGGGTCGTGGGGGGTCCGGAGCCTATCCCGGAAGCAATGGGCACGGGAACAACCCTGGATGGGGGGCCAGCCCATCGCAGCCAAACCATTTAAGTTTGTGAAATTCATTTTTAATAATTACCAATTTCAGAAAAATATGAAATGTTTTGTAAAGTATCAATTTATTAATCATGTATTTAAACAAATTATGACCAGTATAAAAGACACATACAAAACTGTACAAAAGTCTTGGGCTGTCGAAGAAAATGATGTTCAAATGATCTTCATCTTGGTCTAGAATTATAATATTTTGTCCGTCAAAGTGTGGCAGCCCAGTCATTTCAAAATCTCTTCTAAAGTTAGTAAAACATTTGCACCAACCATCCAATAGACCTATATCTTTTTATAACACAACTCCTATGGCTAATCAATGCATCATTAACATTTTGTCACGGGAAACAGCAGCGATCGCAGGCAGAGCGCCGATCGTGCGGGCAGGCGGGTAAGAAGCAGGCAGACAGCCGAGAATCAGGGCAAACGAGGGGTTTAATCTCAGGGACGAGGGCACGAACATCAACTGACATCAATGACGGACAAAGGACTCGGGTAAGACACGGACTGAAATACACACGACTGAGCAAATTAACTAGATACAGCTGGGTACAATCGGGAGAAAACACGTGGGTAATCAGGGGGCGTGGCACACAGGAGGAGCGGGCGAGCCGGGCATGACACATTTGTTTAATTAAATTAATTAATTAAGTGAGCTGGTGGCAGAATTTAACAAATACATGGAATGGCTGGGGTGCCCCTGAGGAGAGGTTTAGGATCCAAAGCGTGGTTCATCTAGCGATCCAACAAGGCATCAGTAACTTTATGGAGAAAAGAAGAAATTCTTGTTAGTTTTTATTGTGTCACTTTTAATTTGCATATATTTTTATGATAATTGTGTTTTTGTTCTGAGCAAATATACACAACCCAATTAAATAGCATTAAACGTTTTCTTTGATGGCCCAAGACTTTTGTATAGTACCATATTTTTTCAGAATCAAGAGACAATTTAATAAAAACCAGTCTTACCTTCACAAGATAACGATTATTAAACATTAACCAGCAGGTGGCAGCAAAGCACTTGTGAATAAGTGGCCAATACGTGGTTGTACAGGTTGCCAGCAGATAATCATCCCCTCTGTTTAACTGACTCTCATGCTATGACTGTACAGACTGAGCAGGGCCGAGTGAGAGAGGCCTCACTGCAGTTAGCATAACTGTTTATTTTACAGCTCGTCTGACTCATTCTGCTCCACGAAGGTCATCTCCTCTGCCAGCTTCCTCTGATCCAGGGAGACCCTCTGCTTCTCTCTGATTGGTTCCCGCTTTCTACAGGAGGTCCAGTGCAGCTGAATGGTGATGATGGTGCAAATCAGGTAAAACACACCAGTCCCAGCTTTCAGTACAGCATCTAGAACCTGCTCCCACCTGTGAGACATATAATACACCAGTGTGTCTGTCAGTCACACATATCACATTTAAACCTGAAGAACAAAACAGTGAATCTATTCTGACTGAAGTAAGTAAGACTAAGAAAAGGTCACTCTTGAAACTGAAATATAAATTATGAAAGATATTCTACAGAGAAAATGATTAGATGGAGAACAATGAATTAGTGTTCACATCCCAGGGCACTGATAGTGAACAGGTGAGATAAATGATTTTATTAACATATTTTAATGTATCTATTGTATCAGGGTGGCATGGTGGTGCAGTGGTTTGCACTGTCGCCTCACTCCTCTGGCACGTGTACTCAAGTCTTCGCTGGAGTTCCGTGTGTATGGAGTTTGCATGCTCCCCCTGTGTCATTGTGGGGTTTCCTCCAGGGACTCTGATTTCCCCCCACAGTCCAAAAACATGCTGAGGCTAATTGGAGTTGTCAAATTGCCGGTAGGTGTGCTTGTGCGAGGGAATGGAGTGTGAGCGTGTCCTGCAATGGGTTGGCACCCTGTCATGGGACGTTCCCTGCCTTGCGCCCATAGGGACCCTGAGTTAGACAAGCAGTTTCAGACAATGGATGGATGCAGCACTGGAACAGATATTACAGAGTACAACTGTAACACTGGTCTACGCTGCAATGAAAAACCACCTACAGACATGTTAGTCAGTCTGCACACCATTAGTAACAATTCATCCTCACAAAGATGAAAAAATGCCTGAATTATGTTGCAAGCTACATGGATTTGTCTGGATTTGTATACATAACAAGTGACTGGCTGTATGTCTGTGGAAAATGCTGTGATTTTTGTCATATTACAGACTGATCATAAACTAGAAGACACACATTCAATATTAAAGACACCAATTAGCCTGACTGTGCGTTTTTGGATTGTTGGAGGAAACCCACACAGCATGTGGAGAACATGCAGACTCCACACAGACAGAGCAGAAGCCAGATTCAAACCCCTAAACATGGAGGCGTGAAGCAACAGCGCCGCCTACTGGACCACCGTGCCACTATCATTGAAACAATAATCCCAATAAATAACTCTGTTTCACAACAGCTGATAAATAGGGGATTATCCCCACAAAGAAGCACAAACCCCTTCGTGAGTGAAACTGCTGGGTTGATTAGTATGTATCTATTTATATTCAAGCATAAATAATTCACAGGCAGATTTAAATCAATTACTTATGTTTAACAGTAATATGAACTGGAATCTGCAGGATTCCACAACCAGCCACCAATACCAGCCAGTGTCCTTCCTCTCCAGCCCACTCATTGTCACAATGAAGGTTTTATTTTCTGTGTCATCCCTGATCAGGACAGGCCTCCCATGCAAACTCACTGATCTCTCTGATGCACAGGAGCCCCCAATCTTACACCACATCCTTTGTCTTTTGTTGTTTCCATAGTAACACTGACACTGTCTCCATCCACACCCGTCACCTCCTGTTTGTCCACTGACAGCCCTGGAGGACTTCAACACACAGGTAAAACACTCAACGATTTCCACAGCAATGAAATGTTTTTGAATATCAGCCCATTACAACATACATACTGTATGTAAATGTTTGGCCAACCCCTGACATTTTTTAACATATTGCTTATCATATTTAACCTCATGAAGTCGCCCGATTTAGCTGACACTGTTACTTCTTCCAAGTCTCGTTTATCATATTGAATTAAATTAAAATGCAGATTTTTAAAATATTTAAACATTTTTCCATCAGTGTTTGTGTTAAGGTCCTTCCTTTTTGACTCAGTGACATGTTACATACTGTGCATCTCATTGGCTACAGTCTGCAGTACAGACATCTTACCATCAGTGACTGACAGATTAACCTGATCAGAGAGGCTCCACTGATCTTCACACCACACCAGTACCGATCGGAATCCTCAGCTGTCAGATTGTTGATGGTCACAGTGAAGACTCGCTGGTCAGGATCATCTCTGACTCACACTTTACCCTCCTGTGGAGAGTCAGTGTGTACTATGGGAGTACATGACCTCACATTATACCCTCTGCACCAGTACGGGACTCCACTCCAACAACCGCTGCAAACACCGCGCCTCCCTGAGAGCCATCACCCATCAGCTCATCAGCCACTGCAACCAACTGCAAAGACCTCCCTCTTTCCTGCATCCAAGTAAACCAACTTCCTTTCCTTTCTAACAACCTAAACTGTCCTATTCACCTGCTATATTCCTTTAGGTTTATATTCCTACAAACTGCTTGCTTTGCAGAACAGTTTTTCCCTTTTTAGGTTAATCATTTTAAATCTGGTCACTGCATTTTCATGATTACATCGTTTGTGTCTTTTCCGTTATTTCATGTTTATTGTTTGTTAGGTATAATGTCTGTCTTATGTTAGTTGTAGGAATAAAAGTATGTCTTTTTACACAACTTCAGCCTCCGTCATTGAGTGCTCACAATAGTCCCTGCCTCTGCGATCTGGCTACTACGCTCTGAAACCTCAAACTCGCCTGAAATATCGCGAGACTCTCTCTCATTGGCCGTGAGGGGAGCTTCGCTACCGATCGTTTACATTACCTGGTGACCCAACTCGCTGGACGAGCCTACTAACCCAGGTTATTAAGCGATACGGGTTATTAATGAATCCCATTTAAGTCTCACATTAACAGACTCACTGGGATTTGCATTTGAGTTTGGAGGAGCCGACCATTCGGCATAACAATTGGTTACTAATCAGCATCAAATAATAATTAATTAAAAGTTAATTAATTTCAAAACATATTGGTGGAGATATTAAAATATACCTGAGCTAATAATTCCTACAGCTGTCAGATTGTTGATGGTCACAGTGAAGACTCGCTGGTCAGGATCATCTCTGACTCACACTTTACCCTCCAGTGGAGAGTCAGTGTGTACTATGGGAGTACATGACCTCACATTATACCCTCTGCACCAGTATTTCACATGAGTTTTATATCTGTCACCATAGGAACATGGGATTGTTACAGATCATCCTCTCTGTACACAGGCCCATTTCACTGTAGACACACTGTCAGCACCTGTGGGGAAAATAATTAACTGAATAAGGATTTTCCATCTTATGACATCTCTAAGTAATTATGCTTGGTTTGTGTAATACTTAGATTAGGTCATGTGTAATTAACAGAACAGTGATGATGTATAAAAGTCAAAGACCATCATTTTACTATAAGAACAAGGAAAACAAAACTAGTGTCTGATCTTGGGAAGGGCTTCAGCAGGATGTGGGGTCGGGAATCTGAGCCTGGCAGTGTGTTCTAGGGTCTGAGAGGAAAACCAGGACCTTAAATCCCTAGTAAAAGGCCTAGATGAGGGTTTCCGGTAATGGCGGCTTGCTGAGAAGACGTGCCCACTTCTGCTCCGCTATGTTTCTGTAAAATCCTGAATAATACTCGTTTATTGGACGTTGAACAAGACCAGTAGTGATGCCTCTCTCGCAAAAGAAACTTGGTAAAAACATTAGTAGACCGACTCAGTCGAAATTGTCTAATTTCACTTCTAAGTCGAGCTCCGAGGCTAGCTGTGAAGCTAATGTTAGTGGTGAAGATAGCGAGAATAATACCAACACCTGTCAGGTGATGGAGGAGAAAATTGACAAGCCAAATGAGAGGGGAAAGACGGTCGAAAGCTGAGACGCAGTACTGGCGGCTATTGCAAACTTGAAATCGGATTTTTCCTCCAAACTGGACGGTATTTTGTCAGCAATAGAGACTGTGAGGAAGGATGTTAATGAGTGTGCTAAGCGGGTCGGTGAGGCGGAGGCCCGGATATCTGCAGCAGAAGATAGTATCACCACCTTGGAAGCAAAGGCACAGACTCTTGAAAATAACAACAAAGATCTCGAAGACAAAGTGCTGGATCTGGAGGCCAGATCGCGACGTTCTAACTTGAGACTTGTTAACCTGCCCAAGGGCGCGGAAGGAGAGGACGCGTGCGTCTTCTTGGAAAACTGGCTGCCGGAGGCTCTGAACTTGGCACCGCTACATACCGCTCTGACGCTGGAGAGAGCTCATCGGATCGGCCAGAAGAATACGTCAAACACCGCTGCACCGAGGACAATGATCATGAAGTTCCTAAATTACAAGGAAAAAATGACCGTGATAAGAGCTGCCAGGGCAAAGGGACAGATTCTTTTCAAGAACCGTCCGGTGAGATTTTATGAGGACCTGGCGACCGGTGTACACAGAAAACAGAAAGAGTTTAACGCCGTGAGACAACAGCTTCGCTCCATGGGGATCCGGTACGGCATGATTCCTCCCGCGCGACTGATAGTGACATACAACGGAAAGTCTCGCATCTTTAACCAGCCAGGTGAAGCGGAGAATTTTGTGAAGGCTCTGAGGTCAGAAAGTGGACTGGGTTGAGAATGTAATCATTGACATGCTGTGTGTTGGCATGAAGGAATAATTACTGAGCTTTAAGTTTTAAAAAAAGAGTGAGAGAGAAAGGCCAATTTGTTATATTTGTTTATCGGTCCAGAGGCTTACAGCTACTATTAGTAGCCTAATTTTCTTAATGTATCCAATAACGAGTTTTTCTGTTTATGTAGCGGGGTGGGGTAGGGGGGAAAGGTGTTTAGGCATAGTCGGTTGATCCTCACTTTTGGGTGGAACAACCTTTAGCTGTTAGACAGGTACCAGTATATATAGGGGGAGGGAAATGGGTACCAAAGTTCAAGTTAAAGGGGTATGTTCAATACTTATTGTTGTGGGTGTAGTTTTTGACATTCAGATGTTATTTGTTTCTCTATCCTTTAATATTTCAAATGTGTTGGGAAGCTCATTTAGTGCTGTGTGTTATGTCTGGTGGAATAAGAATTAAAATTTCTTCTTGGAACTGCAGAGGACTACAAAAACTGGAGAAGGTAAAACAAGTAATGACTAGGGTGAAATCTATGCACTCTGATATCATGCTACTTCAGGAAACACACCTGTTGTCTAGTCAAGAGGCGAAGATTAGGAGGAGGTGGCAGGGCAGTATATATTCTGCACCCTTCACCTCTCAGGCAAGAGGTGTTATGATTTTGATCCACAAATCTATACCATTCCATGTGACAAGGGTTATTAAAGACAAGGCGGGGAGATATATTATTTTACAGGGCACACTTATTACGGAAAAAATAATCCTGATAAATATCTATGCTCCAAACATTGACGACCCAAAGTTTTTTCATAATCTTTTTTTGACAGCATCATCTCTGTCTGGTAGCTTTATTATAGGAGGGGATTTTAATTGTACATTGAATCCAGAATTGGATAGGAGCTCAGGTATTGATTTCTCGCATCCTAAAAGTAGACAAACTATTCAACATTTTATGAAAGAACTTGATCTGAGGGATATTTGGAGGGATATGAACCCCAAGGTCTTAAAATACTCCTGCTACTCAAATACACTTTTTTTTTTTTTTTTTTTTTAGTTTCTGGCAATATGAGGTACAAAATAAAGGATTGTCACTACGATAGCATTTTAATATCTGACCATTCGCCAAACTCATTAATATATGAAGATTTAAGACTAAAAAGAGATCCCCCTAGATGGAGATTTAAACAAAAATAGACAATCAAATAAATATTTATTTTGAAACTAATACGGATTAAACGTCACCCTGCACAAGGTGGGAAGCATTTATGGCCTACGTAAGAGGTCAGATTATTAGTTTTACAAGTTATAGAGCAAACCAAACTTATAAGAAAACAAAAAAGTTGGAGGCGGAGATTGAGCTGCTTGAGGGAGAATACTTTCAAACCTTTTGTCCAAGAGTCCATCAAAAGCTTTTATTACTAAGAACACAGTATAACGAACTTTCTGCTTCTAAAGCAGCCTCACATCTTTTGCGTCTTAAACAATCATTCTATGACCAAGGGGAAAAGCCCGGGAAATTATTAGCCTGGCGCCTCCGACAATTACAAAATGAGAAAAACATTACTTCAGTTGTAAACAGTGATGGACAGATCATTGTTGACCCTCTAGGAATTAATGAAACTTTTAAGTTTTTTTTATGAAAAACTATACAGCTCAGACATAACACATATGGGACAAGAGCAAAATCTCTTCTTAGATACCCTTCAGATACCTAGCATTTCAGAACTAATAAGTGCAGACCTTAATACACCTATAACAAAGGAGGAAATATCTATAGCAATAGATCATTTGAAAACAGGTAAAACCCCAGGCCCAGATGGGCTGCCGACAGAAATTTATAGGAAATTTAAAACTAAATTGCTGTCCCCTCTTTTTGACATGTTCGCGGATTCATTTGAGAAGGGAATCCTTCCGGCTTCATTAAGAAGAGCTCTGATAACTTTACTACCCAAACCAGGTAAACCGTGCAATAAATGTGGAAACCTAAGACCAATAAGTCTTCTTAATGTGGATTTAAAGATACTTTGTAAAATTTTGGCTCGAAGACTGGAGAGATTCTTACCTGATCTAATTCCCTGTGACCAGAATGGGTTTATTGCAGGTAGACAGGGATTTCATAATGTGAGACGAGTGTTGGATATTCTTCATAATCAGGAAGGAAAAACAGACAATGCTTTACTATCACTGGATGCCAAAAAGGCCTTTGATAGAGTTGAGTGGCCCTACTTATTTGAAATATTAAAAAGATTTGGCTGTGGGGATAATTTCTGTCGGTGGATTAGACTTCTATATAATGAACCATATGCTGAAATACTGACAAATGGAATTATATCTAAACCATTTGAAATTAAACGGGGATGTAGGCAAGGGTGCCCTTTGTCCCCCTTATTGTTTATTTTAGCAATTGAACCGTTTGCCATTGCGGTGCGGTCTCATAAAAACATAACTGGTTTATCAGTAAATCAACAGGAACATAGAATTGCTTTATTTGCAGATGATGTCATCCTTTTTTTGGAAAAACTGAAAGATTCTATCCCAGCCTTGTTGGATTTATTACACACATTTGGACGGATATCAGGATATAAAGTGAACAAAGAAAAATCTTCATTAATGATACTTAACTCAGAAGAGAGAAGAAGTGCCGGAAATTCTTTCCAATTCAAAATGGTAGACTGTTTTACCTATCTCGGGATTAGGATAGTGCCATGTTTGAGAGACATTGTTGGAGCTAACTACACCCCTATGATAAATTCCATCATCTCATCTGTAGATAGATGGAAACCCTTGCCCTTGTCACTTATAGCAAGAATTAATGTTCTTAAACTAAACATAATGCCCAAACTTCTGTACTTGTTCCAGAACATTCCATTGTCACCTCCTGCTAATTTATTCTCACACCTGAAAACAATTTTTGTACGTTTTTTGTGGAATAATAGACGACCGAGGCTGCGTTTATCACTCTTGTACTTACCGTATGAAAGAGGAGGCCTCAAATGTCCCAATCCACTTTGGTACTATTGGGCAGCTCAATTGAGGACTATGATGTATTATTTTACAGATAAATCCCTCCCGCCTTGGATGAATATTGAAAACTGCTCGGTACCTCTTCCCCTTCCCCAATACCTATATTCAGCAAAAGTCAAAATGTTGAAAAAAAAGACAAAAAATCCTATAGTCAGAAATATGATTATAATCTGGTATCAGGTTAAGAAATATCTGGGTGAATCCACCTCTCTCGCACGCTTCAGCCCAATATGGGGTAATCATTTTTTCCCTCCAGGCAGAGCAGACCCTGGTTTTAGGAAGTGGGCTGACAAAGGTTTAAAGACAATAGGGGACCTCATGGGATCGGAGGATGAGACTTTGATGTCATTTGAGGAGTTGATTGCCAAGTATGATATTCCATGCAAACATCGATTTAAATATCTACAAATGAGAAACTTTATTAGATTATCTCAATTTCAATGCTTGTCAATCCCTCCGTTATCCACATTGGAAACAGAAATGAAAAAAGATTGCTTTGGAAAGGGAATAATCTCCAAACTATATAATATATTAGTAGAGGGTTCCCCTGAATCTTCTTTAGGGAAACTTAATGCCTGGAGGGAAGACTTACAGGAGGACTTATCCTCCGAAGACTGGGAGGAGGCATGTGCTGAAGCACAAACACAAACTACCAGTACCCGTCTTAAAGTACTGCAATATAATTGGCTAATGAGGACATATGTGACTCCAGAAAAGCTTAATAAGTATAATGGTGATAGCCCAGACTTGTGTTTCAGGTGTGGAGAGGAGAAAGGGACATTCTTCCACTGTATCTGGGAATGCAATAAAGTACAATTGTTTTGGAAAGAGATCAAACAAGCTCTGGATACTATATTGGGTATACAATTAGATCTTGACCCTAAACTATTTATTTTAGGTTTATATCCTTTATGGACATCTTATGTCTAGAAAGATAATTACCGCCATGGACTTATGTCTACTGTTAGCAAAAAGAGTCATAGCACTCTCATGGAGGAAGACCAGTAAACCAAAACTCATTAACTGGATAAAGGAACTGTCCACAACTTTACCTATGGAGAAAATTACTTACATTGTCAAGGGAAAACTGTCACTTTTTCAAAACATTTGGGGTCCCTTTATGCAATATATGGAAAATGTGGATCTTAGTAGTATTGTGAATGAGGCAGATGAGATGTAATTGATGTCGGCCCTCTGCAGCTTCCTAAACTAAATAAATTTGAGTTTGTAATTTTGAACAATACAGAACAGTACAATTGAGGTGGAGTTGAGCAACCCTTGGAAAATAGAGAAACTTATTTGTTGTTGGGGTTTTTTATTTATTTATTTATTTATTTATTTTTTATGTTTTTTGGGGTTTTTTTTGGGCTTTGTGTTTTTCTTTTATTTGATTAAGTTATTATTTACAGGTCATATTTTGTACTTCCACCTAAATATTTTTCTATCATCTTTTAAATGTCTGATTTGCAAGGAAGGTTGATTGATTGTTATACAATAATTTAGTTGCCTTGGATGCTCCTTTCGATGTGGAAGCACTCAAACTTCTGTAATTTCTGTATTTTTTAAAATTTTAATAAAGATATTGTTGGAAAAAAAAGGCCTAGATGAGGTGAATGAATGGGCTTGTCACTGTGTGGGATGGCCACACCCCTTCAGTACTATGGCCTTATTTGTAAACATATCCAGTCCTGTGATACAGGCCCTCTCATATTCCCTCTATACATGCTTCCTTTGGGCTCTATTTGTGAACGTTATTATGTAAAATATCATTGCTATGCTGGTGATACGTAGCTCTATCTGCCATTAAAACCTGGTGACTGCTGCTCTCTGGTGGCCCTTTCTAACTGTCTGGAGGATATTAAGAACAGGACAGCAATGACTTTCGTCCAGATTAATGAAAACAAGACAGAGGTAATGAGTTTTGGTCACTGTTCATGATCTCAGAGAACAATTAGGGCCTCATTCAGAAAACTTCCAGTCACATACTAAAAATCTTGGTGTCATCTTTGATTCATCACTGAGTTTGATAAACAAATAAATGCTGTTGTGAAGGGGTGTTTCTGTCAGCTGAGTTCAATAGCCTGGCTTAAACCACACCTTTCAGCCAAAGACCTGGAGAGTTACTCCTGCTTTTATCCTGATTGGGTTACTGCCGTTCTCTGTACCCAGGTTTACCAGAAGCATCTTTATTCTGACTACACCTTGTTCAAAACGGTGCTACCAGGCTCTCAACAAAAAATAGACACCAAATTTCCCCTGTGTTGGCTGCATTGCATTGGCTACCTGTTAAGTTTTGAGAATTTCTGAGAATACAGTTTAAAGATTTCTTATTTCTTTCTAAGGCGATACATGGCATAGGTCCCCAGTCCGTCTCGGAGCTAATTCAGCCTTACACCGCTTCTTATTAGATGCATCTCTGTACTGACCCTGCACACACAGGAACACATTTTATTTATCTATTTAATCAGACTATTCTGCTTTGCACATCATGTATTTAACATTTATAGTGATTTTATATTTATTACTAGATTATTGTATAACTTTTGCACTGTTTTTTGAACTTGGTTGTTGCTTAGTCTTGTTTTTCCATGGAGCACCATTATACCAAACAGAATTCCTTGTAGGGTCAACCTACTTGGCAATAAACCACAGTCTGATTCTGATTATTTTTTGTGTAACATTGTGTAACATTGGCCAATGTCTCTACTTTTACTATATATTTATATTATTTTGACCTACAGCACTTTGGCACAACATAGATTGTTTTTAAATGTTCTATAGAAATAAAAATAATTCAACTTGATATAGAAACGTATTTCAAGTCATCCATCTTGCCGAGATGGGGGTTGCGCTGTGACCCCTGGTGGACAAATTATGCAGCAACAGCACTCATATCATGGTTGAAAGTTCTGTCTTCAGTCTCTCTGTTTCTTTTTAGTTATCATTAATTGGCCATTATAAACCAAATGCTGATAGCGATTTATCACAGACTCCTGCATTAATGAATTAAAATATTCATGATGAATAAAGAAGATGAATTGGCGCTAATGTGTATTTTTACTGTGTTATTGATAAGATAAATATTACAGTACACGGATCGCTCTGGTGTCTCAGAAATTGTCTCCATTTTTTCATACCAATTTATCATTAGTACAGTAGTGCTTGCAGTTCACAAATGCTTTGGCCTACAAACAATTTGGTTCGCAAAAACTAAATTTGGTCAATGAACAAACTCGACCAGATTCCTTTTTTTATACTAGTGTAACACCGGCGGGGCGCATATCCCAGCATGCCCCGCGTACAATTGTAAATAGAAGGACCACGACAGGCACCCAACAAGCACCGAACCCAAATACACAGATGGGAAACACAATGTTGTCAGAAGCTGAACTGCGAAATGCAGATGCAGTGATAGATTTACACAAACTAAATACACGTTAGGAGCGGACAGGGTATACACACAAGACATGGGCAAAGTGTAAAGTGAGGTAGACCTTCAACAGCACGTCAGTCCATTGCAGGGCAATGGAAGCTGGAGAAATGCCATGTGAACAGCAGAAATGTGGTCATACAGGATGTGAGGGTGAGACTGTGTGCTGTATACAGAGGGTCTGACCTCACGGCTTTGTTTCAGTCTTTAGTATTGTGATGACATTGTGATAGCCCAGTGATAACTATACTGGATGGGTGGTACCCCTTCAAAGAGCAAGGGGAGATGGGATACCATTGTGGTATGCAAGCAGGTCCTCAGGGTTGTCACACATGTTTTTCTGAGGTGTACACTGCTGGTTGCTTGAGCCCCTGGATGAGACACTGGTCAGTGCCCTGCAGAATCGCTGTGGGCAGTGTGAGGACTTCTGCCCTCTCAGTTAAACAATAGGTGCAGGGACTGAGTCAAATGAGTCTCTCTGCATCCTGCTTAATGATATCAAGGGGTTGTGTAGGCGTGTCTGTGCTCACATGGCTCTATCAGTACAGAGTGAACTGGCCAGGGATCAGTTTATCTAGACACTTAACCCCAGATAGCTCACATTCAGACACAGCCAACCCCTCTGCGTCCCTAGACGAGGCCCTGGAACTGGCTTTGGAGAGAGAAATTGTGGGCAGCAAGGTGGCGGGGAACGAGGCGGGAGAAATCAACCAAGCTGTAAACGCCAAAGGGCTTGGAGGACCCAGGCCCTCAGGTTTACTTCCTGGAGGCAGACTGCCTGTAGGCTGACAGGCAGCAGCACCCCCCCCCACCCCTCAATCCTCAGACAGTGTCCCAAGTTCACCGCCACCCAGGGTTCCGCCAAGGGCACGCATAGCCGGGAAGATGTGGGCCAACTAGGTTAATTTCCGGAACTTCCTTGTTGACACCGGGGAGGTGGCCCTGCTGCCACCTGCTGCAGAGGTTGTGACTACGGATTGGACTCACAGAGGCAACTTCTGTCACATACCCACCATAGTGATGTGAGTCGCATGTACTGCCCTAGTCCATACAGGTTCCACTGCAACCCTGGTGAGACCAGACACTGTCTAGAACTGACATTGGTGCAGGTGAGAACAATGACTGGTGACCTGGCCCCTTTAAGAGGGACGGGGTTGTTCCCTTTTGACATGGGGGGTTTAGTTGTGAATAGTAACTATGGGGATGGCTGACATGCTCGATCCCTCCATCCTGGGCCTGAATTTCCCCCGGAGCACGGCATGTGTGCTGGACTTTGGGCACAACATGCTGAGATTCCCTGCGGTCCATGTGTACAGTGGGGCCGCTGGCCCCGCAGCCTCTGCAGCTGACTGCCCACCCCTTACTGCCACTGGGCCTGTACCTCCACATCAGCTAGAGATCCCTTCCTCTGCTACAGTCACATGGGCCCCTGAGCCCACATGTGTCCCCTCCAGTGTAGCGCTGCAGCCTCACTCACTTCACTGGAGTCTAACGGGGTTTACCAGAGCGACTTACCAGAAGCTGCCATTGGAGGAGCCCATGATGACCACACGGTTGCCCTTGTGCCACTGCAATCCCACTGCCCTGGTCCTCTACCTCACACCATTGATCCCCTGCCCCACCCATACGGTTGTGTGCCTCTTCAGGTTTGCAGCCTCCTCCTGCACTGAGCGGCCATTTCAGAAGTTTAATTATTTAATTATACAGTAATACACACGTTTTCAACCATTAAAAACATTATCCAGACTTAAAGTCACTTGAATAAAAATATTTAAAAACTTGTTAGCATTTCAATATAGTATCTGGTTGGACTGTGTACTTCCTCTTTGTTTACATGGATAACATAACACTCACAGCACAAAGTATGCTGTCCTCAGCATTCGTATCTCCGCAACATTCCAAAGATCCATCATAGGCCTTTAGTCTAAAAACAAGCTAATATGGTCACTGAGAACCTTTGCGTCCATTGATTTCCATCAGCTGTGTTTGGAACGTTCGAAAGAATTTCTGAGGCTACTGAACAGAGCCAGGGTTGTCAGCTCTCACCCATCTGGTGTGACACTCACACCTTCAGACTCTCACGCTCACGCAAGAAATCTTATTAAATCTTAGGGCAAATCTATATTATTTCATTATAAACCTAAAATTCGCTATATCAAAAGCACTGGGGTACTTTGAAAACCCTGCAAACTATTTACAAAGTAATAAAACTGTTACGTACATGTAAATCTGTGTGCATACTTGTTTCAAACTGAAAATCTTATGCCAGCCAGCTAAACAAATTAGACAACCCTGCTACAGGCCGCTCTGTTCAGTTTTCGCTGAATGCTAAGGGTTCCCAGGCAAGCTACTGACCCTCCAAATTTCACAGACCTCTCGGCCACCCAGTAATCTGTAACTTTAGTGCTGAAAGCTTGACAGTGAGTGTATCATGTGAGGCAGCTGTGGAAATACAGACTCTCCTCTGTGCCTCAAAAAACTTTCTACAGCGGCAATGTGGGATCTGTGCTCTCCGGGAGCATAACTGCTCGGTACGGCAGCTCCAGCTCTGAGGGCCGCCGAGTCCCGCTGAGGGTGATACCATGCGCCCAGAGAATCACCAGGACAGAACTGCCGCCCTGCATAAGTCCCCGGGGCCTTATGGCCGGGACTGAGAAGCCGAGGAGAAGCTTCTACCCCCAGGCCAGTAGGATCATTAACATCACAGATTAAAAGCTAAAATATGCTATAACTACAATCTGTACTTTAAACATTTCTACATATTTTTTATACATTTTCATCTTTACTTTTTATATACCTTTTATTGTTATATTTTCTTATTATCTTTCTGTAGTTTCAGTTAATTCACGTTGTTTAATTTTGATGTCCTTTTACTAGTGTGTTTATTACACCGACTGGAGTAACGACAATTTCATTTCGCTGCCAGTGTACCACTACATTTGTACGACAAATAAAAATCTTGAATTTATTGTGTTACCCCCATCACATTATTTAATGTGTTCCTCATGAATTTCATTGTTTTCCTCAAAATAAACACGTATTCTAATTTTGGTTCTTGCAACACATTTCCAAAAAAGTTGGGACAGGAGCGATTTAGGGCCAGTAGTGAGGTAAATTGGTTAAATAATGATGTGATTTGAAACAAGTGATGTCAACAGGTGATTGTAATTATGATTTGGTACAAAAGCAGCACAAATACGTGAGAAAATTATTGAAATGTTTAAAAACAATGTTCCTCAAAGAACGACAGGAAGAGATTTGGATATTTCACTTTCATCAGTGCATACCATAATTAAAAGATTGAAGGAATCTGAAGCAATTTCAGTGCGTAAAGGACAAGGAAGCAAGCCTAAGTTGAACTACCGTGATCTCCGATCCCTCAGCATCCCACTGCATCAAGAATCGTCATTCATCTATAAGCGATATGACCACATATGACTACTTTGGCAAACCTTTGTCAAGTACCACAATACGTAGTTACATCCACAAATGCCAGTTAAAATTGTACTGTGCCGAAAGCAAGCCCCATCTTAACAGTGTCCAGAAGCGCCGTCGGCTTCTCTGGGCTCAGAACGCATCTGAGTTGGACCATCACACAGTGAAAACGTGTACTGTGGTCAGATGAATCAGTATTTCAGGTATTTTTTGTGAGAAATGGATGCCGTGTGCTCCAGACCAAAGAAGAAAAGGATCACCCAGACTGTTACCAGCAATAAGTCCAAAAGCCAGGGTCTGTCATGGTATGGGGTTGTGTCAGTGCCCTTGGCAAAGGTAACTTGCAGTTCTGTGATGGCACCATTAATGCTGAAAAGTACATAGAGATTTTGGAGCACAATATGTTACCTTCAAGAAGACATTTTTTCCAGGGACGCCCATGCATTTTTCAACAAACAATGCGAAACCACATTCTGCACACATTACAAAGTCCTGGCTGAGGAAGAGGGTATGGGTACTTGACTGCCTGCAGTCCCGACCTGTCTCCAATAGAGAATGTGTGGTTCATTTTGAAGCGCAATATGTGACAACGAAGACCCCATACTGTTGTCCGCTTTAAGACTTGTTTGCAGGAAGAATGGGACAAAATTACACCTGAAACACTACATCACTTGGTGTCTTCAGTCCCTAAATGTCTTTTAAGTGTTGTGAAAAGGAATGGCGACATTACAAAGTACTAAATGCTTTACTGTCCCAACTTTTTTTGAAATGTGTTCTAAGAACCAAAATTGGAATACGTGTTTGAAAAAGAACAATGAAATTCACGAGGAACACATTAAATAATGTGCTGTTGTATTGTTTTCAATGTAATACAGGTCAAAGATAATTTAACAAAGTGCTGTTTTCAGTTTGATTTTCATTTTACATACCATCCCAACTTTTTCTGATTTGGGGTTGTAAAATGTGAACACAAAAGCTTTTTTTGTGTGAACATTATAAAACAGATTAATTCGTATTAAACAATTTCAAAGACATAGACATCTAATATTGTTGTTATTTTTATTTTTTGTAACTTCTGTCGGTGCTGTGCTCTTGGAATCCGAATTTCCCAGAGGAATCTACCCGAGGGATTAATAAAGTTTTCTATCTATCTATCTATCTATCTAATATGTGTGTGTCTGTGAGAGAGAGCATTTCAATTAATGCCTATAGTTCAATATTTGTTATATGTGCTGAATTTCATGGTCATCATTTTGGAAAAAAAGCTACCTAAACCATACGGGACTTAGAAATGGGTTAAAACTGACAGGACGATACCAGATATCAAATTGTATAGTTAGGATGAATGTACTGTTAAACATCAGCACCATTGGAGGAGTCATGCATGGTGAGGCAGGGGGATATCTGTACATTAATGGGCGATGCATTACTGGGGATCTTTGGCGCCACCTTTTGACCAGTTACAGTCGTCATCAACATTAAAAAAACATTTCCATTTCCACTGCGTGAAAAAACAAATTGCACCCTATTTATAGAGTGGGAGACTACTTTTTGCAAGGATTTATATCTCCTGAAATTGCTTCTTCACAGATAAGCACCAGAATGTTCTTTTCCCAGATGGTAGTAGGGACAAAATCTCCTACCACTGATAATTCTGACCATACACAAATTTTTATTTTTCTGCGTCTTGCGATTTTACCGTATCAAAAATAACCAGTAAATCCTATTATTATCCTGCTACCCCCACTCTACCAAAACTCATGAAATGATATGATACATTTGGAGGAGGAAGATTTCTAATTGATCCTTTATACCCACCAACCAGACCAGTATAAGAAGCTGTATGATGTAAAGCCTCTTTAAATGGGAACAGACTACTTCCGTTTATTGTAATAAGTATCTCATAAATTTGACTTTACACTTGTGCATGGTATTGATAGATTTTGAAAGTTAATTACTTAACACAATTCTTATTAAAATTGTTCATTATACAACCTGAATGTCTCAAGGTAGCACATTAGTACAAAAGACGCTGTATGATGTATTATTGTAGCAGTCAGATGTTATTTTAACCAATGTACAGGTTTACCTTTAATTTAATTCTACAAACATAATCAAAATCACTTGTGAAAAAGACATTTAGTCATTTACTAAGGCAGATACAACCTGTGGAAGCACAGCTAAAAGCATACCATCACCCATTATAGAGTGACCCATTGTCTTTGTAACTGAGTAATCACAACTAAGTGCAATTTACTATAATGAAACTGTACACAGAAACTGTAAAGGAAAAGGTAATTTATTATGATGAAATGCTTCCAAAATGCCCAGTGTGCTTCAGCGTTTCTCCTTTTCTCCAGTCGTCGACAGGTCCTGTGTTTATTAGGTGATCTGTGATGTAGGAGATCCTGAGAATGACTGCTGCTCCAAGGATGATTGGCAGGTGGCTTTTCCCAGGAACAGCGGGCTGGAGATGTAAAGGTGGGATGGAGAAAATAAAGTGTAGGGGAATACAGAGTACAAACAACCATAAGAAACACACGGCCCATGGCCATATGTCCACAAGACAACCACCCGCCCAACCCGAGAGGGAGCCTACGAGGGACTAAGGGGGGCCCAACCCCTGTAAAAGGAGGTCCGCATAGGGGGGACAGACAGCGAGCCCCCCAGTCCCTCCCGCAAGCCCTCCACCGAGGGAAGCGGGTCCAGGGCC
This sequence comes from Brienomyrus brachyistius, assembly GCF_023856365.1. Classification (NCBI taxonomy): domain Eukaryota; kingdom Metazoa; phylum Chordata; class Actinopteri; order Osteoglossiformes; family Mormyridae; genus Brienomyrus; species Brienomyrus brachyistius. The sequence continues at coordinate 39,406,251 of NC_064536.1, forward strand.
AAAGGGCCCCATCAACCGGGAACACTCCCCTGGCGGACGGTCCCCCCAGCCCGCTCCCCGGCAGGACGGATCACCGCCCACTGTTGCGACCCGGCACGTCCCCCCCCTCCCCGACACTGCAGGATGATCTAAGGGAGACCCATACAAACAAAGTGCAGCGGACCTGCGTCAACTGGGGAGCGGCAGACCCCCCGCCCAGCCCAGACCGAACCCTACAATTCGCCTAGAAGGGCTCAGAGCATCCCTAGATACCCCGGACCGCCTGCCAGGGCCCCACCACGGCGCAGCAGAGCCAAGGACCACCCAGCCCGCAGCCCACAAGAGGAGACGGCCCACACCGGCCAGGGCCGTCTTCTACCTGCCGGGCCACCCCACACGCGCAGGGCCAGAGACAGAGAGTTAGGGGGGACCTCTCAGCCCCCACTGATTCCCCGTCCCATGTTAATGTGAAGTGTGCATGTACATGTGTGAGAGACTTGTGTGTTTATGTCTACAATACATTAAAATTAGTGGGTGCAGTTCGAGTATGAGGGCCCCACCACTGGCAGATGGCAGAGTCCCCCATCCCCCTCCCTGCACCCCAAGGCCCTAATGTAGCATGGACTGTGTATATAACTAAAGTGCAAAAAGCAGGTGAACAGTCGAGGCACGGGCACCCCACCGCTGGCAGACGGCAGAGCCCCACCTGCCTAAACCCACCTCCTCAGCCCTAGTGTCATGTGGTGTCTAATGTGCAAGTAAAACCTCCCCACTGCCCCTCAAAGCTCTAGTGTTGTATGAAATGTGGTGTCCGGCCCAGGGGAGCAATAAGGGCGTGCAGGAGTGGCCCCCCCCCGGCACCGGGGCCAGATCCCCGACTGGCCCCGATTAGTCCTCATCCCCGACCCCAGACAACCGGCAGGGGCGGCCAACCGAGGGGGTTCAGGGGCGCCACATTAACAATTGTTAATAAACATTCCACTATACATCTCAAAATTTAGCACACTTAATTCATTATCTTTGATACTGTTTCAAACATTTAATGTTCCCCAAACAGCAGCAGAAGAACCACAGCTTCATCTTCCTTGTATTTTGGCTCTTCTCTGTGTCAAGAGCTCTACAAGCTCAACTTTAATATTAATTTTCCACCACTTCTACATCTTCTATCTATACCAGACCCACATCTATCTCTACACCGCCAGTTTCCTCTCTGAAGAGTCTCAGAAACAATGCCAGCATTGCCTATCACTCTCACACCCTCACCTCCCTTACACCAGTCCGTCACACCTCCCAGTCCCCCCATAACCTCCCCAGCCTGGACAGTGGGGGGTGTCGCTGGTGAGCACTCCTCCAAACCTTTCCTCTCTCCCCAGTCGATCACCTCGTCCCACAGGTCCCAGGCTCCCCAGTGCTGGTCGTTGGTCCAGGAAACAGCTTTCGGAATTTTCATTCTGGTTAACATAATTAACTAGCCGTCTGTGATACTCTCAAAGCCAAACTAGACACTGTGTATTTTCAACGTACTCCAGACATTTGCTAAATGCTATTCACCAAGAATGCCTATGGAAAGGGATGGAGCCTTCATTGGCTGCTCGTGGCATCGAGGCTACTCCGATAGAAGCGGCCAAATTGCTAAAACTGTTTCACAACCTATACAGTAACGCTGGCGAAATCAGGACGCTGCTTCGGTACGTTATAACATCGCCATGGTAATGAACCCAGCAAACGGTTAATCTTACTTCAACAACATGGGACATTTAAAAAGTAAACGTATAGGGGCTCTTTTCAGAATAACATCTTCAGATGAAACGCATTACGACAGACCGGATGAGTAAAACCAATCATATCAACCATAAGGCTTGTTGTTTTTAAGTTTAACACAATTATTTTCTCTTACAATTTAAATATAAACAATCACATTACGAAAAATGGCCACAGCATCTACAGTTTAAGCTACTAATTTTAAATATATTTCAATTATATTTTGCGGCAATATTTGCATGAACTATATCACGACATACAATGAAATATATAATTAACTATGCTAACAAAACATAATCTGAAGAAATAGCAAGAAACATACGAAGAGATGCTTCTCACCGCTGCGCCATCGCTCTGTCAGAAAGTTTATGTTCAAACTGCACTGATTTTGTTTCTATGGAAACCAGCGAAATTTTTCATTGGTCGAAAGGATGAAGATATGTACTGACGCAATTTTCAACGAATGAAAACGAGAATTAATTGTCAGGGCGGGACGAATTTGAAGGTGAACCAATCAATAGTAGTATGTTTAGCTCGTGCTTGTTTTGGCTGAGCGTGATTGGATTTGTTGATCTAACCGCCTTCAAGCCCGTAAACCATGTATCTACTTGTCAATGGGAAACCACGCAGTTCTGTCTATAAATACTGACTGTAATTTTATTATGACATTATGTCTTTGCTACGCAGTATTACGGTAATGCGTAATACCGCGATGTTTGGGGTGCCCCGCTGTTTTTTTTCCATAGCTGACGAACGCAATTAGCATTTTAGCCACGTTGGTAGGTACGCTTTTGAGAAAGAACACTATAGTTCTTGTTATTCACATTCTGTGTCCTGGTGTTTTTAATTTCTCATAATGTGAACAATGATATGTCATATACAAGTTTTTTGAGAGACTAAATTTTGGTTTGATTTATAATTTATTTAATGGTAAATAAAGTTCTTATATAGCCATTTTAGAATTAGTGCAGTCTTTCGTTTAGAATTAGTGCAATATTCTTAAAAACTGCATGTTCAAACCAAACGCCATGCCATAATAACTGCTTTACAGATATTTCATTCAGGAATCTATGGAGGGTATACTGTAGGTAGGCCTGTTTGTGTGTGTGTGTGCGCGCGTTTGGGTGGGTGGTTATGTACATAGTGCTATAAAAACATGTTATTTTGACTTTGTAGGGACATGTTTTCGGTCCCGAAAGTAAGAAGATACTGAATTTTATTAAATTCTTTGAATGCAGCCAAAGGAATAATTCAAAAACTCTTGCATTTTATTTGGTTGCTTACTGTTACTGCTTGGTAACTACTGCAATGTTTAAGGTTGCCATAGTTAGGATTGTGGTTACGCCCATACAAATGAATGGAGAATCCCCACAAAGATTCAAATACCTACTCTGTGTGTGTGTGTGGATTAGGTGTATATTACATTGTGGGGACCAAATGTCCCCCACAGTGTGACAAAAACCCCGTTATTTTGATGTTTTGGGGGGCATTTTCAGGTACTCACAAAGATCTGTAAATACAGTCAAAAAACTAAAAATGCCAAAAGTCTTGTATTTGGTTTGGTTACATATGGTTAAGGTTAGGGGTTGGTAGGGGTTAAAGTTGTCATGTTGGGATTACAGTTTTCCCCATAGAAATGAATGGAGAGTCCCCACGAAGATATAATTACACAGCTGTGTGTGTGTGTGTGTTGTGTGTGGTATCAGATCAGTCCCTGAGAGTTCAGTAGTCAGGCGCCATGTTTCTGAGTCTGGTTGTGGAGGCCTGAATGCTTTTCCAGATGCCAGAGTGAAAAGATTATGTGAGGGGTGGGTGCGGTCATCCACAATGTTGGTGGCTTTGCGGATGGAGCGTTTGATGTGAATGTCCATGATGGAGGGGAGAGAGACTCTAATAATCTTCTCAGCTATCCTCACTATCCGCTGGTCTTATGATCTGAGGCAAGGCAGTTCCCAAATCAGACCGTGATGCAGCTGCTCAGGATGCTCTCAGTAGTTCCCCAGTAAAATGTTGTGAGGATGGGAGATGGACTTTTCTCAGCTTCCGCTGAAAGTAGAGGTGCTGCTGTGCTTTCTTGACTATGGAGCCTGTGTTGAGACAAACTTGTGTGTTGTTTTTGTTTGTCACATAGTGTAAAAATTGCCTAAGGAATCAAAAATGTGGTTCCATGGGGTTCCAGACAGTGACCTTTTTTGGAGACAGTGAGACAAAATTTTATACCTAGGTGCACCAGTTATGATATTGGTCAGGTAGGCTGTGGTCTGTTAGTTGGTGACAAGTGGCTGGTGATCCATGCAACCCAAGCAGAAGTGAGCAGAACTTGTATCAGCCAAATAGACAGGAGAAAGCGGATTTTTCATTGGACTTCAGGACTCCTGAGTAACAGATAAAGACAGAGAAACAGCAAAGTTATGGAGAATCAGGAAGTAAGTGCCAGTCTGCGCAGATCTGAGGTCAGTGAGACACACATAAGGCTCCTCTGATGCTCCTCTTCATCCGCTGATGGGCCTCCAGGTGAGAATCACAAATCAAACATAATAACAACTGACACAAAGGCCTGAGGTCAGACCCTCTGTATGCAGCACACAGTGTGTCTGCAGTCTCACCCTCACATCGTGTATTATGACATTTCTGCTTTTTAGATTAAGTGCCTGTCTGAGAATAACTTCTGCATCATGCTAATTATTTAGCTGTTTCGTGCTCAAGGGCAAAAGAAAAATGAGGATTAAGTTAAATATATCAGAAATAAATTTCTAATATGACTCAAGGCCACAGTAAAGTGGACCATCACATCAAGTAAGTACAAAACAGTCTTTACTAATACGCTAAGGGTTAAAACAACATATAAGATGTGCATAATCTGACAGTATATCAGCGTGAGAGCAAGGCTGGCCCTGGAAGTGGTGTGCATGTATGCAACGGCAGAGCAAAGTTAGAGACACCCGCTAAAAACTTTCATTTCATCTCACTTACTTCTTTTCCTTCTTTTTTTCCCTCCTAATCTGTCCATCCTCTTCGGCCAGCTCACCCACTGCAATACTTTACGGGTTAAAAATGAAATAAATAAATAAAATTTTTAAAATGAAATCGATCAACATGAGAGGCCTATACAGAGTTTATAGAGCCCCTCATGGTAAAGCAAACATGTTTGGCACAGCAGCGTATTCAGACCATGATTCTGCTAAAGCTGCCTTACAGGACAAAGGGAAAAAAAAGAAGAAGGTGGGGGTCAGTGCAGCAGTGGGTAGTTCAGGTCCAGAAAGTAAAAATCCGGACCAAGATTTAGTTTCAACCAAACATCTGAGTACTCTGTGTCTGTGACACTTTACACAATTAGTTGTTTGAAACAAAGTCCTGGACTGGATTTTTACTATCTGGACCTAAACTATCCACTTCTGGATCAGTGTCATTCTTAAAGTCGTATTTCAACTTCTGGCAAAGTTCTCCCAGGAGCCCATCTCTGTTGTATGTACAGTCGGCATGTAATTCATTCCTGCCCAGATCCCTGACAAACAGTTGGAGGCAGAATTACTTGTTATCAGAGTATGTGCATTTTTACACACACCAGCAGCTGTGACAGAATAAGATATTTCTTGTATACTGCTGCCACATAGTGGACACAAAGAAGACTGCAGTCAATTCTAAAATTAGTCAGTCAACATGCTACCACCACAGACTATAATCGGGAAGTAATCAAACTTCATGGAACAATATGAATATAAACATACAGATGTAGTAAGTATATTGTGCCAAATGTATCTTCATCTTAACTACGCTGAATGGTGGAGTCCCAGAGTAAGTGATCCTCACCTGGAGGCCCATCAGTGAAGAAGAGGATGAAGACTGACACTCACTTCCTGACTCTCCTTAACCTCACTGCCTCCCTTTTTGTGGGTTTTAAATGTTTAAAAATCATCCATCTATGTTTGATTTTCATAAAGTGTTTGTGCACTGATGCATTTCCTGTCTATTTCTTGTCTGTAAAAAGGAAAACAGTTTGATGCTGCTGTTGTCCTGCTCTTACCAGGAATAAATATTTTGATTTCATCTAGAATCTTATCATTTTAGAAACATGATTTCATAGCAAAATTATTGATAGCTGGTCTTCAGAGTGAATCATTCATGCTCACAGAGTTTAAACTACAAACAAGTTAATCAAATGAATCTAGTTCTTTCCTAAACTGTTACTTCCTCATATTGCAAATGAGCAAAGTGCAGTGAAATCAGACTTATTCTGAAAAGCAGAAAAGTCGTCATACAGGATGTGAGTGTGAGACTGTGTGCTACATGCAGAGGGTCTGACCTCAGACCTTTGTTTCAGTCTATATTATGTTTTATACAGTTTTAAAATGTCACTGCAGTAGGTCCTTTTAATATCTGTGGATCAGCACAAATCAAGAGGTCTGTTAGGAAGGTGTCTGTATGACAGGGGTGGGGGTGTCCTGGGGGGGGGGGGGGGCAAAGTCAGGTGATTCACTTCATCTGGGTCTTATCAGCAGTCCTGTCAGACTGAGCTGTTTGTGTTTCTCTCAGCACCACAATGATGTTTCACACATAATGGGGTCCGTGGGCCTCCTCAGTTATATTCAGGCTTTCAAAGTTCTTCAATCATAAAAAGTCACATGGATCTGACACTCTGACACTGTTATATTAATTTGTTTAAATTCATTGAAAATACTATATATTGTATATAGTTTGGATCCGTCTGCTCTTTATCCGTTCCTCACTGGCATACCTGGGTCTCTGTACAGTGCTTTCCGGAAGCATCAGAACCATTCATAAGGGAATCTATGTGTGGCTGCCCTCTAGTGGATACACAAAATTCAGCTACTCAAGTAGCTTGACTATATTTCCCTCCTAGTTTAGTTTAGTTCCTAATTTAATCTAACTGATGAAACTGAAGGCAGAGCTGGAAATTAGTTTAGTCATGACTTCAGAAGTTACCCTGACAAGGGATTCTGTACAATCAGAGATGAAGCTGCTGGATGGGCTGGTCATCGCCTGCTTTTTCTGAATGATGTAGGTCTGGATGTAAAGTTACAAACTGCTTAATGTGCATCAATCTGTTTTATAATGTTCACACAAAAAAGTGCTTTTAATGTGTCTGCACCTTGTATCTCCCACAATGTGCTTCTGCATTTGATATCTTCTTGACTTGGGGATAAAGAGATTTAACTGGATGGATTTTACTTTTGTGAAGCACTACAGTCCAAAGCTGAACTGATTGTTCAAAGCTTTTTGGTTTTTAAGCAAAACTACTTCATTTAATTTATCTGTAACCCACTTTGCGCCTTTCTAGACTCAACAAAGCATCATTGCCAACAAAATAAGTGAGTTACAGTTAAATCAGGTAAAGAAGTTTCATTTGGAATTTACTGATCCAGGTTTTCAGCACCACGGACACCAACTAGACTTACTGTCATTTAATGGGAGTGAAAGCAGAAACCAATAGATCACACAGGGATATTTTCATTTGATGGTGTCACGATCTTGGTAAGCGAGCGCGGCGATCGTGCGGAAGGAGCAGGCAAGCAAGCGGGATACGGGGAAAACGGGGGTTTATTCAAAGGAACAGGACGGGAAACAGGCATTGACTCTCACAAACATCAATGACGGACAAGGGAAACCGGGGAGACCAGGACTTAAATACACAGGACTAATCAAAGTAACTAGACAAAGCAGGAGACGATCAGGGAAATACACGTGGGTAATCAGGGGGCGTGGCACACACGAGGAGCGGACGAGCCGGGTATGACAGAACCCCCCCCCAAAGGCGCGCTTCTCCGGGCGCGCCAAGGAAGGGGGCGACGGACGGGACGAGGCAAAACAGGACCTGAAAAACAAAACCAGAAATCAACGAGGGACAGGGAACAAGACAGACAGGCAAAACTGACACAGAGGCAGAAGCCAGGACAAGACATGACACAGGACAGGAAAGGCAGACAGACAGACAAGAAACGGGGACACGGAGGGAACAGGCGGAACAAAAGGGCCAGGAGTGAACAGAGGGAACCCAGAAGGACGAGGAGCAGAGACGGGAGGAACAAAGCAAGGGGGAGCAAAAAACGAAGGGGCAGAGACAGGCGGGACAAAGGCAGGGGCGTAGGGAGACAAGGAGGAGGAAGGAAGGGGAGCCCGAGGGAGCCCCAGCGGGCGACGGGAGGCAGCCGGAGGGGCCGCAGGCGGCCGGGAGGCCGGAGCCGGAGAGGACCTCGGAGGGGCCGAGGAGGCAGGGCGAGGGACCCGCGGAGGGGCCAGGGAGGAAGCAGGAGGGAGCACCAGGGAAGGGGACGAGGGAGCAGGAGGGGCCCACGGCGAAGGCCCGGAGGAGGGGGGAGCCGCAGCAGGCGGCGACGTCCGGTGGAGGGTCGGAGGTAGGGGCCCCGCAGGCAACCGAGGAGCCGCCGTCGGGGAGCCCCCCGGCGACCGACCAGGCACCGGAGTGGGGAGCGAGGCAGGGCGACGAGGCATCGGAGGGGGACCCGCAGGCGCCAACCGAGCCCCAGCGCAGGCGAGGCAGGGCGAGCCAGGGGGCAGGGCGGGCGGGACCCCAGCCCTGCGTCTGTGTCCCCGCCCCTTACGGGACACGGACATCACGCCCCTCGGTCGGGGCCGAGGACGCCGAGGCAAGGGCAGAGAAGTCACAGGAGCGGGGCCAGGGACAGGAGCGGGGCCAGGGACAGGGACCGGAACAGGGTCAGCAGGCGGAGGGGGCGCCTCGGGAGCTGCTGCAGCGCGGTCAGGGGGCGCCTCGGGAGCTGCTGCAGCGCGGTCAGGGGGCGCCTCGGGAGCTGCTGCAGCGCGGTCAGGGGGCGCCTCGGGAGCTGCTGCAGCGCGGTCAGGAACAGGAGCGCGGTCAGGAACAGGAGCGCGGTCAGGAACAGGAGCGCGGTCAGGAACAGGAGCTGGCTGCAGTGGGGGCGCCTGCCCGGGAGCTGCAGCAGGTTGCTGCAGTGGGGGCGCCTGTCCGGGAGCTGCAGCAGGCGGCTGCAGAGGGGGCGCCTGCCCGGGAGCTGCAGCAGGCGGCTGCAGAGGGGGCGCCTGCCCGGGAGCTGCAGCAGGCGGCTGCAGAGGGGGCGCCTCTGCAGGAACTGGAGCGCGGTCAGGAACTGGAGCGCGGTCAGGAACAGGAGGTGGCTGCAGAGGGGGCGCCTCTGCAGGAACTGGAGCGCGGTCAGGAACTGGAGCGCGGTCAGGAACAGGAGGTGGCTGCAGTGGGGGCGCCGGCCCGGGAGCTGCAGCAGGCGGCTGCAGAGGGGGCGCCTGCCCGGGAGCTGCAGCAGGCGGCTGCAGAGGGGGCGCCTCTGCAGGAACTGAAGCGCGGTCAGGAACTAGAGCGCGGTCAGGAACTAGAGCGCGGTCAGGAACAGGAGGTGGCTGCAGTGGGGGCGCCGGCCCGGGAGCTGCAGCAGGCGGCTGCAGAGGGGGCACCTGCCCGGGAGCTGCAGCAGGCGGCTGCAGAGGGGGCGCCTGCCCGGGAGCTGCAGCAGGCGGCTGCAGAGGGGGCACCTCTGCAGGAACTGGAGCGCGGTCAGGAACAGGAGGTGGCTGCAGTGGGGGCGCCGGCCCGGGAGCTGCAGCAGGTGGCTGCAGAGGGGGCGCCTGCCCGGGAGCTGCAGCAGGCGGCTGCAGAGGGGGCGCCTCTGCAGGAACTGAAGCGCGGTCAGGAACTAGAGCGCGGTCAGGAACTAGAGCGCGGTCAGGAACAGGAGGTGGCTGGAGAGGGGGCGCCTGCCCGGGAGCTGCAGCAGGCGGCTGCAGAGGGGGCGCCTCTGCAGGAACTGAAGCGCGGTCAGGAACTAGAGCGCGGTCAGGAACTAGAGCGCGGTCAGGAACAGGAGGTGGCTGCAGTGGGGGCGCCGGCCCGGGAGCTGCAGCAGGCGGCTGCAGAGGGGGCGCCTGCCCGGGAGCTGCAGCAGGCGGCTGCAGAGGGGGCGCCTCTGCAGGAACTGGAGCGCTGACGGGAACTGCAGCAGGCGGCTGCAGAGGGGGCGCCGGCCCGGGAGCTGCAGCAGGCGGCTGCAGAGGGGGCGCCGGCCCGGGAGCTGCAGCAGGCGGCTGCAGAGGGGGCGCCTCTGCAGGAACTGCAGGTGGCTGCAGTGGGGGCGCCTCTGCAGGAACTGCAGGTGGCTGCAGTGGGGGCGCCTGCCCTGGAGCTGCAGCAGGCGAAGGGGTCAGCGAAGGCGGCTGCGCAGGCGGTGGCTGCACGGGAGCGGGGTCCGCCGGCAATGGCGGCGACTCGGAAGTCACAGCCGAGGCTCTCCGGAGTTTGATTAGCCTCCGGAGGTCCTCAGCAATTCTCTCCAGATCTGAGTAAGGGGATTCTGGAGTGAAGGAGGCCAAGTCCTGCCCCAGCTGTGTGGCGAGTCTTTCCCCCTCCAGGGGGGCCTGTGGGGCCGGTTCTCCTATCACCCTCCAATAAAGCCCCTGGAGGGTGAAGTATCGGTCAGCTAGGACCGCGGGTGGCGGCGGCAGTGAAGACGGCTGCGCAGGCGGCGGCGACCGCACGGGAGCGGGGTCCTCGGGCGGCGGCGGCAGCGAAGGCGGCTGCGCAGGCGGCGGCGGCCGCACGGGAACGGGGTCTGCCGGCAATGGCGGCCGCACGGGAGCGGGGTCCGCCGGCAATGACGGAGGGAGGTCCTCCGTACTGGCGATCGCCGTTCTCCTCCGTCTCCCTCGCTGGCGCCTGGTGGTTGCGGGAGGCGGCGCGATGTCCGTGAAAACGGACGGTGGAAGAAAGGCTTCTGGCTCCGGGTAGTGGAAGGGCTCCTCGTCCTCGTCCTCACTAGAGAGCCAGTACTTCCACGCAGGATCGGGGACGCGTGTGGTCGGCCCCCGGGCTGGAGGTAGGGCAGGTACCTCCCTCTCGTCCTCCGCCGGAAGCCAAAGCCTGGAGAGCGAGCAGGCGCCGAGAGAGATCGGCTCTTGTGGGAGCCTCTTCCTCCCTCTCCGCTTCTTTTTGTGGTCCGTCATTCTGTCACGATCTTGGTAAGCGAGCGCGGCGATCGTGCGGAAGGAGCAGGCAAGCAAGCGGGATACGGGGAAAACGGGGGTTTATTCAAAGGAACAGGACGGGAAACAGGCATTGACTCTCACAAACATCAATGACGGACAAGGGAAACCGGGGAGACCAGGACTTAAATACACAGGACTAATCAAAGTAACTAGACAAAGCAGGAGACGATCAGGGAAATACACGTGGGTAATCAGGGGGCGTGGCACACACGAGGAGCGGACGAGCCGGGTATGACAGATGGTGTCTTTCTTTTTACTTTTGATATGCTGTCTTCCTCTTTAGCTGATATGTGAGGCTGCTGTCAGCTGAGACAAGCTGGTGTGATTTTACGCAGAGTGATAAGTGGGCGGTCCTGTTTTCGTGTGTTACATTTTCATTTTATGTTAGCCAATATGTATGTGGTACTGTTTCCTCCTTAGCTGATATGCACAGGCTGTCGTTAGCAGAGACAAACTGGTGTATTTGTACCGCAGATTGAAACGTGGGCGGTCCCGATTACATCACTCTTTAAAAGAGTCCCTGATTGGTGTGCTCTGACGAGGAGGCGTGACCTAAAAACTCCAAACCATTTATCCATCCATCCATCCATCCATTTTCCAAAACGCTTATCCTACTTGGTCGCGGGGGGTCCGGAGCCTATCCCGGAAGCAATGGGCACGGGAACAACCCTGGATGGGGGGCCAGCCCATCTCAGCCAAACCATTTAAGTTTGTGAAATTCGTTTTTAATAATTACCAATTTCAGAAAAATATGAAATGTTTTGTAAAGTATCAATTTATTAATCATGTATTTAAACAAATAATGACCAGTATAAAAGACACATACAAAACTGTACAATAGTCTTGGGCTGTCAAAGAAAATGATGTTCAAATGATCTCCATCTTGGTCTAGAATTATAATATTTTGTCCGTCAAAGTGTGGCAGCCCAGTCATTTCAAAATCTCTTCTAAAGTTAGTAAAACATTTGCACCAACCATCCAATCGACCCATATATTTTTGACTTGACCATTAACACAACTCCTATGGCTAATTAATGCATCATTAACATTTGTTTAATTAAATTAATTAATTAAGTGAGCTGGTGGCAGAATTTAACAAATACATGGAATGGCTGGGGTGCCCCTGAGGAGAGGTTTAGGATCCAAAGCGTGGTTCATCTAGCGATCCAACAAGGCATCAGTAACTTTATGGAGAAAAGAAGAAATTCTTGTTAGTTTTTATTGTGTTACTTTTAATTTGCATATGTTTTTATGATAATTGTGTTTTTGTTCTGAGCAAATATGCACAACCCAGGTAAATAGCATTAAACATTTTCTTTGATGGCCCAAGACTTTTGTATAGTACCATATTTTTTCAGAATTAAGAGACAATTTATTAAAATCCAGTCTAACCTTCACTAGTTAACTATTATTAAACCTTAACCAGCAGGTGGCAGCAAAGCGCTTGTGAATAAGTGGCCAATACGTGGTTGTACAGGTTCCCAGCAGACAATCCAACACTGCAGATCAACCCCTCTGTGTTTAACTGACTCTCATGCTATGACTATACAGACTGAGCAGGGCCGAGTGAGAGAGGCCTCACTGCAGTTAGCATAACCGTTTATTTTACAGCTCGTCTGACTCATTCTGCTCCACGAAGGTCATCTCCTCTGCCAGCTTCCTCTGATCCAGGGAGACCCTCTGCTTCTCTCTGATTGTTTCCCGCTTTCTACAGGAGGTCCAGTGCAGCTGAATGGTGATGATGGTGCAAATCAGATAAAACACACTAGTTCCAGCTTTCAGTACAGCATCCAGAACCTGCTCCCACCTGTCAGACATATAATACACCAGAGTTTCTGTAAGTCACACGTATCATATTTAAACCTGAAGAAAAAAACAGTGAATCTATTCTGACTGAATTAAAACCACCTTGATAATCAACAGCAGCACCAATAAGCCCAGTCCTACATACAGAGCCAGCTGGACCAAAGAGCTGAATAAGAGGGTGGATGTGAACAGTAAAGTCTTACATGCTTTATAGAAACACGGTACAGCCACATCTGTACTATTACACAGGACACATGTGAGGAACAGGAGACATTAACAAAGAGTATGAAAATAGCTAGAGATTATCACACAACATGTTACACTATTTTGTAAAAACAGGCCTGCAGTCATTCCCCAGCAGCACAGGGCACAAGGCAAGGGCTCACCCTGGATGGGATGGGATCTCAAGTTTATTATTAAGAAAATAAAATAAAAAATATTTTTTTCTCTTAAAATTAAAATTACAGTTTCCCATTACTTTGTGATCAGGTAAATGCTGCTAGCTGGACCCCCACACTACTGTAAATGCTGCTGAATGCTTACCTCAGTTTTTCATTATCCCCTCCTTCTTCATCATGTGCAGAGAAAAGGAGAGCAGTGGAAACAGGATAAAGGATAGTTAATAAAAAGCAGTGTTCTGTTAGTCAATAAAGACTAAGAAAAGGTCACTCTTGAAACTGAAATATAAATTACGAAAGATATTAGACAGAGAAAATGATTAGATGGAGAACAATGAATCAGTGTCATGCCAACACCAAAGTGTTCACATCCCAGGGCACTGATAGTGAACAGGTGAGATAAATGATTTTATTAACATATTTTATACTACGGGACCGTTGAATGCTTGAATCTGATTGGTTGACGAACGTTCTGAGGTGTGTAATTATTTTTAGATAAACGCACGGCGAAAGTAGTTCCAGGTAGCTCTCTTGACCGCATTACAGTTCCATATCACTTCGCATAGTTAACTGTAATAACGGAAATTAGCATACAGTACCTATACAGCACACAGGACTAACAAAAACAACAACATGACAGACGATTTTCCGAAAGTAAATTTTAATATTTACGGTGAATATGAAACTTTCAACAACTGGGCTGCAGCAGTATTAGTTAGCCTAGTGTACCAACTTAAAGGCTACACATGACATTTCTCACTAGCGAGGTAATAACAGCGCTGCACCTTAAAGCAGACTTACAGTTTAGAGACGGTGCTTCAGAACACTGTTGAGGGACACACAGAGGTAGCCTAATTCATACAAGCTCTCTCTCTCTCTCTTTCTCTGTGTCTCTGTCTCTCTCGCTCTCTTTCTAATAACTTCATTATTAACTGCATTAGTCTGCTATCAACGGCTCAAACCTCCATTGCAAGCTTTAAAATGACGTTTTGGAACTAGCAAAAGAGTCGTTGGATGAGATGCGGAAGAAATAATCCTACTCACAATAGCGATTTAAGTAGAAAAACCGGACGAATCCCTTGAAATATATCATCTGATCGATGTCTTGAGGTGTGGCAACCGTAGTATAAGCGGAATAATTGACTCCAGACCGTTGAATTATTAGAAAATAATGCACACCCGAGGTGTACCGGCCACTCCGCTTCGCGTCGTGGCCGCATTACCACCTCGGGTGTGCATTATTTTCTAATTATTCAACGGCCCGTTGTCAATTATTCCTTACTTAATGTATTTATTGTATCAGGGTGGCATGGTGGTGCAGTGGTTTGCACTGTCGCCTCACTCCTCTGGCACGTGTACTCAAGTCTTCGCTGGAGTTCCATGTGTATGGAGTTTCCATGCTCCCCCTGTGTCATTGTGGGGTTTCCTCCAGGGACTCTGATTTCCCCCCACAGTCCAAAAACATGCTGAGGCTAATTGGAGTTGTCAAATTGCCGGTAGGTGTGCTTGTGCGAGGGAATGGAGTGTGAGCGTGTCCTGCAAAGGGTTGGCACCCTGTCATGGGACGTTCCCTGCCTTGCGCCCATAGGGACCCTGACTTAGACAGGCAGTTTCAGACAATGGATGGATGCAGCACTGGAACAGATATTACAGAGTACAACTGTAAAACTGGCCTACGCTGCAATGAAAAACCACCTACAGACATATTAGTCAGTCTGCACACCATTAGTAACAATTCATCCTCACAAAGATGAAAAAATGCCTGAATTATGTTGCAAGCTACATGGATTTGTCTGGATTTGTATACATAACAAGTGACTGGCTGTATGTCTGTGGAAAATGCTGTGATTTTTGTCATATTACAGACTGATCATGAACTAGAAGACACACATTCAATATTAAAGACACCAATTAGCCTGACTGTGCGTTTTTGGATTGTTGGAGGAAACCCACACAGCATGTGGAGAACATGCAAACTCCACACAGACAGAGCAGTAGCCAGATTCAAACCCCTAAACATGGAGGCGTGAAGCAACAGCGCCACCTACTGGACCACCGTGCCACTATCATTGAAACAATAATCCCAATAAATAACTCTGTTTCACAACAACTGATAAATATGGGATTATCCCCACAAAGAAGCACAAACCCCTTTGTGAGTGAAACTGCTGGGTTGATTAGTATGTATCTATTTATATTCAAGCATAAATAATTCACAAGCAGATTTAAATCAATTACTTATGTTTAACAGTAATATGAACTGGAATCTGCAGGATTCCAGCAGCACACCAATACCAGCCAGTGTCCTTCCTCTCCAGTCCACTCATTGTCACAATGAAGGTTTTATTTTCTGTGTCATCCCTGATCAGGACAGGCCTCCCATGCAAACTCACTGATCTCTCTGATGCACAGGAGCCCCCAATCTTACACCACATCCTTTGTCTTTTCTTGTTTCCATAGTAACACTGACACTGTCTCCATCCACACCCGTCACCTCCTGTTTGTCCTCTGACAGCCCTGGAGGACCTGAACACACAGGTAAAACACTCAAAGATTTGCACAGCAATTAAATGTTTATGAATATCAGCCCATTACAACATACATACTGTATGTAAATGTTTGGCCAATAAACTGACATTTTTTTACATATTACTTATCATATTTAACCTCATGAAGTCGCCCAATTTAGCTGACACTGTTACTTCTTCCAAGTCCCGTTTATCATATTGAATTAAATTAAAATGCAGATTTTTTAACTATTAAAACATTTTTTCCATCAGTGTTTGTGTTAAGTTCTTTCCTTTTTGACTCAGTGACATGTTACATACTGTGCATCTCACTGGCTACAGTCTGCAGTACAGACATCTTACCATCAGTGACTGACAGATTAACCTGATCAAAGAGGCTCCACTGATCTTCACACCACACCAGTACCGATCGGAGTCCTCAGCTGTCAGATTGTTGATGGTCACAATGAAGACTCGCTGGTCAGGATCATCTCTGACTGACACTTTACCCTCCTGTGGAGAGTCAGTGTGTACTATGGGAGTACATGACCTCACATTATACCCTCTGCACCAGTATTTCACATGAGTTTTATATCTGTCACCATAGGAACAGGGGATTGTTACAGATCATCCTCTCTGTACACAGACCCATTTCACTGTAGACACTCTGTCAGCACCTGTGGGGAAAATAATTAACTGAATAAGGAACTTCCACCTCATGACATCTCTAAGTAATTATGCTTGGTTTGTATAATACTTAGATTAGGTCATGTGTAATTAACAGAACAGTGATGATGCATAAAAGGCAAAGACCATCATTTTACTATAAGAACAAGGAAAACAAAAGTAGTGTCTGATCTTGGGAAGGGCTTCAGCAGGATGTGGGATCGGGAATATGAGCCTGGCAGTGTGTTCTAGGGTCTGAGAGGAAAACCAGGACCTTAAATCCCTAGTAAAAGGCCTAGATGAGGTGAATGAATGGGCTTGTCACTGTGTGGGATGACCACACCCCTTCAGTACTATGGCCTTACTTGTAAACATATCCAGTCCTGTGATACAGGCCCTCTCCTATTTCCTCTGTAAATGCTTCCTTTGGGCTCTATTTGTGAACGTTATTATGTAAAATATCATTGCTATGCTGGTGATACGCAGCTCTATCTGCCATTAAAACCTGGTGACTGCTGCTCTCTGGTGGCCCTTTCTAACTGTCTGGAGGATATTAAGAACAGGACAGCAATGACTTTCGTCCAGATTAATGAAAACAAGATAGAGGTAATGAGTTTTGGTCACTGTTCATGATCTCAGTGAACAATTAGGGCCTCATTCAGAAATCTTCCAGTCACATACTAAAAATCTTGTTGTCATCTTTGATTCTTCACTGAGTTTGATAAAC
Organism: Brienomyrus brachyistius; assembly: GCF_023856365.1. Lineage (NCBI taxonomy): Eukaryota > Metazoa > Chordata > Actinopteri > Osteoglossiformes > Mormyridae > Brienomyrus > Brienomyrus brachyistius. Next base: position 39,423,110 of record NC_064536.1, read on the forward strand.
AAATAAATGCTGTTGTGAAGGAGTGTTTCTGTCAGCTGAGTTCAATAGCCTGGCTTAAACCACACCTTTCAGCCAAAGACCTGGAGAGTTACTCCTGCTTTTATCCTGATTGGGTTACTGCCGTTCTCTGTACCCAGGTTTACAGTTATTCCTGCTTTTATCTTATCCCCATTGATTTACTAAAATTATATATTTTTATGTAACTTTGTCCAATGTCTCTGGTTGTATTACGTATTTCATGCTTTTATTGTACTATTTTTATCTACAGCATTTTGGCACAATATGTATTTTTTTTTATGTACTTTTTCAATAAAATCACTTGACATGACTTATACGAAAAGCATTTCAATGTATTTTAGTTCAGCCATTTATCTTGCACATTCATATTAAATACAGGGTCATGGGAGCTGATCGGGAGCATGGAGCTGATCGGAGGCAGCACAGGGCATAAAGTCGGGGAACACCCAGGACAGGATGCCAGTCTGTCACAGGGCAAACACTCACACACAGTCACTATGGGCACTTTTAGAGGCACCAATTCACCTGAACCACGTGTCTTTGGACTGCGGGAGGAAACCAGAGAACTGAGAGGAATCCAACGTGGATACAGGGAGACCATGCAAACTGCCCATGTAACACCCTGAATAAAGGGGAAATCTAAATAAACACATCCATGCACCTTGCTTCCTCCGTGGTAGCATTACCGAGAATATATGTGTATTATTTTCAAAACATCTGCAGAGATGCATCGTTTTGTCCAAAATAAAATATTCCAACAATTAAATATGCATTCATAAGGTTATTCTCAAAACAAAATATTGCACCAATTATATGCTCTTTCAGCTCCGAATGTAATTCCATTCTGCTGTACAGGTAAATAAACACCAACATCTCTCACTTTTCTTAAAATAGATAAAATCAAGTGTAACAGGTAAGTATAACAAGGGTCTATTAATCAGTAAACATGACCTTAAATTTACAAATGAGAATTTACAGAAAATAAACAAAAAAAATACATATAGCCCTTCGTATTATCCGTTTGTTATCATGGCGACTCACTTAAGAAGTGAACATACGAATAAATGCGTAACAAAGTACACCCACAAACATACCAAAACCCAAATGCTTTGTGTGCGTCTTACTGAGCTTGACCTGAGCAGAGCGCACACGCTGTACAACAAGCTGGCCTCAGGTCGTTCTGTTCCCACCACTGGGGAAGAAGTTTCAGCTAGCCGCTTAGCCATATACTGATTAACAATTTACAACTGACAATACAGCTTCAAAACACACTCAACATACAATCGACATGTTAATAAAACACAAAGAAAATAGCGCATTAAACATATTATTAAATCATCCATCCATCCATCCATCCATTTTCCAAACCGCTTATCCTATTGGGTCGCGGGGGGTCCGGAGCCTATCCCGGAATCAATGGGCACGAGGCAGGGAACAACCCAGGATGGGGGGCCAGCCCATCGCAGGGCACACTCACACACCATTCACTCACACATGCACACCTACGGGCAATTCAGCAACTCCAATTAGCCTCAGCATGTTTTTGGACTGTGGGGGGAAACCGGAGTACCCGGAGGAAACCCCACGACGACACGGGGAGAACATGCAAACTCCGCACACATGTGACCCAGGCGGAGACTCGAACCCGGGTCCCAGAGGTGTGAGGCGACAGTGCTAACCACTGCACCACCATGCCACCCCTATTAAATCATTAATTATGAATTTATTAATGTATTAATAAATGAATTCTACTTTCCCTCAATGGCCGTTTTATTTTTTTAAAACTACTGTGTTACAGCTTTCTAATAAAAATTAATCTATCTCACCCACAAAAAGCTGGGCCAGATATCGAAACCACAAGCCCAGCTAGAGGTTAACTTGCTCTCCAAACCTGCTGCAGAGTGAAAGACAACCAGGTCTAGTCTCAACTCCTGAGGCTGATCGTGACCACTGATCTGGACCCCCTTGCCTTCTCACTCTAGATCTTCAATTCCACGTCACTCATCCCCCTCCCTCTGAGCCTCAACACCTACTTCTAGCAGAAAACAGCAATATTACCATTATTTTGCAATTATTATACTTTTTAAGATATCTGTCTGTGACAGACTGGTTGACCCAAGACCAAGCTACGTCCTGCCCTTAGTAATCCAGTTGACATCCCTGATGGATCATTTCATCCTTTGCCTATGCAAGGAGGGAAGTGATGATGAAATGCCTCCTTCTGTTACCAAAGAACAAGGGATAAGTTCTTTTCCTAACTTCGCTGGGTGTTTCACTGTGGGAGATACAGACGGCTCCCAGAATGCACTGCAATATCCCGAATCAGGAAACTATAAACACTCAAAAGCTGATTCTTATACCAGTTCTGAGGGGTTGGCCTCCAACACTGCATGTGCATGGATGGCCCTGAGACAGCCAGCCTGTAAAAACACACAAATGTGTACAATGTAGCTCAGCTTGCCACATTACAGATATCCTGGCCTGACACCCCCTGAACAAGGCCCATGATGTGGCCACACCCCTAACAGAATGGGCATCGTATCGCACCGAATCACACTGCATCACAATAGGGGTGAATCACATCCAATCACGTTAGTAGTTTCTTCATATGTATCTTAATGAATCAGATGGTTGCAAGTGCATTGAGATGTGTATCACATCAGCCTCAGTGATGGAGAGGCACACCCCTAATGTATAAGCTTAGGGTATACAGTAGCTTGTACAATGCAGTGAGGAAACCTCTGGCGGGACAGTGATTTGCCCCTCTGGGGTGTAGCCCAGGACACGACCAGCTGATGGTACCTCCTGAAGCCTGCTGTCCTGTGTACATACACAGGCAGGGTCTGAACTGGATACAATGTGCTCAGCTTCTGCTCCTCAGCAGAGGAAAGAGGAGGGGGGTAGAAAACTGTCAGCTCCAGTGAAGAGAATTTGTAGGCCGAGTCTGCAATATCGTGACCACCAGCATGACTCTAAAAAGGAGGACAGTTGTACCCAAAAAGGAGGACTAAAGCACAGAAAGGAGGACGGCATCTGTGTGCATTGGTTCCCGTACAAAATTTGGTCAGTGAACAAATTCCTCGACCAGATTCCTTTTTTTATACTAGTGTAACACCGGCGGGGCGCATATCCCAGCATGCCCCGCGTACAATTGTAATTAGAAGGACCACGACAGGCACCCAACAAGCACCGAACCCAAATATACAGATGGGAAACACAATGTTGTCAGAAGCTGAACTGCGAAATGCACATGCAGTGAGACATTTGCACACACTGTATACACGTTAGGATCGGACAGGGTATACACACAAGACATGGGCAAAGTGTAAAGTGAGGTAGACCTTCAACAGCACGTCAGTCTATTGTCAGGCCCTGGAAGCTGGAGAAATGCCATGTGAACAGCAGAAATGTGGTCATACAGGATGTGAGGGTGAGACTGTGTGCTGTATATAGAGGGTCTGACATCACGGCTTTGATTCAGTCTTTAGTATTGTGATGACATTGTGATTGCCCAGTGATAACAATACTGGATGGGTGGTACCCCTTTAAAGAGCAAGGGGAGATGGGATACCATTGTGGTATGCAAGCAGGTCCTCAGGGTTGTCACACATGTTTTTGTGAGGTGTACACTGCTGGTTGCTTGAGCCCCTGGATGAGACACTGGTCAGTGCCCTGCAGAATCGCTGTGGGCAGTGTGAGGACTTCTGCCCTCTCAGTTAAACAATAGGCGCAGGCACTGAGTCAAATGAGTCTCTCTGCATCCTGGCTAATGATATCAAGGGGTTGTGTAGGCGTGTCTGTGCTCACATGGCTCTATCAGTACAGAGTAAACTGACCAGGGATAAGTTTATCCAGAGACAGATAGCTCACATTCAGACACAGCCAACCCACCCTTGTATGCATGTCTTTTTGGTTAGAAGTTGAACATATGTTTAATGTGTTTTATAGTAAAAACATTTAACTTGAAAAGAAGGATGTTATTTTCTTTTATGAAAAGACTTTGTTTTCAGTTTGATTTTCATTTTACATACCATCCCAACCTTTTCTGATTTGGGGTTGTAAAATGTGAACACAAAAGCTTTTTTTTTTGTGAACATTATAAAACAGATCAATTCGTATTAAACAATTTGAAAGACATAGACATCTAATATGTGTGTGTCTGAGAGAGAGAGCATTTCAATTAATGCCTATAGTTCAATATTTGTTAGGTGCTTATAGTCCAGCTGAACAGCATGTCACCAATAACCCGCTGCATTATAGCAACTGAAAGAAGCATTACTTCATCAATCTATATATCTGCCTTCCAGATGTGTTAGCACACTGCTAAACAGGGCTGCTTACGTCAGTGAAAGCCTCGTTAGCGCAGTCGGTAGCGCGTCAGTCTCATAATCTGAATGTCGTGAGTTCGACCCTCACACAAGGCAGTTTATTTACTTGCTGAAACAGTTCCCATGCATAGCTGCACTTTTACAAAATCACTCTCCCACAGATTCTAATAGATGTTTTTATGTCACTCATGCGGCATCAGCCCAGCGTACTTCCATAACTGTGCAAAGAACTTCTTCAGAAGTAGATACCATTACTCGTCTCATAGCGGATCCACAAACCTTCCAATTTCAACATCTAGCCCAAACTGATCTCAGATGCAAGCTTCTGTACAGTCATCCGCATCCCATGGCTAAGATTTCACCTGCAACAGTAGCCAATCGAGCAACAACAAAATTCAGCAACAGCAAAATCTGTGACGAGGGCCATATACTTGTTGACTGTTACACTTGTATCACAACACCAGACCTGGACCAGAACCAGACATACTGCTAGCAGGTTTGTGCATAGATAATAGATAATCGCTACAAAGCTTACACCCGGTGTTTCCCAGATAGGTTCCAGACCCCCATGACCCTTTCCAGACCCTTTCTCATGGAAATGATTCATTTACTGTCTGTCAGTCTATCTGAAAATATGTGAGAGAGAGTGAGAGCCTGTCCCAGAGTAAGTGAGCCTCACCTGGAGGCCCATCAGTGAAGAAGAGGATGACGAGGAGCATCAGAGGAGCCTTATGTGTGTATCGCTGACCTCAGATCTGTGGAGACTGACACTCACATCCTGACTCTCCATAACCTCACTGCCTCCATTTTATGGGTTTTAAATGTTTTAAAATCATCCATCTATCTTTCCCCCTCTTGCCCAGGCTGGGGTCACAGTCAGCCTGGGGCACATCCCAGGAAGCACGGGGCCCAAACCAGGGACACAAACAGCACACTGACAGGATTCAAACCCAAACCCCTGAAAGTATGAGGCGTCCGTGTTACACGCTGAGACACCACTGCAGCATGCAGGAGCAATGAAAAGCATTTTTATTAACATGGTGTATGACGAGTCACACTGTCTGCATTTTCAGTTAAATTGTCAATAAGCAAAAGCATGACATCCTCTTAGAAAAAGATACTGTGCAAGTACTGAAACATACAGAGCTACTAAGGGCACATGGGACACGTAACAAAAATGGAACAAAAAAATAAGACACAAATCTGGCAAAAGTTTTGTAAAACAACACAAATGTTTTGCAAGATAATGCAAAAAGATTTGGTATTTTTTACTTCCATTCATTTTTTTTACCCTCCCTTGTCAAAGTTACTCCAGGAGGCAGTGAAGTACATAAAAGGGCATAAAATTAAAGCCAGAGCCTTTAAACCTCACTAATCAGCACATACTGTACATGCACAAGCGAAAATCAGATATTAGCAAATACTGTCTTAAAAACTGTATGTTGCGGTATTCGACATTTCACATTATAAACGAATAAACTAGGAATTATAATATTTTTTGCATTTATTTGAATGAAAAGTAACAGACCACCACAATAATACCTTGCATTTACATGTATTATTTTTACCAGTTGGTTCTGTCCAAAGTGACATACAAGTAAGTAAATAGTTCCATGATTATGGTTCAAATGCACAGCAGCCATGAATGTCTGTTTCTCACTGGCTGATTCTTACTGTCACACTGTAACATGACAGTGCTGCATGCCATTTAAATACAGCTCACATCACTGTAAGATTCTCCTCTCTGGTGATGATCCCTCCCCATCACTGGAGTGTCTGCGTGTCCCTCACAGCTCTCATCCTGAGCAGCAGCTCCCCACATGTAGAGGAGCCTCTCTGTGTTGCTGCCCCCTACTGGACAAGGAATAACAGATAAGCATTAACATCATTTTGGTTTCTGAGGCACTAACACATTCCTTAGCATTTCAGAGAGTTTGGTGTGTTAATGTTACTGCTACAGGAACAGGAGGTGAACCAGAGTGATAGATTAATGAGGGAAAACTCTTTAGTTCACTTTCATCTGGCAAAAATTTCAAGTCAAATGAGCTACATGTATGTTGTTGGAATCGTGGCTGTACACAGAATTAATGGAAACATATGACACATGTGCAGCATCATACAGACTAAATGTATCACAGCTCATGTTAGAGCAGATTGTCCAAACTCACCTCTCTGTCCTTCAGGGTGACTGAGCTGTAGATCACTTCGCTGGCTGGGGTCACAGCAGGACGGTGTGAAGAACATCCTGAGGACACCTGCTGAGAGTATGTAGCTGCTTACAGTAGAGGTACAAGACTAACCTTTGTACAGAAACCACAAATCCATGAACTCCCAAACCTCCCATCCGAGTCACTATGAAATATCAGGGGAATCATGGTACTTCTTGGTACATTACAGCTAATTCTGATACACATGGATCTGAGAGATCAGCTGAGGTGTAGATGTACCTGCCCAGTCAGTATATTATTGATATATGTGTCACTCTCAGTGTGATACTGGTCCTATGTCTGAACCAAACACTGATTTACATGAAACTATCTTACCTCTGGGTCTCGCAGGACAATGGAGCTGTAGGTGACATCAGCACCAGGCTCCTCAGAGGTCTGAGAGAGGAACATTATGATTATATATCCACCTGTCCATTCTTTAACTGACAGCAATCAAACGTCATTGTTAGTGAATTTGGTAATAATGTGATGTACTGTATCGGATAATGATCTGTATCTTTACAGATATTTAAATTTTTTTCTCTCTTATAAGACAAAAATCTACAGAATCTTCTAGGTTTTCTTCTCATATTAAAGCTTAACTTACTGTCCCTCCTGGATTTTGATTCCTGGCCATTTTTTTTGCTACAAATAAAGAAAAGAAGAAAAAATACATAGAAAATTATTTCTCTGCTCTTAACTGATACATAACAACTGACTACCAGCCTGCGTTTGCAGGTAACCAGTCAGTGAATCCCAGCCAGCCTTGGTTGGAGTAACTAACTCGTTTAGGGTTTTATAAGCTCAGCTTATAAGCTCAGGACACAGACTCAGGAGGTCAGAGGAAAGTCTGCAGGATCATGGAGGAAAGGCTCTTTCAAGGCTGTTGCCCTCTGATGTCCTGTTTGTACTATAATGGATTTTAGCTCTGCACTGTTATTCCTTTTCCAAAGGGTTGTGACCACGTTTTATATTTTAATGTCACTGCATAGACCTGTGTGTCTGAATGCTGCTGTCTGTGTCCCTGTCCAGCTGGCTTTGGAAAAGGATAAAAGCATGAAGTAGCTGCTGCTTACAGGAGTGCAGAGGGACATGCATCACTGCTCAGACAGTCAGGTCACTTATACACCGTCTGCATCAGCAGATACTCACTGTGTTTGTCCCACACTTTCCATGTGATGATGATGATCAACAGCAGCACCAATAAGCCCAGTCCTACATACAGAGCCAGCTGGACCAAAGAGCTGAATAAGAGGGTGGATGTGAACAGTAAAGTCTTACATGCTTTAAAGCAACATGGATCAGCCTCAACTGTACTATTACACAGGATACATGTGAGGAACAGGAGACATTAACAATCAGCATGAAAATATCTTGATTACTTTTTTTTGCCAGTTTTAATATGATTATTACAAGACTGTTTTGTAAAATCCATCCATCAATCCATCCGTACATCTAAACAAACAGGCCTGCAGTCGTTCCCCAGTAGCATAAAACAAAAGGCAGGGGCTCACCCTGGATTGGATGTCATCTCATGTTTATTATATCCATCCATTTATCATCAAAACTGCTAAATCCCAACTGGAGTCGCAGGTGGGACGGGAGCCTATTCTGGGAACAATGGGCGCAGGCAGGAACCAACCCTGGAGAGTCACCAACACACTGCAGGGTGCACACACTCAACCAATTATGGGGCCCACTGAGAGTTGTCAATTAACCTGCCTTGCACAATTTTGGACTGTTGGAGGAAACTGGAGCCCCTGGCAGATATTCACAAGAACAGCATGCAAACTCCACACAGAAAGGTCCCACGCCCAGCCCAGGGTAGAAACCCAGGACCTTCAAGCAGTCAGGCAGCAGCACTAACCACTGCACCACCATGCCTATGATTAAGAAAAAAATTAAAAGTAATATCCTAATTCTCATAAATATAATGGTAGTTTCCTCTCCTGGAGCTGACACCTTATCGTGGTGGAGGGGTTTGCATGTTCCAGGGATCCCAGGAGCTAAGTTGCCTGGGGTTTTATGCCTCTGGTAGAGTCACCCAAGGCAAACAGGTCCTGGATGAGGAACCAGACAAAGTGTGGCTCATCAGACCACTTATGATAAAAAAAAATAAAACATAGATCCACGTTTTCCCTTGCCCGGAGGCAAAACACCAGCCCCCCCCCCCCCCCCCCGAGCCCCCCGGAGCCAGGCCTGGTGGTGGGGCTCAATGGTGAACACCTGGTGGCCAGGCCTGCACCCATGGGGCCTGGTCGGGCACAGCCCAAAGAAGGCACGTGGGTCCCCCCTCCAATGGGCTCACAAACTGTAGGAGGGGCCAAAGGGGTCAGGTACAGTGTGAGTTGGGCAGTGGCTGAAGGTGGGGACCTTGGCAGTCTGATCCTTGGCTGCAGAAGCCAGCTCTAGGGACAGGGTAGCCTCCCTTTGCCTTCGGGTTGGAGAACGGGTCCTGACTGTTATTTGCGCGTATGCATCAAACAGCAGTTCAGAATACCCACCCTTTTTGGAGTCCTTGGAAGGGATGTTGGAGAGTGCTCCTCCTGGGGACTCTCTTGTTCTGCTGGGGGACTTCAATGCTCATATGGGCAATGACAGTGAGACCTGGAGGGGTGTGACTGGAAGGAACGCCCTCCCTGTTCTGAACCCCAGTGGTGTTTTTTAATTGGACTTCTGTGCTTGTCCATAATGAACACCATATTCAAGCATATGGGCCTCCATATGTGCACTTGGCATTGGGACACCCTAGGCCGCAGGTCAAGTCATCGGAATTGCAGCCGCATGTATTGGACACTTGGGTGAGGAGAGGTGGCGGAACTGTCAACTGATCACCACCTAGTGGTGGGTTGACTCCGCTGGTGGGGGAAGAAGTCGTTCAGACCTGGCAGACACAAGCATATACAGTATGTAGTGTGAGTCTGCTGGGAACGTCTGGTAGAATAGCCTGTGGGACTCCGGAGGCAGCTGATAAGTACCGGAGGGCCAAGCGGAACGCGGCTTCGACAGCTGCTGAGGCAAAAACTCGGGTATGGGATGAGTTAGACGAGGCCATGGAGAAAGACTTCCAGATGGCTTCGAGGAGATTCTGGTCCACCATCCGGTGGCTCAGGGTGGGAAAGTGGTGCAACATCAACACTGTTTATGGTGGGGTTGGGGCTCTGCTGACCTCAGCTCGGGACGTTGTGGGTCGGTGGAAAGAATACTTCGAAGACCTCCTCAATCCCACCGACATGCCTTCCAATGAGGAAGCAGAGTCTGGGGACTTGGGAGTGGACTCACCTATCTCTGGAGCGGAGGTTGATGAGGTGGTTAAAAGTTCCTCAGTGGCTGGGCCCAGAGGTGGATGAGATCCGCCTGGATTTCCTCAAGGCTCTGGATGTTGCAGGGCTGTCTTGGTTGACACACATCTGCAACATCGTGTGGACATCGGGGGCGGTGCCTCTGGACTGGCAGACCGAGGTGGTGGTCCCCCTCTTCAAGAAGGGGGACCGGAGGGTGTGCTCCAACTATAGAAGGATCACACTCCTCAGCCTCCATGGTAAAGTCTATTCAGGGGTGCTGGAGAGGAGGGTCCGCCGGATTGTCGAACCTCAGATTCAGGAGGAGCAGTGTGGTTTTCGCCCTGGCCGTGGAACAATGGACTAGCTATATACTCTCAGCAGGGTCCTGGAGGTTGCGTGGGAGTTTGCCCAACTAGTCTACATGTGCTTTGTGGACTTGGAGAGGGCATTCGACTGTGTCCCTCGGGGAGTCCTGTGGGGGGTGCTCCGGGAGTATGGGGTGCGGGGCTGCCTTATAGGGGCTGTTTGGTCCCTGTACAACCGGTGTCAGAGCTTGGTCCGCATTGTCGGCATTAAGTCAGTGAGGGTTGGACTCCACCAGGGCTGCCCTTTGTCATCGATTCTATTTATAACTTTTATGGACAGAATTTCTAGGCGCAGCTGTGGCATAGAGGGTGTCTGGGTTGGTGACCTCAGGATTATATCTCTGCTTTTTGCAGATGATGTGGTTCTGTTGGCCTCATCAGACCGTGGCCTTCGGCTCTCACTAGTGCAGTTTGCAGCCAAATGTGAAGCGGCTGGGATGAAAATCAGCACCTCCAAATCCGAGACCACGGTCCTCAGCAGGAAAAGGGTAGAATGCTCTCTCCGGGTCGGGGAGGAGGTCCTTCCTCAAGTGGAGGAGTTTAAGTATCTTGGGGTCTTGTTCACGAGTGAGAGAAGGATGGAGCGGGACATCAACAGGTGGACTGGTGTAGTGTCAGCAGTAATGCGGGCGCTGTATCAGTCTGTCATGGTGAAGGAAGAGCTGAGCCAAAATGCAAAGCTCTCGATTTACCAGTCGATCTACGTTCCTACCCTCACCTATGGTCACGAGCTATGGGTAGTGACCCAAAGAACGAGGTTGCGAATACAAGCAGCCGAAATGGGTTTCCTCCACATGGTGGGTGGGCTCTCCCTTAGAGATAGGGTGAGGAGCTCGGTCATTCGGGAGGGACCCAGATGAGGTGGTTCGGGCATCTGGTCAGGATGCCTCCTGGATGCCTCCCTGGTGAGGTGTTCCGGGCATGTCCCACTGGGAGGAGGCCCCGGGGAAGACCCAGAACACACTGGAGAGACTATGTCTCCTGTCTGCCCTGGGAACGCCTCGGAATTCCCTCAGAGGAGCTGGATGAAGTGGCCGTGGAGAGGGAAGTCTGGGTTTCCCTGCTTAGACTGCTGCCCCTGCGACCCGACCCAGAAAAGTGATAGATGATGGATGGATGGATGGATGGATGGATGGATGGATGGATGGATAATGACAGTTTCCTATTACTGTGTGACCAGGTAAATGCTGCTAGCTGGATCCTTACTCTGCTGTAAATGCTGCTGAATGCTTACCTCAGGATTTTATTATTCCCTCCATCTCCATCATGTGCAGAGAAAAGGACAGCAGTGGAAACAGGAGAAAGGATTGTGATTTTTTTTACAAAAGGCCTGTCAATAAAGATCTTTCTGTACATTCAAACAGACCCAGAAACTAAAATGCCAATGGATATCCTAGAACAGCAGCAGCTGATAAATGGGGGAATTGGTAGTGATTCATTTAGATATCTAAAAAATCAGATAATAATATGTATGTTCATGCTCTTAAGGTTTGCTGTAATTTCAGCTGAGTGATTCTCTTCACTGTGGTCCTTGCTGGCAATATGCTAGCAAACGCAGCCCCTCCTTCATAAGTGAAACTCTTAGGTCCAATTTTTACATTTATCTATTTGAACTGAAGCATAAATGATTCACAGCCAGATTTAAATTAATTACTTACATTTGATGGTAATACGAATTGGAATCTGCCAGACTCCATCAGCACACCAGTACCAGCCAGTGTCCTTCCTCTCCAGCACATTCATTGTCACAATGAAGGTTTTATTTTCTGTGTCATCCCTGATCAGGACAGGCCTCCCATCCAAACTCCCAGATCTCTCTGATGCACAGGAGCCCCCAATTTTACACCACAACACCCGTCTTTTATCATATCCATACTGACACTGAACACTGATACTGTCTCCTTCCACACCTGTCACCTCCTGTTTGTCCACTGACAGCTCTGAGGAACCTGAACATACAAATTAGGGACAAATAAAAGACACCGTGTTACTGTAGTTACACAGCCGTAAAATATTCATGCATATGAACCAGGTAGAGCATGTTTATATTAATATTTGTCAAAGAAATGGACATTTCTTAGGATATTACTTGTTATTTTTCCCCCGAAATTCTCCCAGGTCTCATTCATTATATTGAACAAAATCAAAATGTGGAACCTATTCTATACTAATAACATTCTAAAATATTAAAATATTATGTTTTCTCAAATATTATTTTATTTAGTGTTTATGTCCATCCTTTCTGGCTGAATGTTACATATTGTGCATCTCATTGGCTACAGTCAGCAGTACAAACATCTTACCATCAGTGACCGAGAGGTAAACAGGTACTGAAACAGCTGAACCTCCACTGATCTCCACATCACACCAGTAGGTGTCAGAGTCCCCGTCTGTCAGATTGTTGATGGTCACAGTGAAGATTCGCTGGTCAGGATCATCTCTGATTGACACTTTACCCTCCTGTGGAGAGTCAGTGTGTACTAAGGGAGTACATGAATCCATATTACGCCCTTTGCACCAGTATTTCACATGTGTTTTATATCTGTTGTCATAGAAACATGGGATAGTAAAAGATCCTCCTCTCTGTACAGGCACCAAGCTCATTGTGGACACACCTGCAGGGACAGTATGAAATTTACCAAGCTGATTAACTCTCACTCCCACTTACATCATTTATACACATATTATTAAAGAGTCAGCAGCAGTCCACTGTAGGTTACAGTACTTCACATTGTAGAACTATTAAAACTTATTTTTATTAAAATTTGTATTTCTTATTGTCGTATTTGTAAAGATTAAGAAAAAATGACTAACTGACCATTTAGGATGCAAATACCTCCTTTGCTGGCTAATTTGTCATTAAAAAATGTTTATACATTAATTATAACACAGTCAAGCCGATGCTCTTTTACAGTATGATAATTTATATGTTTATTCTTTTCAGTGTAATTTGTCTTTAAATTTCAACCAAAGGACATTTCTTAACATATTACTTTTTTAGCCCCTTGAAGTAGCCCATTTAAACTGACACTGTTACTTCTCCCAGGTATCATTCATCATCCGGAACTAAATATACAGTGGAAACCACTTAGCGTGATCATGTCTGTCTGGGCGATATTATTACATAAATATAAGGTAATAAAATGGACACTATTGCAATTTACTTAATTTTATTGACAGTTTCAAGATACAGTACAGCTGTATGAAACGCATTTCAAATTACAGTACAGTCGTCCCTCGCCACTTCGCGCTTCGACTTCACTCTGTCGCGGTTTTTTGTATAATCATTAAAAACTTGATCGAGACAGTGAAAATAATACATCTCTAAGTATCGGAAGCATCTTTGCTCCTCATAATTAAATGTACAATAATAATAATATGATATTTGTAACATCTAATATGTCTTTTTTTCTCTTATTTTGTCTAATATGTTGGGTAATAGGAGTGTAATTGTCATGACCTGCCTGTAAGATCCTCTTGTGTGCCACGCCCCCTTATTAACCAAGTGTGCAGCCCCGATGGTTACCAGCTGTTCCCTGTCAGTTTTATCCATCTGGTGTATTTAAGTCCACATCAGAGTCTGTAACCCCAGGTCTCTCATTGACGTTTTTGATGTTACATGTTCATGTGTCCTGCATTTGGAGTGATTCCAAATAAACCCTTCAATCCTGATTCCTCATCTCCCCGTTCCTGCTTCCATGTTCAGCAATCATAACAGTAATGCTGACTAAAGGGTGTTATTTCATGTCTAATAATGTTAAAAACCATATATAGAAGGTCGTAAACAGGTTTTCTGTGCTCTAACTACGAAAATATTCTATTTATGAATAAAGAATCCTACTTTGCGGAAATTCACTTATCGCGGTAGAGTCTGGAACTGATTAACCGCGATAAAGGAGGGCCGACTGTACTGTACAAATGAAATGACTAAACTGTGTATATACAAATACGCTATAATACAGGTCAGTACTGTACATAATATTCAATTCAATTTTATTTATACAATGCATTTTCACAACATTCCCTTGTCTCAAAGCGCTTATTGTAGTTTTGCTACTGCATTCATGTGGCTCATTTTTGGTGGCTTATCAGAAGCTTTGAGTTTATTTTTGTCATTCAAAGAAAATGACTTTCTTTTTCCATTAATGATTTCTGTGCACGCCGTAGTAACATCAGGTAGCTACCCAGAAGCAGACGAGTTACCACAAGGCAAAATAGGATGATCAAAATAGAGTAAAAAATAAAAAATCACTGCAGTTTTAATTTTTTCCATATGTTGTCACATTGAAAAAGACCCAACTCTGCAAGCAGACCACATGAATACTATAAGTGAATTCATGTTATTTAAACATTACTTAATCTACCCCAAGCTATTTGGTCCATTTGAGCAGTTGATCGCTATAGCCGTGATCACTATAAGCAGCTTCCACTCTATTTGAACCCTGATCTACATGAATAGTTTATTGTTACTCTAATTAACATATTCTAACCATCACCAAAAAATCAAGAAAACATTTATTTTTATATTCCTTTATGTTTTTTTTACTGTCCAATTCATTCCTATTTTAAAATATTTATTCTGAATGTTTAAGAATCATACAATATACAACAGTTCATACAACAATCTGTATTTTTACTTAATTAGATACTGATACTGTATGTGCATCAAAATAGTGTCATCAGATGTTTTGTACAGGCATCTTACCATCAGTGACTGACAGGTAAACCCTTGCTGTAACATCTGAACCACCACTGATCTTCACACCACATGAGTAGGTGTCAGAGTCCGCAGTTGTCAGGTTGTTGATGGTCACAGTGAAGACTCCCTGGTCAGGATCATCTCTGATTGACACTTTATCCTCCTGTGGAGAGTCAGTGTGTACTATGGGAGTACATGACCTCCAATCTTTCCCTCTGCACCAGTATTTCACATGTGTTTTATATCTGTCACCATAGAAACATGGGATGGTGACAGATCCTCCACTCAGTACAGGCAGCCATCTTGCTGTGTACACACTGTCAGCAGCTGTGGGGAACACGGTCATGTAAATAAAGATTTTCTTCACACGTCACAGTACCTCTAAGTCAGCTAAATTATTTTTCTCTCAAGGCCCAAATTCCTCATGTGTAGATTTCACCGACCAGAGGGTGCTTTGTCATGGGGGGGTGGGGGCCATTGGGATGGATTGGTAGTGCAGTTCGTATTAAATTCAAAATCTACCAACTGAGTACCCCTGCTGTAAGTAATTATACTTTGTTTATATAATACTTGGAGTGTTTAGTGGAACCATGAGGATTTATAAAAGGTAAAGACTAGGCCTACCATTTTGCCATATGAACATAGGACAGACATAGGCTTTTTTAAAAATGAAAAAAATATTAAGCTACTGGCAGGTATTACATTAACGAGACTTATGGGCTTATGGGCTGCTACAACCCCTTATAAGGAAAACTGGGTTTGTCTTGGCTAGCTAACACTGTCTAATAATCCCCCATTTTGGAGAACACAAGGCTCATGGTCCCGCATGTTGGGGCTAGTCCTTACATGTGTAGCACCAAAGAAAACTGGATGGGTTCTCTTCAATGTGTAAAGTTTATCAGGTCCTGATGTTTTTCCTCAAGGGAACTAAGCCAGGATGAAAAACAGAATAATCTGTCCTCTGCACTATTTCCCCCCAACCATCATATTCTACTCTACCCAAACCACAAAAGCCCACACAGGGAGGTTAAACCCTTTGACCCATCCACAGGCAACAAGAGCAGATTCCACCAAGATCCATTTGCATGCCTGGAGTTTGCAAAAGTTATTTAGGTCTATCTGGGGTTTCTGTTCTCTTGTCATATTCAATACCATTGGGGTGGATCAAAAAGAACAGAAAACCGTTAATTCAAAGACAGTACAATGTCATGCTATGCAAATATACATCCAGCACCTTTGGTCTACAGCAGAGTGGGCAATTTCAGAATCTGCACAGCAGAGAGTGTCACAGCTCTCCTAATACCTTTCCAAACATAATACCCATCATACAAAGGCAGGACTAGTATTGAAACACACCCCCACCATTAAAATACACTGCTCAAAAACTTTTAAATTAAAAACACTTTTTAATCAGAGTATAGCATCAAGTCTATTAAACTTCTGGCATATTGATCTGTTCAGTTAAGTAGCAGAGGGGGTTGGCAATCAGTTTCAGCTGATTTGGTGTTAATGAAATTATCAACAGGTGAACTAGAGGGGCAACAATGAGACGACCCCCAAAACAGGAATGGATTAACAGGAGGAGGCCACTGGCATTTTTCCCTCCTCATCTTTTCTGATGGTTGTTTCACTAGTTTTGCATTTGGCGACGGTCAGTGTCACTACTGGTAGTATGAGGTGATACCTGGACCCTACAGAGTTTGTACAGGTAGTCAAACTCCTCCAGGATGGCGCATCAATACGTGCCATTGCCAGAAGGTTTGCTGTGTCTCCCAACACAGTCTCAAGGGCATGGAGGAGATTCCAGGAAACAGGCAGATATTCAAGGAGAGCTTGGACAGGGCCATAGGGTCCTTAACCCATCAGCAGGACCGGTATCTGCTCCTTTGTGCAAGGAGAAACAGGATGAACACTGCTGGAGCCCTACAAAATGACCTCCAGCAGGCCACTGGTGCGAATGTTTCTGATTGTTTGGTCAGAGACAGACTTCATGAGGGTGGCTTGAGGGCCCAACGTCCTCTAGTGATAAAATGTGATTTTTGGATAGAAATCAATAATAATCCAGACGGTGGAATATAACATGTTTTAGAACAATTTTACCCAGAGCAGCTATGGTCTGCTAGCGTGATGCTACAGTTTGCTAACTGACGCAAATTGTGGTCCCGCCATTCTTCATTAAGCTCCACAGCTAAATTACTTGAACAGAAGACACTCATTCCAGTTTGACAGGTATTATCTTTGGGGAAGCATTGCAAGACGGCATGAGACAAGGGGTTTTCTAGTTGCATTTTACAAATGCAATACGACACAGATACTATGTAGATATTGTATGTAGTGTATATAGTGCTGTATATCGTATTGTGCTGTACAATATACATGTATTGAAATAGACTGACTGTACTCATATTTAAACCCTGCAGATTCATCAGGCACACAATTACATTCCACTATTCTAACAGTTTTCTTTTTGACTGCTTTTGCAACATTTGCACAAATTCTGTATGTCTAAAATACCTATTGTAAGCTTTTTGTGTTTAGAGTTGATATTTGTAAATTATTTATAAAAATTCTTGTACTCTGTAATAACTGGAACCATGTGTTCTGGTGTCACGCCCACGCAGGCGGGAACTACGGGGTGTGCGGTGTTACGGTTAATGGGAGGAAGTATAAATGAGACCGAATTACCCCAGCACGCCACGAAGTATTGAGCCGATGATTCCGAGCCGTACTAAGCGTTTCTTTGTCTCTTGTCTTCCCCATCTCCCTCGCCCGCGCTGTTCACCCAGTGTGCTCTCCTTACCTGCTTCCCTTTCCTTCCCCAGACCCGCTCCCGCTCCCCGCCGAGACCGGCACGTCCCGTTCCCGCCCCCCTGTGTAGTCCCGTCTCGTGCCTGCTCGTTGGACAGACTCCCCGGATTTCGACCCCCACGCTCGTTGAACGACCAGGACTTTTGCTTGCTCTGATCTGTACCTCTGCCCCAATCACGCCAATAAACCAGGCGTTGGCTTGCATTCCTGGATCCGTGTCTTCCTGTCTGGGTTATCCTCACATCTGGTCTCATATATAGCTGAGATGACTAAAGTTTATTTTCACTTTGACAGACTTCTTAGTTTAAACTTCAAAAATACTTTTTACAGTTGCTTAAAAATCTTGCATGTTTAAAAGGTTTGCATAATTATATTTTCTTTAATTTTTCTCTGTTTGCAGAGATTAGAGAATCCACTTCTACTGTTAGATTTCATAGCTCTTTCAAAATGTCAAATTGTTTTCATTTACATTTTCCATGCCATCCCACCAGTTTTGGAAATGGGATTTGTATTAAAATCCTTGTAAAAATCAATTGCTTAATTATAATAATTTTAATTTGTATTTACAGTGATTTTGTCCTCTAAATACAATTTGAATGGGAGATGCTGATCCTTTTTACACCTAAGTGTACCTGTAAGTGTAGGTATGAAGTCCATTTAAACTGTGATACCGTAAATCTGACAAGTTACCCCAATAAGCCAGTAACTCCGCTTCGTAATACAGGCCACTGGGGCTGATGAGACTGTGACCAAACCTGCTAATCTTGTCTAACATGGAGCTGATCTGAGGCAGCACAGGGCACAAGGCCGGGGACCCAGGACAGGATGCCAGTCTGTCACAGGGCAAACACTCACACAGTCACTATGGGCACTTTTAGAGGCACCAGTTCACCTGAACCACGTGTCTTTGGACTGTGGGAGGAAACTAGAGAACTCAGAGAAAACAACTGTAGATACAGAGAGACCATGCAAACTGCCCACAGAGAGCTGGGGGCCGGATATCTAAACCACAAGCCTGGGGGTGTGAGGCCCCCACGCTGCCCCCAGTCTCTAGCAGCTAGAGGTCAACTAGCTCTCCAAAGCTGCTGCAGAATGAAAGACAAGCAGGTCTACTCTCAACCCCTGAGGTTGATCTTGAGCCCTGATAAACAGAGACCTGCTCCAGTAGCACATGAAGCTGGGTGTTTAGACCCCACTGACTGTACACACAGAAATGACAGATGGCATCCCGGCTGTCTGCTCACATAACCACTTGTACTGCTGAAAAGACCCCAGTAAGATCAATCGTAGGCCTCACAGAAAACCAAAGGGTACAAGAGACAAGGGTTTTTTGTCTGCTCTGACAGAATCTACATACAGCTTGGACACTAAATGGGAGACATGACAGTATCGTGCTATATATTTTGATTTCATACTTCATCAATAATCTGATTCGTGGTGCACTGGTCATGTCTTAAATATTACTGTTCTGGAAATAGTTTGCAAAAAGATCAGAAGACATATGACATACGCACTTTAAAACAGCCTATTACAAATTCATGAGGAAATATTTTTATGTTTTTGAATTCTACAAAATCTTGTGACATTTTCAAAGACAAAACTATTGTAAATTTAGTTTAAAAATTCTTTCCATAATCTGCATTTTGAGATTCCTTCTGATGTAGCAGTAGATTTCCATCATGATCTCCAAACTGTGTGGAGGAGCAGGAGAGAGATCTCTAGTCAGTTCCACTGTAATGAGTGACACTCAGTTATGAGATCAGTAATGAAAACAAACAGGAACATCACAGGACCCAAACATCCTCATCCTCTGTACCTTCACTGTCTCTGTTGTTTTTTTTTCTCACACACAGCAGGCAGAGTGAAGGGGGAGTGGACACTTTACACAGGAAGTGACAAAACCACAAGGCTGAATGTTTAGCAAGTCATACCACAACCACTTATTTGAATTATAGTTAATGTGCATTTATATTATGTTATTGCTAGTAAGAAATAAATATTAGTTGGATCTCTCTGTTGCAATTAAGAGGCGTCTCGGTTTTGTCTATCATAAGTATAATTATCTAGATCCTAATGCAGGAAGCACACAGTGCAAAGTGAGGTAAACCTTCAACAGCATGACAGTCCATTGCTGGGCACTGGAAGCTGGAGAAATGCCATGTGAACAGAGGAAGCCTGCAAACTGCACACAGACACAGTTATGGCCACATTCAAAACTAAAGACAGAGGGACTTTGAGGAACCACAGCAAGACCAACAGAAGACGTGGGTTTCTGACAGTAAGGCATCAAAATCCTTCACTGTTTACTGTCAGTGTCGCATTGCTTTTAAATTGATGTTTCTCAAACCAGTATTTGCAGAACCCCAGATGGTCCATTTTTTGCTCCCTCCCTTCCATATAGCAGAAAGCTCTCTGGCAACTGGGAGAAAAATATGTGAACTGGTTTGAGGAACACTGGGCTCTATTTTCCACCTGCACAAAGCGAAACGCAAAGTGGTTTTGCTAGTTTTGTACCAGCACATTGCTCATTTTCACACCATGTGCACTCATGACCAAAATAGCAAACGATTTTGCACCTGCTTTCCACTCATCGGAGTGGTGTTTTTTTAAATGAAGCGTGGCCAGGTGCATTGATAGCACGTTGCTATTTTAATGTCATTGTACTTTTGACCAATAAAAAACAAATATAAAGTTAATGGCACACTGTTGAACGGTATATAGAAGGGAGGTATTTAGGTTTTAGAAAAAATATATATAAAACAAAGAACAAACCGTATCATTAAAAATCCATTTTCAGCCATTATTTATCATCAGAATGAAGCAGGTACTGTAATTCAAAGGACATTGCTGGATTGGATTGCTGAAAATGAGCTTCCGATATTTAGATAAGTCAGGTGGAACATTGCAATGCAGCCCTCAGAAGGTCGCAACATTCTTTGCAGCGTGTTTGTTGCGTGCATTTCCATGCATGATAGATGTCTGTTGGACATAAATGAGGACACATTAGAGGAATTTAGAAGACAGAAGGTGTGAAGCTGAACTGCATGTGCCGATGTCAACAAAGGAGTGTATGGCAGGAGCTGCGTGGACAAGGAGGGATCAGCTGGCAGAAGAGCTGAATGGTCTGAGACTGGTAAGGAAATTGGGAGTAGAAAAAACATCCTGATTGCCTTTTATTTTGAACATTTCAAAACACATTAAATACTGTAGGTTCTGTTTTGCTTGAAGAAAGATTGTACTTTTATTTATATTTTGCGACCTGCAGCCCCAAAATTAAAATAAAACATCCATTCATCCATCCATCCATTTTCCAAACTGCTTATCCTACTGGGTCACGGGGGGTCCGGAGCCTATCCCGGAAGCAACGAGCACGAGGCAGAGAACAACCCAGGATAGGGGGTCAGCCCATCGCAGGGCACACTCACATACCATTTACTCACACATGCACACCTACGGGCAATTTAGCAAATCCAATTAGCCGCAGCATGTTTTTGGACTGTGGGGGGAAACCGGAGTACCCGGAGGAAACCCCACGACGACATGGGGAGTGTCACGGGTCGCGGGCAACGATCGCGAGCAGAGCGGCGATCGTGCGGGTAAGGAACAAGCTGACAAGCGGGATACGGGAAAACGGGGGTTTAATCGGGGAACGGGAAGCAGGAGACATGGAACGCCAACTAACATCAGGAAACACCAATGACGGACAACGCTAACAGGTAAGACCAGGACTTAAAACCAGACAAGACTAATCAAAGTAATCAGATACAGCGGGGTACAATCAGGGAAATACACGTGGGAAGGCAGGGGGCGTGGCACACACGAGGAGCGGACGAGCCGGGCATGACAGAGCCCCCCCCCAAAGGCGCGCTTCACCGGGCGCGCCCAGGAGGAGGCGACGAACGGGACGAGGGGACCAAGACCTGAAAAAACAAAACCCAAAACCAAGAACAAGAGACCGGGAATTAAACAGAGAGACAGAACAGGCACAAAGACAGGACCAGGGACAAAACCTGACAGAGGACGGGGAACACGGACCGACAGAGAAAGAGAGGGGACACAGAAGGAACCGGCGGGACACAAGGGCCAGGAGTGAACAGAGGGCACAGAGGAGGACGGGTAGCAAAGACAGGAGGAATACGAGGAGCAGAGACGGGCGGAACGAAGGGACGAGCAGAAAACGAAGGGGCAGAGACAGGCGGGACAAAGGCAGGGGCGTAGGGAGACAAGGAGGGGGAACAAAGGGGAGCCCGAGGGAGCCCAAGCGGGTGACGGGAGGCAGCCAGAGGGGCCGCAGGCGGCCGGGAGGCCGGAGCCGGAGGGGACCTCGGAGGGGCCGAGGAGGCAGGGCAAGGGACCCGCGGAGGGGCCAGGGAGGGAGCAGGAGGGAGCACCGGGGAAGGGGACGAGGGAGCAGGAGGGACCCACGGCGAAGGCCCGGAGGAGGGGGGAGCCGCAGCAGGCGACGACGTCCGGTGGAGGGCCG
Source organism: Brienomyrus brachyistius (assembly GCF_023856365.1). Lineage (NCBI taxonomy): Eukaryota > Metazoa > Chordata > Actinopteri > Osteoglossiformes > Mormyridae > Brienomyrus > Brienomyrus brachyistius. The sequence continues at coordinate 39,445,302 of NC_064536.1, forward strand.
GAGGTAGGGGCCCCGCAGGCAACCGAGGAGCCGCCGTCGGGGAGCCCGCAGGCGACCGACCAGGTTCTGGAGAGGGGAGCGAGGCGGGGCGACGAGGCCTCGGAGGGGGACCCGCAGGCGACAGCCGACCCGGAGGGCCAGGACCCGCAGGCGCCAGCCGAGCCAGAGCGCAGGCGAGGGAGGGCGAGCCAGGGGGCAGGGCGGGCGGGACCCCAGCCCTGCGTCTGTGTCCCCTTCCCCTGCGGGACACAGACAGGCCGACCCTAGTTCGGGGTCGATGTCGCCGGGGCGAGGGACAAGGCGTTACAAGTTCTGTCCCCGAGGGGTCCCATTCCAGCTCCTCCACTTCCGAAGAGGGAGGAGCCAAGATGGAGTAGTCCGGGACCACCTCGGGGACTAGGACAGGGACTGGAGCTGCTGCAGGCGGAGGGGGCGCCTCTGGAGCTGCTGCAGGCGGAGGGGGCGCCTCTGGAGCTGCTGCAGGCGGAGGGGGCGCCTCTGGAGCTGCTGCAGGCGGAGGGGGCGCCTCTGGAGCTGCTGCAGGCGGAGGGGGCGCCGGGACAGGGACACGGTCAGGCTGCCGGGGCGCCGGGACAGGAACACGGTCAGGCTGCCGGGGCATCAGCCCGGAAACTGCAGGACGCTGTAGTGGGGACCTCGGCCCAGGTGCTGCAAGCCGCTGCCGTGGGGGCGCCCGCCCGGGAACTGCAGGACGCTGCAGAGGGAGCACCGGCACGGGCGTTGCAAGTCGCTGTCGTGGGGGCGCCCGCCCGGGAACTGCAGGACGCTGCAGTGGGGGCGCCGGCCCAGGCGCTGCAAGCCGCCGTCGTGGGGGCGCCCGCCCTGGAACTGCAGGACACTGCAGTGGGGGCGCCGGCCCAGGCGCTGCAAGCCGCCGTCGTGGGGGCGCTCGCCCTGGAACTGCAAGACACTGCAGTGGGGGCGCCGGCCCAGGCGCTGCAAGCCGCCGTCGTGGGGGCGCTCGCCCTGGAACTACAGGTGACTGCAGTGGGGGCGCCTCGGAAGCGGCTGTAGCAGGCGGGGACAGGAGCGTCTCGGAAGCGGCTGCGGCGAGATCAGGAACTGGGGCGAGATCAGGAACTGGGGCGAGATCAGGAACTGGGGCGAGATCAGGAACTGGGGCTGCAGGCAATTGCTGTGGGGGCGCTCGCCCGGGAACTGCAGGGGACTGCAGCGGGGGCACCTCAGGAGCGGCTGCAGCAGGGCGGTCAGGGACAGGAGCGCAGTCAGGGACAGGAGCGCAGTCAGGGACAGGAGCGCAGTCAGGGACAGGAGCGCAGTCAGGGACAGGAGTTGGCTGCAGTGGGGGCGCCTGCCCGGGAGCTGCAGCAGGCGGCTGCAGTGGGGGCGCCTGCCCGGGAGCTGCAGCAGGCGGCTGCAGAGGGGGCGCCTGCCCGGGAGCTGCAGCAGGCGGCTGCAGAGGGGGCGCCTGCCCGGGAGCTGCAGCAGGCGGCTGCAGAGGGGGCGCCTTTGCAGGAACTGGAGCGCGGTCAGGAACTGGAGCGCGGTCAGGAACTGGAGCGCGGTCAGGAACCGGAGCTGGCTGCAGTGGGGGCGCCTGCCCGGGATCTGCAGGTTGCTGCAGTGGGGGCGCCTGCCCGGGAGCTGCAGGTTGCTGCAGTGGGGGCGCCTGCCCGGGAGCTGCAGGTTGCTGCAGTGGGGGCGCCGGCCCGGGAGCTGCAGCAGGCAGCGAAGGCGGCTGCGCAGGCGGCGGCGGCAGCAATGGCGGCTGCGCAGGCGGCGGCGGCAGCAATGGCGGCTGCGCAGGCGGCGGCGGCAGCAATGGCGGCTGCAATGGCGGCTGCGCAGGCGGCGGCGGCAGCAATGGCGGCTGCACGGGAGCGGGGTCCGCCGGCAACGGCGGCTGCACGGGAGCGGGGTCCGCCGGCAACGGCGGCTGCACGGGAGCGGGGTCCGCCGGCAACGGCGGCTGCACGGGAGCGGGGTCCGCGGGCGGCAGGAGCGGAGGGAGCTCCTCGGGTCCGGCCGTTGCAGCGAGCAGCGGAGGGAGGTCCTCTGTACCGGCGATCGCCGGTCTCCTTCTCCCTCGCTGGCGCCTAGCGGTGGCGGGAGGCGGCGCGACGTCCGTAAAAACGGACGGCGGAAGAAAGGCCTCCGGCTCCGGGTAAGGGTAGAGGAAGGGCTCCTCGTCCTCGTCCTCACTGGAGAACCAGTATTTCCACACGGGATCGGGGTCGCGTGTGGTCAGCCTCCGGGCTGGAGGTAGGGCGGGTACTTCCCTTTCGTCCCCTGTCGGGAGCCAAAGCCTGGAGAGCGAGCAGGCGCCGAGACGGATCGTCTCCTGCGGGACTCTCCTCCTCCCTGTCCGCTTCTTTTTGTGGTCTGTCATTCTGTCACGGGTCGCGGGCAACGATCGCGAGCAGAGCGGCGATCGTGCGGGTAAGGAACAAGCTGACAAGCGGGATACGGGAAAACGGGGGTTTAATCGGGGAACGGGAAGCAGGAGACATGGAACGCCAACTAACATCAGGAAACACCAATGACGGACAACGCTAACAGGTAAGACCAGGACTTAAAACCAGACAAGACTAATCAAAGTAATCAGATACAGCGGGGTACAATCAGGGAAATACACGTGGGAAGGCAGGGGGCGTGGCACACACGAGGAGCGGACGAGCCGGGCATGACAGGGAGAACATGCAAACTCCACACACATGTGACCCAGGCGGAGACTCAAACCCGGGTCCCAGAGGTGTGAGGCAACAGTGCTGACCACTGCACCAGCATGCCGCCCCTAAAATAAAACATGCAGGTATAATTAAGTCCCCGTTCCCAAGCCCTATTCTCAGTCTTTTGGCATCATTATACCACTTTTGGCACTGCGCGGATGATCTGGTGATGCCAGAAAACAAGGACACACTTGTCACTGCTTCATCCCACGCCTGCTTCCCCCGAAAGACTTTGGTAGAACAGTGACACTCCCGTTCAATGGCATGCTCACGCATTTTCGCTTCGCGCACAAGCATTCCCGTTTCCTCGGCTGAAAAGCGATCTGGGTTTGCTGAGCACACGCGCCATTGTAACAGCAATATACAGTAGATAATATGCTGCTGTCTTTTAAAGGTGAGGTGATGCACCATTCTGATTGGTTCATTGCTTATTATGCCCAAAACACGCTGCTGAATAATTAGAAGAGTTAGGACAACCTTTTTGTGCCTTGCATAGGTGCAAAGTTTGGTTTTTCTGCCATCATAAAAGCAAAATGGATTTGGACAAGCCTATATCTGTTAGTTCCACTTTGCGTTAGATCGTCAAAATAGGGCCCATTGTCTTACATAAACTGTGGGGTGGCTGGAAGAGACCCCATGGCAACAGGGAGAGAACAGACAGTCTCCACACACATATAGAGCCAAGGTGGAAACTTGGCCTTAGGGGTGTGAGGCCCTGCCTGCAGCTAAAGTGGAAAATTGAAGAAAAAAAACGCCTTCATCTTGCTTGGCTTCCTGTGTCATGCACGCGACTCACAGTTTATTTTTGTGCAACTTCACACTTCAATTGAGAAATGAGAGGAAGAGACAATGCAGAAAACAATGAGGGCCAGTACTGTACATACTGTCAGAGGTTATAATCTTTACATTGCGAGAGTTTGTGCATTGATGTTGATGTATTTTCTGTTAAAAGGAAAACAGTTTGATGTTACTTTTATTTTGCTGTTCAAAGCAATACATTTTATAATTCCATCTAAAATCTCATCTTTTTAGAAACATAACATCATGAAATTATTGAATGACATCTGGCCACTTGTCTATAGCAGTGATATTCCACCAGACTAGCAGATACTGTAGCAGTTGTTTTGTAACAAACACAAATACTAATGTACTGAAATGGATTAACTTTTTATAAAGTTTTAAAGTTGTGACAGTCAAACCATGCTAATGTGACAAAATTATCAATAAACTAAGTTGTATGAAAAACTGCGTGTTTTATATGCAGTGTTCTTGTACTGCAGGACATAACAAACAACATCATTTCTCTCTGTCTGAGGAAATTCTCTTCATTGCCCAGCTTTTAGGCAATTTCTTTCAGTTCTTGCAGTGAAATACGTCTCTGTGCTCATTCACTAATGAATTTTGATGAGCCAAGACATGACCACCCCCCACATGAACCTGATAAGGCTGACTCTCATAACAGGTCTGGGATTTATAAGATATATAAGACAGTAAAGGAACCGATGGTACTCATAGCTGACATGCTGAATGCAAACCTGAGGCTATATTATTATGGCCAGATGACTGGGTCAGACCACCTCAGATACGGAAAGTCAGCCGTGATGGATATGTACAGACAGTGGTCTGAGGGAGGAACAATGAATCAGCAACAGGCGTTTGGTGGCCAAAGACTCATCAATGTGAGATCAACGTGGACGAATGCCATCCCGTATGATATGAACTAACAGAAAGGCTTCTCAGGCACAAACTGCAGATCATTTTAATGATGGTACAGGAGCCACATGTCACGACACACAGTACATCAAGCTATGTTGTGTATGGAGTTGTATAGTCACAGACCAGCTAAAGATCAGTGGTGTGAGAAATATAATGAAAAGATTAATATGTTGCCCTGGCTTCCATTTTCTCCAAATCTCAATCCAATCGAGCATCTGTGGGATGCATTGGAACAACAAGTCTGATCCATGGTCTGATCCAGCTCTACCTCAAAACCTACAGGAATTAAAGGAAAGTTGCTGACATCTTGGTGCCAGATACCATAGAGCACCATCAGTGGTCTTATAGAGTCTATGGCTCAGCAGGTTTGGGCTGGTTTAGCAGCATGTGGAAGATCAGCAGGATATTAGGCAGTTGATCATAATCTTTTGGCTCATCGGTGCATTTCTGCACCTTCTCACACAGCTGCGTGCCGACAGCTTCCATAGCTACAGCTACTCATCCGCTTCTGACGCCTACTGGAAACACTTATTTCATTTTCTTTTACATGCATAGTCGGCTCACACAGATGCGTAAAAACTCCTCTAGACCCAAAATCTCGGCTCTGATGTGTGAATTGTCATTAAGACGGGTGGGAGTGTCCCAGGGGGGATTGGGGGTGCAAAGTCAGGTGATTCACTTCACTTGGGCCTTATCAGCAGTCCTGTCAGACTGAGCGCTGTTTCTGTTTCTCTCAGCCCCCGACAGACACACACAGACACAGATGGCTGAGTCCACAGCCTGTTGTTTTATTACAGAGATTCTTACAGATAAAATACACTTAAGGCTGGTAATAGCAGCTCCATCATCTACCTTCGTATGTACAGAGTCTGACGACTCCCTGGATCTTTGATGTTTGGACTAAAGCAACCAGTTTTTGTTTAAAATAAAACATATAATCATTATTACTCATTGTTGAATACAGGGACAAAGGCAAAAATGCCCCAAAAACTCTCAGAATGACCCTACAAACCATGCTTGAGGGGGAAAAAATAAAAAAATAAAAAGTATATATATATATATATATATATATATATATATATATATATTGTCACGATCGCGGCCGTGCTGAGCGGCAATCGTGTGGGCAGGCGTGCAAGGAGCAGGCGAAAGTCAGGGCAAACAATGAGTTTAATCCAGAGATCAGGGACCAGGGAACACTGGACAGGAAAGCACATCACCATGCCACAATGACGGACAGGGGAGACAAGCAAGACCAGGACTTAAATACACAGGACTGATCAAAGTAACTAGACACAGCTGGGTACAATTGGGGAAGCACACGTGGGTAAGCAGGGGGCGTGGCACACACGAGGCGCGGACGAGCCGGGCATGACATATATATATATATATATATATATATATATATATATATATATATATTGTCACGATCGGGGTGCAGCAGACGGGCGATCGTGCGGGCAAGGAGCAGGCAAGGCAAACAGAGTATAGGGTATACGGGGATTTAATAATGGCAAGGCAGGACAGGACATGGGCATCGACAACATCAATGACGGACGAAGGACTCAGGTAAGACACGGACTGAAATAGACAGGACTGAGCAAATGAACTGGATACAGCTGGGTACAATCGGGAGAAAACACGTGGGTAATCAGGGGGCGTGGCACACAGGAGGAGCGGACGAGCCGGGCATGACATATATATATATATATATATATATATATATATATACATATATATATATATATATATATATATATATATATATATATATATATATAATTACAGTGGTGCCTGTGGTTCATGAATACAATCCCCATCGCAGGAGCAAAGAGAGTCATGGAGACTTGCTTAACAGGAAAACCACACTCTTTATTAACAGTCCTTAACTCTTCTATTGTTGTTGTTGTTAATGTTAATTCCCTGTTGTCAGATATGTGTTTGCCTGTGTCTTGTGTGTACCCAGTCCGATCCTCGCGTGTATTTAGCGTGGTGTAAATCTCCCACCATGTGTGCATCTTGTAGTTCAGCCTCTGACAACCTTGTGTTTGCCGTCTGTACATTAGGGTTCGGAGCTTGTCAATTGCCTGTTGTGATCCTTCTATTTACAGTTGCACATGGGGCAGGCTGAGACATGCGCCCCGCCTGTGTTACACTAGTACACAAAAAGGAATCTGGTCGAGGAATCTGTTCGTCGACCAAATTTTGTACATGAACCAATGCATTTTTTTTCACAAAATTTTTGTTTGCGATCCAAATTGTTCGTAGACCACAGCGTTCATGAACAGCAGGCACCGCTGTACCAGTTTAGGCCAATATTGTAATCGTACATAAAGCCATCATTTAATTTTGACTAATTTAATTACATTTCCATTTCTGTTTCTAACACACTCTCACACAATCAGTGTTGTTATTCACACTATGTATGTTTATTACTGTATGTAACTGTTAATATGTATTGCTATGTAACGCTGTTAGGATACCTGACAAAGGCCAGGCAATCCAGCACCTGCAGTGAAGCTGTCTGCTGCAATGGACTGAAAAAGCACCAACTGTTACCGAACCAATGCCACCCCCAGCAAATAAATTGGCAAAGAAAGTTGCTGCTTCTACAATGTAAAAATGAACAAAAGAACTAGTTTGGTGTTGAAGGGGCGCACATACTTGGAACTCAGTTACTACTTAAGTACAAATCGTGAACAAATACAGTAGCTACTTGAGATAAAATATGTGTCATGATTTAAAGATGAATAAATATGAGATCAGTATTTCACTTGTGTTATTCATTACTTGCTACTTCAGTAGTTCCTTCAATAGTTCACAAAGGTTTACAGAATTAATAGGTATAGCAAAAAATATAGTAACTGCTTTACTATATGATAATGCGTCTCGATTAGAGATATCATGATTACTCGATTAAACTCGATTATATTATTTAAAAAACATCAATAAAAATTTTCATTCTCGATTATTCAGAAATATGGCAGAAGGGAGATAGCACATAGAAGATGAAGGTGAAAATAAAGAGCAAAAACCATAACTTTTGTAGAAGCATTTCACAGTTATTTTTCAGTATTGCAAATCATAACTTAAATACCACCACAGCAATGCAAATACATCTTAAAGAAGATTTTCGAGTTTGACAGAGTTTGACAATAATGTTAGGTTAGCCATACATATGTGCCATTTAGTGTCTTGAAGTAGCTTAGCCTGTCTTTGTCATCACTTTGACTTCAATTATTTTGCTTAATATACTTTCTACTTCCTCTATGGCAAAATATTCACTGCTAAAACAAAGGTTAGCCCTGTCGCTTAGCCACATCATCATACATAATATGGTACATATAAACCATTTAATATTGATCATTTTTTGTTTTGTTTTTTGCATGATTGTCTCAGAAAAAGCACGCAGAGCTCATGCAAAAGCAGTAAACTTTAGACTGATTTTTTACATATACTAGATCATTTTGAAAAGGAACCGGCCTTAACATTGCAGAGCTTGCTAAATTTTGCTTCCTATGATATGTCGATACTATAATCGCACATCATGCAAGCATGTCAGTGTGGAGCAGCAGGGCAGCGCTATCGGTGCACACTGACACTATGTGTGTGTGGAGTTTGCATGTTCACCCTGTGTGTCCGTGGCATTTTGAGTCTCTGGTTTCCTTCCGCTGTCCAGAAACATGCAACTTAATGAGCTGGAGTGCCCAACGTGACCATATGTGTTAAGAGCCAAATAAAAGCCTAAATAATTAAAACTGTCTCCTGGTTTCTCTCACACATACAGACTGTTTTCTGTACAGATACAGAAGATTGCACACTACACTTTGGAACAGCAATAGTATCAAACTACTGAAGGTGGTTATTAGTATATGCATTATAAGGTGGGATCATTTCACATTAAAAACAGCTAATTTTGTAAATAACTCTATTGTTTAGGCATTGAGGCAAAAGTTGCCCTCCCGAAACACTTCAAAATTTCCAACACTGCATACGCAGGGGTGCCGCTAGAGATATGGGGCCCCATGAAAGCATATTATACTGGGCCGCCAACCAGGCCAGTCCAATTATGCTCCAAATTTTTTAGGGTCCCTGTCAGTCAGGGGCCGTTGACATCATCCTGACCTGCCCCCCCATAATACCCATGAACACCGTAGATTGACAATCCCAGGTCCACTCTATGGTTGCGCCATAGTACCTTCATGGTGCTAATTGGAAACCACAGATCTTGGTGTCTAAAAGGACTCCTGAAGAGGAACTGTGGGAATGTTAGCCAGTTGATACTCTCAACTCTGCCTGTAGAACATCATAAATTCTAAAAGGATTTATTTTTACCTGAGGATAGAGCAAGATCTTCTGCCATCATACCATGTACACGGCCTGGAAAAAATGTAGTCGCCGCTTGAATTTTAAATCTTGAATCATTATTGCAGTGATTAATATGTTTGCAGCAATAAAGTGAAGTCGGCTGAGTACCGGAATCTACTGAATAAGCAGGTTATCCCAACAATGAATGTTTTCTTCCCTAATGGCACGGATGTATTCCAGGACGACAATGCTAAGATTCAACAGACTCAAATTGTGAAAGAGTGGTTCATGGAGCACAAGGAATCATTTTCACACATGAATTAGCCACCATAGAGTTCTCATTGAAAGCTTTTGGTATGTGCTGGAGAATACTTTACGGAGTGGTTTGATCCTCCTATTGTCAATACAAGACCTCAGCAAAAAATGTATGCAAATCTGGATGAAAATAAAAGTCGAGATGTTGCATAACCTCATTGGAGCAGTGCCTAGGTGAATGAAAACTAAAGGCAGTCCAACAAAATATTAAAGTGTGCGATTTTTTTGTCAGGCAGTGTGTTTCTTTGACCTACTGATGTGTGCGTCTTTCTTGTTGACCTACGCACATCCTTGATAGCGGCAATCTTCTCCTCCTGAAATCGGATTTATTATAGTTTTGATTTTTTTAAATTTCATTTTTATTTTTATATTTTCAGTTTTAGTTTTCATTGCGGTTTTGTATGTTTTTTATTTTAATGATTTATTTTCTATTTAGTTTTATTTATTTTAATGTAATTTAATTTTTGTGTAATTTTATAGCGATCTCTAATGAATTTTACTGTAATGAGTGACACTCACCTGTGAGCCCAGCAATGAGAAGAAACAGGAGCATCAGAGGATCCATATGTGTGTGTGTCACTGAGCCCAGATCTGTGGAGACTGACACTCACTTCCTCATCCTCTGTACCTTCACTGTTACTTTAATTTCTATTTTCAGACACAGCAGTCAGATTGAAGGGGGAGTGGACACTTTAAACAAGAAGTGACAAAACCACAATGTTTAGCGCTTCAGCAAGTCATTCTCTTATTATTTGTCTGTAGAGTATGAAATACACGGTTATTGCATTAATAGACTCATTAATGATATTAACATTTCAGCATAAATAAAGGACATGCCTGAATTACAGTTAACATGTATTTGTATTGTGTTATTGCTAATAAGAAACAAAAATTAGTTGGATTTCACTGTTGCATGAAAGAGTGATGTGTTTCACCATAGCTGTTTAATCATTGGTATAATTATCTATATCCTAATGCTGGAAGCACACAGTGTAAAGTGAAGTAAACCTTCAACAGCATGTCATTCAGTTGCAGGGCACTGGAAGCTGGAGAAATGCAAACTGCACACAGACACAGTCATGGTCACATTCAAAACCAGCACTCAGCAGTGCTGGGATGGCAGGTGTGTGAGTCAGATATCTAATATCATGATAATCTAAGGACAAAGAGGGACTTTGGGGAACCAAAGACTTCGCCAATTCAGGTGAATATCTCATTGGTCATAAATAAACCAAAAGTGCATCCCCATTCTACCCACATACCCCTAATCTCAACAAACTGCATCCCCTCCACATACTCTCCTCATGAATGCAAGACAATCCTTACTACAAGCCTGACTTTGGGTGACTTGTCTCAGTGTATCCACCTTCACCAGATCTACACCTAAGTGACGCTTCAATTTTGATGTGATTTGTCTCAAAATTAAATCAGTTATGGATCTTCTCTTATCTGAAGTCTTTGAAAAAAACTGTAAAATATTTTTTTCATTGTTATAATAATGAGATCAACTGCCTGAGGCAGACCATCTCTTTGATATCACATGAGTAGACATGCCTAGACAGACAGACCTACTTACCGCCCTACTGCCAGGCTCATCCTGAGCCATCTCTGCCGTGATACCTTGCGCCCCCTGAAATCACCCTCGTCTCACTGAGGAGAGACAGTGCTGTTTATAGTCCTGGTTTTGTTATTGTGTGGTTACTATCTTTCCATCACACACAGACATGCCAGCACTTCTTATTTGATGCACAGATGCTGCTACTAAATGGCTGGTAAAGAATAAAGAGAAATGAGAGGGAGGAAACAATCTGAAGATCGTCTGGTTTTGATGCTGATGGATTGACAGCAGCTACAAGACGCCTCTACACAGAAATGGATTGCTGTGGGTGCAGAGAGTGCATTGAGTGGCACAATTTCACAGTCATTACTTGATTTTATCACTGGGAAGTTGTGTTAGTGTGAGAAACAGATGTGGCTGAAGCATTAAAAACATGCTTTTCCAGTACAGGGTCAGTAAAGTAAGGGAGCGTTGAGCTGATCTGAGGCAGCACAGGGCACAAGGCAGGGGAACACCCAGGACAGGATGCCAGTCTGTCACAGGGCAAACACTCACACACAGTCACTGTGGGCACTTTTAGAGGCACCAATTCACCTGAACCACGTGTCTTTGGACTGCGGGAGGAAACCAGAGAACTGAGAGGAATCCAACGGGGATACAGGCCTCACAGAAAACTAAAGGTTATGTAACCCTCCCGCAGGATTGCGTCTGTCTGCCTGCCTCTGGTCCGCGTCTCTACTTTGTGTTTGGTATGTGTGGATCGAGGTCCGTTGGGCAGGAGCAGAACAACATCAGCCACGCAGGTTCGGGATTGTGGTTGAGACGGACGCGCTTTATTTAAATCAGGACACAGCTTCGCTCTCTTTCTCTCTCGGCTTCTGCTGCCGCTCCGTGCTTTTGGGGTAGCGGCAGCAAATTCAAGTTAACAAGACATAGAAATAAAAAAGAACATAAATACAATACTGTTAATTACTCACCCCTTACATGCTTTTACATCGTGATATTTTACTAACAAAAATGACAATAACCCGTTAGCCGCACATACCGACAATTAACAAACCAAAGTTACAGATAATAATCCAGAACTAAAACATCAAACTTAATACTCCAAACCACACAGTCTGCATCTGAACCTCACAATTAACAGAATAAATTACCAAATTGGATGGGCGAGCAGTCTTAGTTTGGATATTTTAATATAAAAGGAGAGTGACCATTAACACTGCTTACCTTTCGGGGTAGAGAGATCACACTACAGAAAAAATGCCATCTACTCAAAACCCGCGTAAGGAATACGGTGTCCTGGAGCAAACATATAGAAGGATAATGGCCATAATATGTAGTACCCTATCGCCACTTAGTTAGCGGTGCATTAGAACTACTGCCCTACAGGTACAAGAGACAAGGGCATTTCATCTGCACTGACAGGGTTTTTATACAGTTTGAACACTAAAAGAGAGAGATACGACAGCATTTTTCAGTATATTTAGCTATTATGTTTTTACTATCAGTAACCTGATTCATGGTAGATTGTTCATGTCATCACTGTTCTGGAAATATTTCGCTAACATATCAAAAGGCAAATTACATCTGAGCCACTTGCTGGGGATGCCAACGCTGAAACTTAGTGGAATGATGTTATATCGTTTCTGATCCTGTGGATAACTGATCCTCATCTGCTGGCCATATTTAGTAATTACATTAGACTAATGACAAGAATGATCAGAAACAGCCACTAAACATGGGGAATCCACATGTGGTTAATGAGGGGGCGTGGCACCCGGAAGGAGCGGACGATCGGGGCAGGACAGGATCCCCCACCAAGGGCGTGCCTAAGGGGAGCGAAGCGACAAAAGTAACAACATCAATGGGGAACAGGGAACAGAACGGACACACAGAACAAACACAAGGAGACCAACTCGGACAACAGATGACAAACCACAGGGAATGCAGACACGCACAGGGGCACCAAAAAAGGACACATGGGACCCGGGGATTCTAAGGGGGATGACGGAGGGACCACAACGGGGAAAACACAGGGACTAGCAGGAGATGTAGGCACAGAAGGAGGAGAAGGACACACGGGAGGCACAAAGGAACCAAAAGAAGACAAAGGCACAGAAGGATACAGAAGAGACCCAGGGGCACAAAGGGACCAACCAGAGACGAAGACACTGAGGGACGGGGAGAAAACACGGGGGGTACAAAGGGACCCGAAGGGAGTAAAGGCACGGAGGGATGAGGAGTAAACATGGAGGGCGCAAAGGAACAATGATGAAGCAGGACAGGCAGTGAAGACGGGGGGCAAGAGAGCTAAAGGCACGGAGTAACGGGGAGCTGAAGGCACTCTCTGTGGACAGAAGGATGGGGCCGCTGAAGCAGGGAGCGACCGCAAGGCCAGAACAAGGGCTGATGGGGACGTTGAGAGTGGCACATCGCGCCTCCGGTCGGACGATCTTCCGCTTTAAGTGAAACAATTGTTTCACCTGTAACGGCTCACCATTGGCCTGCACCGCTGAAATGTTTCAGGACTGTCCCGCGCGATTGGCAGAGTACGCGATATCTGCTCCGCGCGATTGGCTATATCCCGCCCACCCGGGGGAAGATGTGTTTCAGCCCGGTGATGTCCCGCCTCACTCTGGAAAAAATGTTTCACCAAGATGTTTCAAAACTGTCTCGACTGATTGGCCGAGCCGCGAGTGCGGCCCCCGCGCGATTGGGCGCTTATTTGAATGAGGACCAAGGCTGCGGGGACATTATCGTCGCATCTGTCAACACTTTTGCTTCGTCTCTGGCGTCCTGCACAGCTCTTACAGGTAAGCTTCTAACAGACTTTGTGCAGAAATCTCACCCCGTTATTCTAATTTTTTTTCAGGTCTTTAACCGATCGATTTTGTACCTCGCAGATCGTTATTTTGATGTTGATCCGATATGTCATATTGCATAAGAGTGCCGCTACTCAGAATGTAATTTAAAAAAATATTTTGTACAGAAAAATTATTTATTCTTTGTCATTAGTAATACTTCTTGCAAGTAATTTAATATAGAAGCAGTCCTCCTGTTTGTTTAAAAAGATCCAAAATTCTCCAGGAAGCATTCTGTTAATATATCAATAAATTTCTATTTCATTATTTCTTGCATTATGCTTGCATTTATTGAGCTGTTCAATATTTCTTTCCTATCAGAATGGACTCTGCACCAGTTTTCCGCTTTGAGCACAGTGGGGAGCTCACCCTGCGCCCCTCACCCGAGGCACTGGCCACCCAGAGAGGCAGAATCTATATTCACTGAATTTTATTTATTTTTCTATTCACCTAATGTGAAACAGCACTGCAAATTTCCTCCACTCACACTTTACTCCCTTTGTCATCCTGTCAGGTTTTCAAAAGCCCTGACGGAGCCCCGGGGTACAACCATGTGGTCAGGCAACCATGTGAGGTACCTGGTGGGGCTACGTGAGGAGCCCTGTGTCTTGGAGAGTCATGTTGCCAGGATCGTCTCTCTCTGGAACAACCTGCCGGAGAGAGACAGGCAGCGTGTCTCCTACCTACCGAGGCACAGGGAGCGGCTCCTTCAGGGGGGGTTCAAGGTCAGCCTCTCGAAAACATCAGTGTGCTCAGGGAAGGAAAGCCTGAAGCGGTGAGTGAATCGTTTGTGTAGACAATGATATTACATATTTCCAGGCATGCATACTCTGCTGCTGGGTTACACTTGGCCTAACTTCTAAATTCTTTTTCAGCAGCTGCCTGCTGGGCCAAGGCACCGGGCCTGCACAGTGGCCTCACGTGAGCAGACTCGTGGAGGCCATCTGCTTGGAGCTCTGCTCACTTCACCCAGCTGGTCAGAAGATTGCTGGGGTGAGACTGAACCGCTGGGCTGTCGTCCTGCAGGACTACAGCAGGATCATTAGGCTGGGGGCTCATGCAGGCCACGTCGCTGCAGCTTTTCACAATCAACCAGCGTACACTGTCCGTTTGGTAAGTGTTCAGCGAACATTTGGGATCAGCTGAACAGAGGTTTTTTTTTTGTTTTTTTTAATGGCTTATTGATAAATACTCACTAAGTTTATTTTAAAAATGTCTTATTTCCCATAGGCATAACGATTTAGTGAAGCGGCAAGAGTGTGCTGTGCTGTCTATGGACATCCCTCTCCCCACTCCCAGCCTGACGACACCCACCCCTCTACCAGAGCCCAGGCAGAAGGAGTCAGAGCCTGCAGAACCTCCTTCTGACCTGAGGCCATTCACCTTTTCCTCCCCTCCAGACCTGTCCGGGCAGGCTGTGCGGAGACGGCAGCAAGCTGCTCCTACTCCGCAACCCCAACCTGCTCCTCTGCCCTCTGCATCAATCCCAGCTGCCCCCTTACTTGACCTGCCGACACCTCAGCTAGCCACAGCAGCTGCCCCGCCGACACCCCCACCGGCTCCCTTGCAGGCAGACTCCCCCGGCAACCTGCTCGGGTTAAAGACTTGGAGCCGGACCACCGAGTGGAGGCGGAGGAAGGCAGCTGAAGCCCAGGCCAGTTCGCAGGGTCTCCCCATCCCACCACGTGTCAGTCATCAGCGCTACACGTGCACCCAGTGTGGGCAGCCGCGGAGGCAGCAGTATGGACACAGAAGGTTTAGAAATAAATTTTTCTGTGAGAAGGCGGAAGGGATGTCCTTTGAGGACTGGAAGGCACAGCACGAGGAGCCGCGCTAAATGATATTTTTATATTTAGTTATTTTATATGTATAAATTATATATAATTAATATGTTATATATAAATATATAGTATATGTATATTGTATATTATTTATTTGAATTATTTTGTATGTTTTTATAATATATATATATTTTTTTTCTGAAGCAAAGTGTGTACGAGACTTTTTCCCTGTATATATACATTACATACCATACTATACTATATATACACACACAGAGGAAGTCTTTAAGTTTTCCTGGCTGAGGTGTATATGTGACTTTCCCCCCAGAAATAAATATTTTCAGAGCTAAGTCTGGAGCTGGATTACCCATGACTACATTATATATATATATGTATATATATATACAGACGGTTTTGGAAGCACGGCCGAAGCCGGATTCGAACCTGCGAGCTCTTGCTCCGCAGCTCCGTCTCGTAGCCCTAGACGGCTGTCTTAAACGGGCAACGGCGCACGGGTACGCGTGTGGAGCCCGCAACTCCTGGCACACAAACGGGTCGGGAGGGCCCGACAAGGCCGACCCTCCGGGCCGAAATTCAGGGGCCCCTTAGGCGGGTGGGCCGGGCGGCCGGACCGTCTGACGCCCGGGGGCCCACAGAGAACATCGGGGGCCATCTTTAAATTACGAAGGTGCATAATGTTCATGCCTGGTTGCGTTTGTTGGTCCAGAAAGTAATTCAATTTCGCCATGTAGGCTAGGTTTTTAAAAACTGCTTTTTGTTGGATATAGCCCGATTATATGTTTGTTTGCAATTTCGCCAGGTAAACTACCTTCTTTAAACTGCGTTTTCTTAGACTACATATTTCTGCTAGGTGAAGTTGGAGTTGCTCCTAACTGTGCGTAATGACGTTGAACAATCGCAACTTCCCAGAATATTACAGTAACAGGAGGACAGTAAACAATTCAATTCATTCTATGTTATGTGGGCGACGTAATAGTCCGCGAGTTCGTCTTAATACACAGCACATTCAAGCCATTGCAGAATAGAAACCCACAAATGCAGCTCCCTCCACCAGCAACTCCGACCAGCTTAAGCGCTTCTATGCTCAGTTTGATATGGACAATAAAGAAACTGCCACAAAATCCATGCCCCCTGATGACCAGCCCCTTATAATTCCACCACCGTTGTGGGGTCCGTACTACAAAGAGTCAACGCAAGGTAAGCTGCAAAGTGCAGACAAATTTACAACCTACCCTACCAGGGGGTTCATTTGAAGCCGGCACCCGGCGATATTTCGCCGCCTGTGGGTAAGTACATAGCCGGCTACTTTCAATTTCTGCCTCTGTTCCTGCCAAAATCTGCCTCTGTTCCCAGAAGCAAACGATCAGCACTCGGTGCCACAATAGAAGATTTATTTTGCAGAAAATTCCGTGTTCTGTCTAGGCGCAGCCATCTTCGTCTTAGCTTGGCTTTCTTAATTCTTATCTTCGTTTTGATTGGCTATTTTTGGCAAGTTTTTATTCTGCGTTTTATGATTGGCTGATTCAGGCAAGTGGACAAAATGGCGTCTAGAAAGCGAAGCAGCCTTCTTGACCAGTGGCTGCAACCGAGCGCGAAATTGCCCAGGACTGAAGGAACTGAAGGTGAGTTTAATACTTAATAAAGTGAGACCAGCATGGCGTAATACTATACTATTTCATCCCGGTGTCGTCGCTTCGTTTGCCGCATGCATTGCATTGACATACGACTCGACTCGTCGACTTATTCACACAGTACAGATGCACATTTATCAGACCAGCAGCAGACGATCGATATCTTCATTCGTTCGAGCCAACATCGGCGTAAAATTGGTGAAGAATATGGGGAGATATTGCATGACACTGATTTTGTTTGAAAGCTAAGGGCGACAGCTTATTTCCAAAGTGAAATATTCTGACAAAAAAAACGACAGAACGCCGGAGCATCTGAACTCGCTGATCTAGTTGTGTGTAGGCTAGCTACTATTACTAGCCATATAATATACAGCGATGACGTCACGATCAGCCGAGCTTGTTTACAAACATTAACATGTGTTCCAAGTTAACCCATTCTGACAGTTTTTATACCATGTGTGAAAATTCAGTCTTTCTTAGTAAATTCAGTCTTTCTTATTTGATTTTCAGATTCATTATTTACCCTGTACTGTGCCTGTGGAATATTTCTAGCCGAGTCTTGACATGAGTGTACCTGGTAGGATTATGGAATTATTTTGATTCAGGAGACCACTGAATTTACTGAATTTAAGAAGCTACATTCAGACAGTTGTAGGTTCCTTTAACATGTCTAATAGGGTGTGAAATAAATAAAGTCATAGACATAATTTCCTTTGTCACGTTAACTTTATTTTTTTAAATGATTGGTTAATGGTTAAAAGTCTTATTTCAGACACTGGTAAGCTGACCTCTTATTGATGAAACCATTACTTGATAATTGAGCACTGCAACTGACCAGTACATCAATCATTAATCAACATAATCTGAGAATGAGATACATTTGGTGTCCTCAGTAACAGACTGCTACTACTACTTAGTACTACTACTGTATGATGAAAAATAACCCAGAGTTTGTGTCAGTAAAATTTGGTGGAATGAGGCCTCTAAGATGCCTAAAAAAGGGACTATTAATGGGTCTACATTTCAAAATTTCCTCAGAAGGACCCCTACCACCCCCTGAAATTGGTTTACGTCTCATGTCTCAGAGTTTGCATGTCGAGTTTCCATAAACAGTGGTAGCCACCTACTTTCAAGGTGGTAGCCTCCTTCTCCTGAAACTAATGAACCCCCTGTCCTACAGAGTGCACTATGTTTACTTTGTACTATGAGTTCTGTCTTTGCACCATATCTGTTTGGCACTATATGTCGGTCATTCCTGTTATTCAGTGATTTTTCTGTCCCCATAGTTTACTTACATTTTCTCTAACATGAGTCACATATTTAAAGCAAATAGCTTATATATTTAGGTCTTTGTTATCACGTAAACAGATATAATACATATTAAAATACAATATTATATATACAGACCTTTTTTTGATATATGCATTAAGGCTGCTATGATTAGTGGACGTAGTGGATGACATGTCTTTCTTCAATATCACTACGTAATTATTGGAGTAGTTATTCTCGATAGCCCTGCAGTTACATACAGTTTGGTGTTGTCAAAATTAACCTAAATTAAACACTCAATGTGATTTTCTGCAGGAAAATTAATCACTTAGATTGATCGACCAATCATTAAAATAACTGATAGATTAATCAGTAGAAAAATAAATGGCTGTAACCACTTATTTGTGCACGAATCTCCTTGCATCAGAGGAAGCTGGAAGGGGGGATGTGACCTTTATGTAGTAGAATGAGACAGAAGCGCTGTAAAATAAATGGTTATGCTAACTGCAGTGAGGCCTCTTTCACGCAGCCCTGTTCAGACTGTCTAGTCATACCATGAGAGTCAGTTAATGAAGGAGGTTTGGATTGTCTGCTGGGAACCTGTACAGCCAGTGCTTTGTACTGCTGATGGCCTCTTCTTCACACGTGCTTTGCTGCCACCTGCTGGTTAAAAAAAATCTTATTGCATTGCTTATTAATTGTTAAATATTGTATAATTGTGATTATTTTGATTTAATAAATATTCTGATTTAATTAATATTTTAAAAATATTTCAAAATTAAATGTAAATAGTTGTGGATTTCAGATCAGAGCTCCCCCTCAGAGCCCACCATCTTGTAGTGTGATGAAAGACATGAAATCAGGACCGCCTGCTTTTTCCTCAGCCTGTAACGTCTCTCCTGTATGCCCTGTTGCTGTACCACAGTTCCTCCTGTCATCAGAAGCAGCACCAACACCTGCCTGTCATCACCTGCCCACTTTGAGACTCAAATCTTAAAATATAGATAGTGTGAATTGGGACCTTGCCATTTTGCTCATATCACTTCCTGTGCCGGCACTTGGAGGATGGGCTTCCCCTTTGAGTCTGGTTCCACCCAAGGTTTCTTCCTTCTAAGGAGTTTTTCCTTGCCACTGGTTTGCTCTCTGGGGGCTTTGGGCAGGGATAAGGTAAAGTGATTTGAGACAATGTAATGTTGTGAAAATGCACAACAGAAGTAATGTTGAATTGAATTGAAATTAATCACACCAGCTTGTCTGAGCTGACAGCAGCTCTTTTCTTATCTGATGAGGGGTAAGGGGAGAAAGACATCACATACCTTCTGGTCAACATCAAAAGAAATATACATATAAAATAATGTATTGGAAACTGGTATAATACTCACTAAATGGGACCTGTTATGCTTTTTCCTTTCTATTAGTGTGTTTTATGGCTTCAGGTGCATGTAAACAGTCTGTAAAGTCTTAAGACGCAAAGTATATAGCAAAGGGAGGAACTTTCACCACAGAAACCACTCTTCTCTCATCTGCCTAAAACACCTCATTGGAATTCCAGCCCTTATTTTCACAACACGATGAGGTCTCTTCATAACACAATCCTTATTGGCTGCCTTCCTTCAAGGATCCATCTGCAGACTGCAAGACAGGGGAATGAAGGGTAAGCCGACCAATCAAACCACCCTGGACTCATTAGGGGTGGGATTAGACAGAGGGTGAATATAGATGTGCATTAATTAGAAAAGATATGTGTTTTTGGAACACTGAAGAATGCAAACTCTATTCTAGTAGAGCCTAACATTAAAAATTTTAACTGAAAGTGAGCATGATAATGCCCCTTTAAGCAACAGTAGGCTGCTGTCCATGGTGCTGAACACCAGGATTGGCAAATTTTACATAAAATTCCTTTATCTAATGTAACTATAACCCTCTTATTTTGTTGGCAGTGATGCTATGTGAAGTCTACTAGGTTGGTATTGAAAGGATTACAGTGGGTAATAGGTGATTTAGAAGATCCTAGATGAAATTTGACATCCAAAAGTGTTTGGGCACTCTTTTCAACTTTGGACAACAAATCTTCCCAAAGGTTCTCTCTGTCTCTCTTGCTAGTTATTTTCTGTTTCACCTGAATCAAGGAGGAATCAAATGTGCAAGCACACTGTTGGATATATACGATGCAAATCCATTAAAAGGCTTTTTGTTTAAACATTATAAAACATATTTACATACATTAATTAAGTGCCCGGGAGGTTGGCATATTGGGTCTGTGTGTGTCTTTAGGCCTTAGGCAAGAAGAGATTGTTTTGAATACTGTGTGACCTCGCTTCGAGATAGCTGCCTGCAGTAAGTTCCGCAGACCCTGAGGAAAGTTCGGGCCTTGGAGAGGCAGACAGCGGAACAAAGGGGGGGGGGAGAAACCACTTGCAGGAAGAGATTCGAAGCTGCCTCAACTGGTGCACAGCGAGTTATAGCTTTATAGAATAGTTGTGGCAAACAATATATAGCAAGCTATGCGGTAGTGCAAATGTATAAGTAATTATGTTAATCATACTAATCATATGTTAACCATGTATTGGCAGTGATTCAATGACAATACGTCAATACGTTAATCATTAATCAAAGGACAACTGAGTATTTACAGTGATTCAATGTCATGTAATCAATATCTATATTCATATCTCCAGTAGGAGCCTAGCAGTCGAGACATGTTCTGGTAAACTGAGCGGAATGGGTGGACTTTACCTTGCCACCACGGTGAACCAATAGAATTCGAGAATTGTGTTTGTTATACGTTTAAGCTTGGTTCATTGGTGTGTTGTGACCAATCAGGATTTAGACACCCTTACTGTGAAGTGGGAGTTATGGTATAGCAACTGGTTGCTCGGAGAGCTCCGGAAGATTTTGGTACCGAATGCCACAGTGTGATGAGAGCGCTTTGCTGAGTTGCTGAAATAAAAGAGATTTCCTTTACCTCATCAAACTGAGAGGTCCGACTTTTATTCTAAGTGTTATATTCTAAATTTTTCTACCACACTTTGAAACTTCATTTAGAAAAAGCAGGCAATGACCAGCCCAACCAGTAGTCCCATCTCTGATTTTTCAGAATCTCTTGTCCCTTGGATAACTTTTGAAGTCATGATATAACTAATTTTCAGCTCTGTCTTCAACTTCACCAGTTAGATGATCATCGTGGAGGGAAATGCAGTGAAGCCATGAAACATGCTAGATTTAAACTTTTCAGGTGTTTCACTGAGACCCATTGCCAAAGGTGTATAAAATCAAGCACCTAGCCATGCAGTCAGGTTTACAAACATTTGTGAAAATATGGCTCGTTCTGAAGACCTCAGTGAATTCAAGCATGGTACCATTATGGAATGCCACCTTTGTAATGAGGCAGTTTTTGAAATTCCTTTCCTGCTATATATTCCACAGTGAACTGTCAGTGGTATTATTGCAAAGTGAATGTCTTTAGGAATAACAAAAACTGCGCTAAAAAGTGGCAGGCCACATAATGTAACAGAGTGCTAAGGTGCAAAGTTGCTAATGCTTTCTTGACTCAGTAACTGCAGAGTTCCAAACTTTCTCTGGCATTAACTCCTGCACAAAAACTGTGCACTGAGAAATTCATGGAATGGGCTTCCATGGCTAAGCAGCTGCATCCAAACCTCACATCACCAAACGCAGTGCCAAGTGTCTGATGGTGTGGTGTAAAGCACGCCACCACTGGACTCTGGAATAGTAGAAACATGATCTAGGAAGTGATGTATCATGCTTCTCTGTCAGGCAGTCTGATGGATAAGTCTGGGATTGGCAGATGTCAGGAGAACATGACCAGTCTGACTGCATTGTGCCAACAGTAATAGTAATGTTTGGTGAAGGAGGGATAATTGTATGGGGCTACATTTCAGGGACTGAGTTAGGCCCCTTAGTACCAGTTAAGGGAACCCTTAATGCTTCAACATACCATGACATATTGGACAATTCTATGCTTCCGATCTTGGCATTAAGATATCCTATAACTCAGTATAGATGGTAATGTCTGAGTTACTGCTGCCCAGAATGTATGAGTTGGTTGGTAAGTCCACATAGCATGAAAGGAATCATGGATACTAGTATGGGAGCACTGGGAACATACGTCTGCATCAGTAAGGCCCACATTGGACATTTCATGCTGAGTTATATGTGCTCTATAAATAATGCTATACTGAATTAATTGAAGGTTTGTATTGGTGGTAGACAAAAGAAATGTTTTTAAATGTTTATGTCCAGAAGTCAGTGTCAGTAGAGATTCCTAAGTTGCTCTTGCATTTTCTTATTGGTACTGTTAAAAAAATGTCTGAGCTTACTGAAAGTCTATAAAGTTTAGTGGTCAGTTTTTTCCTATAATGTAAATCAAGATTTTCGCTGACTTATTTTGAAGGGTGAAGAAGCTTTGGTGGACCCAGGCCTTCAGGTTTACTTCCTGGATGCAGACTGCTTGAAGACTAACAGACAGCCGCCCCACCACCCCTCAGTCCTCAGACAGTGTCCCAAGTTCACCGCCACCCAGGGATCCGCCAAGGGCACGCATAGCCGGGAAGATGTGGGCCAACAAGGTTAATTTCCTGGACTTCCTTGGTGACCACTTGAAGAGAACATATTTGTGTTCATAAACTTAAAATAAGATTTATAGTTGATGTGAAATTTTATACTCATCCCGTCTCTAACAATGTATTTCATCTTAAGGTGTTATTCTGAAAAGAGCCCCTATACATTTACTTTTTAAATGTCCCGTGTTGTTGAAGTAAAATTAACCGTTTGCTGGGTTCATTACCATGGCGATGTTATAACGTATCGAAGCAGCGTCCTGATTTCGCCAGCGTTACTGTATAGGTTGTGAAACCAATCTACCAATACCTTACCAATTTGGCTGTTTCTATCGGAGTAGCCTCGATGCCACGAGCAGCTAATGAAGGCTCCATCCCTTTCCATAGGCATTCTTGGTGAATAGCATTTAGCAAATGTCTGGAGTACGTTGAAAATACACAGTGTCTAGTTTGTCTTTGAGAGTATCACAGACCAGCACTGGGGAGCCTGGGACCTGTGGGACGAGGTGATCGACTGGGGAGAGAAGGAAGGTTTGGAGGAGTGATCACCAGCGACACCCCCCACTATCCAGGCTGGGGAGGTTATGGGGGGACTGGGAGGTGTGACTGACTAGTGTAAGGGAGGGGAGGGTGTGAGAGTGATTTTTCATTTTCTCTGAGACTCTTCAGGAAAATTACGGCCTGACATCTGAAGAGTGGGAAATTTATAAGACGTATTACCTTCACAAAAAGAAGAAGGTGAGGAAGAATAGGACCGGTAAAGGGTGAGGTTAGTGGGGAAAGGGTGGAGGTGGCAGAGAGGGAAAGACATGTGAGGAAGATCTCCGGTGTACAGGTGGAGGATGCAGACCAGAATGTAGGCATTAATAAAGTACAAAATGGAGGCAATGGGAAGCAAGGTGAGGTGGGCGTGAATGTGAAGGTGGTTAAGGTGGAGGGGGGGGCGGTTACCCTAAAGGCAGAGGATACGAAAGGAAATGTGAAGGTGGAGGCTTTGCAAGTCCAAGTGTGTCAGTTTGGGGTTGTAGAAGTAAATTCTGGAGATGTAAATGTTGAGGTTAAATGTTTTGTGTAAATGTTTTGTGGTTCTTCTGCTGGTGATGTGAGTGTTTTGGGACAATAAAATAATTATAACAGCATCAGGAAGTATCAATTCAGATAAATTTTATGTACATGTGGAATGTTTAATGATAATTTTTAACGTTTATTCAGAGATAAATGTGTATTTTTAAGTAAATTAAGCTGCTCTTTTTCGTTTTTCTTTAGAGTCAGAATTACCAAAATCCCCAGGTAATTTAATTTAATAATTTAAAGTAAAAATTAATTAAATTTAATTATTTAACATAATAAATTACCTTTGTCTTTTCTATTTATGTGTGCAGTTTCATTATGGGTTATTGCACTTAATTTTGAGTACTCAGTTACAAAGAGAATGGGTCACTCCAGTATCGATGGGTGTCCCAGAAGGGGGCCGGCCGTGTCTCGATCTCCCGGAGAGGGAGACGGGGACACACCATCCATGGTCGCTGCTCCGGCCCCGCTGCACGCTCCCACCCTGCAAGGCCCTTGGAGCCCTCCAGGTCCTGCTCCTGCCCTGTTCCGCACTCTGCCGCTGGACTACTGCATCTGGGCACTTCACTCTATATTTACATTTATTTAAATTATATATTTTTTGCTTTTTAAAAACTAATACCTTCCTTATTCCCTTTAGAGATATTTAATATGATTATTAGGATAAAATATACCATGTCAAATTCAGTGTATACGTGTCTACTTGGCTCATAAAAATGATTGACTGAAGTCAGCTTCCAAAAACCATTGGCGCTGGGTGTACAGTGAGTCGTGTCATTTGATTTAGGCTTAAAAAGCT
Organism: Brienomyrus brachyistius; assembly: GCF_023856365.1. Classification (NCBI taxonomy): domain Eukaryota; kingdom Metazoa; phylum Chordata; class Actinopteri; order Osteoglossiformes; family Mormyridae; genus Brienomyrus; species Brienomyrus brachyistius. The sequence continues at coordinate 39,469,926 of NC_064536.1, forward strand.
TTTGTTGAAAAAGACATACTTCGCATATACCTATTTTGTGTCAAGTGTGTGTAGATTGTAAAATGAGAGTTAACTGTAAAATCACCATACATCCTGCGAGAATTTTCATTTTAGTTATGACTTCAAAAGTTACCCTGACAAGGCATTCTGTACAATCAGAGATGCAACTGCTGGTTTGAACGTAAAGTTTCAAAGCGCTTAATGTATTCAAGTCTGTTTTATAATGTTTAAACAAATCTTTAATGTGTTTGCACCTTATATCTCCTACAATGAGCTTGTGCATTTTATTCCTCTTTGATTGGAGGGTAATGAGAAATAACTAGCAAGAGAGACAGAGAGAATCTTTTGGGAGGCGTTATTGTCCAAAGTTGAACTGATTGTCAGAAGTTCATCTAAATCACCTATTACCCACTGTAATCCTTTCTATACCCACCTCTTTAGACTCCTAAGAGCATCACTGACAACAATATGAGGGTTACAGTTAAATTAGGTAAAGGAATTTAATGTAAGATTTGCCAATCCAGGTTATCAGCACCATGGACAGCAACCTAGTGTTGCTTAAAAGGGCATTATTAAGCTCATTTTCACTGTTCAAAACTTCTACTAGAATAGATTCACATGCTTCAAAGTTCCAAAGACACATATTTACCCCAAACACTGTGTTATTACGCATCACCGTAATACTGACTAGCAATGACAAAATGGCATAAGGATTTACAGACAGACTTTACAGACAGAATTGTGTAGTTTCCCTTAGACAGACAGATACATGGTTTACGGGCTTGAAAGCAGTTAGATCAACAATATCCAATCAGGCGGAAATGCAATAAGCACCAACTAAAGATGCTGCTTCTGATTGGACCAGCTTCAAATTTGTCCCTCCCTGACAATCAATTCTGGCTTTCTTTCGTTGAACATAGTCTTAAGAATAATCATTTTTAGGTTGTTTACTTTTACAAAATTACTAAATTATTGCCGGTTAAACATAAACTTTCTGATAGAGAGATGGTGCAGAGATAAGCAGCATCTCTTCAGATGTTATTTCTTCACAATTTGTTTTGTTAACATATTTAATTCAATAGAAACTGGTGATGTAGAAATGGATGTGTGTTGGATAAATTTTGTTATGTACATGTGCTTGTTTCCTTCCTCTGTTTCTATCTTCACTCCAGATCCCACACATCTCCAGCCCGCTGTTCCTGGGAAAAGCCCCCTGCCAATTATCCTTGGAGCAGTAGCCATTCTCAGGATCTCCTACATCACAGATCACTTAATAAACACAGGACCTGTGGACGACTGGAGAAAAGGAGAAACACTGAAGTACAATGGGCATTTTGCAAGCTTTTCATCATAGTAAATTACATTTATCTCTAATGTTTCTGTGTGCATTTTCATTATAGTTAATTGCACTTAGTTGTGATTACTCAGTTACAAAGACAATGGGTCACTCTATAATGGGTGATGGTATGCTTTTAGCTGTGCTTCCACAGGTTTAATCTGACTTAGTGAACAACTAAATTTGTCTCATTCACTTGTGTTTTTGATTGTGTGTATATATGTAATTCTAAAAGTATACCCATACATTGTTGAAGAGGAAATACAGACTCATCCATACGACTGCCAGACAGAGATGCATGATTCGTCACTCCACATAACACGTTTCCACTGCTCCACAGTCCAGTGGTGGTGTGTTTTACACCACTCCGTCCGACTCTTGGCATTGCGTTTGATGATGTGAGGCTTGCTTGAAGCTGCTAAGCCATAGAAGCCCATTCTCTGAATCTCCCAGTGCACAGTATTTGTGCAGGAGTTAATGCCAGATAAAGTTTGGAACTATAAAGTTTCGAGTCGACAAAGCATTCGCAATTTTTACACAATATGCACCTTAGCACTTCACACTTAGTTACTTGACATGGCCTGCCACTTTCTGGCTGGGTTTCTGTTCCTAAACACTTTAACTTTGCAATAAAACCACTTACAAGTGACTGTGAAATATATAGTAGGAAAAGAATTTCACAAACTGACTTGTTGCAAAGGTGGTATCCTGTGACAATAGCAGGCTAGAATTCACTGAGCACTTCAGAACGACACATTATTTCACAAATGATTGTAAACCAAACTGCATGACTGGGATTTTACACACTTTTGACAATGGGTCTGAACATTGCACGGTGATGATGAAAGCATGCTCAGGCCTGGAACGTTTAGCGCAATGTGTCCGCAGACAAGTGGGGCAGTGAGGGGGGGGGGGGGGGGGGGACAATCATGCTCAGACATGGTACAAGGCTAATTGTGAGTACATCCTAACACTGACCATTTGCCAGGCTGAGCCCTACCTGGGAGGGTCCTAGAGCAACTACTGAAAGATGTGGTGCAACTCTACTCACCTCAGCCACCTGACAGACAACCTCAGTGCCTCCAAACCTACAATGAAAGAGCAGCCTGCAAGGGAAGAGCAGGCCATGAAATACAGACACCATCACGAAGGGCTACGGAGCCAGACTCCACTCACTCACAGAGATGGAACTCAGGGGTTCATGACGAACCATTTGCATTATTTGTGATTATAGCATTATTAAGTGTTTCCTCTGTTTATGTTAAAGTTCAGTGGTCAGTTTAACAGATAAACCACACACAGTTCCTCAATCCGGTCAGATCCCACACAATTTATTTGACTTGAATATACCTGCACTTACGCAGGTTATAGGAAATTATAATCATTCTGAAACAGAATATCAAAAAGATCTGAAATATTTACAATGAATATGAGTCTAAACAATGTTTGTAAAGCACAAAAATGCCCAGTTATGTTAATTATCTGTTTTATTTCAATGGATTAAAAATAACAAATAATAACAAAATAACAAAAAAAAAATTTAAGTGCATATTTTATTTGTACCATTTGTTTCTGTCAGCGCTACTAATGACTACAGCCTAGAAAAATTCTGTGTTTCTAGGACATTATTCTGTATTTTTGTGACTGGGGACCTGTAGTCTATTCTCCAGCTGGGGTCATCAATTGTAATGGAATAACTATATTTTATTTTTCAAAACAAATATAAAAATAATTATGCAATAAAAATGATTGTGTGAGCTTGCTGGAAAACAGCTTGGCTACACATTAACTCACATCAAAGTATATGATGCTTCTGTGATCAGTTATGGCCAACAAGCAACATCTTATGCATGATTTAAAGTGCTCAAAACAGCAAACTGGGATGTCTTGGTGCTGGGTGATACTGGTAATTTAATCAGTCTCAGTTAGCCTCATATCACACCAAATCCCATCAGTCTAAGTGAAGTAGTTCAACAACGAACATAAATCTACCTGATGGCTGTGGGGCTTCTTTGGATAGTATGCTGCCTTCTGTCTTTTCTGAATGAACACAAAACAGTGTTTGGTTTAAGAAAAAGGCATTTATTTGCTTAACACAAACTCCAACAAATGCATGTAAGGTGCAGAGTGCTGCAAGCTGGGTGATCATTGCCATAGTGCCTGGGGTGGGGGCACAGCTGGCAGAGGGTGGCAGTTGTCGATCTTTCTGTTGGCCTGGGGGTACAGACTGTTCTGGAGTCTGGGTGTTGTGGTATTAACACTCCTGTACAGGTTTCATGAGAGTGACGATTTGTTGGGTGAGGTGGGTGAGACTGCTGTCAATGCTGCTGGCCCATCTGCAGATTCTCCTGTCACAGATGTCCTGCAGTGAAGGGAGACCTAACCCTGTGATTTTCTGGGCTAACATGATCACCCACTGCAGTGCCTGTCTGTCCTGTCCAGCGCAGCTGCCAAAGCACGCAGCTATGCAGCAGATTAATATGCTCTCCACAGTGCACCTGTAGAAGCTGCCTAGGACTGTCAGCAACATGCCAAATTTCTTCAGCCTCCACATAAAGAGTAGGCTTTGGTGAGCTTTCTTAAGCAGCCATACCATGGTCTTTGACCAGTTTAGATCCTAAAACCAGCTGAAAGAAGCAAAACACACACCCACAGAAACACAAAGTAAATGGCTGAACAAAGCCAAGGGGGAGAGGGAGGGAGCACGCAAGCTGCATAGGAAGCCTCACACTGCATTGCTTGATATGATGAGGGGCAGTCCTGCCCCCTGCTGGTGGGATGGCAACAGCTGTTCAGTGAACATCTGCTTTAATTAAGTTTTGCATCATTTTCATTCCAGTGCTGGAAAAGCTAGGAAGCATGAATGGGTGATATGTAGCTTAATTAATTAATGTAAGTTAATTCATGTCAAAAGTAAGAAAGCTGAATTTTACACCACTGCATACAGTTAAGAAGTTTAGCCTTTTGCATGGCTGGATAGGCCAGCTTTACAAATACCAAATTGAAATTCACTCAGATGATTTGGGTCCAACTTGCAATATGCAAGGCTCATTTCAGCGGCATGGACATATACATTTTTAAAAGATTTACATCCATTGCCTTGCTGGAGTCGACAGTCAGATTAAACTCCTCCCCAAGGACCACGTTGAAAAGGTCTGAATTCACTCCTTTACTGATACCAGTTGAAGGGTAAGACGGAGAAATAAGCATACAATGTCTATTAAATGATAGGCAGCAACAATCAAGGCACCATTGGTGTAGAAATTAAGCTTGCTAATCACGATGCTATTTGGTATCTTTACAAAAATAGCATTCGTACTAAATAAACAATATTGCGGAAACTCAGAAGGCGCTTATTAATAAAAATATAAAGTGCAGTTCAAATTACATAATGCAGCGTCTGGCGTACCGATGCAACGTAGAAGCAGAAAAAAACAAGGAGACCCGCTGGGCGGAGAGCAGCACGCTCTATATTAGCCGCCCTGAAAAGAATTACATCAGACATGCAAAGCGCATCCAACCAATTACATACAGGAAACACAAGGTTGTCAGACGCCGAACTGTAAGACGCGTACATGATGGGAGATTTACGTAAGATAATTACACAGGAGGATCGGACAGGGTACACACAAGACACGGGTAAACACACGCGCAACAATAAGGAAATGTAACCAGTAACATTAACAATTACGACACAACAAAGGCTAATCCCTTCAAAGACTAACAAGCTGTAAAAGACGGACAACTCGAGTCCCTACCTCGTGACTACAACAATTTGGGCTCCATGACATCATTAAACAAGGACCGATTCGCAGACGCGGTTTTGAATTAGGCGTCAAACGAGCAAAGGAATAAACTTTCACAGCTAACACATTGAATTAATTAGAATATAATACACTGATAACAGAACAATTACTATTAATAGGAGTAGGGATGCTGCTGTCAATCTAAAGAAATACGGGACTTGGGAAATACGGGACACCGGAAAACAGAGTGGGACTGGGGGATTCTGATTGGATGCTTAGTTTCAAATGATATCGATCTGTCTTTTTATGCAAAATAGTAAATAGATGAAAATAAGTGGGAGGAAACGATTAATAAGGCGACTAGCTGCTGCTACTAAAATTACTTTTACCGGTTAGTACAGTTTTTTTTTTTGTGAATTTCTAAGCGACCCATGTTTATATTCAGTTAATAATTGCATGGTCAAAGCAGTGGTAAAATAAACTTACATATGGACTGCATTTCTGTTTTTATTTAAAAGGGCGGTGAAACGTGTATATTTTGCAAGTTTACCCTGTACTTACGTAATCCCGTTTCTCATTGGCTATCGGGTTTAATCGCGATATGAAGGGCAGCTGTGTTGACGCAGTTCTAGAACTTCTACGTCACGCGGTCCTCTGGCCACAGAGGGACAGGACGTACAGTAGGTGGGTGGAAGTACTTATAGTTAGGTGCCATTCCATTACTCTGAACTTGGTGCCAGCATCTACAGAGAGCCAGTGAAGAGAGACAAGGTACGGTGTATCATTGGAGCGTTTGGGCTGACTGAATACCAGACTTCTTAGTTTTGAACGGATCGGATGAAGATGGAAAAAGTATGTGAGCTGTGCTGTGGGCTATATCCATGACTGGATCGGGACATTGGACTCAAACAGAAGACATTAGGATCAGCGGGTGAGGTTGGCATGCTGACCATCGAGGGATCGAATGCCGGTAGGTGCTGTTTCATTAAACTAATCATGTTGCAAGCGCCTATATATATGGAGCCAATGAAGACAGACGAAGTTGTATCTTTGGCGTATTTCGTCTGATTGAGTACCAAATGTTCTGCTTAGTCTTAGAAAAGTTCAGTTGGACATGGTGAATGTCTGGGGCTCCGCTGCCGCGTTTTAGTATCTAGTGATTTTACTTTGCAGCTGCAATATCACGGGATCCTTACCGACCCCAACATTGTGTGCATGGACTTGCTGTCCCTATATTTCAATGGATTCCTCCCATATTTTTATTAATCAAAAAGGAAAGACCTGATAAGAAGAATGATAATATGAAATAAATTAAAATAATTCAAATAAGCTAAGAGAAAAAAATGATAAAAAATATAAAGATAAAAAATAAGATGATAAAAAATAAAATCACTAATATATTTGTTGTTGCTGCTGATGTTCTTGCTGCTGCGGATGTTCTTGTTTCTGCGGATGTTCTTGCTGCTGCTGATGTTCTTTGCTGATGTTATTTGCTGCTGATGATGTTCTTTGCTGCTGCGGATGTTCTTTGCTGCTGCGGATGTTCTTGCTGCTGCAGATGTTCTTGCTGATGTTCTTTGCTGCTGCTCATGTTCTGTGCTGATGTTCTTTGCTGCTGATGATGTTCTTGCTGCTGCTGATGTTCTTTGCTGCTGCGGATGTTCTTGCTGCTGCAGATGTTCTTGCTGATGTTCTTTGTTGCTGCTGATGTTCTGTGCTGATGTTCTTTGCTGCTGCTGATGTTCTTGGTGCTGCTGATGTTCTTGATGATGTTCTTGGTGCTGCTGATGTTCTTGTTGCTGCTGATGTTCATCCGCTACTGCTGCTTTTCTTGCTGATGTTCTTTGCTGCTGATGATGTTCTTACTGATGTTCTTGCTGTTGCTATTGTTCTTGGTGCTGCTGATGTTCTTTCTGCCAGTGGTTTCTGATGTTTTTAATCCCTGCCTGTTCCTGTGCAGCTAGTTTCACTTTGTAGATCATTTTGTTCTCTTAGTTACTTTAGTGGTCCTTTTTGTTTTGTAGTGTTCTCCGTGTTTTTGGTTTTTGTTAATAAATCCCTCGCCCCCATGCCAGAACCTCTCGGTCATGACAACAATGCATATCTTAACCTACTGATTATCAAGACCTAATATGAAGAATGATAGTAAAAACACAAATCAAAATACAACTGCAGGCAGTAAGGAACGGGTCCAAAGCGTAAGATGGTCGTCTTGGTAGGACAAACAGTAGAGGAGCGTACTAGAAAGTCAAACAGAACTATAGGTCAGCAGATGTCCGACAGAACAGGACTTGTTTGGGTCAGATAGTCTGAATAGTAGGTAGAAATGAGGATGGAGATTGTTGAGTGTTGGTCTAAAAGGTCAGCAAATGTAGGACAGAATGTAGAACCCAGTGGTGGAGTGCCTGAGCTTGACTGAATGCATGGTTAGGCGTCTGATGGTCTGACTAGTTGGTAGATTTAGGCACCTTCATACCTGGTCTGATAAGTCTAGATCTTACAGGGTTGCTTTGTTTATACTGCTTGTGTAAACATAGGCTGTGTTGTATATTATTAACAAAGTGCTGAGTTGCGGGACTGCTGCATGTAACAGCAGTAATATCATGCTGTATCCTGTTCTAGGCTGTTCATTTAGACAAGAGGACAGCTGATAGTATTGAATTGAATTTTATAAATGGTGCACTGACTCCACCTGCTGGCCAATTTACTTAAAAATTCCAATTGCTGCAGTGTACACAGCCTGAAGTATCATTGAAGGTTCTATGAGAAATAAAGACATTTCAGCTGAATTTGCTATGGTGGGTGTTAGACATTTATAGACAGTGGCCTTAGCGCCTCTGTTTGACCGATTGGCACCAAACATGTGGTCTCGTGCTACATTAGTCGGTCAAATTTGGTGAGGATTGGTTGAAGCATGCCTGAGATAAAGACACCTGATTGAAATGAGTATGGAAATGGTGCAGGGTTGGTTGTGGCTGGTGGCCATACTGTACAGGCAGGTCAAGTTATTTTATGAATCATCCATAAGGGCAGTGTCATAATTGACCTGAGACCAGAATGACCTAGGTGGGGTGTACATTGTAGGAATTGTAGGAATATGGCATTTATTGAGTTTTTAAACATCATGAGGGAAAGCAAATCACTGTCATTGGACAGTACATATATCTTGATTTGGCAGGACTCACAGAACTTGCAGTACAAAGGATTTTGACTATTAATATGTCAGTAGAACAGAATGAGGAAAATGTCAGTTTCACTGATTTTGCAGGTTTAGAGACACATGTTAAATTGCTGTGCCACCCCCGTTTGACCGTTTGGCACCAGATTTGGAGGGCCTACCCCCACTACTGTCCTAACAGGATTTATTCAAGTTTGGTAGTGATTGGCTGAGACAGGCCTGAGATACAGCTGTCTGATTGAAATGGGCGTGCCACCTGTATGGTGTGAGTGTGGCTGGTTGCCATACTTTACAGAAACTTTAGGATTTTTTGAGTAATTATTTATGAGGACTGTCTCCTGATTTGAATGATACCAGATTTATGTAGGTTGGATGAAAATTCTAGGAGGTTAACGAAAAGTCCTGTTATCAGACCTACCTGAATCATGCAAAAGTGCAAATATGGAGAACTAAGTTCTACATATTGTTTGATTTGGCTTGACATACTGAATTGGCTTGGCAATAAATGTCAACTGTATGCTTGACAGTTCTGGAGAAATAGGCAGAAACGGCAAAAGTTGTTGCTGTAGCGCTCTCATCTGGCAGACAAGGGTGCTCTTACCAGGGTGAGGTCAGGGTCTGTAGTCACATGGATCATCCAGATTTAGTTGAGATTGGTGATTGCTAGGCCTGTGAAATGCATGCTTGATTTTCATTGGCTAATTATGGCCACCATTGTATGACTTATGACTGTCATATTACGGGTCTGACCTCAGGTTTGGCCATAGTACACATGTGCCAAATTTCCTTTGGATAGGCAAAGCAGTTCAGGAGATATTGGAAGTAGGCATTTGTAGCGCCCCCTATTGACTAAATGCAGCCCGCTTTGTTTGGTGTCCCCAGAATGGAACATGGGGTTAGCATTTCAAATTTGGTCATGGCTAATGGCCGTATCATACAGAAATATCATGCTTTTTTATATATGTTCATCAGCTCAGAGGACTGATCAGTTTGACACCTCATTTGTCTGATTTGGTCAGACTTTAAGGCAGAAGTAGGATTTCCAAATTATGCAAATTAGCAAAAAATCTAAGTAGGTGGAGCTTCATAGTCCAAATGGCAAGTTGGTAGGGCAAGGCTGTCTGTATCGGAATTTCGATTGTAGGACTAACAGGACAGGAGATATCAACCAAAACGTGTTGGGCTCATCTGGCTGACAGACTTGGGTCAAACAGTCTGAATAGTGGGTAGGAATTGACATCTTCCTGCCGAATTTGGTCGGCCGAGGTCTTACAGTTTAGGCTGCCCATTCAGATTTAGGGAAGAAAAATAAAAACAAATCCTACGAAAAACAATAAGGTTCCATAGCACTACGAGCTTTGGATTCTTAATTAAAAGAATAAAAAAACTATGATAAAACAACAAAATGAAATTTATTTCTCACATAGAAAATATCTAATACAAAGAACATCCATTTAATGAAATTAAAATGCCAAATATGATTAAATAATAAATATAGCTTTAATATAACCAACAATTTGTCATCCTCTCCTGCCTTCTGGAGTGAGACCAAGTCAGACTCAGACCTCAAACATTGCTGAAATCGTAGTCTAAAGCATCCAACAATTTGTCATCCTCTCCTGCCATCTGTAGCCAGACCCAGTCAATATTGGACACTAATAAATATTTTCTCTAAATAAAAGACTTCTCGGACTCCATTTTAAGAAAGTGATATTTAGAGAAATTTGTGCATAGAAACCCGGCTAAAATAAAATAATAAAATCTCTTGAGGGCAATTTTTTCCGCCATCAGATCACTCGAGGAAGGCGTGAGGTAGGAGGCCGTGAACAGAGCTGCGTGGCATGAGCTGGAAGACCATGAGCTGAGCCGCGTGGCGTGAGCAATGAGGCTCTGAGCTGAGCCGCGTGGCGCGAGCGAGGAGGCCGTAGGCTGAGCTGCGTGTCGCGAGCTAGGAAGCCGTGAGCTGAGAGGCCACGAGCTGAGCCGCGTTCCGCAAGCTGGGATGCCCCAAGCTGAGCCGTGTCCTGTGAGCTAGGAAGCAGCGAGCTGAGCCATGACCGATGAGCTAGGAAGCCGTGGTCTGAGCCGTGTCCCGCAAGCTAAGAGGCCTCAAACAATGCTGAAATCGTAGTCTAAAGCATCCAACAATTTGTCATCCTCTCCTGCCATCTGTAGCCAGACCCAGTCAATATCAGACACTAATAAATCTTTTCTCGAAATAAAAGACTCCTCGGACTTTTTTTTAAGAAAGTGATATTTAGAGAATTTTGTGCCTAGAAACCCGGCTAAAGTAAAATAATACAATCTCTGGAGGGCAATTTTTTCCGGCATCAGATCACTCGAGGAAGGCGTGAGGTAGGAGGCTGTGAACAGAGCTGCGTGGCATGAGCTGGAAGTCCATGAGCTGAGCCGCGTGGCGTGAGCAATGAGGCTCTGAGCTGAGCCGCGTGGCGCGAGCGAGGAGGCCGTAGGCTGAGCTGCGTGTCGCGAGCTAGGAAGCCGTGAGCGGAGAGGCCACGAGTTGAGCCGCGTTCCGCAAGCTGGAATGCCCCAAGCTGAGCCGCGTCCTGTGAGCTAGGAGGCAGCGAGCTGAGCCATGACCGATGAGCTAGGAAGCCGTGGTCTGAGCCGTGTCCCGCAAGCTAAGAGGCCTCAAACAATGCTGAAATCGTAGTCTAAAGCATCCAACAATTTGTCATCCTCTCCTGCCATCTGTAGCCAGACCCAGTCAATATCAGACACTAATAAATCTTTTCTCGAAATAAAAGACTCCTCGGACTCCTTTTTAAGAAAGTGATATTTAGAGAATTTTGTGCCTAGAAACCCGGCTAAAGTAAAATAATACAATCTCTGGAGGGCAATTTTTTCCGCCATCAGATCACTCGAGGAAGGCGTGAGGTAGGAGGCCGTGAACAGACCTGCGTGGCATGAGGTGGAAGACCATGAGCTGAGCCGCGCGCGGTGAGCAATGAGGCTCTGAGCTGAGCCGCGTGGCGCGAGTGAGGAGGCCGCAGGCTGAGCTGCGTGTCGCGAGCTAGGAAGCCGTGAGCTGAGAGGCCACGAGCTGAGCCGTGTTCCGCAAGCTGGGATGCCCCAAGCTGAGCCGCGTCCTGTGAGCTAGGAAGCAGCGAGCTGAGCCATGACCGATGAGCTAGGAAGCCGTGGTCTGAGCCGTGTCCCACAAGCTAAGAGGCCTCAAACATTGCTGAAATCGTAGTCTAAAGCACCCAACAATTTGTCATCCTCTCCTGCCATCTGTAGCCAGACCCAGTCAATATTGGACACTAATAAATATTTTCTCGAAATAAAAGACTCCTCGGACTCCATTTTAAGAAAGTGATATTTAGAGAATTTTGTGCCTAGAAACCCGGCTAAAATAAAATAATACAATCTCTGGAGGGCAATATTTTCCGTCATCAGATCACTCGAGGAAGGCGTGAGGTAGGAGGCTGTGAACAGAGCTGCGTGGCATGAGCTGGAAGGCCATGAGCTGAGCCGCGTGGCGTGAGCAATGAGGCTCTGAGCTGAGCCGCGTGGCGCGAGCGAGGAGGCCGCAGGCTGAGCTGCGTGTCGCGAGCTAGGAAGCCGTGAGCAGAGAGGCCACGAGCTGAGCCGCGTTCCGCAAGCTGGGATGCCCCAAGCTGAGCCGTGTCCTGTGAGCTAGGAAGCAGCGAGCTGAGCCATGACCGATGAGCTAGGAAGCCGTGGTCTGAGCCGTGTCCCGCAAGCTAAGAGGCCTCAAACATTGCTGAAATCGTAGTCTAAAGCATTCAACAATTTGTCATCCTCTCCTGCCATCTGTAGCCAGACCCAGTCAATATTGGACACTAATAAATATTTTCTCGAAATAAAAGACTCCTCGGACTCCTTTTTAAGAAAGTGATATTTAGAGAATTTTGTGCCTAGAAACCCGGCTAAAATAAAATAATAAAATCTCTGGAGGGCAATTTTTTCCGCCATCAGATCACTCGAGGAAGGCGTGAGGTAGGAGGCTGTGAACAGAGCTGCGTGGCATGAGCTGGAAGTCCATGAGCTGAGCCGCGTGGCGTGAGCAATGAGGCTCTGAGCTGAGCCGCGTGGCGCGAGCGAGGAGGCCGCAGGCTGAGCTGCGTGTCGCGAGCTAGGAAGCCGTGAGCTGAGAGGCCACGAGCTGAGCCGCGTTCCGCAAGCTGGGATGCCCCAAGCTGAGCCGCGTCCTGTGAGCTAGGAGGCAGCGAGCTGAGCCATGACCGATGAGCTAGGAAGCCGTGGTCTGAGCCGTGTCCCGCAAGCTAAGAGGCCTCAAACAATGCTGAAATCGTAGTCTAAAGCATCCAACAATTTGTCATCCTCTCCTGCCATCTGTAGCCAGACCCAGTCAATATCAGACACTAATAAATCTTTTCTCGAAATAAAAGACTCCTCGGACTCCTTTTTAAGAAAGTGATATTTAGAGAATTTTGTGCCTAGAAACCCGGCTAAAGTAAAATAATACAATCTCTGGAGGGCAATTTTTTCCGCCATCAGATCACTCGAGGAAGGCGTGAGGTAGGAGGCCGTGAACAGACCTGCGTGGCATGAGGTGGAAGACCATGAGCTGAGCTGCGTGGCGTGAGCAATGAGGCTCTGAGCTGAGCCGCGTGGCGCGAGTGAGGAGTCCGCAGGCTGAGCTGCGTGTCGCGAGCTAGGAAGCCGTGAGCTGAGAGGCCACGAGCTAAGCCGCGTTCCGCAAGCTGGGATGCCCCAAGCTGAGCCGCGTCCTGTGAGCTAGGAAGCAGCGAGCTGAGCCATGACCGATGAGCTAGGAAGCCGTGGTCTGAGCCGTGTCCCACAAGCTAAGAGGCCTCAAACATTGCTGAAATCGTAGTCTAAAGCATTCAACAATTTGTCATCCTCTCCTGCCATCTGTAGCCAGACCCAGTCAATATTGGACACTAATAAATATTTTCTCGAAATAAAAGACTCCTCGGACTCCTTTTTAAGAAAGTGATATTTAGAGAATTTTGTGCCTAGAAACCCGGCTAAAATAAAATAATAAAATCTCTGGAGGGCAATTTTTTCCGCCATCAGATCACTCGAGGAAGGCGTGAGGTAGGAGGCTGTGAACAGAGCTGCGTGGCATGAGCTGGAAGTCCATGAGCTGAGCCGCGTGGCGTGAGCAATGAGGCTCTGAGCTGAGCCGCGTGGCGCGAGCGAGGAGGCCGCAGGCTGAGCTGCGTGTCGCGAGCTAGGAAGCCGTGAGCTGAGAGGCCACGAGCTGAGCCGCGTTCCGCAAGCTGGGATGCCCCAAGCTGAGCCGCGTCCTGTGAGCTAGGAGGCAGCGAGCTGAGCCATGACCGATGAGCTAGGAAGCCGTGGTCTGAGCCGTGTCCCGCAAGCTAAGAGGCCTCAAACAATGCTGAAATCGTAGTCTAAAGCATCCAACAATTTGTCATCCTCTCCTGCCATCTGTAGCCAGACCCAGTCAATATCAGACACTAATAAATCTTTTCTCGAAATAAAAGACTCCTCGGACTCCTTTTTAAGAAAGTGATATTTAGAGAATTTTGTGCCTAGAAACCCGGCTAAAGTAAAATAATACAATCTCTGGAGGGCAATTTTTTCCGTCATCAGATCACTCGAGGAAGGCGTGAGGTAGGAGGCTGTGAACAGAGCTGCGTGGCATGAGCTGGAAGGCCATGAGCTGAGCCGCGTGGCGTGAGCAATGAGGCTCTGAGCTGAGCCGCGTGGCGCGAGCGAGGAGGCCGCAGGCTGAGCTGCGTGTCGCGAGCTAGGAAGCCGTGAGCAGAGAGGCCACGAGCTGAGCCGCGTTCCGCAAGCTGGGATGCCCCAAGCTGAGCCGTGTCCTGTGAGCTAGGAAGCAGCGAGCTGAGCCATGACCGATGAGCTAGGAAGCCGTGGTCTGAGCCGTGTCCCGCAAGCTAAGAGGCCTCAAACATTGCTGAAATCGTAGTCTAAAGCATTCAACAATTTGTCATCCTCTCCTGCCATCTGTAGCCAGACCCAGTCAATATTGGACACTAATAAATATTTTCTCGAAATAAAAGACTCCTCGGACTCCTTTTTAAGAAAGTGATATTTAGAGAATTTTGTGCCTAGAAACCCGGCTAAAATAAAATAATAAAATCTCTGGAGGGCAATTTTTTCCGCCATCAGATCACTCGAGGAAGGCGTGAGGTAGGAGGCTGTGAACAGAGCTGCGTGGCATGAGCTGGAAGTCCATGAGCTGAGCCGCGTGGCGTGAGCAATGAGGCTCTGAGCTGAGCCGCGTGGCGCGAGCGAGGAGGCCGCAGGCTGAGCTGCGTGTCGCGAGCTAGGAAGCCGTGAGCTGAGAGGCCACGAGCTGAGCCGCGTTCCGCAAGCTGGGATGCCCCAAGCTGAGCCGCGTCCTGTGAGATAGGAGGCAGCGAGCTGAGCCATGACCGATGAGCTAGGAAGCCGTGGTCTGAGCCGTGTCCCGCAAGCTAAGAGGCCTCAAACAATGCTGAAATCGTAGTCTAAAGCATCCAACAATTTGTCATCCTCTCCTGCCATCTGTAGCCAGACCCAGTCAATATCAGACACTAATAAATCTTTTCTCGAAATAAAAGACTCCTCGGACTCCTTTTTAAGAAAGTGATATTTAGAGAATTTTGTGCCTAGAAACCCGGCTAAAGTAAAATAATACAATCTCTGGAGGGCAATTTTTTCCGCCATCAGATCACTCGAGGAAGGCGTGAGGTAGGAGGCCGTGAACAGACCTGCTTGGCATGAGGTGGAAGACCATGAGCTGAGCCGCGTGGCGTGAGCAATGAGGCTCTGAGCTGAGCCGCGTGGCGCGAGTGAGGAGGCCGCAGGCTGAGCTGCCTGTCGCGAGCTAGGAAGCCGTGAGCTGAGAGGCCACGAGCTGAGCCGCGTTCCACAAGCTGGGATGCCCCAAGCTGAGCCGCGTCCTGTGAGCTAGGAAGCAGCGAGCTGAGCCATGACCGATGAGCTAGGAAGCCGTGGTCTGAGCCGTGTCCCGCAAGCTAAGAGGCCTCAAAAAATGCTGAAATCGTAGTCTAAAGCATCCAACAATTTGTCATCCTCTCCTGCCATCTGTAGCCAGACCCAGTCAATATCAGACACTAATAAATTTTTTCTCAAAATAAAAGACTCCTCGGACTCCTTTTTAAGAAAGTGATATTTAGAGAATTTTGTGCCTAGAAACCCGGCTAAAGTAAAATAATACAATCTCTGGAGGGCAATTTTTTCCGCCATCAGATCACTCGAGGAAGGCGTGAGGTAGGAGGCTGTGAACAGAGCTGCGTGGCATGAGCTGGAAGTCCATGAGCTGAGCCGCGTGGCGTGAGCAATGAGGCTCTGAGCTGAGCCGCGTGGCGCGAGCGAGGAGGCCGCAGGCTGGGCTGCGTGTCGCGAGCTAGGAAGCCGTGAGCTGAGAGGCCACGAGCTGAGCCGCGTTCCGCAAGCTGGGATGCCCCAAGCTGAGCCGCGTCCTGTGAGCTAGGAGGCAGCGAGCTGAGCCATGACCGATGAGCTAGGAAGCCGTGGTCTGAGCCGTGTCCCGCAAGCTAAGAGGCCTCAAACAATGCTGAAATCGTAGTCTAAAGCATCCAACAATTTGTCATCCTCTCCTGCCATCTGTAGCCAGACCCAGTCAATATCAGACACTAATAAATCTTTTCTCGAAATAAAAGACTCCTCGGACTCCTTTTTAAGAAAGTGATATTTAGAGAATTTTGTGCCTAGAAACCCGGCTAAAGTAAAATAATACAATCTCTGGAGGGCAATTTTTTCCGCCATCAGATCACTCGAGGAAGGTGTGAGGTAGGAGGCCGTGAACAGACCTGCGTTGCATGAGGTGGAAGACCATGAGCTGAGCCGCGTGGCGTGAGCAATGAGGCTCTGAGCTGAGCTGCGTGGCGCGAGCGAGGAGGCCGCAGGCTGAGCTGCGTGTCGCGAGCTAGGAAGCCGTGAGCTGAGAGGCCACGAGCTGAGCCACGTTCCGCAAGCTGGGATGCCCCAAGCTGAGCCGCGTCCTGTGAGCTAGGAGGCAGCGAGCTGAGCCATGACCGATGAGCTAGGAAGCCGTGGTCTGAGCCGTGTCCCGCAAGCTAAGAGGCCTCAAACAATGCTGAAATCGTAGTCTAAAGCATCCAACAATTTGTCATCCTCTCCTGCCATCTGTAGCCAGACCCAGTCAGTATCAGACACTAATAAATCTTTTCTCGAAATAAAAGACTCCTCGGACTCCTTTTTAAGAAAGTGATATTTAGAGAATTTTGTGCCTATAAACCCGGCTAAAGTAAAATAATACAATCTCTGGAGGGCAATTTTTTCCGCCATCAGATCACTC
Organism: Brienomyrus brachyistius; assembly: GCF_023856365.1. Taxonomy (NCBI): domain Eukaryota; kingdom Metazoa; phylum Chordata; class Actinopteri; order Osteoglossiformes; family Mormyridae; genus Brienomyrus; species Brienomyrus brachyistius. The sequence goes on from NC_064536.1 coordinate 39,486,500, forward strand.
GAGGAAGGCGTGAGGTAGGAGGCTGTGAACAGAGCTGCGTGGCATGAGCTGGAAGTCCATGAGCTGAGCCGCGTGGCGTGAGCAATGAGGCTCTGAGCTGAGCCGCGTGGCGCGAGCGAGGAGGCCGCAGGCTGAGCTGCGTGTCGCGAGCTAGGAAGCCGTGAGCTGAGAGGCCACGAGCTGAGCCGCGTTCCGCAAGCTGGGATGCCCCAAGCTGAGCCGCGTCCTGTGAGCTAGGAGGCAGCGAGCTAAGCCATGACCGATGAGCTAGGAAGCCGTGGTCTGAGCCGTGTCCCGCAAGCTAAGAGGCCTCAAACAATGCTGAAATCGTAGTCTAAAGCATCCAACAATTTGTCATCCTCTCCTGCCATCTGTAGCCAGACCCAGTCAATATCAGACACTAATAAATCTTTTCTCGAAATAAAAGACTCCTCGGACTCCTTTTTAAGAAAGTGATATTTAGAGAATTTTGTGCCTAGAAACCCGGCTAAAGTAAAATAATACAATCTCTGGAGGGCAATTTTTTCCGCCATCAGATCACTCGAGGAAGGCGTGAGGTAGGAGGCCGTGAACAGACCTGCGTGGCATGAGGTGGAAGACCATGAGCTGAGCCGCGTGGCGTGAGCAATGAGGCTCTGAGCTGAGCCGCGTGGCGCGAGTGAGGAGGCCGCAGGCTGAGCTGCGTGTCGCGAGCTAGGAAGCCGTGAGCTGAGAGGCTACGAGCTGAGCCGCGTTCCGCAAGCCGGGATGCCCCAAGCTGATCCGCGTCCTGTGAGCTAGGAAGCAGCGAGCTGAGCCATGACCGATGAGCTAGGAAGCCGTGGTCTGAGCCGTGTCCCGCAAGCTAAGAGGCCTCAAAAAATGCTGAAATCGTAGTCTAAAGCATCCAACAATTTGTCATCCTCTCCTGCCATCTGTAGCCAGACCCAGTCAATATCAGACACTAATAAATCTTTTCTCAAAATAAAAGACTCCTCGGACTCCTTTTTAAGAAAGTGATATTTAGAGAATTTTGTGCCTAGAAACCCGGCTAAAGTAAAATAATACAATCTCTGGAGGGCAATTTTTTCCGCCATCAGATCACTCGAGGAAGGTGTGAGGTAGGAGGCCGTGAACAGACCTGCGTTGCATGAGGTGGAAGACCATGAGCTGAGCCGCGTGGCGTGAGCAATGAGGCTCTGAGCTGAGCCGCGTGGCGCGAGCGAGGAGGCCGCAGGCTGAGCTGCGTGTCGCGAGCTAGGAAGCCGTGAGCTGAGAGGCCACGAGCTGAGCCACGTTCCGCAAGCTGGGATGCCCCAAGCTGAGCCGCGTCCTGTGAGCTAGGAGGCAGCGAGCTGAGCCATGACCGATGAGCTAGGAAGCCGTGGTCTGAGCCGTGTCCCGCAAGCTAAGAGGCCTCAAACAATGCTGAAATCGTAGTCTAAAGCATCCAACAATTTGTCATCCTCTCCTGCCATCTGTAGCCAGACCCAGTCAATATCAGACACTAATAAATCTTTTCTCAAAATAAAAGACTCCTCGGACTCCTTTTTAAGAAAGTGATATTTAGAGAATTTTGTGCCTAGAAACCCGGCTAAAGTAAAATAATACAATCTCTGGAGGGCAATTTTTTCCGCCATCAGATCACTCGAGGAAGGTGTGAGGTAGGAGGCCGTGAACAGACCTGCGTTGCATGAGGTGGAAGACCATGAGCTGAGCCGCGTGGCGTGAGCAATGAGGCTCTGAGCTGAGCCGCGTGGCGCGAGCGAGGAGGCCGCAGGCTGAGCTGCGTGTCGCGAGCTAGGAAGCCGTGAGCTGAGAGGCCACGAGCTGAGCCACGTTCCGCAAGCTGGGATGCCCCAAGCTGAGCCGCGTCCTGTGAGCTAGGAGGCAGCGAGCTGAGCCATGACCGATGAGCTAGGAAGCCGTGGTCTGAGCCGTGTCCCGCAAGCTAAGAGGCCTCAAACAATGCTGAAATCGTAGTCTAAAGCATCCAACAATTTGTCATCCTCTCCTGCCATCTGTAGCCAGACCCAGTCAGTATCAGACACTAATAAATCTTTTCTCGAAATAAAAGACTCCTCGGACTCCTTTTTAAGAAAGTGATATTTAGAGAATTTTGTGCCTAGAAACCCGGCTAAAATAAAATAATAAAATCTCTGGAGGGCAATTTTTTCCGCCATCAGATCACTCGAGGAAGGCGTGAGGTAGGAGGCTGTGAACAGAGCTGCGTGGCATGAGCTGGAAGTCCATGAGCTGAGCCTCGTGGCGTGAGCAATGAGGCTCTGAGCTGAGCCACGTGGTGCGAGCGAGGAGGCCGCAGGCTGAGCTGCGTGTCGCGAGCTAGGAAGCCGTGAGCTGAGAGGCCACGAGCTGAGCCGCGTTCCGCAAGCTGGGATGCCCCAAGCTGAGCCGCGTCCTGTGAGCTAGGAGGCAGCGAGCTGAGCCATGACCGATGAGCTAGGAAGCCGTGGTCTGAGCCATGTCCCGCAAGCTAAGAGGCCTCAAACATTGCTGAAATCGTAGTCTAAAGCATCCAACAATTTGTCATCCTCTCCTGCCATCTGTAGCCAGACCCAGTCAATATCGGACACTAATAAATCGTTTCTCGAAATAAGACTCCTCGGACTCCTTTTTAAGAAAGTGATATTTAGAGAATTTTGTGCCTAGAAACCCGGCTAAAATAAAATAATAAAATCTCTGGAGGGCAATTTTTTCCGCCATCAGATCACTCGAGGAAGGCGTGAGGTAGGAGGCTGTGAACAGAGCTGCGTGACATGAGCTGGAAGTCCATGAGCTGAGCCGCGTGGCGTGAGCAATGAGGCTCTGAGCTGAGCTGCGTGTCGCGAGCTAGGAAGCCGTGAGCTGAGAGGCCACGAGCTGAGCCGCGTTCCGCAAGCTGGGATGCCCCAAGCTGAGCCGCGTCCTGTGAGCTAGGAGGCAGCGAGCTGAGCCATGACCGATGAGCTAGGAAGCCGTGGTCTGAGCCGTGTCCCGCAAGCTAAGAGGCCTCAAACAATGCTGAAATCGTAGTCTAAAGCATCCAACAATTTGTCATCCTCTCCTGCCATCTGTAGCCAGACCCAGTCAATATCAGACACTAATAAATCTTTTCTCAAAATAAAAGACTCCTCGGACTCCTTTTTAAGAAAGTGATATTTAGAGAATTTTGTGCCTAGAAACCCGGCTAAAGTAAAATAATACAATCTCTGGAGGGCAATTTTTTCCGCCATCAGATCACTCGAGGAAGGTGTGAGGTAGGAGGCCGTGAACAGACCTGCGTTGCATGAGGTGGAAGACCATGAGCTGAGCCGCGTGGCGTGAGCAATGAGGCTCTGAGCTGAGCCGCGTGGCGCGAGCGAGGAGGCCGCAGGCTGAGCTGCGTGTCGCGAGCTAGGAAGCCGTGAGCTGAGAGGCCACGAGCTGAGCCACGTTCCGCAAGCTGGGATGCCCCAAGCTGAGCCGCGTCCTGTGAGCTAGGAGGCAGCGAGCTGAGCCATGACCGATGAGCTAGGAAGCCGTGGTCTGAGCCGTGTCCCGCAAGCTAAGAGGCCTCAAACAATGCTGAAATCGTAGTCTAAAGCATCCAACAATTTGTCATCCTCTCCTGCCATCTGTAGCCAGACCCAGTCAGTATCAGACACTAATAAATCTTTTCTCGAAATAAAAGACTCCTCGGACTCCTTTTTAAGAAAGTGATATTTAGAGAATTTTGTGCCTAGAAACCCGGCTAAAATAAAATAATAAAATCTCTGGAGGGCAATTTTTTCCGCCATCAGATCACTCGAGGAAGGCGTGAGGTAGGAGGCTGTGAACAGAGCTGCGTGGCATGAGCTGGAAGTCCATGAGCTGAGCCTCGTGGCGTGAGCAATGAGGCTCTGAGCTGAGCCACGTGGTGCGAGCGAGGAGGCCGCAGGCTGAGCTGCGTGTCGCGAGCTAGGAAGCCGTGAGCTGAGAGGCCACGAGCTGAGCCGCGTTCCGCAAGCTGGGATGCCCCAAGCTGAGCCGCGTCCTGTGAGCTAGGAGGCAGCGAGCTGAGCCATGACCGATGAGCTAGGAAGCCGTGGTCTGAGCCGTGTCCCGCAAGCTAAGAGGCCTCAAACATTGCTGAAATCGTAGTCTAAAGCATCCAACAATTTGTCATCCTCTCCTGCCATCTGTAGCCAGACCCAGTCAATATCGGACACTAATAAATCGTTTCTCGAAATAAGACTCCTCGGACTCCTTTTTAAGAAAGTGATATTTAGAGAATTTTGTGCCTAGAAACCCGGCTAAAATAAAATAATAAAATCTCTGGAGGGCAATTTTTTCCGCCATCAGATCACTCGAGGAAGGCGTGAGGTAGGAGGCTGTGAACAGAGTTGCGTGACATGAGCTGGAAGTCCATGAGCTGAGCCGCGTGGCGTGAGCAATGAGGCTCTGAGCTGAGCCGCGTGGCGCGAGCGAGGAGGCCGCAGGCTGAGCTGCGTGTCGCGAGCTAGGAAGCCGTGAGCTGAGAGGCCACGAGCTGAGCCGCGTTCCGCAAGCTGGGATGCCCCAAGCTGAGCCGCGTCCTGTGAGCTAGGAGGCAGCGAGCTGAGCCATGACCGATGAGCTAGGAAGCCGTGGTCTGAGCCGTGTCCCGCAAGATAAGAGGCCTCAAACATTGCTGAAATCGTAGTCTAAAGCATCCAACAATTTGTCATCCTCTCCTACCACCTGTAGCCAGACCCCGTCAATATCAGACACTAATAAATCTTTTCTCGAAATAAGACTCCTCGGACTCCATTTTAAGAAAGTGATATTTAGAGAATTTTGTGCCTAGAAACCCGGCTAAAATAAAATAATACAATCTCTGGAGGGCAATTTTTTCCGCCATCAGATCACTCGAGGAAGGCGTGAGGTAGGAGGCTGTGAACAGAGCTGCGTGACATGAGCTGGAAGTCCATGAGCTGAGCCGCGTGGCGTGAGCAATGAGGCTCTGAGCTGAGCCGCGTGGCGCGAGCGAGGAGGCCGCAGGCTGAGCTGCGTGTCGCGAGCTAGGAAGCCGTGAGCTGAGAGGCCACGAGCTGAGCCGCGTTCCGCAAGCTGGGATGCCCCAAGCTGAGCCGCGTCCTGTGAGCTAGGAGGCAGCGAGCTGAGCCATGACCGATGAGCTAGGAAGCCGTGGTCTGAGCCGTGTCCCGCAAGATAAGAGGCCTCAAACATTGCTGAAATCGTAGTCTAAAGCATCCAACAATTTGTCATCCTCTCCTACCACCTGTAGCCAGACCCAGTCAATATCAGACACTAATAAATCTTTTCTCGAAATAAGACTCCTCGGACTCCATTTTAAGAAAGTGATATTTAGAGAATTTTGTGCCTAGAAACCCGGCTAAAATAAAATAATACAATCTCTGGAGGGCAATTTTTTCCGCCATCAGATCACTCGAGGAAGGCGTGAGGTAGGAGGATGTGAACAGAGCTGCGTGGCATGAGCTGGAAGACCATGAGCTGAGCCGCGTGGCGTGAGCAATGAGGCTCTGAGCTGAGCCGCGTGGCGCGAGCGAGGAGGCCGCAGGCTGAGCTGCGTGTCGCGAGCTAGGAAGCCGTGAGCTGAGAGGCCACGAGCTGAGCCGCGTTCCGCAAGCTGGGATGCCCCAAGCTGAGCCGCGTCCTGTGAGCTAGGAGGCAGCGAGCTGAGCCATGACCGATGAGCTAGGAAGCCGTGGTCTGAGCCGTGTCACGCAAGCTAAGAGGCCTCAAACATTGCTGAAATCGTAGTCTAAAGCATTCAACAATTTGTCATCCTCTCCTGCCATCTGTAGCCAGACCCAGTCAATATTGGACACTAATAAATATTTTCTCGAAATAAAAGACTCCTCGGACTCCTTTTTAAGAAAGTGATATTTAGAGAATTTTTTGCCTAGAAACCCGGCTAAAATAAAATAATAAAATCTCTGGAGGGCAATTTTTTCCGCCATCAGATCACTCGAGGATGGCGTGAAGTAGGAGGCTGTGAACAGAGCTGCTTGGCATGAGCTGGAAGTCCATGAGCTGAGCCGCATGGCGTGAGCAATGAGGCTCTTAGCTGAGCCGCGTGGCGCGAGCGAGGAGGCCGCAGGCTGAGCTGCGTGTCGCGAGCTAGGAAGCCGTGAGCTGAGAGGCCACGAGCTGAGCCGCGTTCCGCAAGCTGGGATGCCCCAAGCTGAGCCGCGTCCTGTGAGCTAGGAGGCAGCGAGCTGAGCCATGACCGATGAGCTAGGAAGCCGTGGTCTGAGCCGTGTCCCGCAAGCTAAGAGGCCTCAAACAATGCTGAAATTGTAGTCTAAAGCATTCAACAATTTGTCATCCTCTCCTGCCATCTGTAGCCAGACCCAGTCAATATCAGACACTAATAAATATTTTCTCGAAATAAAAGACTCCTCGGACTCCTTTTTAAGAAAGTGATATTTAGAGAATTTTGTGCCTAGAAACCCGGCTAAAATAAAATAATAAAATCTCTGGAGGGCAATTTTTTCCGCCATCAGATCACTCGAGGAAGGCGTGAGGTAGGAGGATGTGAACAGAGCTGCGTGGCATGAGCTGGAAGACCATGAGCTGAGCCGCGTGGCGTGAGCAATGAGGCTCTGAGCTGAGCCACGTGGTGCGAGCGAGGAGGCCGCAGGCTGAGCTGCGTGTCGCGAGCTAGGAAGCCGTGAGCTGAGAGGCCACGAGCTGAGCCGCGTTCCGCAAGCTGGGATGCCCCAAGCTGAGCCGCGTCCTGTGAGCTAGGAGGCAGCGAGCTGAGCCATGACCGATGAGCTAGGAAGCCGTGGTCTGAGCCGTGTCACGCAAGCTAAGAGGCCTCAAACATTGCTAAAATCGTAGTCTAAAGCATTCAACAATTTGTCATCCTCTCCTGCCATCTGTAGCCAGACCCAGTCAATATTGGACACTAATAAATATTTTCTCGAAATAAAAGACTCCTCGGACTCCTTTTTAAGAAAGTGATATTTAGAGAATTTTGTGCCTAGAAACCCGGCTAAAATAAAATAATAAAATCTCTGGAGGGCAATTTTTTCCGCCATCAGATCACTCGAGGAAGACGTGAGGTAGGAGGCTGTGAACAGAGCTGCGTGGCATGAGCTGGAAGTCCATGAGCTGAGCCGCGTGGCGTGAGCAATGAGGCTCTGAGCTGAGCCGCGTGGCGCGAGCGAGGAGGCCGCAGGCTGAGCTGCGTGTCGCGAGCTAGGAAGCCGTGAGCTGAGAGGCCATGAGCTGAGCCGCGTTCCGCAAGCTGGGATGCCCCAAGCTGAGCCGTGTCCTGTGACTAGGAGGCAGCGAGCTGAGCCATGACCGATGAGCTAGGAAGCCGTGGTCTGAGCCGTGTCCCGCAAGCTAAGAGGCCTCAAACATTGCTGAAATCGTAGTCTAAAGCATTCAACAATTTGTCATCCTCTCCTGCCATCTGTAGCCAGACCCAGTCAATATTGGACACTAATAAATATTTTCTCGAAATAAAAGACTCCTCGGACTCCTTTTTAAGAAAGTGATATTTAGAGAATTTTGTGCCTAGAAACCCGGCTAAAATAAAATAATAAAATCTCTGGAGGGCAATTTTTTCCGCCATCAGATCACTCGAGGATGGCGTGAAGTAGGAGGCTGTGAACAGAGCTGCTTGGCATGAGCTGGAAGTCCATGAGCTGAGCCGCATGGCGTGAGCAATGAGGCTCTTAGCTGAGCCGCGTGGCGCGAGCGAGGAGGCCGCAGGCTGAGCCGCGTTCCGCAAGCTGGGATGCCCCAAGCTGAGCCGCGTCCTGTGAGCTATGAGGCAGCGAGCTGAGCCATGACCGATGAGCTAGGAAGCCGTGGTCTGAGCCGTGTCCCGCAAGCTAAGAGGCCTCAAACAATGCTGAAATCGTAGTCTAAAGCATTCAACAATTTGTCATCCTCTCCTGCCATCTGTAGCCAGACCCAGTCAATATCAGACACTAATAAATATTTTCTCGAAATAAAAGACTCCTCGGACTCCTTTTTAAGAAAGTGATATTTAGAGAATTTTGTGCCTAGAAACCCGGCTAAAATAAAATAATACAATCTCTGGAGGGCAATTTTTTCCGCCATCAGATCACTCGAGGAAGGCGTGAGGTAGGAGGATGTGAACAGAGCTGCGTGGCATGAGCTGGAAGACCATGAGCTGAGCCGCGTGGCGTGAGCAATGAGGCTCTGAGCTGAGCCGCGTGGTGCGAGCGAGGAGGCCGCAGGCTGAGCTGCGTGTCGCGAGCTAGGAAGCCGTGAGCTGAGAGGCCACGAGCTGAGCCGCATTCCGCAAGCTGGGATGCCCCAAGCTGAGCCGCGTCCTGTGAGCTAGGAGGCAGCGAGCTGAGCCATGACCGATGAGCTAGGAAGCCGTGGTCTGAGCCGTGTCCCGCAAGCTAAGAGGCCTCAAACAATGCTGAAATCGTAGTCTAAAGCATCCAACAATTTGTCATTCTCTCCTGCCATCTGTAGCCAGACCCAGTCAATATCAGACACTAATAAATATTTTCTCGAAATAAAAGACTCCTCGGACTCCTTTTTAAGAAAGTGATATTTAGAGAATTTTGTGCCTAGAAACCCGGCTAAAATAAAATAATACAATCTCTGGAGGGCAATTTTTTCCGCCATCAGATCACTCGAGGAAGTTGTGAGGTAGGAGGATGTGAACAGAGCTGCGTGGCATGAGCTGGAAGACCATGAGCTGAGCCGCGTGGCGTGAGCAATGAGGCTCTGAGCTGAGCCGCGTGGCGCGAGCGAGGAGGCCGCAGGCTGAGCTGCGTGTCGCGAGCTAGGAAGCCGTGAGCTGAGAGGCCACGAGCTGAGCCGCGTTCCGCAAGCTGGGATGCCCCAAGCTGAGCCGCGTCCTGTGAGCTAGGAGGCAGCGAGCTGAGCCATGACCGATGAGCTAGAAAGCCGTGGTCTGAGCCGTGTCCCGCAAGCTAAGAGGCCTCAAACATTGCTGAAATCGTAGTCTAAAGCATTCAACAATTTGTCATCCTCTCCTGCCATCTGTAGCCAGACCCAGTCAATATCGGACACTAATAAATATTTTCTCGAAATAAAAGACTCCTCGGACTCCTTTTTAAGAAAGTGATATTTAGAGAATTTTGTGCCTAGAAACCCGGCTAAAATAAAATAATACAATCTCTGGAGGGCAATTTTTTCCGCCATCAGATCACTCGAGGAAGGTGTGAGGTAGGAGGATGTGAACAGAGCTGCGTGGCATGAGCTGGAAGACCATGAGCTGAGCCGCGTGGCGTGAGCAATGAGGCTCTGAGCTGAGCCGCGTGTCGCGAGCGAGGAGGCCGCAGGCTGAGCTGCGTGTCGCGAGCTAGGAAGCCGTGAGCTGAGAGGCCACGAGCTAAGCCGCGTTCCGCAAGCTGGGATGCCCCAAGCTGAGCCGCGTCCTGTGAGCTAGGAGGCAGCGAGCTGAGCCATGACCGATGAGCTAGAAAGCCGTGGTCTGAGCCGTGTCCCGCAAGCTAAGAGGCCTCAAACATTGCTGAAATCGTAGTCTAAAGCATTCAACAATTTGTCATCCTCTCCTGCCATCTGTAGCCAGACCCAGTCAATATCGGACACTAATAAATATTTTCTCGAAATAAAAGACTCCTCGGACTCCTTTTTAAGAAAGTGATATTTAGAGAATTTTGTGCCTAGAAACCCGGCTAAAATAAAATAATAAAATCTCTGGAGGGCAATTTTTTCCGCCATCAGATCACTCGAGGAAGACGTGAGGTAGGAGGCTGTGAACAGAGCTGCGTGGCATGAGCTGGAAGTCCATGAGCTGAGCCGCGTGGCGTGAGCAATGAGGCTCTGAGCTGAGCCGCGTGGCGCGAGCGAGGAGGCCGCAGGCTGAGCTGCGTGTCGCGAGCTAGGAAGCCGTGAGCTGAGAGGCCACGAGCTGAGCCGCTTTCCGCAAGCTGGGATGCCCCAAGCTGAGCCGCGTCCTGTGAGCTAGGAGGCAGCGAGCTGAGCCATGACCGATGAGCTAGGAAGCCGTGGTCTGAGCCGTGTCCCGCAAGCTAAGAGGCCTCAAACATTGCTGAAATCGTAGTCTAAAGCATCCACCAATTTGTCATCCTCTCCTGCCACCTGTAGCCAGACCCAGTCAATATCAGACACTAATAAATCTTTTCTCGAAATAAGACTCCTCGGACTCCATTTTAAGAAAGTGATTTTTAGAGAATTTTGTGCCTAGAAACCCGGCTAAAATAAAATAATTCAATCTCTGGAGGGCAATTTTTTCTGCCATCAGATCACTCGAGGAAGGCGTGAGGTAGGAGGATGTGAACAGAGCTGCGTGGCATGAGCTGGAAGACCATGAGCTGAGCCGCGTGGCGTGAGCAATGAGGCTCAGAGCTGAGCCGCGTGGCGCGAGCGAGGAGGCCGCAGGCTGAGTTGCGTGTCGCGAGCTAGGAAGCCGTGAGCTGAGAGGCCACGAGCTGAGCCGCGTTCCGCAAGCTGGGATGCCCCAAGCTGAGCCGCGTCCTGTGAGCTAGGAGGCAGCGAGCTGAGCCATGACCGATGAGCTAGGAAGCCGTGGTCTGAGCCGTGTCCCGCAAGCTAAGAGGCCTCAAACAATGCTGAAATCGTAGTCTAAAGCATTCAACAATTTGTCATCCTCTCCTGCCATCTGTAGCCAGACCCAGTCAATATCAGACACTAATAAATATTTTCTCGAAATAAAAGACTCCTCGGACTCCTTTTTAAGAAAGTGATATTTAGAGAATTTTGTGCCTAGAAACCCGGCTAAAATAAAATAATACAATCTCTGGAGGGCAATTTTTTCCGCCATCAGATCACTCGAGGAAGGCGTGAGGTAGGAGGATGTGAACAGAGCTGCGTGACATGAGCTGGAAGACCATGAGCCGAGCCGCGTGGCGTGAGCAATGAGGCTCTGAGCTGAGCCGCGTGGTGCAAGCGAGGAGGCCGCAGGCTGAGCTGCGTGTCGCGAGCTAGGAAGCCGTGAGCTGAGAGGCCACGAGCTGAGCCGCGTTCCGCAAGCTGGGATGCCCCAAGCTGAGCCGCGTCCTGTGAGCTAGGAGGCAGCGAGCTGAGCCATGACCGATGAGCTAGGAAGCCGTGGTCTGAGCCGTGTCCCGCAAGCTAAGAGGCCTCAAACAATGCTGAAATCGTAGTCTAAAGCATCCAACAATTTGTCATTCTCTCCTGCCATCTGTAGCCAGACCCAGTCAATATCAGACACTAATAAATATTTTCTCGAAATAAAAGACTCCTCGGACTCCTTTTTAAGAAAGTGATATTTAGAGAATTTTGTGCCTAGAAACCCGGCTAAAATAAAATAATTCAATCTCTGGAGGGCAATTTTTTCCGCCATCAGATCACTCGAGGAAGGCGGGAGGTAGGAGGATGTGAACAGAGCTGCGTGGCATGAGCTGGAAGACCATGAGCTGAGCCGCGTGGCGTGAGCAATGAGGCTCTGAGCTGAGCCGCGTGGCGCGAGCGAGGAGGCCGCAGGCTGAGCTGCGTGTCGCGAGCTAGGAAGCCGTGAGCTGAGAGGCCACGAGCTGAGCCGCGCTCCGCAAGCTGGGATGCCCCAAGCTGAGCCGCGTCCTGTGAGCTAGGAGGCAGCGAGCTGAGCCATTACCGATGAGCTAGGAAGCCGTGGTCTGAGCCGTGTCCCGCAAGCTAAGAGGCCTCAAACATTGCTGAAATCGTAGTCTAAAGCATTCAACAATTTGTCATCCTCTCCTGCCATCTGTAGCCAGACCCAGTCAATATCGGACACTAATAAATATTTTCTCGAAATAAAAGACTCCTCGGACTCCTTTTTAAGAAAGTGATATTTAGAGAATTTTGTGCCTAGAAACCCGGCTAAAATAAAATAATTCAATCTCTGGAGGGCAATTTTTTCCGCCATCAGATCACTCGAGGAAGGCGTGAGGTAGGAGGATGTGAACAGAGCTGCGTGGCATGAGCTGGAAGACCATGAGCTGAGCCGCGTGGCGTGAGCAATGAGGCTCTGAGCTGAGCCGCGTGGCGCGAGCGAGGAGGCCGCAGGCTGAGCTGCGTGTCGCGAGCTAGGAAGCCGTGAGCTGAGAGGCCACGAGCTGAGCCGCGTTCCGCAAGCTGGGATGCCCCAAGCTGAGCCGCGTCCTGTGAGCTAGGAGGCAGCGAGCTGAGCCATGACCGATGAGCTAGGAAGCCGTGGTCTGAGCCGTGTCCCGCAAGCTAAGAGGCCTCAAACATTGCTGAAATCGTAGTCTAAAGCATTCAACAATTTCTCATCCTCTCCTGCCATCTGTAGCCAGACCCAGTCAATATTGGACACTAATAAATATTTTCTCGAAATTAAAGACTCCTCGGACTCCTTTTTAAGAAAGTGATATTTAGAGAATTTTGTGCCTAGAAACCCGGCTAAAATAAAATAATAAAATCTCTGGAGGGCAATTTTTTCCGCCATCAGATCACTCGAGGAAGACGTGAGGTAGGAGGCTGTGAACTGAGCTGCGTGGCATGAGCTGGAAGTCCATGAGCTGAGCCGCGTGGCGTGAGCAATGAGGCTCTGAGCTGAGCCGCGTGGCGCGAGCGAGGAGGCCGCAGGCTGAGCTGCGTGTCGCGAGCTAGGAAGCCGTGAGCTGAGAGGCCACGAGCTGAGCCGCGTTCCGCAAGCTGGGATGCCCCAAGCTGAGCCGCGTCCTGTGAGCTAGGAGGCAGCGAGCTGAGCCATGACCGATGAGCTAGGAAGCCGTGGTCTGAGCCGTGTCCCGCAAGCTAAGAGGCCTCAAACATTGCTGAAATCGTAGTCTAAAGCATCCAACAATTTGTCATCCTCTCCTGCCACCTGTAGCCAGACCCAGTCAATATCAGACACTAATAAATCTTTTCTAGAAATAAGACTCCTCGGACTCCATTTTAAGAAAGTGATATTTAGAGAATTTTGTGCCTAGAAACCCGGCTAAAATAAAATAATTCAATCTCTGGAGGGCAATTTTTTCCGCCATCAGATCACTCGAGGAAGGCGTGAGGTAGGAGGATGTGAACAGAGCTGCGTGGCATGAGCTGGAAGACCATGATCTGAGCCGCGTGGCGTGAGCAATGAGGCTCTGAGCTGAGCCGCGTGGCGCGAGCGAGGAGGCCGCAGGCTGAGCTGCGTGTCGCGAGCTAGGAAGCCGTGAGCTGAGAGGCCACGAGGTGAGCCGCGTTCCGCAAGCTGGGATGCCCCAAGCTGAGCCGCGTCCTGTGAGCTAGGAGGCAGCGAGCTGAGCCATGACTGATGAGCTAGGAAGCCGTGGTCTGAGCCGTGTCCCGCAAGCTAAGAGGCCTCAAACATTGCTGAAATCGTAGTCTAAAGCATTCAACAATTTGTCATCCTCTCCTGCCATCTGTAGCCAGACCCAGTCAATATTGGACACTAATAAATATTTTCTCGAAATAAAAGACTCCTCGGACTCCTTTTTAAGAAAGTGATATTTAGAGAATTTTGTGCCTAGAAACCCGGCTAAAATAAAATAATAAAATCTCTGGAGGGCAATTTTTTCCACCATCAGATCACTCGAGGAAGGCGTGAGGTAGGAGGCTGTGAACAGAGCTGCTTGGCATGAGCTGGAAGTCCATGAGCTGAGCCGCGTGGCGTGAGCAATGAGGCTCTGAGCTGAGCCGCGTGGCGCGAGCGAGGAGGCCGCAGGCTGAGCTGCGTGTCGCGAGCTAGGAAGCCGTGAGCTGAGAGGCCACGAGCTGAGCCGCGTTCCGCAAGCTGGGATGCCCCAAGCTGAGCCGCGTCCTGTGAGCTAGGAGGCAGCGAGCTGAGCCATGACCGATGAGCTAGGAAGCCGTGGTCTGAGCCGTGTCCCGCAAGCTAAGAGGCCTCAAACAATGCTGAAATCATAGTCTAAAGCATTCAACAATTTGTCATCCTCTCCTGCCATCTGTAGCCAGACCCAGTCAATATCAGACACTAATAAATATTTTCTCGAAATAAAAGACTCCTCGGACTCATTTTTAAGAAAGTGATATTTAGAGAATTTTGTGCCTAGAAACCCGGCTAAAATAAAATAATACAATCTCTGGAGGGCAATTTTTTCCGCCATCAGATCACTCGAGGAAGGCGTGAGGTAGGAGGATGTGAACAGAGCTGCGTGGCATGAGCTGGAAGACCATGAGCTGAGCCGCGTGGCGTGAGCAATGAGGCTCTGAGCTGAGCCGCGTGGCGCGAGCGAGGAGGCCGCAGGCTGAGCTGCGTGTCGCGAGCTAGGAAGCCGTGAGCTGAGAGGCCACGAGCTGAGCTGCGTTCCGCAAGCTGGGATGCCCCAAGCTGAGCCGCGTCCTGTGAGCTAGGAGGCAGCGAGCTGAGCCATGACCGATGAGCTAGGAAGCCGTGGTCTGAGCCGTGTCCCGCAAGCTAAGAGGCCTCAAACATTGCTGAAATCGTAGTCTAAAGCATCCAACAATTTGTCATCCTCTCCTGCCACCTGTAGCCAGACCCAGTCAATATCAGACACTGATAAATCTTTTCTAGAAATAAGACTCCTCGGACTCCATTTTAAGAAAGTGATATTTAGAGAATTTTGTGCCTAGAAACCCGGCTAAAATAAAATAATTCAATCTCTGGAGGGCAATTTTTTCCGCCATCAGATCACTCGAGGAAGGCGTGAGGTAGGAGGATGTGAACAGAGCTGCGTGGCATGAGCTGGAAGACCATGAGCTGAGCCGCGTGGCGTGAGCAATGAGGCTCTGAGCTGAGCCGCGTGGCGCGAGCGAGGAGGCCGCAGGCTGAGCTGCGTGTCGCGAGCTAGGAAGCCGTGAGCTGAGAGGCCACGAGCTGAGCCGCGTTCCGCAAGCTGGGATGCCCCAAGCTGAGCCGCGTCCTGTGAGCTAGGAGGCAGCGAGCTGAGCCATGACCGATGAGCTAGGAAGCCGTGGTCTGAGCCGTGACCCGCAAGCTAAGAGGCCTCAAACATTGCTGAAATTGTAGTCTAAAGCATTCAACAATTTGTCATCCTCTCCTGCCATCTGTAGCCAGACCCAGTCAATATTGGACACTAATAAATATTTTCTCGAAATAAAAGACTCCTCGGACTCCTTTTTAAGAAAGTGATATTTAGAGAATTTTGTGCCTAGAAACCCGGCTAAAATAAAATAATAAAATCTCTGGAGGGCAATTTTTTCCGCCATCAGATCACTCGAGGAAGGCGTGAGGTAGGAGGCTGTGAACAGAGCTGCTTGGCATGAGTTGGAAGTCCATGAGCTGAGCCGCATGGCGTGAGCAATGAGGCTCTGAGCTGAGCCGCGTGGCGCGAGCGAGGAGGCCGCAGGCTGAGCTGCGTGTCGCGAGCTAGGAAGCCGTGAGCTGAGAGGCCACGAGCTGAGCCGCGTTCCGCAAGCTGGGATGCCCCAAGCTGAGCCGCGTCCTGTGAGCTAGGAGGCAGCGAGCTGAGCCATGACCGATGAGCTAGGAAGCCGTGGTCTGAGCCGTGTCCCGCAAGCTAAGAGGCCTCAAACATTGCTGAAATCGTAGTCTAAAGTATCCAACAATTTGTCATCCTCTCCTGCCACCTGTAGCCAGACCCAGTCAATATCAGACACTAATAAATCTTTTCTAGAAATAAGACTCCTCGGACTCCATTTTAAGAAAGTGATATTTAGAGAATTTTGTGCCTAGAAACCCGGCTAAAATAAAATAATTCAATCTCTGGAGGGCTATTTTTTCCGCCATCAGATCACTCGAGGAAGGCGTGAGGTAGGAGGATGTGAACAGAGCTGCGTGGCATGAGCTGGAAGACCATGAGCTGAGCCGCGTGGCGTGAGCAATGAGGCTCTGAGCTGAGCCGCGTGGCGCGAGCGAGGAGGCCGCAGGCTGAGCTGCGTGTCGCGAGCTAGGAAGCCGTGAGCTGAGAGGCCACGAGCTGAGCCGCGTTCCGCAAGCTGGGATGCCCCAAGCTGAGCCGCGTCCTGTGAGCTAGGAGGCAGCGAGCTGAGCCATGACTGATGAGCTAGGAAGCCGTGGTCTGAGCCATGTCCCGCAAGCTAAGAGGCCTCAAACATTGCTGAAATTGTAGTCTAAAGCATCCAACAATTTGTCATCCTCTCCTGCCACCTGTAGCCAGACCCAGTCAATATTGGACACTAATAAATATTTTCTCGAAATAAAAGACTCCTCGGACTCCTTTTTAAGAAAGTGATATTTAGAGAATTTTGTGCCTAGAAACCCGGCTAAAATAAAATAATAAAATCTCTGTAGGGCAATTTTTTCCGCCATCATATCACTCGAGGAAGGCGTGAGGTAGGAGGATGTGAACAGAGCTGCGTGGCATGAGCTGGAAGACCATGAGCTGAGCCACGTGGCGTGAGCAATGAGGCTCTGAGCTGAGCCGCGTGGCGTGAGCGAGGAGGCCGCAGGCTGAGCTGCGTGTCGCGAGCTAGGAAGCCGTGAGCTGAGAGGCCACGAGCTGAGCCGCGTTCCGCAAGCTGGGATGCCCCAAGCTGAGCCGCGTCCTGTGAGCTAGGAGGCAGCGAGCTGAGCCATGACCGATGAGCTAGGAAGCCGTGGTCTGAGCCGTGTCCCGCAAGCTAAGAGGCCTCAAACATTGCTGAAATCGTAGTCTAAAGCATCCAACAATTTGTCATCCTCTCCTGCCACCTGTAGCCAGACCCAGTCAATATCAGACACTAATAAATCTTTTCTCGAAATAAGACTCCTCGGACTCCATTTTAAGAAAGTGATTTTTAGAGAATTTTGTGCCTAGAAACCCGGCTAAAATAAAATAATTCAATCTCTGGAGGGCAATTTTTTCCGCCATCAGATCACTCGAGGAAGGCGTGAGGTAGGAGGATGTGAACAGAGCTGCGTGGCATGAGCTGGAAGACCATGAGCTGAGCCACGTGGCGTGAGCAATGAGGCTCTAAGCTGAGCCGCGTGGCGCGAGCGAGGAGGCCGCAGGCTGAGCTGCGTGTCGCGAGCTAGGAAGCCGTGAGCTGAGAGGCCACGAGCTGAGCCGCGTTCCGCAAGCTGGGATGCCCCAAGCTGAGCCGCGTCCTGTGAGCTAGGAGGCAGCGAGCTGAGCCATGACCGATGAGCTAGGAAGCCGTGGTCTGAGCCGTGTCCCGCAAGCTAAGAGGCCTCAAACATTGCTGAAATCGTAGTCTAAAGCATCCAACAATTTGTCATCCTCTCCTGCCACCTGTAGCCAGACCCAGTCAATATCAGACACTAATAAATCTTTTCTAGAAATAAGACTCCTCGGACTCCATTTTAAGAAAGTGATATTTAGAGAATTTTGTGCCTAGAAACCCGGCTAAAATAAAATAATTCAATCTCTGGAGGGCAATTTTTTCCGCCATCAGATCACTCGAGGAAGGCGTGAGGTAGGAGGATGTGAACAGAGCTGCGTGGCATGAGCTGGAAGTCCATGAGCTGAGCCGCGTGGCGTGAGCAATGAGGCTCTGAGCTGAGCCGCGTGGCGCGAGCGAGGAGGCCGCAGGCTGAGCTGCGTGTCGCGAGCTAGGAAGCCGTGAGCTGAGAGGCCACGAGCTGAGCCGCGTTCCGCAAGCTGGGATGCCCCAAGCTGAGCCGCGTCCTGTGAGCTAGGAGGCAGCGAGCTGAGCCATGACCGATGAGCTAGGAAGCCGTGGTCTGAGCCGTGTCCCGCAAGCTAAGAGGCCTCAAACATTGCTGAAATCGTAGTCTAAAGCATCCAACAATTTGTCATCCTCTCCTGCCATCTGTAGCCAGACCCAGTCAATATCAGACACTAATAAATCTTTTCTCGAAATAAGACTCCTCGGACTCCATTTTAAGAAAGTGATTTTTAGAGAATTTTGTGCCTAGAAACCCGGCTAAAATAAAATAATTCAATCTCTGGAGGGCAATTTTTTCCGCCATCAGATCACTCGTGGAAGGCGTGAGGTAGGAGGATGTGAACAGAGCTGCGTGGCATGAGCTGGAAGACCATGAGCTGAGCCGCGTGGCGTGAGCAATGAGGCTCTGAGCTGAGCCGCGTGGCGCGAGCGAGGAGGCCGCAGGCTGAGCTGCGTGTCGCTAGCTAGGAAGCCGTGAGCTGAGAGGCCACGAGCTGAGCCGCGTTCCGCAAGCTGGGATGCCCCAAGCTGAGCCGCGTACTGTGAGCTAGGAGGCAGCGAGCTGAGCCATGACCGATGAGCTAGGAAGCCGTGGTCTGAGCCGTGTCCCGCAAGCTAAGAGGCCTCAAACATTGCTGAAATCGTAGTATAAAGCATCCAACAATTTGTCATCCTCTCCTGCCACCTGTAGCCAGACCCAGTCAATATCAGACACTAATAAATCTTTTCTAGAAATAAGACTCCTCGGACTCCATTTTAAGAAAGTGATATTTAGAGAATTTTGTGCCTAGAAACCCGGCTAAAATAAAATAATTCAATCTCTGGAGGGCAATTTTTTCCGCCATCAGATCACTCGAGGAAGGCGTGAGGTAGGAGGATGTGAACAGAGCTGCGTGGCATGAGCTGGAAGACCATGAGCTGAGCCGCGTGGCGTGAGCAATGAGGCTCTGAGCTGAGCCGCGTGGCGCGAGCGAGGAGGCCGCAGGCTGGGCTGCGTGTCACGAGCTAGGAAGCCGTGAGCTGAGAGGCCACGAGCTGAGCCGCGTTCCGCAAGCTGGGATCCCCCAAGCTGAGCCGCGTCCTGTGAGCTAGGAGGCAGCGAGCTGAGCCATGACCGATGAGCTAGGAAGCCGTGGTCTGAGCCGAGTCCCGCAAGCTAAGAGGCCTCAAACATTGCTGAAATCGTAGTCTAAAGCATTCAACAATTTGTCATCCTCTCCTGCCATCTGTAGCCAGACCAAGTCAATATTGGACACTAATAAATATTTTCTCGAAATAAAAGACTCCTCGGACTCCTTTTTAAGAAAGTGATATTTAGAGAATTTTGTGCCTAGAAACCCGGCTAAAATAAAATAATAAAATCTCTGGAGGGCAATTTTTTCCGCCATCAGATCACTCGAGGAAGACGTGAGGTAGGAGGCTGTGAACAGAGCTGCGTGGCATGAGCTGGAAGTCCATGAGCTGAGCCGCGTGGCGTGAGCAATGAGGCTCTGAGCTGAGCCGCGTGGCGCGAGCGAGGAGGCCGCAGGCTGAGCTGCGTGTCGCGAGCTAGGAAGCCGTGAGCTGAGAGGCCACGAGCTGAGCCGTGTTCCGCAAGCTGGGATGCCCCAAGCTGAGCCGCGTCCTGTGAGCTAGGAGGCAGCGAGCTGAGCCATGACCGATGAGCTAGGAAGCCGTGGTCTGAGCCGTGTCCCGCAAGCTAAGAGGCCTCAAACATTGCTGAAATCGTAGTCTAAAGCATCCAACAATTTGTCATCCTCTCCTGCCATCTGTAGCCAGACCCAGTCAATATCAGACACTAATAAATCTTTTCTAGAAATAAGACTCCTCGGGCTCCATTTTAAGAAAGTGATATTTAGAGAATTTTGTGCCTAGAAACCCGGCTAAAATAAAATAATTCAATCTCTGGAGGGCAATTTTTTCCGCCATCAGATCACTCGAGGAAGGCGTGAGGTAGGAGGATGTGAACAGAGCTGCGTGACATGAGCTGGAAGACCATGAGCTGAGCCGCGTGGCGTGAGCAATGAGGCTCTGAGCTGAGCTGCGTGGCGCGAGCGAGGAGGCCGCAGGCTGAGCTGCGTGTCGCGAGCTAGGAAGCCGTGAGCTGAGAGGCCACGAGCTGAGCCGCGTTCCGCAAGCTGGGATGCCCCAAGCTGAGCCGCGTCCTGTGAGCTAGGAGGCAGCGAGCTGAGCCATGACCGATGAGCTAGGAAGCCGTGGTCTGAGCCGTGTCCCGCAAGCTAAGAGGCCTCAAACATTGCTGAAATCGTAGTCTAAAGCATCCAACAATTTGTCATCCTCTCCTGCCATCTGTAGCCAGACCCAGTCAATATCAGACACTAATAAATCTTTTCTCGAAATAAGACTCCTCGGACTCCATTTTAAGAAAGTGATTTTTAGAGAATTTTGTGCCTAGAAACCCGGCTAAAATAAAATAATTCAATCTCTGGAGGGCAATTTTTTCCGCCATCAGATCACTCGTGGAAGGCGTGAGGTAGGAGGATGTGAACAGAGCTGCGTGGCATGAGCTGGAAGACCATGAGCTGAGCCGCGTGGCGTGAGCAATGAGGCTCTGAGCTGAGCCGCGTGGCGCGAGCGAGGAGGCCGCAGGCTGAGCTGCGTGTCGCTAGCTAGGAAGCCGTGAGCTGAGAGGCCACGAGCTGAGCCGCGTTCCGCAAGCTGGGATGCCCCAAGCTGAGCCGCGTACTGTGAGCTAGGAGGCAGCGAGCTGAGCCATGACCGATGAGCTAGGAAGCCGTGGTCTGAGCCGTGTCCCGCAAGCTAAGAGGCCTCAAACATTGCTGAAATCGTAGTATAAAGCATCCAACAATTTGTCATCCTCTCCTGCCACCTGTAGCCAGACCCAGTCAATATCAGACACTAATAAATCTTTTCTAGAAATAAGACTCCTCGGACTCCATTTTAAGAAAGTGATATTTAGAGAATTTTGTGCCTAGAAACCCGGCTAAAATAAAATAATTCAATCTCTGGAGGGCAATTTTTTCCGCCATCAGATCACTCGAGGAAGGCGTGAGGTAGGAGGATGTGAACAGAGCTGCGTGGCATGAGCTGGAAGACCATGAGCTGAGCCGCGTGGCGTGAGCAATGAGGCTCTGAGCTGAGCCGCGTGGCGCGAGCGAGGAGGCCGCAGGCTGGGCTGCGTGTCGCGAGCTAGGAAGCCGTGAGCTGAGAGGCCACGAGCTGAGCCGCGTTCCGCAAGCTGGGATCCCCCAAGCTGAGCCGCGTCCTGTGAGCTAGGAGGCAGCGAGCTGAGCCATGACCGATGAGCTAGGAAGCCGTGGTCTGAGCCGAGTCCCGCAAGCTAAGAGGCCTCAAACATTGCTGAAATCGTAGTCTAAAGCATTCAACAATTTGTCATCCTCTCCTGCCATCTGTAGCCAGACCAAGTCAATATTGGACACTAATAAATATTTTCTCGAAATAAAAGACTCCTCGGACTCCTTTTTAAGAAAGTGATATTTAGAGAATTTTGTGCCTAGAAACCCGGCTAAAATAAAATAATAAAATCTCTGGAGGGCAATTTTTTCCGCCATCAGATCACTCGAGGAAGACGTGAGGTAGGAGGCTGTGAACAGAGCTGCGTGGCATGAGCTGGAAGTCCATGAGCTGAGCCGCGTGGCGTGAGCAATGAGGCTCTGAGCTGAGCCGCGTGGCGCGAGCGAGGAGGCCGCAGGCTGAGCTGCGTGTCGCGAGCTAGGAAGCCGTGAGCTGAGAGGCCACGAGCTGAGCCGTGTTCCGCAAGCTGGGATGCCCCAAGCTGAGCCGCGTCCTGTGAGCTAGGAGGCAGCGAGCTGAGCCATGACCGATGAGCTAGGAAGCCGTGGTCTGAGCCGTGTCCCGCAAGCTAAGAGGCCTCAAACATTGCTGAAATCGTAGTCTAAAGCATCCAACAATTTGTCATCCTCTCCTGCCATCTGTAGCCAGACCCAGTCAATATCAGACACTAATAAATCTTTTCTAGAAATAAGACTCCTCGGGCTCCATTTTAAGAAAGTGATATTTAGAGAATTTTGTGCCTAGAAACCCGGCTAAAATAAAATAATTCAATCTCTGGAGGGCAATTTTTTCCGCCATCAGATCACTCGAGGAAGGCGTGAGGTAGGAGGATGTGAACAGAGCTGCGTGACATGAGCTGGAAGACCATGAGCTGAGCCGCGTGGCGTGAGCAATGAGGCTCTGAGCTGAGCTGCGTGGCGCGAGCGAGGAGGCCGCAGGCTGAGCTGCGTGTCGCGAGCTAGGAAGCCGTGAGCTGAGAGGCCACGAGCTGAGCCGCGTTCCGCAAGCTGGGATGCCCCAAGCTGAGCCGCGTCCTGTGAGCTAGGAGGCAGCGAGCTGAGCCATGACCGATGAGCTAGGAAGCCGTGGTCTGAGCCGTGTCCCGCAAGCTAAGAGGCCTCAAACATTGCTGAAATCGTAGTCTAAAGCATCCAACAATTTGTCATCCTCTCCTGCCATCTGTAGCCAGACCCAGTCAATATCAGACACTAATAAATCTTTTCTCGAAATAAGACTCCTCGGACTCCATTTTAAGAAAGTGATTTTTAGAGAATTTTGTGCCTAGAAACCCGGCTAAAATAAAATAATTCAATCTCTGGAGGGCAATTTTTTCCGCCATCAGATCACTCGAGGAAGGCGTGAGGTAGGAGGATGTGAACAGAGCTGCGTGACATGAGCTGGAAGACCATGAGCTGAGCCGCGTCTCGTGAGCAATGAGGCTCTGAGCTGAGCTGCGTGGCGCGAGCGAGGAGGCCGCAGGCTGAGCTGCGTGTCGCGAGCTAGGAAGCCGTGAGCTGAGAGGCCACGAGCTGAGCCGCGTTCCGCAAGCTGGGATGCCCCAAGCTGAGCCGCGTCCTGTGAGCTAGGAGGCAGCGAGCTGAGCCATGACCGATGAGCTAGGAAGCCGTGGTCTGAGCCGTGTCCCGCAAGCTAAGAGGCCTCAAACATTGCTGAAATCGTAGTCTAAAGCATCCAACAATTTGTCATCCTCTCCTGCCATCTGTAGCCAGACCCAGTCAATATCAGACACTAATAAATCTTTTCTCGAAATAAGACTCCTCGGACTCCATTTTAAGAAAGTGATTTTTAGAGAATTTTGTGCCTAGAAACCCGGCTAAAATAAAATAATTCAATCTCTGGAGGGCAATTTTTTCCGCCATCAGATCACTCGAGGAAGGCGTGAGGTAGGAGGATGTGAACAGAGCTGCGTGGCATGAGCTGGAAGACCATGAGCTGAGCCGCGTGGCGTGAGCAATGAGGCTCTGAGCTGAGCCGCGTGGCGCGAGCGAGGAGGCCGCAGGCTGAGCTGCGTGTCGCGAGCTAGGAAGCCGTGAGCTGAGAGGCCACGAGCTGAGCCGCGTTCCGCAAGCTGGGATGCCCCAAGCTGAGCCGCGTCCTGTGAGCTAGGAGGCAGCGAGCTGAGCCATGACCGATGAGCTAGGAAGCCGTGGTCTGAGCCGTGTCCCGCAAGCTAAGAGGCCTCAAACATTGCTGAAATCGTAGTCTAAAGCATCCAACAATTTGTCATCCTCTCCTGCCACCTGTAGCCAGACCCAGTCAATATCAGACACTAATAAATCTTTTCTCGAAATAAGACTCCTCGGACTCCTTTTTAAGAAAGTGATATTTAGAGAATTTTGTGCCTAGGAACCCAGGTAAAATAAAATAATAAAATCTCTGGAGGGCAATTTTTTCCGCCATCAGATCACTCGAGGAAGGCGTGAGGTAGGAGGCTGTGAACAGAGCTGCGTGGCATGAGCTGGATGTCCATGAGCTGAGCCGCGTGGCGTGAGCAATGAGGCTCTGAGCTGAGCCGCGTGGCGCGAGCGAGGAGGCCGCAGGCTGAGCTGCGTGTCGCGAGCTAGGAAGCCGTGAGCTGAGAGGCCACGAGCTGAGCCGCGTTCCGCAAGCTGGGATGCCCCAAGCTGAGCCGCGTCCTGTGAGCTAGGAGGCAGCGAGCTGAGCCATGACCGATGAGCTAGGAAGCCGTGGTCTGAGCCGTGTCCCGCAAGCTAAGAGGCCTCAAACATTGCTGAAATCGTAGTCTAAAGCATCCAACAATTTGTCATCCTCTCCTGCCATCTGTAGCCAGACCCAGTCAATATCAGACACAAATAAATATTTTCTCGAAATAAAAGACTCCTCGGACTCCTTTTTAAGAAAGTGATATTTAGAGAATTTTGTGCCTAGAAACCCGGCTAAAATAAAATAATACAATCTCTGGAGGGCAATTTTTTCCGCCATCAGATCACTCGAGGAAGGCGTGAGGTAGGAGGATGTGAACAGAGCTGCGTGGCATGAGCTGGAAGACCATGAGCTGAGCCGCGTGGCGTGAGCAATGAGGCTCTGAGCTGAGCCGCGTGGCGCGAGCGAGGAGGCCGCAGGCTGAGCTGCGTGTCGCGAGCTAGGAAGCCGTGAGCTGAGAGGCCACGAGCTGAGCCGCGTTCCGCAAGCTGGGATGCCCCAAGCTGAGCCGCGTCCTGTGAGCTAGGAGGCAGCGAGCTGAGCCATGACCGATGAGCTAGGAAGCCGTGGTCTGAGCCGTGTCCCGCAAGCTAAGAGGCCTCAAACATTGCTGAAATCGTAGTCTAAAGCATCCAACAATTTGTCATCCTCTCCTCACATCTGTAGCCAGACCCAGTCAATATCAGACACAAATAAATATTTTCTCGAAATAAAAGACTCCTCGGACTCCTTTTTAAGAAAGTGATATTTAGAGAATTTTGTGCCTAGAAACCCGGCTAAAATAAAATAATACAATCTCTGGAGGGCAATTTTTTCCGCCATCAGATCACTCGAGGAAGGCGTGAGGTAGGAGGATGTGAACAGAGCTGCGTGGCATGAGCTGGAAGACCATGAGCTGAGCCGCGTGGCGTGAGCAATGAGGCTCTGAGCTGAGCCGCGTGGCGCGAGCGAGGAGGCCGCAGGCTGAGCTGCGTGTCGCGAGCTAGGAAGCCGTGAGCTGAGAGGCCACGAGCTGAGCCGCGTTCCGCAAGCTGGGATGCCCCAAGCTGAGCCGCGTCCTGTGAGCTAGGAGGCAGCGAGCTGAGCCATGACCGATGAGCTAGGAAGCCGTGGTCTGAGCCGTGTCCCGCAAGCTAAGAGGCCTCAAACATTGCTGAAATCGTAGTCTAAAGCATCCAACAATTTGTCATCCTCTCCTGCCACCTGTAGCCAGACCCAGTCAATATCAGACACTAATAAATCTTTTCTCGAAATAAGACTCCTCGGACTCCTTTTTAAGAAAGTGATATTTAGAGAATTTTGTGCCTAGGAACCCGAGTAAAATAAAATAATAAAATCTCTGGAGGGCAATTTTTTCCGCCATCAGATCACTCGAGGAAGACGTGAGGTAGGAGGCTGTGAACAGAGCTGCGTGGCATAAGCTGGAAGTCCATGAGCTGAGCCGCGTGGCGTGAGCAATGAGGCTCTGAGCTGAGCCGCGTGGCGCGAGCGAGGAGGCCGCAGGCTGAGCTGCGTGTCGCGAGCTAGGAAGCCGTGAGCTGAGAGGCCACGAGCTGAGCCGCGTTCCGCAAGCTGGGATGCCCCAAGCTGAGCCGCGTCCTGTGAGCTAGGAGGCAGCGAGCTGAGCCATGACCGATGAGCTAGGAAGCCGTGGTCTGAGCCGTGTCCCGCAAGCTAAGAGGCCTCAAACATTGCTGAAATCGTAGTCTAAAGCATCCAACAATTTGTCATCCTCTCCTGCCACCTGTAGCCAGACCCAGTCAATATCAGACACTAATAAATCTTTTCTCGAAATAAGACTCCTCGGACTCCTTTTTAAGAAAGTGATATTTAGAGAATTTTGTGCCTAGGAACCCGGGTAAAATAAAATAATAAAATCTCTGGAGGGCAATTTTTTCCGCCATCAGATCACTCGAGGAAGGCGTGAGGTAGGAGGCTGTGAATAGAGCTGCGTGGCATGAGCTGGAAGTCCATGAGCTGAGCCGCGTGGCGTGAGCAATGAGGCTCTGAGCTGAGCCGCGTGGCGCGAGCGAGGAGGCCGCAGGCTGAGCTGCGTGTCGCGAGCTAGGAAGCCGTGAGCTGAGAGGCCACGAGCTGAGCCGCGTTCCGCAAGCTGGGATGCCCCAAGCTGAGCCGCGTCCTGTGAGCTAGGAGGCAGCGAGCTGAGCCATGACCGATGAGCTAGGAAGCCGTGGTCTGAGCCGTGTCCCGCAAGCTAAGAGGCCTCAAACATTGCTGAAATCGTAGTCTAAAGCATCCAACAATTTGTCATCCTCTCCTGCCATCTGTAGCCAGACCCAGTCAATATCAGACACAAATAAATATTTTCTCGAAATAAAAGACTCCTCGGACTCCTTTTTAAGAAAGTGATATTTAGAGAATTTTGTGCCTAGAAACCCGGCTAAAATAAAATAATACAATCTCTGGAGGACAATTTTTTCCGCCATCAGATCACTCGAGGAAAGCGTGAGGTAGGAGGATGTGAACAGAGCTGCGTAGCATGAGCTGGAAGACCATGAGCTGAGCCGCGTGGCGTGAGCAATGAGGCTCTGAGCTGAGCCGCGTGGCGCGAGCGAGGAGGCCGCAGGCTGAGCTGCGTGTCGCGAGCTAGGAAGCCGTGAGCTGAGAGGCCACGAGCTGAGCCGCCTTCCGCAAGCTGGGATGCCCCAAGCTGAGCCGCGTCCTGTGAGCTAGGAAGCAGCGAGCTGAGCCATGACCGATGAGCTAGGAAGCCGTGGTCTGAGCCGTGTCCCGCAAGCTAAGAGGCCTCAAACATTGCTGAAATCGTAGTCTAAAGCATTCAACAATTTGTCATCCTCTCCTGCCATCTGTAGCCAGACCCAGTCAATATCAGACACTAATAAATATTTTCTCGAAATAAAAGACTCCTCGGACTCCTTTTTAAGAAAGTGATATTTAGAGAATTTTGTGCCTAGAAACCCGGCTAAAATAAAATAATACAATCTCTGGAGGGCAATTTTTTCCGCCATCAGATCACTCGAGGAAGGCGTGAGGTAGGAGGATGTGAACAGAGCTGCGTGGCATGAGCTGGAAGACCATGAGCTGAGCCGCGTGGCGTGAGCAATGAGGCTCTGAGCTGAGCCGCGTGGCGCGAGCGAGGAGGCCGCAGGCTGAGCTGCGTGTCGCGAGCTAGGAAGCCGTGAGCTGAGAGGCCACGAGCTGAGCCGCGTTCCGCAAGCTGGGATGCCCCAAGCTGAGCCGCGTCCTGTGAGCTAGGAGGCAGCGAGCTGAGCCATGACCGATGAGCTAGGAAGCCGTGGTCTGAGCCGTGTCCCGCAAGCTAAGAGGCCTCAAACATTGCTGAAATCGTAGTCTAAAGCATTCAACAATTTGTCATCCTCTCCTGCCATCTGTAGCCAGACCCAGTCAATATTGGACACTAATAAATATTTTCTCGAAATAAAAGATTCCTCGGACTCCTTTTTAAGAAAGTGATATTTAGAGAATTTTGTTCCTAGAAACCCGGCTAAAATAAAATAATACAATCTCTGGAGGGCAATTTTTTCCGCCATCAGATCACTCGAGGAAGGCGTGAGGTAGGAGGATGTGAACAGAGCTGCGTGGCATGAGCTGGAAGACCATGAGCTGAGCCGCGTGGCGTGAGCAATGAGGTTCTCAGCTGAGCCGCGTGGCGCGAGCGAGGAGGCCGCAGGCTGAGCTGCGTGTCGCGAGCTAGGAAGCCGTGAGCTGAGAGGCCACGAGCTGAGCCGCGTTCCGCAAGCTGGGATGCCCCAAGCTGAGCCGCGTCCTGTGAGCTAGGAGGCAGCGAGCTGAGCCATGACCGATGAGCTAGGAAGCCGTGGTCTGAGCCGTGTCCCGCAAGCTAAGAGGCCTCAAACATTGCTGAAATCGTAGTCTAAAGCATTCAACAATTTGTCATCCTCTCCTGCCATCTGTAGCCAGACCAAGTCAATATCAGACACTAATAAATATTTTCTCGAAATAAAAGACTCCTCGGACTCCTTTTTAAGAAAGTGATATTTAGAGAATTTTGTGCCTAGAAACCCGGCTAAAATAAAATAATACAATCTCTGGAGGGCAATTTTTTCCGCCATCAGATCACTCGAGGAAGGCGTGAGGTAGGAGGATGTGAACAGAGCTGCGTGGCATGAGCTGGAAGACCATGAGCTGAGCCGCGTGGCGTGAGCAATGAGGCTCTGAGCTGAGCCGCGTGGCGCGAGCGAGGAGGCCGCAGGCTGAGCTGCGTGTCGCGAGCTAGGAAGCCGTGAGCTGAGAGGCCACGAGCTGAGCCGCGTTCCGCAAGCTGGGATGCCCCAAGCTGAGCCGCATCCTGTGAGCTAGGAGGCAGCGAGCTGAGCCATGACCGATGAGCTAGGAAGCCGTGGTCTGAGCCGTGTCCCGCAAGCTAAGAGGCCTCAAACATTGCTGAAATCGTAGTCTAAAGCATCCAACAATTTGTCATCCTCTCCTGCCACCTGTTGCCAGACCCAGTCAATATTGGACACTAATAAATATTTTCTCGAAATAAAAGATTCCTCGGACTCCTTTTTAAGAAAGTGATATTTAGAGAATTTTGTTCCTAGAAACCCGGCTAAAATAAAATAATACAATCTCTGGAGGGCAATTTTTTCCGCCATCAGATCACTCGAGGAAGGCGTGAGGTAGGAGGATGTGAACAGAGCTGCGTGGCATGAGCTGGAAGACCATGAGCTGAGCCGCGTGGCGTGAGCAATGAGGTTCTCAGCTGAGCCGCGTGGCGCGAGCGAGGAGGCCGCAGGCTGAGCTGCGTGTCGCGAGCTAGGAAGCCGTGAGCTGAGAGGCCACGAGCTGAGCCGCGTTCCGCAAGCTGGGATGCCCCAAGCTGAGCCGCGTCCTGTGAGCTAGGAGGCAGCGAGCTGAGCCATGACCGATGAGCTAGGAAGCCGTGGTCTGAGCCGTGTCCCGCAAGCTAAGAGGCCTCAAACATTGCTGAAATCGTAGTCTAAAGCATTCAACAATTTGTCATCCTCTCCTGCCATCTGTAGCCAGACCAAGTCAATATCAGACACTAATAAATATTTTCTCGAAATAAAAGACTCCTCGGACTCCTTTTTAAGAAAGTGACATTTAGAGAATTTTGTGCCTAGAAACCCGGCTAAAATAAAATAATACAATCTCTGGAGGGCAATTTTTTCCGCCATCAGATCACTCGAGGAAGGCGTGAGGTAGGAGGATATGAACAGAGCTGCGTGGCATGAGCTGGAAGACCATGAGCTGAGCCGCGTGGCGTGAGCAATGAGGCTCTGAGCTGAGCCGCGTTGCGCGAGCGAGGAGGCCGCAGGCTGAGCTGCGTGTCGCAAGCTAGGAAGCCGTGAGCTGAGAGGCCACGAGCTGAGCCGCGTTCCGCAAGCTGGGATGCCCCAAGCTGAGCCGTGTCCTGTGACTAGGAGGCAGCGAGCTGAGCCATGACCGATGAGCTAGGAAGCCGTGGTCTGAGCCGTGTCCCGCAAGCTAAGAGGCCTCAAACATTGCTGAAATCGTAGTCTAAAGCATTCAACAATTTGTCATCCTCTCCTGCCATCTGTAGCCAGACCCAGTCAATATTGGACACTAATAAATATTTTCTCGAAATAAATGACTCCTCGGACTCCTTTTTAAGAAAGTGATATTTAGAGAATTTTGTGCCTAGAAACCCGGCTAAAATAAAATAATAAAATCTCTGGAGGGCTATTTTTTCCGCCATCAGATCACTCGAGGAAGACGTATGGTAGGAGGCTGTGAACAGAGCTGCGTGGCATGAGCTGGAAGACCATGAGCTGAGCCGCGTGGCGTGAACAATGAGGCTCTGAGCTGAGCCGCGTGGCGCGAGCAAGGAGGCCGCAGGCTGAGCTGCGTGTCGCGAGCTAGGAAGCCGTGAGCTGAGAGGGCACGAGCTGAGCCGCGTTCCGCAAGCTGGGATGCCCCAAGCTGAGCCGCGTCCTGTGAGCTAGGAGGCAGCGAGCTGAGCCATGACCGATGAGCTAGGAAGCCGTGGTCTGAGCCGTGTCCCGCAAGCTAAGAGGCCTCAAACATTGCTGAAATCGTAGTCTAAAGCATTCAACAATTTGTCATCCTCTCCTGCCATCTGTAGCCAGACCCAGTCAATATTGGACACTAATAAATATTTTCTCGAAATAAATGACTCCTCGGACTCCTTTTTAAGAAAGTGATATTTAGAGAATTTTGTGCCTAGAAACCCGGCTAAAATAAAATAATAAAATCTCTGGAGGGCTATTTTTTCCGCCATCAGATCACTCGAGGAAGACGTGTGGTAGGAGGCTGTGAACAGAGCTGCGTGGCATGAGCTGGAAGACCATGAGCTGAGCCGCGTGGCGTGAACAATGAGGCTCTGAGCTGAGCCGCGTGGCGCGAGCGAGGAGGCCGCAGGCTGAGCTGCGTGTCGCGAGCTAGGAAGCCGTGAGCTGAGAGGCCACGAGCTGAGCCGCGTTCCGCAAGCTGGGATGCCCCGAGCTGAGCCGTGTCCTGTGAGCTAGGAGGCCGTGGTCTGAGCCGTGTCCCGCAAGCTAAGAGGCCTCAAACATTGCTGAAATCGTAGTCTAAAGCATCCAACAATTTGTTATCCTCTCCTGCCATCTGTAGCCAGACCCAGTCAATATCGGACACTAATAAATATTTTCTCGAAATAAAAGACACCTCGGACTCCTATTTAAGAAAGTGATATTTAGAGAATTTTGTGCCTAGGAACCCGGCTAAAATAAAATAATACAATCTCTGGAGGGTAATTTTTTCCGCCATCAGATCATTCGAGGAAGGCGTGAGGTAGGAGGCTGTGAACAGAGCTGCGTGGCATGAGCTGGAAGACCATGAGCTGAGCCGCGTGGCGTGAGCAATGAGGCTCTGAGCTGAGCCGCGTGGCGCGAGCGAGGAGGCCGCAGGCTGAGCTGCGTGTCGCGAGCTAGGAAGCCGTGAGCTGAGAGGCCACGAGCTGAGCCGCGTTCCGCAAGCTGGGATGCCCCAAGCTGAGCCGCGTCCTGTGAGCTAGGAGGCAGCGAGCTGAGCCATGAACGATGAGCTAGGAAGCCGTGGTCTGAGCCGTGTCCCGCAAGCTAAGAGGCCTCAAACATTGCTGAAATCGTAGTCTAAAGCATCCAACAATTTGTCATCCTCTCCTGCCATCTGTAGCCAGACCCAGTCAATATTGGACACTAATAAATATTTTCTCGAAATAAAAGACTCCTCGGACTCCTTTTTAAGAAAGTGATATTTAGAGAATTTTGTGCCTAGGAACCCGGCTAAAATAAAATAATACAATCTCTGGAGGGTAATTTTTTCCGCCATCAGATCATTCGAGGAAGACGTGAGGTAGGAGGCTGTGAACAGAGCTGCGTGGCATGAGCTGGAAGACCATGAGCTGAGCCGCGTGGCGTGAGCAATGAGGCTCGGAGCTGAGCCGCGTGGCGCGAGCGAGGAGGCCGCAGGCTGAGCTGCGTGTCGCGAGCTAGGAAGCCGTGAGCTGAGAGGCCACGAGCTGAGCCGCGTTCCGCAAGCTGGGATGCCCCAAGCTGAGCCGCGTCCTGTGAGCTAGGAGGCAGCGAGCTGAGCCATGAACGATGAGCTAGGAAGCCGTGGTCTGAGCCGTGTCCCGCAAGCTAAGAGGCCTCAAACATTGCTGAAATCGTAGTCTAAAGCATCCAACAATTTGTCATCCTCTCCTGCCATCTGTAGCCAGACCCAGTCAATATTGGACACTAATAAATATTTTCTCGAAATAAAAGACTCCTCGGACTCCTTTTTAAGAAAGTGATATTTAGAGAATTTTGTGCCTAGGAACCCGGCTAAAATAAAATAATACAATCTCTGGAGGGTAATTTTTTCCGCCATCAGATCATTCGAGGAAGACGTGAGGTAGGAGGCTGTGAACAGAGCTGCGTGGCATGAGCTGGAAGACCATGAGCTGAGCCGCGTGGCGTGAGCAATGAGGCTCTGAGCTGAGCCGCGTGGCGCGAGCGAGGAGGCCGCAGGCTGAGCTGCGTGTCGCGAGCTAGGAAGCCGTGAGCTGAGAGGCCACGAGCTGAGCCGCGTTCCGTAAGCTGGGATGCCCCAAGCTGAGCCGGGTCCTGTGAGCTAGGAGGCAGCGAGCTGAGCCATGACCGATGAGCTAGGAAGCCATGGTCTGAGCCGTGTCCCACAAGCTAAGAGGCCTCAAACATTGCTGAAATCGTAGTCTAAAGCATCCAACAATTTGTCATCCTCTCCTGCCATTTGTAGCCAGACCCAGTCAAAATCAGACACTAATAAATCGTTTCTCGAAATAAAAGACTCCTCGGACTCCTTTTTAAGAAAGTGATATTTAGAGAATTTTGTGCCTAGGAACCCGGCTAAAATAAAATAATACAATCTCTGGAGGGCAATTTTTTCCGCCATCAGATCATTCGAGGAAGGCATGAGGTAGGAGGCTGTGAACAGAGCTGTGTGGCATGAGCTGGAAGACCATGAGCTGAGCCGCGTGGCGTGAGCAATGAGGCTCGGAGCTGAGCCGCGTGGCGCGAGCGAGGAGGCCGCAGGCTGAGCTGCGTGTCGCGAGCTAGGAAGCCGTGAGCTGAGAGGCCACGAGCTGAGCCGCGTTCCGCAAGCTGGGATGCCCCAAGCTGAGCCGCGTCCTGTGAGCTAGGAGGCAGCGAGCTGAGCCATGAACGATGAGCTAGGAAGCCGTGGTCTGAGCCGTGTCCCGCAAGCTAAGAGGCCTCAAACATTGCTGAAATCGTAGTCTAAAGCATCCAACAATTTGTCATCCTCTCCTGCCATCTGTAGCCAGACCCAGTCAATATTGGACACTAATAAATATTTTCTCGAAATAAAAGACACCTCGGACTCCTTTTTAAGAAAGTGATATTTAGAGAATTTTGTGCCTAGGAACCCGGCTAAAATAAAATAATACAATCTCTGGAGGGTAATTTTTTCCGCCATCAGATCATTCGAGGAAGGCGTGAGGTAGGAGGCTGTGAACAGAGCTGCGTGGCATGAGCTGGAAGACCATGAGCTGAGCCGCGTGGCGTGAGCAATGAGGCTCTGAGCTGAGCCGCGTGGCGCGAGCGAGGAGGCCGCAGGCTGAGCTGCGTGTCGCGAGCTAGGAAGCCGTGAGCTGAGAGGCCACGAGCTGAGCCGCGTTCCGCAAGCTGGGATGCAGCGAGCTGAGCCATGAACGATGAGCTAGGAAGCCGTGGTCTGAGCCGTGTCCCGCAAGCTAAGAGGCCTCAAACATTGCTGAAATCGTAGTCTAAAGCATCCAACAATTTGTCATCCTCTCCTGCCATCTGTAGCCAGACCCAGTCAATATTGGACATTAATAAATATTTTCTCGAAATAAAAGACTCCTCGAACTCCTTTTTAAGAAAGTGATATTTAGAGAATTTTGTGCCTAGGAACCCGGCTAAAATAAAATAATACAATCTCTGGAGGGTATTTTTTTCCGCCATCAGATCATTCGAGGAAGACGTGAGGTAGGAGGCTGTGAACAGAGCTGCGTGGCATGAGCTGGAAGACCATAAGCTGAGCCGCGTGGCGTGAGCAATGAGGCTCTGAGCTGAGCCGCGTGGCGCGAGCGAGGAGGCCGCAGGCTGAGCTGCGTGTCGCGAGCTAGGAAGCCGTGAGCTGAGAGGCCACGAGCTGAGCCGCGTTCCGCAAGCTGGGATGCAGCGAGCTGAGCCATGAACGATGAGCTAGGAAGCCGTGGTCTGAGCCGTGTCCCGCAAGCTAAGAGGCCTCAAACATTGCTGAAATCGTAGTCTAAAGCATCCAACAATTTGTCATCCTCTCCTGCCATCTGTAGCCAGACCCAGTCAATATTGGACATTAATAAATATTTTCTCGAAATAATAGACTCCTCGAACTCCTTTTTAAGAAAGTGATATTTAGAGAATTTTGTGCCTAGGAACCCGGCTAAAATAAAATAATACAATCTCTGGAGGGTATTTTTTTCCGCCATCAGATCATTCGAGGAAGACGTGAGGTAGGAGGCTGTGAACAGAGCTGCGTGGCATGAGCTGGAAGACCATGAGCTGAGCCGCGTGGCGTGAGCAATAAGGCTCTGAGCTGAGCCGCGTGGCGCAAGCGAGGAGGCCGCAGGCTGAGCTGCGTGTCGCGAGCTAGGAAGCCGTGAGCTGAGAGGACACGAGCTGAGCCGCGTTCCGTAAGCTGGGATGCCCCAAGCTGAGCCGCGTCCTGTGAGCTAGGAGGCAGCGAGCTGAGCCATAACCGATGAGCTAGGAAGCCATGGTCTGAGCCGTGTCCCACAAGCTAAGAGGCCTCAAACATTGCTGAAATCGTAGTCTAAAGCATCCAACAATTTGTCATCCTCTCCTGCCATCTGTAGCCAGACCCAGTCAATATTGGACACTAATAAATATTTTCTCGAAATAAAAGACTCCTCGGACTCCTTTTTAAGAAAGTGATATTTAGAGAATTTTGTGCCTAGGAACCCGGCTAAAATAAAATAATACAATCTCTGGAGGGCAATTTTTTCCGCCATCAGATCATTCGAGGAAGGCGTGAGGTAGGAGTATGTGAACAGAGCTGCGTGGCATGAGCTGGAAGACCATGAGCTGAGCCGCGTGGCGTGAGCAATGAGGCTCTGAGCTGAGCCGCGTGGCGTGAGCGAGGAGGCCGCAGGCTGAGCTGCGTGTCGCGAGCTAGGAAGCCGTGAGCTGAGAGGCCACGAGCTGAGCCGCGTTCCGCAAGCTGGGATGCCCCAAGCTGAGCCGCGTCCTGTGAGCTAGGAGGCAGCAAGCTGAGCCATGACCGATGAGCTAGGAAGCCGTGGTCTGAGCCGTGTCCCGCAAGCTAAGAGGCCTCAAACATTGCTGAAATCGTAGTCTAAAGCATCCAACAATTTGTCATCCTCTCCTGCCATCTGTAGCCAGACCCAGTCAATATCAGACACTAATAAATCTCTTCTCGAAATAAAAGACTCCTCGGACTCCTTTTTAAGAAAGTGATATTTAGAGAATTTTGTGCCTAGGAACCCGGCTAAAATAAAATAATACAATCTCTGGAGGGTAATTTTTTCCGCCATCAGATCATTCGAGGAAGACGTGAGGTAGGAGGCTGTGAACAGAGCTGCGTGGCATGAGCTGGAAGACCATGAGCTGAGCCGCGTGGCGTGAGCAATGAGGCTCGGAGCTGAGCCGCGTGGCGCGAGCGAGGAGGCTGCAGGCTGAGCTGCGTGTCGCGAGCTAGGAAGCCGTGAGCTGAGAGGCCACGAGCTGAGCCGCGTTCCGCAAGCTGGGATGCCCCAAGCTGAGCCGCGTCCTGTGAGCTAGGAGGCAGCGAGCTGAGCCATGAACGATGAGCTAGGAAGCCGTGGTCTGAGCCGTGTCCCGCAAGCTAAGAGGCCTCAAACATTGCTGAAATCGTAGTCTAAAGCATCCAACAATTTGTCATCCTCTCCTGCCATCTGTAGCCAGACCCAGTCAATATTGGACACTAATAAATATTTTCTCGAAATAAAAGACTCCTCGGACTCCTTTTTAAGAAAGTGATATTTAGAGAATTTTGTGCCTAGGAACCCGGCTAAAATAAAATAATACAATCTCTGGAGGGTAATTTTTTCCGCCATCAGATCATTCGAGGAAGACGTGAGGTAGGAGGCTGTGAACAGAGCTGCGTGGCATGAGCTGGAAGACCATGAGCTGAGCCGCGTGGCGTGAGCAATGAGGCTCTGAGCTGAGCCGCGTGGCGCGAGCGAGGAGGCCGCAGGCTGAGCTGCGTGTCGCGAGCTAGGAAGCCGTGAGCTGAGAGGCCACGAGCTGAGCCGCGTTCCGTAAGCTGGGATGCCCCAAGCTGAGCCGCGTCCTGTGAGCTAGGAGGCAGCGAGCTGAGCCATGACCGATGAGCTAGGAAGCCATGGTCTGAGCCGTGTCCCACAAGCTAAGAGGCCTCAAACATTGCTGAAATCGTAGTCTAAAGCATCCAACAATTTGTCATCCTCTCCTGCCATTTGTAGCCAGACCCAGTCAAAATCAGACACTAATAAATCGTTTCTCGAAATAAAAGACTCCTCGGACTCCTTTTTAAGAAAGTGATATTTAGAGAATTTTGTGCCTAGGAACCCGGCTAAAATAAAATAATACAATCTCTGGAGGGCAATTTTTTCCGCCATCAGATCATTCGAGGAAGGCATGAGGTAGGAGGCTGTGAACAGAGCTGCGTGGCATGAGCTGGAAGACCATGAGCTGAGCCGTGTGGCGTGAGCAATGAGGCTCGGAGCTGAGCCGCGTGGCGCGAGCGAGGAGGCCGCAGGCTGAGCTGCGTGTCGCGAGC
Organism: Brienomyrus brachyistius; assembly: GCF_023856365.1. Classification (NCBI taxonomy): domain Eukaryota; kingdom Metazoa; phylum Chordata; class Actinopteri; order Osteoglossiformes; family Mormyridae; genus Brienomyrus; species Brienomyrus brachyistius. The sequence goes on from NC_064536.1 coordinate 39,522,260, forward strand.
TAGGAAGCCGTGAGCTGAGAGGCCACGAGCTGAGCCGCGTTCCGCAAGCTGGGATGCCCCAAGCTGAGCCGCGTCCTGTGAGCTAGGAGGCAGCGAGCTGAGCCATGAACGATGAGCTAGGAAGCCGTGGTCTGAGCCGTGTCCCGCAAGCTAAGAGGCCTCAAACATTGCTGAAATCGTAGTCTAAAGCATCCAACAATTTGTCATCCTCTCCTGCCATCTGTAGCCAGACCCAGTCAATATTGGACACTAATAAATATTTTCTCGAAATAAAAGACACCTCGGACTCCTTTTTAAGAAAGTGATATTTAGAGAATTTTGTGCCTAGGAACCCGGCTAAAATAAAATAATACAATCTCTGGAGGGTAATTTTTTCCGCCATCAGATCATTCGAGGAAGGCGTGAGGTAGGAGGCTGTGAACAGAGCTGCGTGGCATGAGCTGGAAGACCATGAGCTGAGCCGCGTGGCGTGAGCAATGAGGCTCTGAGCTGAGCCGCGTGGCGCGAGCGAGGAGGCCGCAGGCTGAGCTGCGTGTCGCGAGCTAGGAAGCCGTGAGCTGAGAGGCCACGAGCTGAGCCGCGTTCCGCAAGCTGGGATGCAGCGAGCTGAGCCATGAACGATGAGCTAGGAAGCCGTGGTCTGAGCCGTGTCCCGCAAGCTAAGAGGCCTGAAACATTGCTGAAATCGTAGTCTAAAGCATCCAACAATTTGTCATCCTCTCCTGCCATCTTTAGCCAGACCCAGTCAATATCAGACACTAATAAATCTCTTCTCGAAATAAAAGACTCCTCGGACTCCTTTTTAAGAAAGTGATGTTTAGAGAATTTTGTGCCTAGAAACCCGGCTAAAGTAAAATAATACAATCTCTGGAGGGCAATTTTTTCCGCCAACAGATCACTCGAGGAAGGCGTGAGGTAGGAGGCTGTGAACAGAGCTGCGTGGCATGAGCTGGAAGACCATGAGCTGAGCCGCGTGGCGTGAGCAATGAGGCTCTGAGCTGAGCCGCGTGGCGCGAGCGAGGAGGCCGCAGGCTGAGCTGCGTGTCGCGAGCTAGGAAGCCGTGAGCTGAGAGGCCACGAGCTGAGCCGCGTTCCGCAAGCTGGGATGCCCCAAGCTGAGCCGCGTCCTGTGAGCTAGGAGGCAGCGAGCTGAGCCATGACCGATGAGCTAGGAAGCCGTGGTCTGAGCCGTGTCCCGCAAGCTAAGAGGCCTCAAACATTGCTGAAATCGTAGTCTAAAGCATCCAACAATTTGTCATCCTCTCCTGCCATCTGTAGCCATACCCAGTCAATATCGGACACTAATAAATATTTTCTCGAAATAAAAGACTCCTCGGACTCCTTTTTAAGAAAGTGATATTCAGAGAATTTTGTGCCTAGAAACCCAGCTAAAGTAAAATAATACAATCTCTGGAGGGCAATTTTTTCCGCCATCAGATCACTCGAGGAAGGCGTGAGGTAGGAGGATGTGAACAGAGCTGCATGGCATGAGCTGGAAGACCATGAGCTGAGCCGCGTGGCGTGAGCAATGAGGCTCTGAGCTGAGCCGCGTGGCGCGAGCGAGGAGGCCGCAGGCTGAGCTGCGTGTCGCGAGCTAGGAAGCCGTGAGCTGAGAGGCCACGAGCTGAGCCGCGTTCCGCAAGCTGGGATGCCCCAAGCTGAGCCGCGTCCTGTGAGCTAGGAGGCAGCGAGCTGAGCCATGACCGATGAGCTAGGAAGCCGTGGTCTGAGCCGTGTCCCGCAAGCTAAGAGGCCTCAAACATTGCTGAAATCGTAGTCTAAAGCATCCAACAATTTGTCATCCTCTCCTGCCATCTGTAGCCAGACCCATTCAATATCAGACACTAATAAATTGATTCTCGAAATAAAAGACTCCTCGGACTACTTTTTAAGAAAGTGATATTTAGAGAATTTTGTGCCTAGAAACCCGGCTAAAATAAAATAATACAATCTCTGGAGGGCAATTTTTTCCGCCATCAGATCACTCGAGGAAGGCGTGAGGTAGTAGGCTGTGAACAGAGCTGCGTGGCATGAGCTGGAAGACCACGAGCTGAGTCGCGTGGCGTGAGCAATGAGGCTCTGAGCTGAGCCGCGTGGCGCGAGCGAGGAGGCCGCAGGCTGAGCTGCGTGTCGCGAGCTAGGAAGCCGTGAGCTGAGAGGCCACGAGCTGAGCCGCGTTCCGCAAGCTGGGATGCCCCAAGCTGAGCCGCGTCCTGTGAGCTAGGAGGCAGCGAGCTGAGCCATGACCGATGAGCTAGGAAGCCTCAAACATTGCTGAAATCGTAGTCTAAAGCATCCAACAATTTGTCATCCTCTCCTGCCATCTGTAGCCAGACCCAGTCAATATCGGACACTTATAAATATTTTCTCGAAATAAAAGACTCCTCGGACTCCTTTTTAAGAAAGTGATATTTAGAGAATTTTGTGCCTAGAAACCCGGCTAAAGTAAAATAATACAATCTCTGGAGGGCAATTTTTTCCGCCAACAGATCACTCGAGGAAGGCGTGAGGTAGGAGGCTGTGAACAGAGCTGCGTGGCATGAGCTGGAAGACCATGAGCTGAGCCGCGTGGCGTGAGCAATGAGGCTCTGAGCTGAGCCGCGTGGCGCGAGCGAGGAGGCCGCAGGCTGAGCTGCGTGTCGCGAGCTAGGAAGCCGTGAGCTGAGAGGCCACGAGCTGAGCCGCGTTCCGCAAGCTGGGATGCCCCAAGCTGAGCCGCGTCCTGTGAGCTAGGAGGCAGCGAGCTGAGCCATGACCGATGAGCTAGGAAGCCGTGGTCTGAGCCGTGTCCCGCAAGCTATGAGGCCTCAAACATTGCTGAAATCGTAGTCTAAAGCATCCAACAATTTGTCATCCTCTCCTGCCATCTGTAGCCAGACCCATTCAATATCAGACACTAATAAATTGATTCTCGAAATAAAAGACTCCTCGGACTACTTTTTAAGAAAGTGATATTTAGAGAATTTTGTGCCTAGAAACCCGGCTAAAATAAAATAATACAATCTCTGGAGGGCAATTTTTTCCGCCATCATATCACTCGAGGAAGGCGTGAGGTAGTAGGCTGTGAACAGAGCTGCGTGGCATGAGTTGGAAGACCACGAGCTGAGTCGCGTGGCGTGAGCAATGAGGCTCTGAGCTGAGCCGCGTGGCGCGAGCGAGGAGGCCGCAGGCTGAGCTGCGTGTCGCGAGCTAGGAAGCCGTGAGCTGAGAGGCCACGAGCTGAGCCGCGTTCCGCAAGCTGGGATGCCCCAAGCTGAGCCGCGTCCTGTGAGCTAGGAGGCAGCGAGCTGAGCCATGACCGATGAGCTAGGAAGCCGTGGTCTGAGCCGTGTCCCGCAAGCTAAGAGGCCTCAAACATTGCTGAAATCGTAGTCTAAAGCATCCAACAATTTGTCATCCTCTCCTGCCATCTGTAGCCAGACCCAGTCAATATCGGACACTAATAAATATTTTCTCGAAATAAAAAACACCTCGGACTCCTTTTTAAGAAAGTGATATTTAGAGAATTTTGTGCCTAGAAACCCGGCTAAAGTAAAATAATACAATCTCTGGAGGGCAATTTTTTCCGCCATCAGATCACTCGAGGAAGGCGTGAGGTAGGAGGATGTGAACAGAGCTGCTTGGCATGAGCTGGAAGACCATGAGCTGAGTCGCGTGGCGTGAGCAATGAGGCTCTGAGCTGAGCCGCGTGGCGCGAGCGAGGAGGCCGCAGGCTGAGCTGCGTGTCGCGAGCTAGGAAGCCGTGAGCTGAGAGGCCACGAGCTGAGCCGCGTTCCGCAAGCTGGGATGCCCCAAGCTGAGCCGCGTCCTGTGAGCTAGGAGGCAGCGAGCTGAGCCATGACCGATGAGCTAGGAAGCCGTGGTCTGAGCCGTGTCCCGCAAGCTAAGAGGCCTCAAACATTGCTGAAATCGTAGTCTAAAGCATCCAACAATTTGTCATCCTCTCCTGCCATCTGTAGCCAGACCCAGTCAATATCGGACACTAATAAATATTTTCTCGAAATAAAAGACTCCTCGGACTCCTTTTTAAGAAAGTGATATTTAGACAATTTTGTGCCTAGAAACCCGGCTAAAATAAAATAATACAATCTCTGGAGGGCAATTTTTTCCGCCATCAGATCACTCGAGGAAGGCGTGAGGTAGTAGGCTGTGAACAGAGCTGCGTGGCATGAGCTGGAAGACCACGAGCTGAGTCACGTGGCGTGAGCAATGAGGCTCTGAGCTGAGCCGCGTGGCGCGAGCGAGGAGGCCGCAGGCTGAGCTGCGTGTCGCGAGCTAGGAAGCCGTGAGCTGAGAGGCCACGAGCTGAGCCGCGTTCCGCAAGCTGGGATGCCCCAAGCTGAGCCGCGTCCTGTGAGCTAGGAGGCAGCGAGCTGAGCCATGACCGATGAGCTAGGAAGCCGTGGTCTGAGCCGTGTCCCGCAAGCTTAGAGGCCTAATACATTGCTGAAGTCGTAGTCTAAAGCATCCAACAGGTTGTCATACTCTCCTGTCATCTGGAGCCAGACCCAGTCAGACTCAGAGACTAAGGAAGCTTCTCTTGAAATAAGACTCCTCTGGCTCCTTTTTGCAAGAGTGATATCTAGCCAGCACTGTCCCTTGAACCCCATCACGACCAAAATAAAAATTCTGGAGAACAACGTTTTCCGTCATCAGGGCAATCGAGGATGGCATGAGGTGGGAGGCCGCGAATGGAGCTGCGTGGCATGCGCTGGAAGACCATGAGCTGAGCCGAGTGGCTTGAGCAATGAGGCCACGAGCTGAGCCACATGGTGCATGCTGGGAGGATGAGGGCTCAGCTGCTTGTTATGAGCTAGGAAGTCGCAAGGTTAAAGGCTGCAAGTTGTACCCCATCGAGCCACTTTTCTGTACTCGTAGTCTAGTAATAAACACCCTGGAGGGTTTTCTCTCACTAGTGCATTCGAGGATGGAGTGGCTTCACACAGCAAGGGAGGGATGGAAAAGGAGCTTCGTGCAGCTGTGAAGCCAAAAATTGAGCTGCTAGCTGAGGTAGGTAGGAGCTGAGAGTCTGCAAACTGAGCCGCATCTCGCGAATACGATGTCACGACTTGAGCTGCATCCTATGAAAAGACTGGGCTTAGAACTAGGCTTAGAAAGGTTAGGGTTGGGATAGTTCCTTATCGGGCTTCTAATGAAGTTTTTATTTTCTTTTTTTATTAAGCTGCGAACAAGAACATCAAACATTCATTAATATAAGAAGTAGGACAAATGTCAGATAGCATGGGAACATTGGGGGAAAAAAAAGAAAAAAAAATTACCACTATCAACAATAATAAGACAATTATTTAAATAAAATACAATGCAAACACCTTACATACTTTTATACTTTTATACATTTATATGTATAAATTAAGTCACATATCAGATAAATTAGCAAATGATTACGGGGCAACACATGACAAATAACCACAACCCTTGTCTTGATGTATGGATATGTGTCTTATAAACTCTTTTTTCAGGGAAATACAGAAGGAAAGATAGAACAGAAGAATGACAATCAAAAGATAATAATAAAATCAACTAAATAACAATAATAATACAATTACAGAATCATTAGGCGTTGTGATGCAGTGAACATCTGTAGACTATTGAGGCTGCGTACTGTTTCCCCTTAATGGTGGGCATGCATTGTGTGTTGGTGAAGATACAAGTAACACATCAGGGGGTAGAGATGGAAGAGAGGAGAGGTGGGAGCAAAAGGAAGATTGATGGGGGGAAGATTGTTGTTTGATCAACGCAGGTTGGGCCGCCGTGCACCGTGAGCAGAGCAGAGGGAGAGGCATGGCAGCCCCCAGGACAGCACCCCCCATGTAAACCCCGGCCCAGGCAGACCACACCGAACGTGACCTGCTACCACTGTGTACCCCTAGACAGGGGCTAGAGTAAAGGCATATTAAAATGGCAATTCAAGCTGGAAGATGCTTATTGGGCTTTTTATTAAGACAGAGGGGTGATGAAGCTGTGCTGTAGTTCAAACATGTTCCTTTTTTGTGCTTTTACAGACGCTCCCCTCCAAATACTGAGCAGGTTCTGTGCCCATACCGATTTCTTAAAGAAATGATTCACCACAGAAAGTTTGTCATGTCCTGCTGTTTGCTTTTCAATTTGTCTCACATATTTTTGTTTTTTTATAGGCCAACATATTTTATTTATTTATGAACACCTTTGCTACTTGTTGTGTAAAATAATAAACATTTGAAAAATTATTTGATTTTCTTTGTTGCTTTTTCTCATCCAGCTTTAAGTCCTGTTTGGTTCACCATGACATTTATAAATTGTATTACATATAAAAGTTCACACACTGATAGGGGTATTAGTAATATATGACAGTCAATGTTGTCCATAAGACCACATTGTAAAAATGTGTGTCAGTGTATAAAAACACAAATGATTTTCTCACTGTCACTGTTTTGATTACGGGTACAGATATGGTGGTACTGCAATATGTCAGTATATCTGCAGACTTTGTCAGTCCATCATGCAGGTGTAATGATAGAATTAGAACATTTCTGTGTACTGCTACCACATAGTGGACAAATAAAAGATTGCAATCAATTCTAAAATCAGTCAGTCAGCCCAGATGTCTTTACAGGCAGTCCCCGAGTTAAGGAGGCCGACTTATGGACAGCTCATACTTACGATCGGACTGCCATGAAGCCTTTTATATTAAAAATTTGGGCTAAATACAATGGTTTGTAATAACAAACAGATGCGCCATTAGTGACACTCCCAGGGGGTTCATTAGTTTCAAGAGAAAGAGGTTACCACCTTGAAAGTAGGTGGCTACCATTGTTCAGGGAAACTCGACACGCAAACTCCGAGACATGCGACGTAAACCAATTTCAGAGGGTTGTAGGGGTCCTTCTGAGGAAATTTTGAAATGTAGAACCTTTAATATTCCCTTTTTCAGGCATCTTAGAGGCCTCATTCCACCAAATTTTACTGACACAAACTTTCATCATACAGTAGTAGTACTAAGTAGTAGTAGCAGTCTGTTACTGAGGACACCAAATGTATCTCATTATCAGATTATGTTGATTAATGATTAATGTGCTGTATTTTTGTTTTTTACTGTATAGCAGTAATAATAATGATAATTATTATCATGTACTGCATTTACTTTTCTGACTTTCCTACAAATTCACCTTAAAGACTGACATTGGGAACCGATCTGGTTTGTAACCTGACGACTGCCTGTACTCTGAATATAACCTCCTACCCGACATTAATCCATATGATGTCCGTCCATTGAAGGGCTCATACACAGTTAAGGGTTTAACTATGTGCTGTCAAGTTATAGTGAATTTATACATTTTCCTAGGATGTCTGCTGTTAATCATAATAAACAGAAAGTGAAAAAATAAGCATCCTGAAGTAAGTGATTCTCACCTGGAGGCCCATCAGAGGATGAAGAGGAGCATCAGAGGAGCCTTATGTGTGTCTCACTGACCTCAGATCTGTGGAGACTGACACTCACTTGCTGATTGATCAGTCCAATGAAAAATCCACTTTCTCCTCTCTGATTGGCTGATACGAGTTCTGCTGTCTTCTGTGTCACCTACTGACAGACCACAGCCCACCTGACCAACGTCGTCCTTTACAGCAGTGACTGGCTGGGGCATCTGTGGCTCTTTAAGGGCAGCCCTGCATGTGCTGAGGAGGCCAGCAGCACTGCCATGGGGTGTGTGTCACTGGGGGAGGGAGGGTGTCTGGGGGCAGGGGAGGAGGAAGAGCAGGAGGAAGAGCAGTGCCCAGGGCTCTACATCAACAAGAAACTGTCAGCGAGAGAGACAAAGTATAGCACCACTGACAAAACAGTGATTGATAATTAAGTGAGCTGTCCTCACCTTCTGCTTCTACTTCCTGGGGGGGGGGGTACTTCCACCTCTGTTGTGACTGTGCTCCCCCCATTACTCAGATCACTTAGCACTGTCTAGCTGGAACACCCTTCAGCTTCCAGGGAGCCTATTAGCTGGGGGGCGGGACCTGGTCTGGACTGACTCCCTCCCCCAAGAAGGTGGGGGTCAGTGCAGCAGTGGATAGTTCAGGTCTAGAAAGTAAAAATCCAGACCAAGATTTAGTTTCAACCAAACAGCTGAGTACTCTGTGTCTGTGGCACTTTACACAACTAGTTGTTTGAAACAACATCTAAAACTGGATTTTTACTCTCTGGACCTAAACTATCCACTTCTGGATCAGTGTCATTCTTAAAGTCGTGTTTCAACTTCTGGCAAAGTTCTCTCAGGAGCCCATCTCTGTTGTATGTACAGTCGGCATGTAATACATTCCTACCCAGATCCCTGACAAACAGTTGGAGGCAGAATTACTTGTTATCAGAGTATGTGAATTTATACACACACCAGCAGCTGTGACAGAGTAAGACATTTCCTGTATACTGCTGCCACATACTGGACACAAAGAAGACTGCAGTCAATTCTAAAATCAAAGTTAGTCAACATGCTACCACCACAGACTATTACAGTTTTTCTGAATTGCTAAAACGCATTTCCTAAAATCTCCTCTCCTTTTCTCAAAACACTAAGCACAAACCCTAAAGTTCAAGCTATGCTCATAAAACCTTTTACTTGTCTTGCAAAATCAAACAGTTGAACCGAGACAACTCAAAAGAACCAACTTTACTCAAAATCAAGCGCAACTGTCAGAAAACACACAAAACACTACTCAGAAATTGACACACTACATAAACAAATGTAAATCACTCTGGGATAAAAGGAAAATAATCTTTATTTAGGACATTCCTGTACCTATGAAAGCTTATTTACATCCAAACAAAGAAACCTGCAGCAAAACAAAATGCACTCTGTACTTTTACATATTTTTACATCAAAATCAATCAGTCATTCAGCCGCATCATCATGCCTTTGCATCCAGTCAGGCCACAGGACTTCATCTACATCACATGCAATGTTCTCCCTTGCAAAACAACGTGGAAAGAATCCTTTGGCTTCCCGAATCCAGCCTTGGCAAGATTCCATTCTTACAACATCACACGCTGCATCCATTGCTTGGATGAGATTTTTCTGTATGTAGGGATTTCGGTAATATACTTTCCACCGCCATGCTGAGAAAAATTCCTCAGTAGGGTTTAAAAAGGGAGTGTATGGAGGAAGGCAAACATTTATAAAATGCTGGTTATTGTTAAACCAATCACGTATTCTTGGACCACGGTGAAAGCTCACATTGTCCTAAATGATAACATAAATGCGATGCTCTGCCTGCTCGTCACCTCTCCGCTCATGTCTGAGCAAAGCATCCCATAGACCATCCAGGAATGTTAGAAGAAGGTCAGTGTCGTATGGCCCAACAACAACATGGCAGTGGACAACCCCATAGCTGCTGATGGCAGCGCATATGGTCACATTTCCACCACACTTGCCAGGCACTTCTACAATGGCATGTTGACCAGTTATGCTGCGACCTCTCTTTCTCCTTTTTGCCAGATTGAATCCAGCTTCATCCATGAAGATGTATTCGTGAGGCCTCTCCATTGAGTCAAGTTCAAAAAGTCTCTATACACAATGAAAATAGATTACCCTCCGTTCTGTGAATGACATATATAGTACAGTATACTGTACATGCTAGTGCAGAGTGTACTGTAACAGTTTAGTTACTTGCACATATTGATTTCGTTGCTCTTTCACTATTTCAGTTTCGCTCAAACGGCACCCTATAGGCTTGTTTCATCCTGATCTGGTTGCGTTGCAGGACACGGTCATTTGTTGAAAGACTCACATGATTTATTCTATCGAAATGCACATTGTCTTCAATAATCTGCTGTTGTATTTCACACAGTTGTATTGCATTGTTTTGATGGACCATCTCAACAATTACTATCTCTTGTTCTTCTGAGAACTTACGTGCTCTTCCACCCCTACTGTATGTGGCCATCTGTCAATTCTGCAAAAAAGATAATATTGTTAGCAGTATACATGCTGTACTGTAAATGTTCTCTACTGTACAAAAACAGATATAGTGCCGCAAGGAAATTATTTTTCCCTGTCCCCTTTATAGAGATTGGTGGAGCCATTGACTGACACTGAAGTCACGCCGTAACTTTCAGAGACAAAAATACATTTTACCGGTTTTCTTCCCTGAAGGTCCTGACCATGGAGGCCACTGTGAACTGGCATAGATTTAGTTGCACATGTTGTCCTGCTTCCCTCATAGTCATGCCATGAACCACAACGTGATCTGTGACCCTTGCTCTGATTTCATTTGAAATTACACCTCTTCTTCTTGGTCTTCCTCCTCGTCCACCACCTCTGACTCGCACTCCTCTTCCTCTTCTGTTGTAATGCTCCATGTTGAATTCAGTCACACCGCTTTCATTTGACTTGGCTTATATCCTGTTTATTGAATGGGTTCCACACATCACAGACTGCACACATGCGTGCTCAGTTTTCAGTGGTAGTGTGTTAATGATGAAAACAGGGTGTTATTTCTGTGTAACTTTTAGAGTCTGTGTGTGCCATTCTGGGTCCAAGTGCACCACACTGCTAAATGTGTTTTGTGAATGAGAATGTGTTTAGAGTTTTGCTAATTGGGAGATTCAGATTTGCTAATTGTGTCTAAGCAGACGAACAGTGTTTATCATTTTGCCAACTGTGGAATTGATTTGATGAAGGAGTTTTGGTAGTTGACAGTTTAGTTTTTAAACTGAGGTTTAGTGTTTTAGCAATACAGAAATACTAACAGGAAGTGATAAAACTTCATGGAAAAATATGAATATAAACATACAGATGTAGTAAGTATATTGTGCAAAATGTATCTTCATCTTAACTACGCTGAATGGTGGAGTCCCAGAGTAAGTGATCCTCACCTGGAGGCCCATCAGTGAAGAAGAGGATGAAGAGGAGCATCAGAGGAGCCTTATGTGTGTATCGCTGACCTCAGATCTGTGGAGACTGACACTCACTTCCTGACTCTCCTTAAACTCACTGCCTCCCTTTTATGAGTTTAAATGTTTTTAAATCATCCATCTATCTTTCCCCCTCTTGCCCAGGCTGGGGTCACAGTCAGCCTGGGGCACATCCCAGGAAGCACGGGGCCCAAACCAGGGACACAAACAGCACACTGACAGCCAGGGGCAGGATTCAAACCCAAACCCCTGAAAGTATGAGGCATCCGTGTTACACACAGCCACCACTGCAGCATGCAGGAGCAATGAAAAGCATTTTTATTAACATGGTGTATGACGAGTCACACTGTCTGTGTTCTGCATTTTCAGTAATATTCCATCTATCAATAATCTTCCTACTCTCACCTATGGTCTTGAGCTCTGGGTAGTGACTGAAAGAATGAGACTGTGGATACAAACGACCGGAATGAGCTTCCTCCACAGCAGGCCTGGGCTCAGCCTTAGAGACAGGGTGAGGAGCTCAGACATTCGGGAGGAGCACTGAGTAAAGCCGCTGCTCCTCCGCATTGAACTGAGCCAACTGAGGGGTTCGGGCATCTAGCTGGGATGCCTCCTGGACGCCCCCAGGGGAGGTGTTTCCGGTATGTCCAACCAGGAGGAGGCCCTGGGGCGTTTCTCTCGGCTGGCCTGGGAACGCCTTGGTATCCCCCGGTGGAGCCGGAAGAGGTGGCTGGTGAGAGGGAGGTCTGGGCATCCCTGCTTAGACTGCTGCCCCTGTGACCCGACCCCAGATAAGCGGCAGAAAATGGATGGATGGATGGATGGAAGGAAGGAAGGACGGACAGACAAGAGAAAGAGACACTGGCCAATACTTTCTCAAAATACTGTATATTATGATAATAGACATTTTATATTATACAAATAAACTAATACTGCTAATGATATTTTCTCTATTAATATAAAAGTGACATTTCGCAGACCGCCAGAATAAAACCTCACATTTACATTTACCTCTTATTACATTTAAGTTTTTCTCCAAAGCGACGTACAAGTGCAGCAAATGGCGTCTTGATCACGGTAAAAATGCACAACAGCCACAAATGTCTGTTTCTCACTGGCTGATGTGACAGTGCTGCATGCCATTTAAATACAGCTCACATCACTGTAAGATTCTCCTCTCTGGTGATGATCCCTCCCCATCACTGGAGTATCTGCGTGTCCCTCTCATCCTGGGCAGCAGCTCCCCAGATATAGAGAAGTGCCTCTGTTGCTGCCCCCTATTGGACAAGGAACAGACAAGCATTAACATCAATTTGGTTTCTGAGGCACTAACACCTTCCTTAGCATTTCAGGGAATGTAGAGAATCAATGTTAGTGCTACAGGAACAGGAAATGAACCAGATTGATACATTAATCTGTGAAACCTCTTTAGTTTCATCCGATTAAAATCTGATGCCAAGTGAACCGCAGGTATGATGCTGGAATCATGACCATATACAGTGTCAAAGGAAACTCATAGCTAGGTGAACAGTAGGCAGGGTGTGTATTTTGGCAGCTTGGATGCCATGGGACCACCTGATTGTGTAATTAGTACCACAGTAATTCTTCCTTTCTGTTGCGGTGATGCTGGCACTTTAATATCAGCGAAGTGGCAGAGTGTGTGAGGGGCTGGAGCTCCCATATGACATCAGGGTTAGGAAGTGGCTGTAGAGCAGAGTGTGTGAGTGGCCGGAGCTCCCATATGACATCAGGGTTAGGAAGTGGCTGTAGAGCAGAGTGTGTGAGGGGCCGGAGCTCCCATATGACATCAGGGTTAGGAAGTGGCTGTAGAGCAGAGTGTGTGAGGGGCCGGAGCTCCCATATGACATCAGGGTTAGGAAGTGGCTGTAAAGCAGAGCTGAGTGTATATAGCGAAAATATACGAATAGATGGTTATAAAATACCGAAACGGTCAGCAATATCAAGACAAAAGTATAATCATCAGCAGACTAAGGGGGATGAGTGATGATTTTGTTATTCTTCGACTCCCGGAGACTGGGAAAACGTGCTAGGTGTGTGATATCCCCTCCTCGGCACCACTGACCAGCGGGGCAGTGGAAGTGGCAGTAACTACGCTGGTGGATGTCTATGGATGCTGACTTACATGGGTTGTCATGGGCTGGCGGTGGGGTCGCTTTGGCTTTGCATGACTGCTTCACGCTTGCTGGGTTGTCTGTTGGGGGGTGATGCTTGGCGGTTCCTTCTTGCTTTAATTGACGTGCCAGCTAATTTGGTGGCATGCCGGTTGATGTATGCGGTGGCTGTGGGCTGGCGTCCCCTGGCTGGTGGCTTAGTGGGTGTGGGGTGCTCAGGGGGGGCTGCAGTTACTGTTGGTTCTTGCTGGGCGGCGCGGGTCTGTGATGCGTCTTGTATTGGTTTGTGCATCTGATCGTCAGGGGTCATGGATTGCTTGGGTGTTGCTTAGATGTATGGATTTTGTCCTTCTTATAAAGTGTCACTTTATTTAGTTGTGGTGTTTTTCCTTTATTTTGGAACCAGCCACTACTGTTGTCTATAGATGTCCAATAGACTGAATTGCCATTAGGAGGTCGAACTAAAGTGTGTTTTATGTTTCTCATAATCGTTAAGTACGGCAGTTATGTTATAAAAAGTAATGCTTTTCTTTAAACAGTGCAGTCGAGATTTTCTTCCATGGCCGGTGGCATCATTTATGACCAGTGAACATATGACCCACATGCAGCATGGCACAGACTAAATGTATCACAGCTCATGTTACAGCAGATTCTCCAAACTCACCTCTCTGTGCTTCAGGGTGACTGAGCTGTAGATCACGTCGCTGGCTGGGTTCACAGCAGGACAGTGTGAAGAACATCCTGAGGACACCTGCTGAGAGTAATTAGCTGCTTACAGTGGAGGTACAAGACTAACCTTTGTACAGAAACTACAAATCCATAAACTCCCAAACCTCCCATGTGAATCACTATGAAATATCAGGGGTATCATGGTACTTCTTGGTTCATTACAGCTAATTCTGATACACATGGATCTGAGAGATCAGCTGAGGTGTAGATGTACCTGCCCAGTCAGTACATTATTGATATACTTGTCACTCTCATTGGTACGGGCATAGGAGCAGTATCACAAAACTGATTTACATGAAACCATCTTACCTCTGGATCTGGCAGGACAATGGAGCTGTAGGTGACATCAGCACCAGGCTCCACAGAGGTCTGAGAGAGGAACATTATGACCATGTATCTCTACAGAACCACCTGTCCATTCTTTAACTGACAACAATGAAACATCATTATTGATAAATTTGGAGATAATCCAATGTACAAGTAAATGACTTTACCATTAAAGTTATTGTCCAAAATTAAGACTTTTTATTTCCATTTAGAAACCATTTTTACCATAATGCAGTAACTCACTTTTGAACTGATAATGAATAATAAAGGAACTATCAGCACCTGGTAATGAATGACAAGAGGAGTACTGACACCCGGTACTGAATGACAAGAGGAGTAGCGGCACCCGGTACTGAATAACAAGGGGAGAACCGGCACAGTCCTTGGAGCTGTTTGATGTGCTACACTAACAGCAAGACTATTCCATACTCCAACTACACGCTGTGTAAAGAAGTGCTTCCTCAAATTCATTTTTAAATGTTCTCCCACTAATTTCCATCTATGGCCACGAGTTCTAGTATTTAAACTAATATTGAAACAGCATCCAGACCTGATAGAATCTTAAGATTCAAGCACTGGGGGTAGGAACTATCAAAAACACACACAGGAGACACTACTCTGGTATTACACTGTTACAACACTCTATTTAAAGCGTAAGAACATAAGTACACACATTATGTAACATGATTACACATACAGTATAAGCTGATAACCTGAATGACTGAGCAGACCAGCCCCGCAGCCTCATATCATTGTATGTATTTTATCCCTGTGCCTTACCTGCCCTGGGAGTGCGCACGCCCCCAGAACGATTGCCGGGATGATCACGTGCTTCTTCCTCTTCTTCCTTTTTCCGGTCCTCGTCAGGAAGGGCGGCTGCACGCTATCCACAAAGGCAGACAGCGGGAGGACACTCTCAGGCTTATTCGGAGCAAGAGCTTTTGGAGTCGTGAGCGATAAGTCCATGAGAAGGAAGTGTCAAAGAAACAAAATGGCCGCCGGTTGACAAATTGTTTTACGGTGCCTGCAGAGTGACGTTTAACCGCTGGTCCTGGGTGTAAGAAGCAGACAGCCAGCAGCCCCATCCTGGCAGAAGGCACATTACCTCTATTTATTAATCTGTCTTATTTGTGAATAGTATAAAATAATATATTTCTAATTTAAATAAAAGTCGATCTCTAGCACCACAGCTCTGGGGCTCTGGCATAGTTCCGGACGCCCCGCTGCAGGCCTCGGTGTTGGGTAAAGTATCTAACTACAATTGTTTAATCAGCGGGATAAAGTGCCGTAATGGATGTATGACAAATTAGTATAAATTTAAAATCAATAACATTTAATTAATAAAACAATTTAGCTGTATTTTATTAGTTTTATTTTAAATAAGATGCTCCCAGTTTATTATTAATTTAATAGCTGTAGGAACTAGTGAGGGAGCAGCATGGAGGTGCAGTGGTTAGAACTGTTGCCTCACGCCTCTGAGTCCCGGGTTTGAGCCTCCGCCTGGGTCACATGTGTGTGGAGTTTCTATGTCGTCGTGGGGTTTCCTCCGGGTACTCCGGTTTCCCCCCACAGTCCAAAAACATGCTGAGGCTAATTGGAGTTGCTAAATTGCCCGTAGGTGTGCATGCGTGAGTGAATGGTGTGTGAGTGTGCCCTACGATGGGCTGGCCACCCATCCTAGGTTGTTCCCTGCCTCGTGCTCATTGCTTCTGGGATAGGCTCCGGACCCCCCGCAACCCAGTAGGATAAGCAGTTTGGAAAATGGATGGATGGATGGATGGGATGAAAATAGGGGACTGTCCCCAAAAAGAAGCACAGATCCCCTTCATGAAGGAAACTGTATGGTTAATTAGTATTTATCTATTTATATTTAAGCATAAATGATTCACATGCAGATTTAAATTAATTACTTATGTTTAACAGTAACATGAACTGGAATCTGCAGGTTTCCAGCAGCACACCAATACCAGCCAGTGTCCTTCCTCTCCAGTCCACTCATTGTCACACTGATGGTTTTATTTTCTGTGTCATCCCTGATCAGGACAGGCCTCCCATCCAAACTCCCAGATCTCTCTGATGCACAGGCGCCCCCAATCTTACACCACATCCTATGTCTTTTGTTGTTTCCATAGTAACACTGACACTGTCTCCATCCACACCCGTCACCTCCTGTTTGTCCACTGACAGCCCTGGAGGACTTGAACACACAGATAAAACACTCAAAGATTTGCATAGCAATGAAATGTTTATGAATATCAGCCCATTACAACATACATACTGTATGTAAATGTTTGGACAATAAACTGACATTTTTTAACATATTACTTATCATATTTAACCTCATGAAGTCACCCGATTTAGCTGACACTGTTACTTCTTCCAAGTCTCGTTTATCATGCTGAATTAAATTAAAATGCAGATTTTTTAAATATTAAAACATTTTTTCCTTCAGTGTTTGTGTTAAGGTCCTTACTTTTTGACTCAGTGACATGTTACATACTGTGCATATCATTGGCTACAGTCTGCAGTACAGACATCTTACCATCAGTGACTGACAGATTAACCTGATCTAAGAGGCTCCACTGATCTTCACACCACACCAGTACATATCAGAGTCTTCAGCTGTCAGATTGTTGATGGTCACAGTGAAGACTCGCTTCACTGGTCAGGATCATCTCTGACTCACACTTTACCCTCCTGTGGAGAGTCAGTGTGTACTATGGGAGTACATGACCTCACATTATACCCTCTACACCAGTATTTCACATAAGTTTTATATCTGTCACCATAGGAACATGGGATTGTTACAGATCATCCTCTCTGTACACAGACCCATTTCACTGTGGACACACTGTCAGCACCTGTGGGGAAAATAATTAACTGAATAAGGATTTTCCACCTCATGACATCTCTAAATAATGATGCTTGGTTTGTATAATACTTAGATTAGGTCATGTGTAATTAACAGAACAGTGATGATGTATAAAAGTCAAAGACCATCATTTTACTATAAGAACAAGGAAAACAAAACTAGTGTCTGATCTTGGGAAGGGCTTCAGCAGGATGAGGGATCGGGAATCTGAGCCTGGCAGTGTGTTCTAGGGTCTGAGAGGAAAACCAGGACCTTAAATCCCTAGTAAAAGGCCTAGATGAGGTGAATGAATGGGCTTGTCACTGTGTGGGATGGCCACACCCCTTCAGTACTATGGCCTTACTTGTAAACATATCCAGTCCTGTGATACAGGCCCTCTCATTTTCCCTCTATACATGCTTCCTTTGGGCTCTATTTGTGAACGTTATTATGTAAAATATCATTGCTATGCTGGTGATATGCAGCTCTATCTGCCATTAAAACCTGGTGACTGCTGCTCTCTGGTGGCCCTTTCTAACTGTCTGGAGGATATTAAGAACAGGACAGCAATGACTTTCGTCCAGATTAATGAAAACAAGACAGAGGTAATGAGTTTTGGTCACTGTTCATGTCATGCCCGGCTCGTCCGCTCCTCGTGTATGCCACGCCCCCTGCCTTCCCACGTGTATTTCCCTGATTGTACCCCGCTGTATCTGATTACTTTGATTAGTCTTGTCCTGTTTTAAGTCCTGGTCTTACCTGTGGTCCTCGTCCGTCATTGATGTCTGTTGCCGTCCTGTATTCCCTGCCCCGGATTGCTCCTAATAAACCCCCGTTTTCCCGTATCCTGCTTGCCTGCCTGCTCCTTGCTCGCTCTGCCCGCTTCGCCTGACCGTATCCCGTGACAGTTCATGATCTCAGAGAACAATTAGGGCCTCATTCAGAAAACTTCCAGTCACATACTAAAAATCTTGGTGTCATCTTTGATTCATCACTGAGTTTGATAAACAAATAAATGCTGTTGTGAAGGGGTGTTTCTGTCAGCTGAGTTCAATAGCCTGGCTTAAACCACACCTTTCAGCCAAAGACCTGGAGAGTTACTCCTGCTTTTATCCTGATTGGGTTACTGCCGTTCTCTGTACCCAGGTTTACCAGAAGCATCTTTATTCTGACTACACCTTGTTCAAAACGGTGCTACCAGGCTCTCAACAAAATATAGACACCAAATTTCCCCTGTGTTGGCCGCATTGCATTGGCTACCTGTTAAGTTTTGAGAATTTCTGAGAATACAGTTTAAAGATTTCTTATTTCTTTCTAAGGCGATACATGGCATAGGTCCCCAGTCTGTCTCGGAGCTAATTCAGCCTTACACCGCTTCTTATTAGATGCATCTCTGTACTGACCCTGCACACACAGGAACACATTTTATTTATCTATTTAATCTGACTATTCTGCTTTGCACATCATGTATTTAACATTTATAGTGATTTTATATTCATTACTAGATTATTGTATAACTTTTGCACTGTTTTTTAACTTGGTTGTTGCTTAGTCTTGTTTTTCCATGGAGCACCATTATACCAAAAAGAATTCCTTGTAGGGTCAACCTACTTGGCAATAAACCACAGTCTGATTCTGATTATTTTTTGTGTAACATTGGCCAATGTCTCTACTTTTACTATATATTTATATTATTTTGACCTACAGCACTTTTAAATGTGCTATAGAAATAAAAATGATTCAACTTGATATAGAAACGTATTTCAAGTCATCCATCTTGCCTACAGGGGGTTGCGGTGTGACCCCTGGTGGACAAATTATGCAGCAACAGCACTCATATCATGGTTGAAAGTTCTGTCTTCAGTCTCTCTGTTCCTTTTTAATTATCATCAATTGGCCATTATAAACCAAATGCTGTTAGCGATTTGTCACAGACTCCTGGATTAATTAATTAAAATATTCATGATGAATAAAGAAGATGAATTGGCGCTAATGTGTATTTTTACTGTGTTATTGATAAGATAAATATTACAGTACACGGATCGCTCTGGTGTCTCAGAAATTGTCTCAATTTTTTCATACCAATTTTTCATTAGTACAGTAGTGCTTGCAGTTCACAAATGCTTTGGCCTACAAACAATTTGGTTCGCAAAAACAAAATTTGGTCAATGAACAAACTCGACCAGATTCCTTTTTTTATACTAGTGTAACACCGGCGGGGCGCATATCCCAGCATACCCCGCGTACAATTGTAAATAGAAAGACCACGACAGGCACCCAACAAGCACCGAACCCAAATACACAGATGGGAAACACAATGTTGTCAGAAGCTGAACTGCAAAATGCAGGTATGCAAGCAGGTCCTCAGGGTTGTCACACATGTTTTTGTGAGGTGTACACTGTTGGTTGCTTGAGCCCCTGGATGAGACACTGGTCAGTACCCTGAAGAATCGCTGTGGGCAGTGTGAGGACTTCTGCCCTCTCAGTTAAACAATAGGCGCAGGGACTGAGTCAAATGAGTCTCTCTGCATCCTGCTTAATGATATCAAGGGGTTGTGTAGGCGTGTCTGTGCTCACATGGCTCTATCAGTACAGAGTGAACTGGCCAGGGATCAGTTTATCTAGACACTTAACCCCAGATAGCTCACATTCAGACACAGTCAACCCCTCTGCGTCCCTAGATGAGGCCCTGGAACTGGCTTTGGAGAGAGAAATTGTGGGCAGCGAGGTGGCGGGGAACGAGGCGGGAGAAATCAACCAAGCTGTAAACGCCAAAGGGCTTGGAGGACTCAGGCCCTCAGGTTTACTTCCCGGATGCAAGACTGCCTGTAGGCTGACAGGCAGCAGCACCCCCCCATCCCTCAGTCCTCAGACAGTGTCCCAAGTTCACCACCACCCAGGGTTCCGCCAAGGGCACGCATAGCCGGGAAGATGTGGGCCAACAAGGTTAATTTCCTGAACTTCCTTGGTGACACCGGGGAGGTGGCCCTGCTGCCACCTGCTGCAGAGGTGGTGACTACGGATTGGACTCACAGAGGCAACTTCTGTCACATACCCACCATAGTGATGTGAGTCGCATGTACTGCCCTAGTCCATACAGGTTCCACTGCAACCCTGGTGAGACCAGACACTGTCTAGAACTGACATTGGTGCAGGTGAGAACAATGACTGGTGACCTGGCCCCTTTAAGAGGGACGGGGTTGTTCCCTTTTGACATGGGGGTTTAGTTGTGAATAGTAACTATGTGGATGGCTGACATGCTCGATCCCTCCATCCTGGGCCTGAATTTCCCCCGGAGCACGGCATGTGTGCTGGACTTTGGGCACAACATGCTGAGATTCCCTGCGGTCCATGTGTACAGTGGGGCCGCTGGCCCCGCAGCCTCTGCAGCTGACTGCCCACCCCTTACTGCCACTGGGCCTGTACCTCCACATCAGCTAGAGATCCCTTCCTCTGCTACAGTCACATGGGCCCCTGAGCCCACATGTGTCCCCTCCAGTGTAGCGCTGCAGCCTCACTCACTTCACTGGAGTCTAACGGGGTTTATCAGAGCGACTTACCTGAATCTGCCATTGGAGGAGCCCATGATGACCACACGGTTGCCCTTGTGCCACTGCAATCCCACTGCCCTGGTCCTCTACCTCACACCATTGATCCCCTGCCCCACCCATACGGTTGTGTGCCTGTGTTTGCAACCTCCTCCTGCACTGAGCCTCTTGCCACCAGCACAGAACCAGTCAAGGCTGACCAGTGAAGCTCAGTGGTGGGTGCTGAGCGGCCATTACAGAAGTTTAATTATTTAATTTACAGTAATACACATGTTTCCAACCATTAAAAACATTATCCAGACTTAAAGTCACTTGAATAAAAATATTTAAAAACTTGTTAGCATTTCAATATAGTATCTGGTTGGACTGTGTACTTCCTCTTTGTTTACATGGATAACATAACACTCACAGTACAAAGTATGCTGTCCTCAGCATTCGCATCTCCGCAACATTCCAAAGATCCATCATAGGCCTTTATTCTAAAAACAAGCTAAAATGGTCACTGAGAACCTTTGCGTCCATTGATTTCCATCAGCTGTGTGTGGAAAGTTCGAAAGAATTTCTGAGGCTACTGAACAGAGCCAGGGTTGCCAGCTCTCACCCATCTGGTGTGACACTCACGCCTTCAGACTCTCACGCTCACGCAAGAAATCTTATTAAATCTTAGGGCAAATCTATATTATTTCATTATAAACCTAAAATTCGCTATATCAAAAGCACTGGGGTACTTTGAAAACCCTACAAACTATTTACAAGGTAATAAAACTGTTACGTACATGTAAATTTGTGTGCATACTTGTTTCAAACTGGGAATCTTATGCCAGCCAGCTAAACAAATTTGACAACCCTGCTACAGGCCTCTCTGTTCAGTTTTCGCTGAATGCTAAGGCTTCCCAGGCAAGCTACTGACCCTCCAAATTTCACAGACCTCTCGGCCACCCAGTAATCTGTAACTTTAGTGCTGAAAGCTCGACAGTGAGTGTATCATGTGAGGCAGCTGTGAAAATACAGACTCTCCTCTGTGCTACAAAAAACCTTCTACAGCGGCAATGTGGGATCTGTGCTCTCCGGGAGCATAACTGCTTGTTACGGCAGCTCCAGCTCTGAAGGCCGCCGAGTCCCACTAAGGGTGATACGATGCACCCAGAGAATCACCAGGACAGAACTGCCGCCCTGCATAAGTCCCCGGAGCCTTATGGCCGGGACTGAGAGGCCGAGGAGAAGCTTCTACCCCCAGGCCCGTAGGATCATTAACATCACAGATTAAAAGCTAAAATATGCTATAACTACAATCTGTACTTTAAACATTTCTACATATTTTTTATACATTTTCATCTTTACTTTTTATATACCTTTTATTGTTATATATTCTTATTATCTTTCTGTAGTTTCAGTACTTCTTTTGTTAATTCACGTTGTTTAATTTTGATGTCCTTTTACTAGTGTGTTTATTACTGGACTGGAGTAACGACAATTTCATTTCACTGCCAGTGTACCACTACATTTGTATGACAAATAAAAATTTTGAATTTATTGTGTTACCCCCACCACATTATTTAATGTGTTCCTCATGAATTTCAATTTTTTTTCTCAAAATAAACACGTATTCCAATTTTGGTTCTTGCAACACATTTCCAAAAAAATTGGGACAGGAGCAATTTAGGGCCAGTAGTGAGGTAAATTGGTTAAATAATGATGTGATTTGAAACAGGTGATGTCAACAGGTGATTGTAATTATGATTTGGTACAAAAGCAGCACAAATACATGAGAAAATTATTGAAATGTTTAAAAACAATATTCCTCAAAGAGGAATATTCCTGTTGAAGGAATCTGAAGGAATTTCAGTGCGTAAAGGACAAGGACGCAAGCCTAAGTTGAACTACCGTGATCACCGATCCCTCAGGCGGCACTGCATCAAGAATCGTCATTCATCTATAAGCGATATGACCACATATGACTACTTTGGCAAACCTTTGTCAAGTACCACAGTACGTAGTTACATCCACAAATGCCAGTTAAAACTGTACTGTGCCAAAAGCAAGCCCCATCTTAACAGTGTCCAGAAGCGCCGTCGGCTTCTCTGGGCTCAGAACGCATCTAAGTTGGACCATCACACAGTGGAAACGTGTACTGTGGTGAGATGAAACAGTATTTCAGGTATTTTTTGTGAGAAATGGATGCCGTGTGCTCCAGACCAAAGAAGAAAAGGATCACCCACACTGTTACCAGCAATAAGTCCAAAAGCCAGGGTCTGTCATGGTATGGGGTTGTGTCAGTGCCCTTGGCAAAGGTAACTTGCAGTTCTGTGATGGCACCGTTAATGCTGAAAAGTACATAGAGATTTTGGAGCACAATATGTTACCTTCAAGAAGACATTTTTTCCAGGGACGCCCATGCATTTTTCAACAAACAATGCGAAACCACATTCTGCACACATTACAAAGTCCTGGCTGCGGAGGAAGAGGGTATGGGTACTTGACTGCCTGCAGTCCCGACCTGTCTCCAGTAGAGAATGTGTGGTGCATTTTGAAGCGCAATATGTGACAACGAAGACCCCGTACTGTTGTCCGCCTTAAGACTTGTTTGCAGGAAGAATGGGACAAAATTACACCTGAAACACTACATCACTTGGTGTCTTCAGTCCCTAAATGTCTTTTAAGTGTTGTGAAAAGGAATGGCAACATTACAAAGTAGTAAATGCTTTACTGTCCCAACCTTTTTTTGAAATGTGTTCTAAGAACCAAAATTGGAATACGTGTTTGAAAAGAACAGTGAAATTCACGAGGAACACATTAAATAATGTGCTGTTGTATTGTTTTCAATGTAATACAGGTCAAAGATAATTTAACAAAGTGCTGTTTTCAGTTTGATTTTCATTTTACATACCATCCCAACTTTTTCTGATTTGCGGTTGTAAAATGTGAACACAAAAGCTTTTGTGTGAACATTATAAAACAGATTAATTCGTATTAAACAATTTGAAAGACATAGACATCTAATATGTGTGTGTCTGTGAGAGAGAGCATTTCAATTAATGCCTACAGTTCAATATTTGTTATATGTGCTGAATTTCATGGTCATCATTTTGGAAAAAAAGCTACCTAAACCATACAGGACTTAGAAATGGGTTAAAACTGACAGGACGATACCAGATATTAAATTGTATAGTTAGGATGAATGTACTGTTAAACATCAGCACCATTGGAGGAGTCATGCATGGTGAGGCAGGGGGATATCTGTACATTAATGGGCGATGCATTACTGGGGATCTTTGGACCTGTTACAGTCGTCATCAACATTAAAAAAAACATTTCCATTTCCACTGCGTGAAAAAACAAATTGCACCCTATTTATAGAGTGGGAGACTACTTTTTGCAAGGATTTATATCTCCTTAAATTACTTCTTCACAGATAAGCACCAGAATGTTCTTTTCCCAGATGGTAGTAGGGACAAAATCTCCTACCACTGATAATTCTGATCATACACAAATTTTTATTTTTCTGAGTCTAGCCATTTTACCTTATCAAAAATAACCAGTAAATCCTATTATTATCCTGCTACCCCCACTCTACCAAAACTCATGAAATGATATGATACATTTGGAGGAGGAAGATTTCTAATTGATCCTTTATACTCACCCACCAGACCAGTATAAGAAGCTGTACGATGTAAAGCCTCTTTAAATGGGTACAGACTACTTTCGTTTATTGTAATAAGTATCTTATAAATTTGACTTTACACTTTTGCATGGTATTGATAGATTTTGAGTTAATTACTTAACACAATTCTTATTAAAATTGTTCATTATAGAACCTGAATGTCTCAAGGTAGCACATTAGTACAAAAAAACGCTGTATGATGTATTATTGTAGCAGTCAGATGTTATTTTAACCAATGTACAGGTTTACCTTTAATTTAATTCCACAAACATAATCAAAATCACTTGTGAAAAAGACATTTAGTCATTTACTAAGGCAGATACAACCTGTGGAAGCACAGCTAAAAGCATACCATCAGCCATTACAGAGTGACCCATTCTCTTTGTAACTGAGTAATCACAACTAAGTGCAATTAACTAAAATGAAACTGTACACAGAAACAGTAAAGGCAAAGGTAATTTATTATGACGAAATGCTTCCAAAATGCCCAGTGTGCTTCAGCGTTTCTCCTTTTCTCCAGTCGTCGACAGGTCCTGTATTTATTAGGTGATCTGTGATGTAGGAGATCTTGAGAATGGCTACTGCTCCAAGGATGATTGGCAGGTGGCTTTTCCCAGAAACAGCGGGCTGGAAATGTGTGGGATCTGGAGTGAAGATAGAAACAGAGGAAGAGTAAAAGCAGAGGGTGTGGGGGGGGGGAATAAGACTGCAGGACACGTTAAAGTCTATAGTAACACAGGTGACCTGGACTACATGCCCATCACTCCCCACATGCCCGTTTCCCTCGTCTTCCCTGTGGTGTGGTGCTAATGAGCTACATCTATTTCTCGTTTAATCCTGCCTCCTGTTTCAGCCCTTGTGTGGATGATCCCAGGTCCCTCTCGTCTGCTCCTCATCTGTGGTGCATATAGTGCCTCTTCGTCCTGTGCTCCCCAGTCCAGTCATTGTATTGTTACGTGTGCGATCCTGCTGTATAGGATCAATCCTGCTGATCCTGTGTTTCCCCCCTGCTCTCCCAGCCTGGTTTTGACCCCTCATGGTCTGTTTCCTTTTGCCTTTTGCATTGTGTTTTTATTAGAATAAAATCCCCTTCGTTTTCCCCGACGCCTGCCTTTACCTGCATCCTTCCAGAACCTTGACAATATCCTTAATGAGAGATATGGTGCTTAATAAATAGACAATACATTAAACACAAATACATAATAAGGCTAATAATATTTATGTGTGTGTCGTTTAAAAGAAATTAAATCAAATTTACTTACCTGGTGACACTGGTAACTCTGAACATAAAACTAAAAAGATCATTTTAAAATTGTATTCAATTTTGCTGTGAATAAGCATTAACAATTATTTTTTAAACTGCCCACCACCACCCCCCCTCTTCAGAGGACAACTTTATTTTACATTAAATTAAAGATACAGTGTAAAGAGTGTGGCTGCTCCGAACTCACCTGTCCTAGTACCGTAATTAAAGAAAAAAAAAATGGGGGGGGGAGAGGGGGGCACAGACACAACAATCGTAGTAATAAAGGTGGGATGGAGAAAATAAAGTGTAGGGGAATACAGAGTACAAACAACCATAAGAAACACACGGCCCATGGCCATATGTCCACAAGACAACCACCCGCCCAACCCGAGAGGGAGCCCACGAGGGACTAAGGGGGCGCCAACCCCCGTAAAAGGAGGTCCGCAGAGGGGGGACAGACAGCGAGCCCCCCAGTCCCGCCCGCAAGCCCTCCACCGAGGGAAGCGGGTCCAGGGCCAAAGGGCCCCATCAACCGGGAACACTCCCCGGCAGGACGGATCGCCGCCCACTGTAGCGACCCGGCACGTCCCCCCCCTCCCCGACACTGCAGGATGATCATACAAACAAAGTGCACCCCCCTCCACCCCACGAGTGGACCTGCGTCAACTGGGGAGCGGCAGACCCCCCGCCCAGCCCAAACCGAACCCTCCAATTCGCCTAGAAGGGCTCAGAGCATACCTAGATACCCCGGACCGCCTGCCAGGGCCCCACCACGGCGCAGCAGAGTCAAGGACCACGCAGCCCACAGCCCACAAGAGGAGACGGCCCACACCGGCCAGGGCCGTCTTCTACCTGCCGGGCCACCCCACACGCGCAGGGCCAGACAGAGAGTAAGGGGGGGCCCCTCAGCCCCCACTGATTCCCCGTCCCATGTTAATGTGAAGTGTGCATGTACATGTGTGAGAGAGTTGTGTGTTTATGTCTACAATGCATTAAGATTAGTGGGTGCAGTTCGAGTATGAGGGCCCCACCACTGGCAGATGGCAGAGTCCCCCATCCTCCTCCCTGCACCCCAAGGCCCTAATGTAGCATGGACTGTGTATATAACTAAAGTGCAAAAAGCAGGTGAGCAGTCGAGGCACGGGCACCCCACCACTGGCAGACGGCAGAACCCCACCTGCCTAAACCCACCTCCTCAGCCCTAGTGTCATGTGGTGTCTAATGTGCAAGTAAAACCTCCCCACTGCCCCTCAAAGCCCTAGTGTTGTATGAAATGTGGTGTCCGGCCCAGGGGAACAATAAGGGTGTGCAGGAATGGGCCCCCCCCGGCACCGGGGCCAGATCCCCGACTGGCCCCGATTAGTCCCCATCCCTGACCCCACACAACCGGCAGGGGCGGCCAACCGAGGGGGTTCAGGGGCGCCACATTAACAATTGTTAATAAACATTCCACTATACATCTCAAAATTTATCACACTTAATTCATTATCTTTGATACTGTTTCAAACGTTTAATGTTCCCCAAACAGCAGCAGAAGAACCACAACTTCATCTTCCTTGTATTTTGGCTCTTCTCTGTGTCAAGAGCTCTACAAGCTCAACTTTAATATTAATTTTCCACCACTTCTACATCTTCTATCTATACCAGACCCACATCTATCTCTACACCGCCAGTTTCCTCATTACCTCTTTCTCTATTTATAATATCAACTAGTACATCACTTACTATTATTTCCAATATGGTTACATCTCTCACCATGTCCACACCCTCAATAATTACCTCCCCTACTTCTACCCCCACAATCTCAAAATTTACATCCCCAGAAATTACTTCTGCAAGCCCAAACTCACACACTCGGACTTGCAAAGCCTCTACCTTCACATTTCCTTTCGTATCCTCTGCCTTTAGGGTAATATTCCCCCCCTCCACCTTAACCACCTTCACATTTACCCCCACCTCACCTTGCTTCCCATTGCTTCCATTTTGCATTTTATTAATGCCTACATTCTGGTCTGCACCCTCCACCTGTACACCGGAGATCTTACACACATGTCTTTCCCTCTCTGCCACCTCCACCCTTTCCCCACTAACCTCACCCTTTACCTCACCTACCCCCTGACTGGTCCTATTCTTCCTCACCTTCTTCTTTTTGTGAAGGTAATACGTCTTATAAATTTCCCACTCTTCAGATGTCAGGCCGTAATTTTCCTGAAGAGTCTCAGAGAAAATGCCAGCATTGCCTATCACTCTCACACCCTCCCCTCCCTTACACCAGTCAGTCACTCCTCCCAGTCCCCCCATAACCTCCCCAGCCTGGACAGTGGGGGGTGTCGCTGGTGAGCACTCCTCCAAACCTTTCCTCACTCCCCAGTCGATCACCTCGTCCCACAGGTCCCAGGCTCGCCAGTGCTGGTCGTTGGTCCAGGAAACAGCTTTCGGAATTTTCATTCTTGGTGAATAAACAAGACATAATTAACTAGCCGTCTGTGATACTGTCAAAGCCAAACTAGACACTGTATTTTCAACGTACTCCAGACATTTACTAAATGCTTTTCACCAAGAATGCCTATGGAAAGGGATGGAGCCTTTATTAGCTGCTCGTGGCATCGACGCTACTCCGATAGAAGCGGGCAAATTGCTAAAACTGTTTCACAACCTATACAGTAACGCTGTCGAAATCAGGACGCTGCTTCGATACGTTATAACATCGCCATGGTAATGAACCCAGCAAACGGTTAATCTAAACGTATAGGGGCTCTTTTCAGAATAACATCTTCAGATGAAACGCATTACGAAAGACCGGATGAGTAAACCCAATCATTTCAACCATAAGTCTTATTGTTTTTAAGTTTAACACAATTATTTTCTCTTACAATTTAAATATAAACAATCACATTACGAAAAATGGCCACAGCATCTACAGTTTAAGCTATTAATTTTAAATATATTTCAATTATATTTTGCGGCAATATTTGCATGAACTATATCACGACATAAAATGAAATATACAATTAACTATGCTAACAAAACATAATCTGAAGAAATAGCAAGAAACATACGAAGAGATGCTTCTCACCTCTGTGCCATCGCTCTGTCAGAAAGTTTATGTTCAACCTGCACTCATTTTGTTTCTATGGAAACCAGCGAAATTTTTCATTGGTCGAAAGGATTATGAAATGTACTGACGTCATTTTCAACGAATGAAAACGAGAATTAATTGTCAGGAGGGACGAATTTGAAGCTGAACCAATCAGAAGTAGTATGTTTAGCTCGTGCTTGTTGTGGCTGGGCGTGATTGGATTTGTTGATCTAACCGCCTTCAAGCCCGTAAACCATGTATCTACTTGTCAATGGGAAACCACGCAGTTCTTTCCATAAATTCTGGCTGTAATTTTTTTAATAACATTATGTCTTTTCTATGGAGTATTACGGTAATGCATAATACCGCGATGTTTGGGGTTTACCGCTGTTTATTTTTCCATAGCTGGTGACCGCAATTAGCATTTTAGCCATGTTGGTAGGTACTCTTTTGAGAAAGAAGTTCTTGTTATTCACATTCTGTGTCCTGGTGTTTTTAATTTCTCATAATGTGAACAAAGATATGTCATATACAAGTTTTTTGAGAGACTAAATTTTGGTTTGATTTATAATTTATTTAATGGTAAATAAAGTTCTTATACAGCCATTTTAGAATTAGTGCAGTCTTTCGTTTAGAATTAGCGCAATATTCTTAAAAACTGCATGTTCAAACCAAACGCCATGCCATAATTGATTTACAGATATTTCATTCAGGAATCTATGGAGGGTATACTGTAGGTAGGCCTGTTTGTGTGTGTGTGTGCGCGCGTTTGGGTGGGTGGTTATGTACATAGTGCTATAAAAACATGTTATTTTGACTTTGTAGGGACATGTTTTCGTACCCGAAAGTAAGAAGATACTGAATTTTATTAAATTCTGTGAATGCAGTCAAAGGAATAATTCAAAAAGTCTTGCATTTTGTTTGGTTGCTTACTGTTACTGCTTGGTAACTACTGCAATGTTTAAGGTTGCCATAGTTAGGATTGGGGTTACGCCCATACAAATGAATGGAGAATCCCCACAAAGATTCAAATACCTAATCTGTGTGTGTGTGTGTGTGTGTGGAGTAGGTGTATATTACATTGTGGGGACCAAATGTCCCCCACAATGTGACAAAAACCTGCTATTTTGATGTTTTGGGGGGGCATTTTCAGGTACTCACAAAGATCTGTAAATACAGTCAAAAAACTAAAAATGCCAAAAGTCTTGTATTTGGTTTGGTTACATAAGGTTAAGGTTAGGGGTTGGTAGGGGTTAAAGTTGTGATGTTGGGATTACAGTTTTCCCCATAGAAATGAATGGAGAGTCCCCACGAAGATATCATTACACAGCTCTGTGTGTGTGTGTGTGTGTGTGTGTGTGTTGTGTGTGGTATCAGATCAGTCCCTGAGAGTTCAGTAGTCTGACGCCATGTTTCTGAGTCTGGTTGTGGAGGCCTGAATGCTTTTCCAGATGCTAGGAGAGTGAAAAGATTATGTGAGGGGTGGGTGGGGTCATCCACAATGTTGGTGGCTTTGCGGATGGAGCGTGTGATGTGAATGTCCATGATGGAGGGGAGAGAGACTCTAATAATCTTCTCAGCTATCCTCACTATCCGCTGGTCATGTGATCTGAGGCGAGGCAGTTCCTAAATCAGACCGTGATGCAGCTGCTCAGGATGCTCTCATTAGTTTCCCTGTAAAATGTTGTGAGGATGGGAGATGGACATTTCTCAGCTTCCGCTGAAAGTAGAGGTGCTGCTGTGCTTTCTTGACTATGGAGCCTGTGTTGAGACAAACTTGTGTGTTGTTTTTGTTTGTCACATAGCGTAAAAATTGCCTAAGGAATCAAAAATGTGGTTCCATGGGGTTCCAGACAGTGACCTTTTTTGGAGACAGTGAGACAAAATTTTATACCTAGGTGCACCAGTTATGATATTGGTCAGGTAGGCTGTGGTCTGTCAGTTGTTGACAAGTGGCTGGTGACCCATGCAACCCAAGCAGAAGTGAGCAGAACTTGTATCAGCCAAATAGACAGGAGAAAGCGGATTTTTCATTGGACTTCAGGACTCCTGAGTAACAGATAAAGACAGAGAAACAGCAAAGTTATGGAGAATCAGGAAGTAAGTGCCAGTCTGCACAGATCTGAGGTCAGTGACACACATAAGGCTCCTCTGATGCTCCTCTTCATCCGCTGATGGGCCTCCAGGTGAGAATCAGAAATGAATCATAATAACAACTGACACAAAGGCCTGAGGTCAGACCCTCTGTATGCAGCACAAAGTGTGTCTGCAGCCTCACCCTCACATCGTGTATGACGACATTTCTGCTTTTTAGATTAAGTGCCTGTCTGAGAATAACTTCTGCATCATGCTAATGATTTAGCTGTTTTGTGCTCATGTGCAAAAGAAAAATGAGGAAGTTAAATATATCAGAAATAAATTTCGAATGTGGCTCAAGGCCACAGTAAAGTGGACCATCACATGAAGTAAGTACAAAACAGCCTTTACTAATAAGCTGAGGATTAAACAACATATATGATGTGCATAATCTGACAGTATATCAGCGTGAGAGCAAGGCTGGCCCTGGAAGTGGTGTGCATGCAACGGCAGAGCAAAGTTAGAGACACCCGCTAAAAACTTTCATTTCATCTCACTTACTTCTTTTTTCTTTTTCCTTCTTTTTTTCTCTCCTAATCTGTCCATCCTCTTCGGCCAGCTCACCCACTGCAATACTTTACGGGTTAAAAATGAAATAAATAAATAAAATTTAAAAAATGAAATCGATCAACATGAGAGGCCTATACAGAGTTTATAGAGCTCCTCATGGTAAAGCAAACATGTTTGGCACAGCAGTGCATTCAGACCATGAATCTGCTAAAGCTGCCCGACAGGACAAAGAGAATAAAAAAAGAAGAAGGTGGATAGTTCAGGTCCAGAAAGTAAAAATCCAGACCAAGATTTAGTTTCAACCAAACAGCTGAGTACTCTGTGTCTGTAGCACTTTACACAACTAGTTGTTTGAAACAAAGTCCTGGACTGGATTTTTACTCTCTGGACCTAAACTATCCACTTCTGGATCAGTGTCATACTTAAAGTCGTGGTTTTGGTTTTCAGCACCACGGACAGCAACTAGACTTACTGTCATTTAAAGGGAGTGAAAGCAGAAACCAATAGATCACACAGGGATATTTTCATTTGATGGTGTCTTTCTTTTTACTTTTGATATGCCGTCTTCCTCCTTAGCTGATATGTGAGGCTGCTGTCAGCTGAGACAAGCTGGTGTATTTGTACCGCAGATTGAAAAGTGTGCGGTCCCGATTACATCACTCTTTAAAAGAGTCCCTGATTGGTGGGCTCTGACGAGGAGGCGTGACCTAAAAACTCCAAACCATTTATCCATCCATCCATCCATCCATTTTCCAAACCGCTTATCCTACTGGGTCGCGGGGGGTCTGGAGCCTATCCCGGAAGCAATGGGCATGGGAACAACCCTGGATGGGGGGCCAGCCCATCGCAGGGCAGTTCCCATGCATAGCTGCACTTTTACAAAATCACTCTTCCACAGACTCTAATAGATGTTTTTATGTCACTCATGTTGCATGAGCCCAGCGTACTTCCATAACTGGGCAAAGAACTTCTTCAGAAGTAGATACCAATACTTGTCTCATAGCGGATCAACAAACCTTCCAATTTCAACGTCTAGCCCAAACTGATCTCAGATGCAAGCATCTGTACATTCATCCGCATCCCATGGCTAAGATTTCACCTGCAACAGTAGCCAATCGAGCATCAACAAAATTTGGCAACAGCAAAATCTGTGATGAGGGCCATATACTTGTTGACTGTTACACTTGTATCACAACACCAGACCTGGACCAGAACCAGACATACTGCTAGCAGGTATGTGGAAAGATAAAAGATAATCGCTACGAAACTTTTTCAACTTCGGCGTTGGTGGAATAGTGGCTAGCATAGCTGCCTTCCAAGCAGTTGACCCGGTTTCGGGTCCTGGCTGACGCAGCCTTACTTATGACCTCCATCTCTGTGAGTGTCTTCAGGTGCTTATAGTCCAGCTGAACAGCATGTCATCAATATCCCGCTGCATTATAGAAACTGAAAGAAGCATTACTCCAACAATCTATACATCTGCCTTCCAGATGTGTTAGCACACTGGCAAACAGGCCTGCTTATGTCAGTGAAAGCCTCATTAGCGCAGTCGGTAGCATGTCAGTCTCATGATCTGAAGGTCATGAGTTCAACCCTCAGACAGGGCAGTTTATTTACTTGCTGAAACAGTTCCCATGCATAGCTGCACTTTTACAAAATCACTCTTCCACAGACTCTAATAGATGTTTTTATGTCACTCATGTTGCATGAGCCCAGCGTACTTCCATAACTGGGCAAAGAACTTCTTCAGAAGTAGATACCAATACTTGTCTCATAGCGGATCCACAAACCTTCCAATTTCTACGTCTAGACCAAACTGATCTCAGATGCAAGCATCTGTACAGTCATCCGCATCCCATGGCTAAGATTTCACCTGCAACAGTAGCCAATGGAGCAACAACTAAATTCGGCAACAGCAAAATCTGTGACGAGGGCTATATACTTGTTGACTGTTACACTTGTATCACAACACCAGACCTGGACCAGAACCAGACATACTGCTAGCAGGTTTGTGGAAAGATAAAAGATAATCGCTACCGAGCTTTTTCAAATTCGGTGTTGGTGGTATAATGGCTAGCATAGCTGCCTTCCAAGTAGTTGACCCGGGTTCGATTCCCGGCCGACGCAGCCTTACTTATGACCTCCTTGTCTGTGAGTGTCTTCAGGTGCTTATAGTCCAGCTGAACAGCATGTCATCAATAACCCGCTGCGTTATAGAAACTGAAAGAAGCATTACTCCATCAATCTATACATCTGCCTTCCAGATGTGTTAGCACACTGGCAAACAGGGCGGCTTATGTCAGTGAAAGCCTCGTTAGCGCAGTCGGTAGCGCGTCAGTCTCATAATCTGAAGGTCGTGAGTTCGACCCTCAGACAGGGCAGTTTGTTTTCTTGGTGAAACAGTTCCCATGCATAGCTGCACTTTTACAAAATCACTCTCCCACAGATTCTAATAGATGTTTTTATGTCACTCATGTGGCATCAGCCCAGCCTACTTCCATAACTGTGCAAAAGAACTTCTTCAGAAGTAGATACCATTACTCGTCTCATAGCGGATCCACAAACCTTCCAATTTCAACGTCAAGCCCAAACTGATCTCAGATGCAAGCATCTGTACAGTCATCCGCATCCCATGGCTAAGATTTCACCTGCAACAGTAGCCAATCGAGCAACAACAAAATTCGGCAACAGCAAAATCTGTGACGAGGGCCATATACTTGTTGACTGTTACACTTGTATCACAACACCAGACCTGGACCAGAACCAGACATACTGCTAGCAGGTTTGTGGAAAGATAAGAGATAATCGCTACAAAGCTTTTTCAACTTCGGCGTAGGTGGTATAGTGGCTAGCATAGCTGCCTTCCAAGCTGTTGACCTGGGTTCAATTCCTGGCCAACGCAGCCTTACTTATGACCTCCTTCTCTGTGAGTGTCTTCAGGTGCTTATAGTCCAGCTGAACAGCATGTCATCAATAACCCACTGCGTTATAGAAACTGAAACAAGCATTACTCCATCAATCTATATATCTGCCTTCCAGATGAGTTAGCACACTGGCAAAACAGGGCTGCTTATGCCAGTGAAAGCCTCGTGAGCGCAGTTGGTAGCGCGTCAGTCTCATAATCTGAAGGTCATCAGTTCGACCCTCACACGGGGCAGTTTATTTACTTGCTGAAACAGTTCCCATGCATAGCTGCACTTTTACAAAATCACTCTCCCACAGATTCTAATTGATGTTTTTATGTCACTCATGTGGCATCAGCCCAGCGTACTTCCATAACTGTGCAAAAGAACTTCTTCAGAAGTAGATACCATTACTCGTCTCATAGCGGATCCACAAACCTTCCAATTTCAACGTCTAGCCCAAACTGATCTCAGATGCAAGCATCTGTACAGACATCCGCATCCCATGGCTAAGATTTCACCTGCAACAGTAGCCAATCGAGCAACAACAAAATTCGGCAACAGCAAAATCTGTGACGAGGGCCATATACTTGTTGACTGTTACACTTGTATCACAACACCAGACCTGGACCAGAACCAGACATACTTCTAGCAGGTTTGTGGAAAGATAAAAGATAATCGCTATAAAGCTTTTTCAACTTCGGTGTTGGTGATATAGTGGCTAGCATAGCTGCCTTCCAAGTAGTTGACCCGGGTTCGATTCCCGGCCGACGCAGCCTTACTTATGACCTCCTTGTCTGTGAGTGTCTTCAGGTGCTTATAGTCCAGCTGAACAGCATGTCATCAATAACCCGCTGCGTTATAGAAACTGAAAGAAGCATTACTCCATCAATCTATACATCTGCCTTCCAGATGTGTTAGCACACTGGCAAACAGGGTTGCTTATGTCAGTGAAAGCCTCGTTAGCGCAGTCGGTAGCGCGTCAGTTTTATAATCCGAAGGTCGTGAGTTCGACCCTCACACAGGGCAGTTTATTTACTTGCGGAAACAGTTCCCATGCATAGCTGCACTTTTACAAAATCACTCTCCAACAGATTCTAATTGATGTTTTTATGTCACTCATGTGGCATCAGCCCAGCGTACGTCCATAACTGTGCAAAAGAACTTCTTCAGAAGTAAATACCATTACTCGTCTCATAGCGGATCCACAAACCTTCCAATTTCAACGTCTAGCCCAAACTGATCTCAGATGCAAGCATCTGTACAGTCATCCGCATCCCATGGCTAAGATTTTACCTGCAACAGTAGCCAATCGAGCAACAACAAAATTCGGCAACAGCAAAATCTGTGACGAGGGCCATATACTTGTTGACTGTTACACTTGTATCACAACACCAGACCTGGACCAGAACCAGACATACTGCTAGCAGGTTTGTGGAAAGACAAAAGATAATCGCTACGAAGCTTTTTCAACTTCGGCGTTGGTGGTATAGTGGCTAGCATAGCTGCCTTCCAAGCAGTTGACCCGGGTTCGATTCCCGGCCAACGCAGCCTTACTTATGACCTCCTTCTCTGTGAGTGTCTTCAGGTGCTAATAGTCCAGCTGAACAGCATGTCATCAATATCCTGCTGCATTATAGAAACTGAAAGAAGCATTACTCAATCAATCTATATATCTGCCATCCAGAAGAGTTAGCACACTGGCAAAACAGGGCTGCTTATGCCAGTGAAAGCCTCGTTAGCGCAGTCGGTAGCGCATCAGTCTCATAATCTGAAGGTCGTGAGTTCGACCCTCACACAGTGCAGTTTATTTACTTCCTGAAACAGTTCCCATGCATAGCTGCACTTCTACAAAATCACTCTCCCACAGATTCTAATTGATGTTTTTATGTCACTCATGTGGCATCAGCCCAGCGTACGTCCATAACTGTGCAAAAGAACTTCTTCAGAAGTAAATAATTACTCGTCTCATAGCGGATCCACAAACCTTCCAATTTCAACGTCTAGCCCAAACTGATCTCAGATGCAAGCATCTGTACAGTCATCCGCATCCCATGGCTAAGATTTCACCTGCAACAGTAGCCAATCGAGCATCAACAAAATTCGGCAACAGCAAAATCTGTGACGAGGGCCATATACTTGTTGACTGTTACACTTGTATCACAACACCAGACCTGGACCAGAACCAGACATACTGCTAGCAGGTTTGTGGAAAGATAAAAGATAATCGCTACAAAACTTTTTCAACTTCGCCGTTGGTGGTATAGTGGCTAGCATAGCTGCCTTCCAAGCAGTTGACCCGGGTTCGATTCCCGGCCAACGCAGCCTTACTTATGACTTCCTTCTCTGTGAGTGTCTTCAGATGCTTATAGTCCAGCTGAACAGCATGTCATCTGCATTGTCGAAACTGAAAGAAGCATTACTCCATCAATCTGTATGTCTGCCTTCCAGATGTGTTAGCACACTGGCAAATAGGGCTATCAACTTCAGTGAAAGCCTCTGTAGCGCGTCAGTCTCATAATCTGAAGGTCGTGAGTTCGGCCCTCACACAGGGCAGTTTATTTACTTGCTGAAACAGTTCCCATGCATAGCTGCACTTTTACAAAATCACTCTCTCACAGACTCTAATAGATGTTTTTATGTCACTCATGTTGCATGAGCCCAGCGTACTTCCATAACTGTGCAAAGAACTTTTTCAGAAGTAGATACCATTACTGGTCTCATAGCGGATCCACAAACCTTCCAATTTCAACGTCTAGCCCAAACTGATCTCAGATGCAAGCATCTGTACAGTCATCCGCATCCCATGGCTAAGATTTCACCTGCAACAGTAGCCAATTGAGCAAAAAGTCATGCATGGCGAGGCAGGGGGATATCTTTACATTAATGGGCGATGCATTACTGGGGATCTTTGGCGCCACCTTTTGACCTGTTACAGTCGTCATCAACATTAAAAAAACATTTCCATTTCCACTGCGTGAAAAAACAAATTGCACCCTATTTATAGAGTGGGAGACTACTTTTTGCAAAGATTTATATCTCCTGAAATTACTTCTTCACAGATAAGCACCAGAATGTTCTTTTCCCAGATGGTAGTAGGGAGAAAAATCTCCTACCACTGATAATTCTGACCATACACAAATTTTTATTTTTCTGCGTCTTGCGATTTTACCTTATCAAAAATAACCAGTAAATCCTATTATTATCCTGCTACCCCCACTCTACCAAAACTCATGAAATGATATGATACATTTGGAGGAGGAAGATTTCTAATTGATCCTTTATACCCACCACCCAGACCAGTATCAGTATTTCATTCTGGTGAATAAACAAGACATAATTAACTAGCCGTCTGTGATACTCTCAAAGCCAAACTAGACACTGTGTATTTTCAACGTACTCCAGACATTTGCTAAATGCTATTCACCAAGAATGCCTATGGAAAGGGATGGAGCCTTCATTAGCTGCTCGTGGCATCGAGGCTACTCCGATAGAAGCGGCCAAATTGCTAAAACTGTTTCA
Source organism: Brienomyrus brachyistius (assembly GCF_023856365.1). Taxonomy (NCBI): domain Eukaryota; kingdom Metazoa; phylum Chordata; class Actinopteri; order Osteoglossiformes; family Mormyridae; genus Brienomyrus; species Brienomyrus brachyistius. The sequence goes on from NC_064536.1 coordinate 39,559,804, forward strand.
CAACCTATACAGTAACGCTGGCAAAATCAGGACGCTGCTTCGATACGTTATAACATCACCATGGTAATGAACCCAGCAAACGGTTAATCTTACTTCAACAACATGGGACATTTAAAAAGCAAACGTATAGGGGCTCTTTTCAGAATAACATCTTCAGATGAAACGCATTACGACAGACCGGATGAGTAAAACCAATCATATCAACCATAAGTCTTATTGTTTTTAAGTTTAACACAATTATTTTCTCTTACAATTTAAATATAAACAATCACATTACGAAAAATGGCCACAGCATCTACAGTTTAAGCTACTAATTTTAAATATATTTCAATTATATTTTGCGGCAATATTTGCATGAACTATATCACGACATAAAATGAAATATAAAATTAACTATGCTTACAAAACAACATCTGAAGAAATAGCAAGAAACATACGAAGAGATGCTTCTCACCTCTGTGCCATCGCTCTGTCAGAAAGTTTATGTTCAACCTGCACTGATTTTGTTTCTATAGAAACCAGCGAAATTTTTCATTGGTCGAAAGGATGAAGATATGTACTGACGCAATATTCAACGAATGAAAACGAGAAATGATTGTCAGGGAGGGACGAATTTGATGGTGAACCAATCAAAAGTAGTATGTTTAGCTCGTGCTTGTTCTGGCTGGGCGTGATTGGATTTGTTGATCTAACTGCCTTCAAGCCCGTAAACCATGTATCTACTTGTCAATGGGAAACCACGCAGTTCTGTCTATAAATTCTGACTGTAATTTTTTTTATGACATTATGTCTTTGCTATGCAGTATTACGGTAATGCGTAATACCGCGATGTTTGGGGTGTACCGCTGTTTTTTTTTCTATAGCTGGTGAACGCAATTAGTATTTTAGCCACGTTGGTAGGTCCGCTTTTGAGAAAGAACACTATAGTTCTTGTTATTCACATTCTGTGTCCTGGTGTTTTTATTTTCTCCTAATGTGAACATAGATATGTCATATACACGTTTTTTGAGAGACTAAATTTTGGTTTGATTTATAATTTATTTAATGGTAAATAAAGTTCTTATATAGTCATTTTAGCATTAGCGCAATATTCTTAAAAACTGCATGTTCTAACCAAACGCCATGCCATAATAACTGCTTTACAGATATTTCATTCAGGAATCTATGGAGGGTATACTGTAGGTAGGCCTGTTTGTGTGTGTGTGTGTGCGCGTTTGGGTGGGTGGTCATGTACATAGTGCTATAAAAACATGTTATTTTGACTTTGTAGGGACATGTTTTCGATCCCGAAAGTAAGAAGATACTGAATTTTATTAAATTCTGTGAATGCAGTCAAAGGAATAATTCAAAAAGTCTTGCATTTTGTTTGGTTGCTTACTGTTACTGCTTGGTAACTACTGCAATGTTTAAGGTTGCCATAGTTAGGATTGGGGTTACGCCCATACAAATGAATGGAGAATCCCCACAAAGATTCAGATACCTAATCTGTGTGTGTGTGTGGATTAGGTGTATATTACATTGTGGGGACCAAATGTCCCCCACAATGTGACAAAAACCTGTTATTTTGATGTTTTGGGGGGCATTTTCAGGTACTCACAAAGATCTATCTGTAAATACAGTCAAAAAACTAAAAATGCCAAAAGTCTTGTATTTGGTTTGGTTACATATGGTTAAGGTTAGGGGTTGGTAGGGGTTAAAGTTGTCATGTTGGGATTACAGAATGATTGGAGAGTCCCCACGAAGATATAATTACACAGCTGTGTGTGTGTGTTGTGTGTGGTATCAGATCAGTCCCTGAGAGTTCAGTAGTCTGACGCCATGTTTCTGAGTCTGGTTGTGGAGGCCTGAATGCTTTTCCAGATGCCAGAGTGAAAAGATTCTGTGAGGGGTGGGTGGGGTCATCCACAATGTTGGTGGCTTTGCGGATGGAGCGTGTGATGTGAATGTCCATGATGGAGGGGAGAGAGACTCTAATAATCTTCTCAGCTATCCTCACTATCCGCTGGTCTTGTGATCTGACAACTGACACAAAGGCCTGGGGTCAGACCCTCTGTATGCAGCACACAGTGTGTCTACAGTCTCACCCTCACATCGTGTATGATGACATTTCTGCTTTTTAGATTAAGTGCCTGTCTGAGAATAACTTCTGCATCATGCTAATTATTTAGCTGTTTCGTGCTCATGGGCAAAAGAAAAATGAGGATTAAGTTAAATATATCGGAAATAAATTTCTAATGTGGCTCAAGGCCACAGTAAAGTGGACCATCACATCAAGTAAGTACAAAATAGTCTTTACTTATACGCTAAGGGTTAAAACAATATATAAGATGTGCATAATCTGACAGTATATCAGCGTGAGAGCAAGGCTGGCCCTGGAAGTGGTGTGCATGCAACGGCAGAGCAAAGTTAGAGACACCCGCTAAAAACTTTCATTTCATCTCACTTACTGCTTTCTTCTTTTTCCTTCTTTTTTTCCCTCCTAATCTGTCCATCCTCTTCGGCCAGCTCACCCACTGCAATACTTTACGTGTTAAAAATGAAATAAATAAATAAAATTTTAAAAATGAAATCGAAGGCCTATACAGAGTTTATAGAGCCCCTCATGGTAAAGCAAACATGTTTGGCACAGCAGCGCATTCACACCATGATTCTGCTAAAGCTGCCGGACAGGACAAAGGGGAAAAAAAAGAAGAAGGTGGGGGTCAGTGCAGCAGTGGGTAGTTCAGGTCCAGAATGTAAAAATCCAGACCAAGATTTAGTTTCAACCAAACAGCTGAGTACTCTGTGTCTGTGGCACGTTACACAACTAGTTGTTTGAAACGAAGTCCTGGACTGGATTTTTACTCTCTGGACCGAAACTATCCACTTCTGGATCAGTGTCATTCTTAAAGTCGTGTTTCAACTTCTGGCAAAGTTCTCCCAGGAGCCTATCTCTGTTGTATGTACAGTCGGCATGTAATTCATTCCTGCCCAGATCCCTGACAAACAGTTGGAGGCAGAATTACTTGTTATCAGAGTATGTGAATTTATACACACACCAGCAGCTGTGACAGAATAAGATATTTCCTGTATACTGCTGCCACATAGTGGACACAAAGAATACTGCAGTCAATTCTAAAATCAGTCAGTCAACATGCTACCACCACAGACTATAATCGGGAAGTGATCAAACTTCATGGAACAATATGAATATAAACATACAGATGTAGTAAGTATATTGTGCCAAATGTATCTTCATCTTAACTACGCTGAATGGTGGAGTCCCAGAGTAAGTGATCCTCACCTGGAGGCCCATCAGTGAAGAAGAGGATGAAGAGGAGCATCAGAGGAGCCTTATGTGTGTATCGCTGACCTCAGATCTGTGGAGACTGACGCTCACTTCCTGACTCTCCTTAACCTCACTGCCTCCCTTTTTGTGGGTTTTAAATGTTTAAAAATCTTCCATCTATCTTTGATTTTCATAAACTGTTTGTGCACTGATGCATTTCCTGTCTATTTCTTGTCTGTAAAAAGGAAAACAGTTTGATGCTGCTGTTGTCCTGCTCTTACCAGGAATAAATATTTTGATTTAATCTAGATTCTTATCATTTTAGAAACATGATTTTATAGCAAAAGTATTGATAGCTGGTCTTCACAGTGAATCATTCATGCTCACAGAGTTTAAACTACAAACAAATTAATCAAATAAGTCTAGTTCTTTTCTAAACTGTTACTTCCTTATATTGCAAATGAGCAAAGAGCAATGAAATCAGACTTATTCTGAAAAGCAGAAATGTCGTCATACAGGATGTGAGTGTGAGACTCTGCAGAAACACTGTGTGCTACATACAGAGGGTCTGACCTCAGGCCTTTGTTTCAGTCTTTATTTTGTTTTATACAGTTTTAAAATGTCACTGCAGTAGGTCCTTTTAATATCTGTGGATCAGCACAAATCAAGAGGTCCGTTAGGAAGGTGTCTGTATGACAGGGGTGGGGGTATCCTGGGGGGGGGGGGGACAGGCGGGGCAAAGTCTGATGATTCACTTCATCTGGGTCTTATCAGCAGTCCTGTCAGACTGAGCTGTTTGTGTTTCTCTCAGCACCACAATGATGTTTCACACATAATGGGGTCCGTGGGCCTCCTCAGTTATATTCAGGCTTTCAAAGTTCTTCAATCATAAAAAGTCACATGGATCTGACACTCTGACACTGTTATATTAATTTGTTTAAATTCATTGAAAATACTATATATTACAGCTAGGATTTGGATCCGTCTGCTCTTTATCCGTTCCTCACTGGCATACCTGAGTCTCTGTACAGTGCTTTCCGGAAGCATCAGAACCATTCATAAGGGAATCTATGTGTGGCTGCCCTCTAGTGGATACACAAAATTCAGCTACTTAAGTAGCTTGACTATATTTCTCTTCTAGTTTAGTTTAGTTCCTAATTTAATCTAACCGATGAAACTGAATGCAGAGTTGGAAATTAGTTTACTCATGACTTCAGAAGTTACCCTGACAAGGGATTCTGTACAATCAGAGATGGAGCTGCTGGATGGGCTGGTCATCGCCTGCTTTTTCTGAATGATGTATGTCTGGATGTAAAGTTACAAACTGCTTAATGTGTATCAATCTGTTTTATAATGTTCACACAAAAAAGTGCTTTTAATGTGTCTGCACCTTGTATCTCCCACAATGTGCTTCTGCATTTGATATCTTCTTGACTTGGGGATAAAGAGATTTAACTGGATGGATTTTACTTTTGTGAAGCACTACAGTCCAAAGCTGAACTGATTGTTCAAAGCTTTTTGGTTTTTAAGCAAAACTACTTCATTTAATTTATCTGTAACCCACTTTGCGCCTTTCTAGACTCAACAAAGCATCATTGCCAACAAAAATAAGTGAGTTACAGTTAAATCAGGTAAAGAAGTTTCATTTGGAATTTACTGACCCAGGTTTTCAGCACCACGGACAGCAACTAGACTTACTGTCACTTAATGGGAGTGAAAGCAGAAACTAATAGATCACACAGGGATATTTTCATTTGATGGTGTCTTTCTTTTTACTTTTGATATGCCGTCTTCCTCCTTAGCTGATATGTGAGGCTGCTGTCAGCTGAGACAAGCTGGTGTGATTTTACGCAGAGTGACAAGTGGGCGGTCCTGTTTTCGTATGTTACATTTTCATTTGATGTTGGCCAATATGTATGTGGTACTGTTTCCTCCTTAACTGATATGCACAGGCTGTTGTTAGCAGAGACAAGCTGGTGTATTTGTACCAGATTGAAAAGTGGGCGGTCCCGATTACATCACTCTTTAAAAGAGTCCCTGATTGGTGGGCTCTGACGAGGAGGGGTGACCTAAAAACTCCAAACCATTTATCCATCCATCCATTTTCCAAACCGCTAATCCTACTGGGTCGCGGGGGGTCCGGAGCCTATACCGGAAGCAATGGGCACGAGAACAACCCTGGATGGGGGGCCAGCCCATCGCAGCCAAACCATTTAAGTTTGTGAAATTCGTTTTTAATAATTACCAATTTCAGAAAAATATGAAATGTTTTGTAAAGTATCAATTTATTAATCATGTATTTAAACAAATAATGACCAGTATAAAAGACACATACAAAACTGTACAAAAGTCTTGGGCTGTCAAAGAAAATGATGTTCAAATGATCTTCATCTTGGTCTAGAATTATAATATTTTGTCCGTCAAAGTGTGGCAGCCCAGTCATTTCAAAATCTCTTCTAAAGTTAGCAAAACATTTGCACCAACCATCCAATAGACCCATATATTTTTGACTTGACCATTAACACAACTCCTATGCATCATTTTCATTTGTTTAATTAAATTAATTAATTAAGTGAGCTGGTGGCGGAATTTAACAAATACATGGAATGGCTGGGGTGCCCCTGAGGAGAGGTTTAGGATCCAAAGCGTGGTTCATCTAGCGATCCAACAAGGCATCAGTAACTTTATGGAGAAAAGAAGAAATTCTTGTTAGTTTTTATTGTGTTACTTTTAATTTGCATATTTTTTTATGATAATTGTGTTTTTGTTCCGAGCAAATATACACAACCCAGATAAATAGCATTAAACATTTTCTTTGATGGCCCAAGACTTTTGCATAGTACCATATTTTTTCAGAATCAAGAGACAATTTAATAAAAACCAGTATTTCCTTCACAAGATAACGATTATTAAACATTAACCAGCAGGTGGCAGCAAAGCACTTGTGAATAAGTGGCCAATACGTGGTTGTACAGGTTGCCAGCAGATAATCAACCCCTCTGTGTTTAACTGACTCTCATGCTATGACTGTACAGACTGAGCAGGGCCGAGTGAGAGAGGCCTCACTGCAGTTAGCATAACCGTTTATTTTACAGCTCGTCTGACTCATTCTGCTCCACGAAAGTCATCTCCTCTGCCAGCTTCCTCTGATCCAGGGAGACCCTCTGCTTCTCTCTGATTGGTTCCCGCTTTCTACAGGAGGTCCAGTGCAGCTGAATGGTGATGATGGTGCAAATCAGGTAAAACACACCAGTCCCAGCTTTCAGTACAGCATCCAGAACCTGCTCCCACCTGTGAGACATATAATACACCAGTGTGTCTGTCAGTCACACATATCACATTTAAACCTGAAGAACAAAACAGTGAATCTGTTCTGACTGAAGTAAAACCACCTTGATAATCGACAGCAGCACCGATCAGCTCAGTCCTACATACAGAGCCAGCTGGACCAAAGAGCTGAATAAGAGGGTGGATGTGAACAGTAAAGTCTTACATGCTTTATAGAAACACGGTACAGCCACATCTGTACTATTACACAGGACACATGTGAGGAACAGGAGACATTAACAAAGAGCATGAAAATAGCTAGAGATTATCACACAACATGTTACACTATTTTGTAAAAACAGGCCTGCAGTCATTCCCCAGCAGCACAGGGCACAAGGCAAGGGCTCACCCTAGATGGGATGGGATCTCAAGTTTATAGAAAATAAATATAAGAAAATAAAATAAAAAATATTTTTTCCCTTAAAATTAAAATGACAGTTTCCCATTACTGTGTGATCAGGTAAATGCTGCTAGCTGGACCCCCACACTACTGTAAATGCTGCTGAATGCTTACCTCAGGTTTTCATTATCCCCTCCTTCTTCATCATTTGCAGAGAATAGGAGAGCAGTGGAAACAGGAGAAAGAATTGTTAATAAAAAGCAGTGTTCTGTTAGTCAATAAAGACTAAGAAAAGGTCACTCTTGAAACTGAAATATAAATTATAAAAGATATTTGCACTGTCGCCTCACACCTCTAGCACGTGTACTCAAGTCTTTGCTGGAGTTCTGTGTGTGTGGAGTTTGCATGCTCCCCCCGTGTCATTGTGGGGTTTCCTCCAGGGACTCTGATTCCCCCCACAGTCCAAAAACATGCTGAGGCTAATTGGAGTTGTCAAATTGCCGGTAGGTGTGCTTGTGCGAGGGAATGGAGTGTGAGCGTGTCCTACAATGGGTTGGCACCCTGTCATGGGACGTTCCCTGCCTTGTGCCCATAGGGACCCTGAATTAGACAAGCAGTTTCAGTCAATGGATGGATGCAGCACTGGAACAGATATTACAGAGTACAACTGTAACACTGGCCTACGCTGCAATGAAAAACCACCTACAGACATGTTAGTCAGTCTGCACACCATTAGTAACAATTTATCCTCACAAAGATGAAAAAATACCTGAATTAAGTTGCAAGCTACATGGATTTGTCTGGATTTGTGTACATAACAAGTGACTGGCTGTATGTCTGTGGAAAATGCTGTGATTTTTGTCATATTACAGACTGATCATGAACTAGAAGACACACATTCTATATTAGAGACACCAATTAGCCTGACTGTGGGGAAGATGGTGGTGCAGGAGGTAGCAATATCATCCAGCAACTAGAGGGTTGCAGGTTTGAGTCCTGGTTCCTCCTGAACCCATCAAAGTGTCCTTGAGCAAGACACTGAACACCAAATTGCTCCTGGTGAGCAGGTTGGCACCTTGCATGGCAGCCTCCACCACCGGTGTATGAATGTGTATGTGAGGCATACAATATAAAGCACTTTGAGTACTCGTAGGAGTAGAAAGGCGCTATCTAAATGCAGTCCATTTACCATTACTGTGTGTTTTTGGATTGTTGGAGAAAACCCACACAGCATGTGGAGAACATGCAAACTCCACACAGACAGAGCAGAAGCCAGATTAAAACCCCTAAACATGGAGGTGTGAAGCAACAGCGCCGCCTACTGGACCACCGTGCCACTATCATTGAAACAACAATCCCAATAAATAACTCTGTTTCACAACAGCTGATAAATAGGGGATTATCCCCACAAAGAAGCACAAACCCCTTTGTGAGTGAAACTGCTGGGTTAGTTTTTATGTATCTATTTATATTCCAGCATAAATAATTCACAGGCAGATTTAAATCAATTACTTATGTTTAACAGTAACATGAACTGGGATCTGCAGGTTTCCAGCAGCACACCAATACCAGCCAGTGTCCTTCCTCTCCAGTCCACTCATTGTCACACTGATGGTTTTATTTTCTGTGTCATCTCTGATCAGGACAGGCCTCCCATCCAAACTCACTGATCTCTCTGATGCACAGGAGCCCCCAATCTTACACCACATCCTATGTCTTTTGTTGTTTCCATAGTAACACTGAACACTGACACTGTCTCCATCCACACCCGTCACCTCCTGTTTGTCCACTGACAGCCCTGGAGGACCTGAACACACAGATAAAACACTCAAAGATTTGCACAGCAATGAAATGTTTATGAATATCAGTCCATTACAACATGCATATGTAAATGTTTGCCCAATAAACTGACATTTTTAACATATTACTTATCATATTTAACCTCATGAAGTCACCCGATTTAGCTGACACTGTTACTTCTTCCAAGTCTCGTTCATCATACTGAATTAAATGAAAATGCAGATTTTTTAAATATTAAAACATTTTTTCCTTCAGTGTTTGTGTTAAGGTCCTTCCTTTTTGACTCAGTGACATGTTACATACTGTGCATTTCATTGGCTACAGTCTGCAGTACAGACATCTTACCATCAGTGACTGACAGATTAACCTGATCAGAGAGGCTCCACTGATCTTCACACCACACCAGTACCGATCAGAGTCCTCAGCTGTCAGAATGTTGATGGTCACAGTAAAGACTCGCTAGTCAGGATCATCTCTGATGGACACTTTACCCTCCTGTGGTGAGTCAGTGTGTACTATGGGAGTACATGACCTCACATTATACCCTCTGCACCAGTATTTCACATGAGTTTTATATCTGTCACCATAGGAACATGGGATTGTTACAGATCATCCTCTCTGTACACAGACCCATTTCACTGTGGACACACTGTCAGCACCTGTGGCGAAAATTATTAACTGAATAAGGATTTTCCACCTCATGACATCTCTAAGTAATGCTGCTTGGTTTGTATAATACTTAGCTTAGGTCATGTGTAATTAACAGAACAGTGATGATGCATAAAAGGCAAAGACCATCATTTTACTATAAGAACAAGGAAATCAAAGGTAGTGTCTGATCTTGGGAAGGGCTACAGCAGGATGTGGGATCGGGAATCTGAGCCTGGCAGTGTGTTCTAGGGTCTGAGAGGAAAACCAGGACCTTAAATCCCTAGTAAAAGGCCTAGATGAGGTGAATGAATGGGCTTGTCATTGTGTGGGATGGCCACACCCCTTCAGTACTATGGCCTTACTTGTAAACATATCCAGTCCTGTGATACAGGCCCTCTCCTATTCCCTCTATACATGCTTCCTTTGGGCTCTATTTGTGAACGTTATTATGTAAAATATCATTGCTATGCTGGTGATATGCAGCTCTATCTGCCATTAAAACCTGGTGACTGCTGCTCTCTGGTGGCCCTTTCTAACTGTCTGGAGGATATTAAGAACAGGACAGCAATGACTTTTGTCCAGATTAATGAAAACAAGACAGAGGTAATGAGTTTTGGTCACTGTTCATGATCTCAGAGAACAATTAGGCCTCATTCTGAAAACTTCCAGTCACATACTAAAAATCTTGGTGTCATCTGTGATTCATCACTGAGTTTGATAAACAAATAAATGCTGTTGTGAAGGGGTGTTTCTGTCAGCTGAGTGCAATAGCCTGGCTTAAACCACACCTTTCAGCCAAAGACCTGGAGAGTTACTCCTGCTTTTATCCTGATTGGGTTACTGCCGTTCTCTGTACCCAGGTTTACCAGAAGCATCTTTATTCTGACTACACCTTGTTCAAAACGGTGCTACCAGGCTCTCAACAAAATATAGACACCAAATTTCCCCTGTGTTGGCTGCATTGCATTGGCTACCTGTTAAGTTTTGAGAATTTCTGAGAATACAGTTTAAAGATTTCTTATTTCTTTCTAAGGCGATACATGGCATAGGTCCCCAGTCCGTCTCGGAGCTAATTCAGCCTTACACCGCTTCTTATTAGATGCATCTCTGTACTGACCCTGCACACACAGGAGCACATTTTATTTATCTATTTAATCTGACTATTCTGCTTTGCACATCATGTATTTAACATTTATAGTGATTTTATATTTATTATTAGATTATTGTATAACTTTTGCACTGTTTTTTGAACTTGGTTGTTGCTTAGTCTTGTTTTTCCATGGAGCACCATTATACCAAAAAGAATTCCTTGTAGGGTCAACCTACTTGGCAATAAACCACAGTCTGATTATTTTTTGTGTAACATTGTGTAACATTGGCCAATGTCTCTACTTTTACTGTATATTTATATTATTTTGACCTACAGCACCTTGGCACAACATAGATTGTTTTTTAATGTGCTATAGAAATAAAAATAATTCAACTTGATATAGAAACATATTTCAAGTCATCCATCTTGCCGAGAGGGGGGTTGCGCTGTGACCCCTGGTGGACAAATTATGCAGCAACAGCACTCATATCATGGTTGAAAGTTCTGTCTTTAGTCTCTCTGTTTCTTTTTAGTTATCATTAATTGGCCATTATAAACCAAATGCTGATAGCGATTTATCACAGACTCCTGCATTAATGAATTAAAATATTCATGATGAATAAAGAAGATGAATTGGCGCTAATGTGTATTTTTACTGTGTTATTGATAAGATAAATATTACAGTACACGGATCACTCTGGTGTCTCAGAAATTGTCTCCATTTTTTCATACCAATTTATCATTAGTACAGTAGTTCTTGCAGTTTACAAATGCTTTGGCCTACAAACAATTTGGTTCGCAAAAACAAAATTTGGTCAATGAACAAACTCGACCAGATTCCTTTTTTTATACTAGTGTAACACCGGCGGGGCACATATCCCAGCATGCCCCGCGTACAATTGTAAATAGAAGGACCACGACAGGCACCCAACAAGCACCAAACCCAAATACACAGATGGGAAACACAATGTTGTCAGAAGCTGAACTGCGAAATGCAGATGCAGTGAGAGATTTACACACACTAAATACACGTTAGGATCGGACAGGGTATACACACAAGACATGGGCAAAGTGTAAAGTGAGGTAGACCTTCAACAGTACGTCAGTCCATTGCAGGGCAATGGAAGCTGGAGAAATGCCATGTGAACAGCAGAAATGTGGTCATACAGGATGTGAGGGTGAGACTGTGTGCTGTATACAGAGGGTCTGACCTCACGGCTTTGTTTCAGTCTTTAGTATTGTGATGACATTGTGATAGCCCAGTGATAACTATACTGGATGGGTGGTACCCCTTTAAAGAGCAAGGGGAGATGGGATACCATTGTGGTATGCAAGCAGGTCCTCAGGGTTGTCACACATGTTTTTGTGAGGTGTACACTGCTGGTTGCTTGAGCCCCTGGATGAGACACTGGTCCGTACCCTGCAGAATCGCTGTGGGCAGTGTGAGGACTTCTGCCCTCTCAGTTAAACAATAGGCGCAGGGACTGAGTCAAATGAGTCTCTCTGCATCCTGCTTAATGATATCAAGGGGTTGTGTAGGCGTGTCTCTGCTCACATGGCTCTATCAGTACAGAGTGAACTGGCCAGGGATCAGTTTATCTAGACACTTAACCCCAGATAGCTCACATTCAGACACAGTTAACCCCTCTGCGTCCCTAGATGAGGCCCTGGAACTGGCTTTGGAGAGAGAAATTGTGGGCAGCGAGGTGGCGGGGAACGAGGCGGGAGAAATCAACTAAGCTGTGAGGAAACGCCAAAGGGCTTGGAGGACCCAGGCCCTCAGGTTTACTTCCTGGATGCAGACTGCCTGTAGGCTGACAGGCAGCAGCACCCCCCCACCCCTCAGTCCTCAGACAGTGTCCCAAGTTCACCGCCACCCAGGGTTCCGCCAAGGGCACGCATAGCCGGGAAGATGTGGGCCAACAAGGTTAATTTCCTGAACTTCCTTGGTGACACCGGGGAGGTGGCCCTGCTGCCACCTGCTGCAGAGGTGGTGACTACGGATTGGACTCACAGAGGCAACTTCTGTCACATACCCACCATAGTGATGTGAGTCGCATGTACTGCCCTAGTCCATACAGGTTCCACTGCAACCCTGGTGAGACCAGACACTGTCTAGAACTGACATTGGTGCAGGTGAGAACAATGACTGGTGTCCTTCTCGCCTCCGGTCGGACGATCTTCGGCTTTAAGTGAAACAATTGTTTCACCTGTAACGGCTCACCATTGGCCTGCACCGCTGAAACGTTTCAGGACTGTCCCGCGCGATTGGCAGAGTACGCGATAACTGCGCCCCTCACCCGAGGCACTGGCCACCCAGAGAGGCAGAATCTATATTCACTGAATTTCATTTATTTTTCTATTCACCTAATGTGAAACAGCACTGCAAATTTCCTCCACTCACACTTTACTCCCTTTGTCATCCTGTCAGGTTTTCAAAGGCCCTGACAGAAGAGCCCCGGGGTACAACCATGTGGTCAGGCTGGCGAGGTACCTGGTGGGGCTACGTGAGGAGCCCTGTGTCTTGGAGAGTCATGTTGCCAGGATCGTCTCTCTCTGGAACAACCTGCCGGAGAGAGACAGGCAGCGTGTCTCCTACCTACCGAGGCACAGGGAGCAGCTCCTTCAGGGCGGGTTCAAGGCCAGCCTCTCGAAAACATCAGTGTGCTCAGGGAAGGAAAGCCTGAAGCGATGAGTGAATCGTTTGTGTAGACAATGATATTACATATTTCCAGGCATGCATACTCTGCTGCTGGGTTACACTTGGCCTAACTTCTAAATTCTTTTTCAGCAGCTGCCTGCTGGGCCAAGGCACCGGGCCTGCACAGTGGCCTCACGTGAGCAGACTCGTGGAGGCCATCTGCTTGGAGCTCTGCTCACTTCACCCAGCTGGTCAGAAGATTGCTGGGGTGAGACTGAACCGCTGGGCTGTCGTCCTGCAGGACTACAGCAGGATCATTAGGCTGGGGGCTCATGCAGGCCACGTCGCTGCAGCTTTTCACAATCAACCAGCGTACACTCTCCGTTTGGTAAGTGTTCAGCGAACATTTGGGGTCAGCTGAACAGAGGTTTTTTTTTTTTTTTTTTAATGGCTTATTGATAAATACTCACTAAGTTTATTTTAAAAATGTCTTATTTCCCATAGGCATAACGATTTAGTGAAGCCCCGGTGGGGCCCACAGAGAACATCGGGGGCCATCTTTAAATTACGAAGCTGCATAATGTTCATGCCTGGTTGCGTTTGTTGGTCCAGAAAGTAATTCAATTTCGCCATGTAGGCTAGGTTTTTAAAAACTGCTTTTTGTTGGACATAGCCCGATTATATGTTTGTTTGCAGTTTCGCCAGGTAAACTACCTTCTTTAAACTGCGTTTTCTTAGACTACATATTTCTGATAGGTGAAGTTGGAGTTGCTCCTAACCGTGCATAGTGGAGTTGAACAATCACAACTTCCCAGAATATTACAGTATCAGGAGGACTGTCATGCCTGGCTCGTCCGCTCCTCCTGTGTGCCACGCCCCCTGATTACCCACGTGTTTTCTCCCGATTGTACCCAGCTGTATCTAGTTCATTTGCTCAGTCCTGTGTATTTCAGTCCGTGTCTTACCTGAGTCCTTCGTCCGTCATTGATGTCTGTTGCCGTCCTGTGTTCCCTGCCCCGGATTTCTGTATAATAAACCCCGTTCGTCCTGAATCCTGCCTGCCTGCTTCCTGATTCCCCGCTTGCCCTCACGATCGCCGCTCTGCCCGCGATCTCCCGTGACAAGGACGGTAAAGAACTCTTATTCATTCTATGTTATGTGGGCGACGTAATAGTCCGCGAGTTCGTCTTAATACACAGGACATTCAAGCCATTGCAGAATAGAAACCCACAAATGCAGCTCCCTCCACCAGCAACGCCGACCAGCTTAAGCGCTTCTATGCTGAGTTTGATATGGACAATAAAGAAACTGCCACAAAATCCATGCCCCCTGATGACCAGCCCCTTATAATTCCACCACCGTTGTGGGGTCCGTACTACAAAGAGTCAACGCAAGGTAAGCTGCAAAGTGCAGACAAATTTACAACCTACCCTACATAGTGCACTATGTTTACTTTGTTTGTACCATGAGTTCTGTCTTTGCACCGTATCTGTTTGGCACTATATGTCGGTCATTCCTGTTATTCAGTGATTTTTCTGTCCCCATGGTTTACTTACATTTTCTCTAACATGAGTCACATATTTAAAGCAAATAGCTTATATATTTAGGTCTTTGTTATCACGTAAACAGATATAATACATATTAAAATACCATTTTGTATATACAAACCTTTTTTTGATATATGCATTAAGGCTGCTATGATTAGTGGACGTAGTGGATGACATGTCTTTCTTCAATATCACTACGTAATTATTGGAGTAGTTATTCTCGATAGCCCTGCAGTTACATACAGTTTGGTGTTGTCAAAATTAAACTTAAATTAAACACTCAATGTGATTTTCTGCAGGAAAATTAATCACTTAGATTGATCGACCAATCATTAAAATAACTGATAGATTAATCAGTAGAAAAATAAACGGCTGTAGCTACTTATTTTGCATGAATCTCCTTGCAACAGAGGAAGCTGGAAGGGGGATGTGACCTTTATGGAGTAGAATGAGACAGAAGAGCTGTAAAATAAATGGTTATGCTAACTGCAGTGAGGCCTCTTTCACGCAGCCCTGTTCAGACTGTCTAGTCATACCATGAGAGTCAGTTAATGAAGGAGGTTTGGATTGTCTGCTGGGAACCTGTACAGCCAGTGCTTTGTACTGCTGATGGCCTCTTCTTCACACGTGCTTTGCTGCCACCTGCTGGTTAAAGATTAAAATTGGTTTATTCATTAGTGAAAGTAAAAACCTTATTGCATTGCTTATTAATTCTTAAAAATTGTGTATTTGTCATTATTTTGATTTAATAAATATTCTGATTGAATTAATGTTTTACGAATATTTCAAAATTAAATGTAAATGTGTCACGCCCATGCAGGCGGAGCCCACCAGGTGTTCCGCATCGCAAAGCAATGAACGAACAGTCTTAAGGCACAGAGTATCAGAGGAACATTGCGAAGTATTGAGCCAATGCAGTTGAGCCATACCAAGCATTCTTTTGTCCTGCGTCTGCCCGTTCCTCCTTACCATTTCTGTCTGCCTTGTGTGTGTACCTTAACTGTTTCTCTTCCTCTCCCCAGAACCGCTCCCGAACCTGATCTTCCTTACCCGCTGAGACCGGCAAGTCTTGTTCCCTCTCCCTGGTGTGTTTGTGTCCCGTGCTTACCTGTCGGACCGATCTCCTGGCTTCGGACTTCTGCTCTTGACCATCGACTACCCCTCTTGCCACGTCCCATCTGTACCTCTGCTATCGTGTTACTATTAAAAGCCACAGTTGCCCGCATATCTGGATCTCTGCTCCTGTTATTCAGCCGCCATCACAAAATGGTTGTGGTTTCCAGATCACAGCTCCCCCTCAGAGCACACCAGTCAGTGACCATCTTGTAGTCTGATGAAAGACATGAAATCAGGACCGCCCGCTTTTTTCTCAGCCTGTAATGTCTCTCCTGTATGCCCTGTTGCTGTAGCACAGTTCCTCCTGTCATCGGAAGCAGCACCAACACCTGCCTGCCATCACCTGCCCACTTTGAGACTCAAATCTTAAAATATAAACAGTGTGAATTGGGACCTTGCCATTTTGCTCATATCACTTCCTGTGCCGGCACTTGGAGGATGGGCTTCCCCTTTGAGTCTGGTTCCTCCCAAGGTTTCTTCCTTCTAAGGAGTTTTTCCTTGCCACTGGTTTGCTCTCTGGGGGCTTTGGGCAGGGATAAGGTAAAGTGCTTTGAGACAATGTAATGTGAAAATGCACGACAGAAGTAATGTTGAATTGAACTAAAGGGAATTACACCAGCTTGTCTCAGATGACAGCAGCTCTTACTTATCTGATGAGGGGTAAGGGGAGAAAGATATCACATACCTTCTGGTCAACATCAAAAGAAATATACATATAAAATAATGTATTGGAAACTGGTATAATACTCACTAAATGGGACCTATTATGCTTTTCCCTTTCTATTAGTGTGTTTTATGGCTTCGGGTGCATGTAAACAGTCTGCAAAGTCTTAAGACGCAAAGTACATAGCAAAGGGAGTAACTCTCACCACAGAAACCACTCTTCTCTCATCTGCCTAAAACACCTCATTGGAATTCCAGCTCTTACTTTCACAACATGATGAGGTCTCTTCATAACACAATCCTTATTGGCTGCCTAACTGCAAGGATCTGTCTGCCAACTGCAAGACAGGGGAATGAAGGGTAAGCCGACCAATCAAACCACACGGGACTCATTAGGGGTGGGATTAGACAGAGGGTGAATAGAGATGTGCATTAATGAGAAAATATGTGTTTTTGGAACACTGAAGCATGCAAACTCTATTGTAGTAGAGCCTAAAAATAGAATTATAAATTGAAAGTGAGCATAATAATGCCCCTTTAAGCAACAGTAGGCTGCTGTCTATGGTGCTGAATGCCCAAATTGGCAAATTTTACATAAAATTCCTTTATCTAATGTAACTATAACCCTCTTATTTTGTTGGCAGTGATGCTATGTGAAGTCTACTAGGTTGGTATTGAAAGGATTACAGTGGGTAATAGGTGATTTAGAAGAACCTAGATGAAATTTGACATCCAAAAGGGTTTGGACACTCAATTCAACTTTGGACAACAAATCTTCCCAGAAGTTTCTCTCTGTCTCTCTTGATAGTTATTTTCTGTTTCACCCGAATCAAGGAGGAATCAAATGCACAAGCACACTGTAGGATATATAAGATGCAAACCCATTAAAAAGCTTTTTGTTTAAATATTATAAAACATATTTACATACATTAATTGAGTGCTTTGAAACTTCATTTAGAAAAAGCAGGCAATGACCAGCCCAACCAGTAGTTCCATCTCTGATTTTTCAGAATCTCTTGTCCCTTGGATAACTTTTGAAGTCATGATTTAACTCATTTTCAGCTCTGTCTTCAGCTTCATCAGTTAGATGATCATTGTGGAGGGAAATGCAGTGAAGCCATGAAACATGCTACATTTAAACTTTTCAGGTGTTTCACTGAGACCCATTGCCAAAGGTTTCACAAACATTTGTGAAAATATGAGTCGTTCTGAAGACCTCAGTGAATTCAAGCATGATACTATCATGGAATGCCACCTTTGCAATGAGGCAGTTTTTGAAATTCCTTTCCTGTTATATATTCCGCAGTGAACTGTCAGTGGTATTATTGCAAAGCGAATGTCTTTAGGAATAACAAAAACTGCACCAAAAAGTGGCAGGCCACATAATGTAACAGAGTGCTAAAGTGCAAAGTTGCTAATGCTTTGTTGACTCAATAACTACAGAGTTCCAAACTTTCTTTGGCATTAACTCCTGCAAAAAAACTGTGCACTGAGAAATTCATGGAATGGGCTTCCATGGCTGAGCAACTGCATCCAAACCTCACATCACCAAACGCAGTGCCAAGTGTCTGATGGAGTGGTGTAAAGCACGGCACCACTGGACTCTGGAATAGTAGAAACATGATCTAGGAAGTGATGTATCATGCTTCTCTGTCAGGCAGTCTGATGGATAAGTCTGGGATTGTCAGATGTCAGGAGACCATAACCAGCCTGACTGCATTGTGCCAACAGTAATGTTTAGTGAAGGAGGGATAATTGTATGGGGCTACATTTCAGGGACTGAGTTAGGCCCCTTAGTACTGTTGTGGTTTTTTCTCCTTCCCCGCCAAATCAGAAGTCAGAGGTCCGCTTGTGCAGTATCCAGAATTCAGTCTTTATTGCAACAATGAAGTTACAACCAAGGCCGGACACATAAAGTGTTCAGTACTCTTTTACACCAATTTTTATATAAGTTCTTATCATTTAACAATATCTCGTCACTTAAGCATCATCATTCCTTCAGCCATTCACAATAATTGTTTTTTCCCTTAATCCACACCCCTAGGTGATAAGTTTGTCCATCATTTCTTTTATCGTTTGGTCTCTCGGCTGAACATAATGGTGGTGCGAGCAGCTCCACTTGGTTTTTTAAAAATGCTCAGCCGTGAACTTCGGGTGAACTCAGGCGAATCCCTTCCTTCAGTAGTAAACCTAGTCAGTTTCAGCCTTTTACACATTGTCTAACTAAAAGGTTGATAATATATTTGTCCTTTAACATAGTGATAAAATATACGTTAATAAAAGTGAATATTCATAGATTCAGGACTAACATAAAGTAGCTAACAGAAACTCAGACTAACAAAAGGTGCAAATACATACTCAGTTGATTACATTGTGTTGATTACATTATAATGTTTATATTGTGATGATTACATCATGGATATTTGGCATACTTTTTAA
Source organism: Brienomyrus brachyistius (assembly GCF_023856365.1). Taxonomy (NCBI): domain Eukaryota; kingdom Metazoa; phylum Chordata; class Actinopteri; order Osteoglossiformes; family Mormyridae; genus Brienomyrus; species Brienomyrus brachyistius. Next base: position 39,578,686 of record NC_064536.1, read on the forward strand.
TAATATCATAATACTTGTATTCTACGTTATATAGTGCTAAATAATATTCCATATATTTCCCCCCTTTGGGACTCCAAGGAGTCCCACACACAATCCTGTCCATCCAGCCTAGGAGGGAGGGCAAAAACCCTATGACCCAGGGAACTTCCACTCCCAGCCCGCCACAGGCGCCGCCCCCCTTCGGGGTCCATGGCAGGCATGGCTCACAAACTACTAACACTGAGAATCAACCAACAGCAGCACAGGGGGTACATCAGGAAGGGAGGGGAGGATCGCCATACAATGACCTCCCCTGGATATATTGCATATACAGCAGGACTACAAAATCTATTACAAACCCAATACAAAAACAGATATATGTAATACAAAGATAAGTAAAAGGTTAACTAATAACATTGCAGACTATTATAACGGACAGTCTGTCCTAATCAGAAAAAATCCCAGATGTCGTGGGAGGCAGCCACGTTGCAGGTCTCCTGCTCGGAGAATTCACACACGGAATGGCCGAACTTCAGCTATGGGCAGGACTGCATCCAAGGTGTCTATGTCGCCATCCGTTTCCGTGTTGGTCCAGGAGGATGCCGCTCCAAACGGTCCTCCCACCACTCTAGACATTGCAGCTATAATCACCTGCCGGGACAGTGCTCTCCCCACTAGGGAGCGAACAAGAGGAACTACACAACAAAAGATAAGTAGCAGAGCAAAAATGAGCACAGCACCCACACAGAGTGCTTTCATAAGGGCTTGCTGCCAATTTCCCCACATATCATACCACCAGTCAAACAACCCGTCATGTTGTCCTGCATTACTTGCCATCTTGTCCTGTAACCCCTGCAACTTTCTCATAACCTCAGTAAAGGAACCATCCGGGGCTGTATTATTAGGAATAAACGTACAGCACAGCATACACTCTCCCCCTTTCTCTGCCAGGAGCCAATCCAGGGCCATCCTGTTCTGCCAGGTCATCAGACTGGTGGCCTGAAGCTGCTCCCCCAGAGATGCGAGTGCCCCCTGAGTATAGTTGGTAAACCTCTGCTGATTATAGTACAAATAATTTATCCATTCCACATTTTTGTTAAGAGTAGGCCAAATAAATATTGATTCGAAACCAGCAGCTATCTCACTTCTCGCCTTTTATTTCTCTGGAATGCCCCTCGGCTGGCCAATCGCATCTATAAATACATTGGGATCCTTCTCATAATTTGCCACAAATCTGCGGGACCTAGACGGTCGTCTTCTAGAATATATATCCACCTGGCTGGCTAACATTACCCTAGCGCAGTGGCCTCCCCAATTATAGGGAAGAGTAGGCCTCAATCCGCCCTCCTTACCACACAGCCACCACACATCTGCCAGGGGCACACTCTGGTTTACTAACGCATCCAGCGGAACACGTGATAGTTCTCCGTTTTGTACATCCCAAACAGTTCCACAGGTTCCCCAGAAGATGCCTACCTCCTCTGGCTCATCATTTGTAAAACACTCATAAATAAGTCCCTTGAAAAAACTCAATTTGTTCACCATAATATCTTGCTGTCCCCCTTCCCAGGGCTTAAACTGCCCACAATGCTTTTCCACCCTGTAAGCATATTTAGTATTTCCCTGATATATCAGACACTGATAGGGGCAGTATGGTATGCGCTCTGACTGGTTAGATATGGGTCTGCAGTCTTTCTCAGGGGCCTGCCCCTCCTGACACAGACTCTTCCAGAATCTCATTATCCTCTCCATTTCCCATTCTTCACACCGTTTATTAGTGTATGGGAACGGGACTACCCTAACTGAAGGGTCAGGACCTGCACACAACACACAACCCTCCTGCCCTAATGAAGCGGCGGTATACTTAGCCCATTTATACCACCAATTTCCAAGCGTACGTTTTGCTAACCCATCCAGGTCTACTTCATCCTGGGTATATTCTACAATTTGCTCACTCTCCTCACTCCCATATCTCCCCCCATTTCTCTCCGCTTTCGCTCATTGTTGTCTGACAGGTTATTCAGCATCAAAGGACAAGGCTGAGTCAGTGAAGTCAATTGTTCTGAACTCACCTGACCTGTGGTCCTGCTGTGCCCCCAGACCTGAAGGGCCTGATATATCATTAGCATCACCAATATCATCGCTGTCAGCCCTACCAGAACCCACAGCTTTGTGTCCTGTCTGGAGTGGCTGGCCTGCTTGCGACGCTCCCTCTTGACCCTCAGTCTGTTCTGAACCTGAAACTGGCTCCTCTCCAAGTTGTGGAGCTCCTCTGGGAGCTCCATCAGGGCCATCTGAGCCAAGGGCAGCTGCATCCTCTGTGTTGGTTTCAGTGACTATCTGCCTTTCGTGCAGTACTCTAGTGCAGTGGTTCAAATGATACCACGTGTTACTCCTTTCTGCCTGTACCGCTGTTGCTGTGGCTCCTGTCACCTTGAAGGGTCCCTCTCGTCGGGGCTCGTGCCACTTTCGCCAGAACACTCGCAGGTAGACTTTATCTCCGAGAAAGATGACTGGCTCCTCCCGGTCTGTGTCTTCTTTCTGTGCTTTCTCCTTTTCCTGTTTGGAAATAGCTTTGTGTATTTTGGTTAACGTCCTCATGTACAACTTTAATTCATCCCCCAGCTGATCTAGGCTGGGTCCCTTATACGGCCCCCTCCAAGTCGATCCAGGCATTGGTCTCCCTGTCAGCATTTCATGCGGAGACAAATGCGTCACCCTGTGCGTTTCCATCCGATACGCCATCAAGGCTGTTGGCAGTGCATCTACCCAGTTTATTTTCATGGTGGCGCAAACTTATTCAGCTTCTGCTTAAGTGTGCCATTCACTCTCTCCACCATGCCCTGCGACTGAGGGTGATACACACATCCCAACCTTTGTTTTATTCTCTGCTGTTGAACCACTAACTTAGTAACTTTCCCCACAAAGGCAGCTCCATTATCAGAGCTTATTTCAGTTGGTATCCCAAACCTCGGAATCACCTCTCTGATCAGGAATTTCACCACTGTCATCGCCCCCATGTCCTTGGACGGTATTGCCTCCACCCATCTGCTGAACCTGTCCACAATCGCAAGCATATATCGCTTTCCATATGCTGTTTTTCCCATGTCCAAATAGTCCATCACTAGGTGTCTGAATGGTCCCTCAGGCACTGGAATGTGCCCTATTGTGGCCGTGATTGCTTTGCGTACATTGTTCTTAATGCACACCTCACATTCTGACAACCTTGCATCCAACATTGCTTGCATCTGTGGTGCCCAGAAACCTTGTCGTGTAATTTTCCGTAACACCTCCCCCCTTGTGCAATGGTCAAGACCATGCGCATCCGTTATCAAAATGCTCACCAGAGACAGAGGTGCGGCCAAAAGTTCCTCATGGTTGTGATACAGCCCATTAGCATCCTTAGAGGCCCCCCTTTTTAGCCACACAGAGGCCTCATAGGGGCCCGCACGCTCCTGCAGGGCCACCAGATCAGAAACAGTAAGGCTCTACAGTCACCATAGGCAAAAGATGAGCAGTCCTGACCTGTGCAGCTGCCCTGGCTGCCGCATCAGCGGCCGCATTGCCTTGTATAACAAAATCACGACCTTTGCGGTGGGCCTGACACTTAATAATAGCCAAACGCTTAGGACGCATCATTGCATGTAGCAACTCCAAAATCTGATTATAATGCTGAATGGGGGAGCCGTCACTTTTGCGAAACCCCCTTTGCTTCCAGACTGCTCCAAAGAGATGGCATACACCGTGTGCGTATGCAGAGTCTGTGTAGATAGTAACCGTCTTATGTTGTCCTCGTCGGCACGCTTCAGTCAAAGCCTTTAGCTCCGCTAATTGAGCGGAACACGGTTGTGCCGCTGGCTCTGAAACGAGAGTGTAAAAATCATCACCCTGTGCCTGAACTACAGCAAACCCAGCCTTTAAGGCATCCCCATCTCTCCAACATGAGCCATCCACAAACAACACCATCTCGCTATTTTAATGGGAGAACTCTCCAAGTCTGGTCTCAGTTTAGTGTAAACCAAAGACTCTGCCACACACTCATGTGGCTGCCCCTCATCCTCCAGGGGAATGCTGTCTGCAGGGTTTACTGTAGTGCGGGGCTTTATTGTCACATCCGGGTAAGTGAGAAATGCAAAGTACGCTAGCTGCCTTGCTGGGGTCAACACAAATTTGCCTTTGTCAATAAGGTCCACCACCTTATGTGAAGTATAAATTGTCACTGGATAACCCATTGTGATGGCAGTGGCCTTTTCATAGCCTAAATAGGCAGCCACCACTCCCTGGAAACAGGGTGGGTATCCCTGAGCCACATTGTCCAGCTTCATGCTGTAGTATGCCAATGGCTGCTTCCGTCTGCCAGGACACAAGTCCCGAGTGAGCAGGGCTGTCCCAAAGCCATCCTTCCTCTTCCCGACATACAGATAAAACGGCTTGGTGTAGTCTGGGAGGCCCAGAGCAGGTGCATTCTGTAGCTCCTGCTTCATAGATTCAAATGCTACTGAGGCCTCATTTGTCCAAATTAAGGGGCCCTTCAAATTAGTGTGGCCCTCCTCCTTTATCAGTGCCCAAAACGGTGCCACCTTTACAGCGTAGTCCTCAATCCAGTCCATGCTGAATCCTGTCATCCCTAAAAAAGTCAGCATCTGTGACACGGTCATGGGTTTCGGAGCCTTAGTGATCCCCTTTAACTGTTCTGCTGCTATAGCTTTCCTCCCATGGCTGATCTCATGTCCCAAGTACGTATCCTGCTCTTGGCAGTACTGCAGCTTGGCCTTGGACACCTTATGCCCCCCTTTTGCCAAGACCTTCAGCAACTGCACTGAGTCTTCGTGGCAGTCTGCCAGCGTTTCAGCACACAACAATAGATCATCCACATACTGTATCACTGTACTTTTTAAATTCAGTCCATCTAAGTCTGCCTTAAGCACCTGATTAAAAACATGCGACGAATGCTTAAATCCCTGTGGCATCCTCGTGTAGGCATACTGCTGACCCCTGTAGGTGAAAGCAAACAGAAACTGTGACTGTTCTGCAAGGGGCACACTGAAAAACGCTGAACACAAATCCACAACTGTAAACCATTTTGCATTGGGGGGCACATTTGTCAACAGTGTGTGTGGATTGGGAACTTCTGCTGTCTGATCCTCCACTACCTCATTTACTGCACGCAAATCATGTACCAGCCTCCACTTTTCACCTCCTGCCTTTGGCACAGGCAAGATGGGGGTGTTGCAGCAGCTAATGGTAGGCACCAACATCCCTGCATCCAGTAATCCCTCTATTGTTTCCCTTATACCTTCCTCGGCCTCAGGTTTCCAGGGGTACTGGTTTTTCCAGGGTGGTGTGCACCATGGTTTAAGATAAATTTCCACTGGGCTAGCTGAATTTACTAGGCCTACATCTGTATCGTGAGCAGTCCACACCTCCTCAGGCACTTCTCTTTCCATTTCCTGCCAACATTCCTCTGTACTTTCTTTTGCATCACACTGTACTCCTATCATGCTCCACAGCCACGAATCTCTGTTGTCTAACTTCAAATCACCTACAACCTTTGCACTCCACTGAATCCTTAACATCTTCTCTCCTGCCGCTGCCTGCACGCCTTCACGCACCGTCGGCACCAAAACCACCTGCTTTGCTCGCTGCATCATTTCTCTCAGATCCAGCATGGACTGATTAAAAGTCATCGCTATGTGGGGCTCCGTGTCTGGTATGTTGTACCATTCTCCCACTATTCCCGTTTTCCGTATCGGAATGGCTACTCCCTCAGAGCCAAATATTATCCCGTCTGTTATCATGCACATCCTTTCTTTCTCCCAGCCAGGCAGAGACTCTATCAGCTGATCCCACTCACCCTTTACTTCAGGATCACTGAATTTTCCCCATCGCAACAAACAAATATGTTTTTCCTGTGTCCAATTTTACCTATGGCTATATTGTTCCTGTATAAATGGGTCCCACTGTTCTGGAAAAATTTCCCAAATTCTTCCAGTAACATCTTCAATTCCATATAAACTATACTGCCCTCTATGGAACAACAAATTTCGTCGCATAAGGCTGTACTGTCCACTGAGCACCTCTACACCCCCCTCTGTACATTTTATGTCTATCTGCAGCTGACACAAAGCATCTCTGCCTAACAAATTCACTGGGGTGTGCTCTGATATTAGTATGGGCATATTTACATTTTTGTGTAGGTGGCTCTAGTGTCTATCATTATTGGTATTACTTTGCCATTTATTTGAACCTGCAGCATCGGCTCAGCCTCAGACCCCTTACTCAACATTGGCATCTGAGGTCCCCCTTTTTCTGGGCACCCCTAGAATAAACGTCCCTGGGTCCACGGGTTGATCGGACCCTGTGGTCTGTTATTCTGCAACTGCGGATTGCCACCCCTGCCTCTATTTGGCATTGGACCTACAGAGCCTCCTGGATTAACCGGGCCCATAGGGCGTCTCGGGCTCACCCCCTGAAAGGGTGGATTTGGGCAGACTCTAGAGGTGTGTCCAGGCTGGTTACAGTTCCAGCACACCAGCTGAAGTGGCCTGTTCTCCAGTCTTCCCATAGACTGGGATCGTCTAATTTGTGGGAAATCAGGTGCTCTCTGATCACCCCCCCACCTATCATATCTATTCTCTCTATTCCAATCAGGGACCGAAGGCCAATTAGTATTCTGAGGGGCCCCAGCGACAGGAGACTGTCGGCTGTCTACAGGCTACCCCCGAGGGCTGGGGTCCGGAGAGACCACTGGTGCCTGGACTTTTTTCTTTTTAGCGGTCAGCTCCTCCAGCTGCATCTGATTCAGTTTCTTTGTCAGCTCCCTCTCACGCTCTTTAGCAGAGTCCTCCTCCTCTCTGTACAAGTCAATAGCGTGAATCAGCTGCTCACGGTATTGCTCCTCAGGCATAGTAATAAGTCCCACAACTTGCCTTAGCCTGGTTCTCACTGGCTTAGGGAGCACGTCCTGCAGTGCCCTCCAGTACAGACCTCTGAATGCCGGATTCTGCAGGTCCTGCTCTGTCTCAGTGCTCCACTGCTTTTCTTGGGCTTGCAGATAGGCAGCTGGGCTCCCCCCTCCTTTATGGGCTCCACCTTCATTTCAACCACACTCAGCCATGGAGGAAACATTAATCACAGCTGGTGCCAGAGGTTAGCACGGTAACCGTCAAAGGGACATGCATCATTCACAGGAATCCATGTCGCCGCTGCCAGGCCACTGCTTCGCAGCAGTCTCTCCATTGCGTCCACCCCCAAAGCGCGAGCCATAACTGCCTTTATGACCCCTATCGCCAGGAGCCGACCCATAGTTTCCTCCTCTAATGCTTTTATCCACTTTCTGGCCCCTTCTGCCGGGACTGGGAGTCTGAGAAGCAGGCCCTCCAGATCCTGTCCTGCCCACGGCACATACTGTGTCTGTGCTCCTTTCACCATTAACGGAAGCATCGGAGTGTACCTGGTGGGGGGCCTTACAGCCCTCCTGCTTCTCACTACTCTATCCTCTACTCCTTCCTCACTTTCTGTTTCTGTCTCCTTCTCCTGAAACTGACTCCATCCTTTAGATGGAGGGTTAGGGGTGTCCAGCAGGTGCATCAGCCCTTCTGCATCAATACCACTTACTCCGTACCCCACCTTTTTAGCACTTCCCTTTTTCTCAGATCCACATGCCTGGCCTTCTGTTATTAGCTCACTCTCTCGCAGTCCTTCCTCCACAGCCTGCCGCAGCAATGCACTCACTTCCCTGTATCCATCTAAACAACCTGCCGTTACTTTCTGCTCCCTTCCTGCTTCCTCCGTCTGTGTCACCTCACCTTTGAATTCTACCTTCCCCTCTATTACTGTAAACTGACCCTTGTATGAAGGAGGTGGGGCTTCCACTAACGGGTACTGACTTTGATAAGACGGTGGCCATATTTCTTCCTGCCTCATCTCTTCTTTCTCACTTAATGCCTTTCTCATTGCTTTCTGGTCCCTTCTCCGGGTCTCTCCCTTTACTTTAAACAACCTCAAAACTTCCAGTTCCTTACGCCTTTTCTTTTCACGCCTTTCTGTGTTCTTATTAGCCTTATGATACTTTATCAGAGTCTCCATCTCATCACACACTGCCACATCCCATGTGCCCCCTTTAGGCTACTTAGTTACCAGGGCCTTTGTTCTATTCTCCCACTTTTTAGACACCTTTTCTATCTTTCTTTTAAGCAGGGGGTGCTCCCTCCCCAGCTGCTGTACTGGTGTGTCTGCTGCCTTTACTGGGCCCTTCATTTTACTGTTTTCCTCCACTCTACTGTCACTTGGGCTGTTTTCCTGTCTGATATAAAAATTATCAAATTTCCTAACAGCCAACCCGTGTTCTATTGTTTTCCTTTCTTTTCCTTAATAAGAATTCTCTCCCTGACTGAACCTACTTCACCTTAAAGTGTCACTGACTCTATATTATTTTCTACTTACTCCTAACGTTGCACCCAATTATCTATGGGCACACATATACCAAAGCCTCCCTTCTCTCTTTTTTATCAGCCTGATTTACGTTTGTCTGTCCACCATGCACACGAGCCTCCTCACGCTTTCTCTGTTAAACTCCCTAATTCCATGGAAAGTCACAAAACCTCTTGTCTATGACCTGTTGTTCTCTCACAAAGATGTGTTTTAATACCCTTTATCTCTAAACTTAGTCTCTTTAGTCCATAGAATATTCTAATCACATTTTATTCAAAAAACTTTATTTTGAGATTTGTCAAAATTCTAAACTCACCTACCTGCACTTCCACTACTACAAATGATTTTCTATAGAAATGCACAAATGCTCTATCCAATCCCCGTGCTAGATTAATCCCTTTTTAATTTTAGTCTCCTAAGCGTTTTTACCTCTGCGGTACTTATTTCTGCTTTATGCACCTTAACACTCAACTTTTAGTCAAAAATATTTGTGCTTTTCCTCTGGTTCAACCCAAAATTGCATACATGACAATTTTCCCCACTTCTGCATAACAAAACCAGTCTGATCCAGCAGACCTTTAAAATCCCCACAACTTCTAATACTTAGGCTCTCTCTGGCCTTATTACTTTACCAATATTTTATTTGCAACACAACATGACCTTTGCTTAAAACAATTCCTTAGCAACTTAGCAATATCTTTGCATCACGACATAACAGCACTTTTCCCCCATAACTTAAAACACACGGCCCCCTCCCTTAGGGCAACCCAACCTTTACTTTATCAGAACAGGGAGACCCCCCTCTCTTAGGGCGATGTCTCCGACTCACACTAATCCAAGAACCTGCAGCACAAACACTGCCCCTCTCTCAGGGCAATACCTTTAAATCACTATTAAACCTTCAAGGCCTCTATGCCTCGCAACAGTATATCAAGCCCTCAGGGTCAACTTTCCCCTCCTTCAAGGCGTTTATTTCTGAGGGAATATCCACACGTGACCCTTCTTTTAGGGATTTCTCTCACATCACACACACACTGGGCCCACTGGACACTGCACAAACAGCTCTCCTATCTTTAGTTCTTTTAATCGGCGAGTACCCTTACCGGGAGGCCCTGCCTGGCGGCGTATGTCCCCGAGACACCCCCGTCTCTGTCTCCCTATTCTATTTCCCTATTCTATTAAACAATAATAAAAACCTTTCCTTACCTATGTTTGGGCGCGCCGCTCAAATGCAGACGGGTGTCTCCCGGTTCTCCGCCAGGTGGTCGCCTCCCCAGGTCTCTTCTCCGATCCTGTTCGTGACGCCAATTTATGCCGTGGTTTTTTCTCCTTCCCCGCCAAGTCAGAGGGCCGCTTGTGTAGTATCCAGAATTCAGTCTTTATTGCAACAATGAAGTTACAACCAAGGCCGGACACGTAAAGTGTCCAGTACTGTTTTACACCATTTTTTATACAAGTTCTTATCATTTAACAATATCTCGTCACTTAAGCATCATCATTCCTTCAGCCATTCGCAATAATTGTTTTTTCCCTTAATCCACACCCCTAGGTGATAAGTTTGTCCATCATTTCTTTTACCGTTTGGTCTCTCGGCTGAACATAATGGTGGTGCGAGCAGCTCCACTTGGGTTTTTAAAAATGCTCAGCCGTGAACTCAGGCGAATCCCTTCCTTCAGTAGTAAACCTAGTCAGTTTCAGCCTTTTACACATTGTCTAACTAAAAGGTTGATGATATATTTGTCCTTTAACATAGTGATAAAATATACGCTAATAAAAGTGAATATTCATATATTCAGGATTAACATAAAGTAGCTAACAGAAACTCAGACTAACTAAAGGTGCAAATACATACTCAGTTGATTACATTGTGTTGATTACATTATAATGTTTACATTGTAATGATTACATCATGGATATTTGGCATACTTTTTAATAATATCGTAATACTTGTATTCTACGTTATATAGTGCTAAATAATATTCCATCGGAGCATCAGAGGAGCCTTATGTGTGTCTCACTGACCTCAGATCTGTGGAGACTGACACTCATTTGCTGATTGATCAGTCCAATGAAAAATCCACTTTCCCATCTCTGATTGGCTGATACGAGTTCTGTTGTCTTCTGTGTCACCTACTGACAGACCACAGCCCACCTGACCAACGTCGTCCTTTACAGCAGTGACTGGCTGTGGCATCTGTGGCTCTTTAAGGGCAGCCCTGCATGTGCTGAGGAGGCCAGCAGCACTGCCATGGGGTGTGTGTCACTGGGGGAGGGAGGGTGTCTGGGGGCAGGGGAGGAGGAAGAGCAGGAGGAAGAGCAGTGCCCAGGGCTCTACATCAGCAAGAAACTGTCAGCGAGAGAGACAAAGTATAGCACCACTGACAAAACAGTGACTGATAATTAAGTGAGCTGTCCTCACCCTCCGCTTCTACTTCCTGGGGGGGGGGGTACTTCCCCCTCTGTTGTGACTGTGCTCCCCCCATTACTCAGATCACTTAGCACTGTCTAGCTGGAACACCCTTCAGCTTCCAGGGAGCCTATTAGCTGGGGGGCGGGACCTGGTCTGGACTGACTCCCTCCCCCAAGAAGGTGGAGGTTAGTGCAACAGTGGATAGTTCAGGTCTAGAAAGTAAAAATCCAGACCAAGATTTAGTTTCAACCAACCAGCTGAGTACTCTGTGTCTGTGGCACTTTACACGACTAGTTGTTTGAAACAACATCTAAAACTGGATTTTTACTTTCTGGACCTAAACTATCCACTTCTGGATCAGTGTCATTCTTAAAGTCGTGTTTCAACTTCTGGCAAAGTTCTCCCAGGAGCCCATCTCTGTTGTATGTACAGTCGGCATGTAATTCATTCCTGCCCAGATCCCTGACAAACAGTTGGAGGCAGAATTACTTGTTATCAGAGTATGTGAATTTATACACACACCAGCAGCCGTGACAGAGTAAGACATTTCCTGTATACTGCTGCCACATAGTGGACACAAAGAAGACTGCAGTCAATTCTAAAATCAAAGTTAGTCAACATGCTACCAACACAGACTATTACAGTTTTTCTGAATTGCTAAAACGCATTTCCTAAAATCTCCTCTCCTTTTCTCAAAACACTAAGCACAAACCCTAAAGTTCAAGCTATGCTCATAAAACCTCTGACTTGTCTTGCAAAATCAAAGAGTTGAACCAAGACTACGGGGCAGTGTGTGGCTCAGTGGGCTAAGCCTGTGTGCCTGTAATCAGTAGGTCGCAGGTTCAAACACAGCCTCAGCCTGTGGGTCCTTGAGCAAGGCCCTTAACCCCCAGCTCCCTGGGCGCTGCTACAGGTGGCAGCCCTTTGCAGACAACTTCCTATATGAAAAAAGAGCTAGCTGTGGGAGGCGTAAAGACAATTTCCCTACGGGGATCAATAAAAAGTGTCAATTATTATTATTATTTTTACTTTACTCAAAATCAAGCACAACTGTCAGAAAACACACAAAACCAGGCAATGTAAAAACACTACTCAGAAATTGACACACTACTTTGTTTGTCATGTTTATTGACATAAACAAATGCAAATCACTCTGGGATAAAAGGAAAATAATCTTTATTTAGGACATTCCTGTACTTATGAAGCTTATTTACATCCAAACAAAGAAACCTACAGAAAAATAAACTGCACTCTGTGCTTTTACATATTTTTACATCAAAATCAATCAGTCATTCAGCCGCATCATCATGCCTCTGCATCCAGTCAGTCCACAGGACTTCATCTACAGCACATGCAATGTTCTCCCTTGCAAGACAACATGGAGATAATCCTTTGGCTTCCCGAATCCAGCCTTGGCAAGATTCCATTCTTATATCATCACACGCTGCATCCATTGCTTGGATGAGATTTACCTGTATGTAGGGATTTCAGTAATATACTTTCTACCGCCATGCTGAGAAAAATTCCTCAGTAGGGTTTAAAAAGGGAGTGTATGGTGGAAGGCAAACATTCATAAAATGCTGGTTATTGTTAAACCAATCACGTATTCTTGGACCACGGTGAAAGCTCACATTGTCCTAAATGATAACATAAATGCGACGCTCTGCCTGCTCGTCACCTCTCCGCTCATGTCTGAGCAAAGCATCCCATAGACCATCCAGGAATGTTAGAAGAAGGTCAGTATCGTATGGTCCAACAACAACATGGCAGTGGACAACCCCATAGCTGCTGATGGCAGCGCATATGGTCACATTTCCACCACACTGGCCAGGCACTTCTGCAATGGCACGTTGACCAGTTATGCTGCGACCTCTCTTTCTCCTTTTTGCCAGATTGAATCCAGCTTCATCCATGAAGATATATTCGTGAGGCCTCTCCATTGAGTCAAGTTCAAAACAGTCTCTATACACAATGAAAATAGATGACCCTCCATTCTGTGAATGACATATATAGTACAGTATACTGTACATGCTAGTGCAGAGTATACTGTAACAGTTTAGTTACTTGCACATATTGATTTCGTTGCTCTTTCACTATTTCAGTTTCGCTCAAACGGCACCCTATAGGCTTGTTTCATCCTTATCTGGTTGCGTTGCAGGACACGGTCATTTGTTGAAAGACTCACATGATTTATTCTATCGAAATGCACATTGTCTTCAATAATCTGCTGTTGTATTTCACGCAGTCGTATTGCATTGTTTTGACGGACCATCTCAACAATTACTATCTCTTGTTCTTCTGAGAACATATGTGTTTTTCCACCCCTACTGTATGTGGCCATCTGTCAATTCTGCAAAAAGATAATATTGTTAGCAGTATACATGCTGTACTGTAAATGTTCTCTACTGTACAAAAACAGATATAGTGCCGTAAGGAAATTATTTTTCCCTGTCCCCTTTATAGAGATTGGTGGAGCCACTGACTGACACTGAAGTCACGCCGTAACTTTCAGAGACAAAAATACATTTTACCGGTTTTCTTCCCTGAAGGTCCTGACCATGGAGGCCACTGTGAACCGGCATAGATTTGGTTGCACATGTTGTTCTGCTTCCCTCATCGTCATGCCACGAACCACAACGTGATCTATGACCGTTGCTCTGATTTCATTTGAAATTACACCTCTTCTTCTTGGTCTTCCTCCTCGTCCACCACCTCTGACTCGCACTCCTCTTCCTCTTCTATTGTAATGCTCCATGTTGAATTCAGTCACACCGCTTGCATTTGACTTGGCTTATATCCTGTTTATTGAATGGGTTCCACACATCACAGACTGCACACATGTGTGCTCAGTTTTGAGTGATAGTGTGTTAATGATGAAAACAAGGTGTTATTTCTGTGTAACTTTTAGAGTCTGTGTGTGCCATTCTGGGTCCAAGTGCACCACACTGCTAAATGTGTTTTGTGAATGAGAATGTGTTTAGAGTTTTGCTAATTGGGAGATTCAGATTTGCTAATTGTGTCTAAGCAGACGAACAGTGTTTATCATTTTGCCAACTGTGGAATTGATTTGATGAAGGAGTTTTGGTAGTTGACAGTTTAGTTTTTAAACTGAGGTTTAGTGTTTTAGCAATACAGAAATACTAACAGGAAGTGATAAAACTTCATGGAAAAATATGAATATAAACATACAGATGTAGTAAGTATATTGTGCAAAATGTATCTTCATCTTAACTACGCTGAATGGTGGAGTCCCAGAGTAAGTGATCCTCACCTGGAGGCCCATCAGTGAAGAAGAGGATGAAGAGGAGCATCAGAGGAGCCTTATGTGTGTATCGCTGACCTCAGATCTGTGGAGACTGACACTCACTTCCTGACTCTCCTTAAACTCACTGCCTCCCTTTTATGAGTTTAAATGTTTTTAAATCATCCATCTATCTTTCCCCCTCTTGCCCAGGCTGGGGTCACAGTCAGCCTGGGGCACATCCCAGGAAGCACGGGGCCCAAACCAGGGACACAAACAGCACACTGACAGCCAGGGGCAGGATTCAAACCCAAACCCCTGAAAGTATGAGGCATCCGTGTTACACACAGCCACCACTGCAGCATGCAGGAGCAATGAAAAGCATTTTTATTAACATGGTGTATGACGAGTCACACTGTCTGTGTTCTGCATTTTCAGTAATATTCCATCTATCAATAATCTTCCTACTCTCACCTATGGTCTTGAGCTCTGGGTAGTGACTGAAAGAATGAGACTGTGGATACAAACGACCGGAATGAGCTTCCTCCACAGCAGGCCTGGGCTCAGCCTTAGAGACAGGGTGAGGAGCTCAGACATTCGGGAGGAGCACTGAGTAAAGCCGCTGCTCCTCCACATTGAACTGAGCCAACTGAGGGGTTCGGGCATCTAGCTGGGATGCCTCCTGGACGCCCCCAGGGGAGGTGTTTCCGGTATGTCCAACCAGGAGGAGGCCCTGGGGCGTTTCTCTCGGCTGGCCTGGGAACGCCTTGGTATCCCCCGGTGGAGCCGGAAGAGGTGGCTGGTGAGAGGGAGGTCTGGGCATCCCTGCTTAGACTGCTGCCCCTGTGACCCGACCCCAGATAAGCGGCAGAAAATGGATGGATGGATGGATGGAAGGAAGGAAGGACGGACAGACAAGAGAAAGAGACACTGGCCAATACTTTCTCAAAATACTGTATATTATGATAATAGACATTTTATATTATACAAATAAACTAATACTGCTAATGATATTTTCTCTATTAATATAAAAGTGACATTTCGCAGACCGCCAGAATAAAACCTCACATTTACATTTACCTCTTATTACATTTAAGTTTTTCTCCAAAGCGACGTACAAGTGCAGCAAATGGCGTCTTGATCACGGTAAAAATGCACAACAGCCACAAATGTCTGTTTCTCACTGGCTGATTCTTACTGTCACACTGCAATGTGACAGTGCTGCATGCCATTTAAATACAGCTCACATCACTGTAAGATTCTCCTCTCTGGTGATGATCCCTCCCCATCACTGGAGTATCTGCGTGTCCCTCTCATCCTGGGCAGCAGCTCCCCACATGTAGAGCAGTGCCTCTGTTGCTGCCCCCTATTGGACAAGGAACAGACAAGCATTAACATCAATTTGGTTTCTCAGACACTAACACCTTCCTTAGCATTTCAGGGAATGTAGAGAATCAATGTTAGTGCTACAGGAACAGGAAATGAACCAGATTGATACATTAATCTGTGAAACCTCTTTAGTTTCATCCGATTAAAATCTGATGCCAAGTGAACTGCAGGTATGATGCTGGAATCATGACCATATACAGTGTCAAAGGAAACTCATAGCTAGGTGAACAGTAGGCAGGGTGTGTATTTAGGCAGCTTGGATGCCATGGGACCATCTGATTGTGTAATTAGTACCACAGTAATTCTTCCTTTCTGTTGCGGTGATGCTGGCACTTTAATATCAGCGAAACGGCAGAGTGTGTGAGGGGCTGGAGCTCCCATATGACATCAGGGTTAGGAAGTGGCTGTAGAGCAGAGTGTGTGAGGGGCTGGAACTCCCATATGACATCAGGGTTAGGAAGTGGCTGTAAAGCAGAGTTGAGTGTATATAGCGAAAATATACGAATAGATGGTTATAAAATACCGAAACGGTCAGCAATATCAGGACAAAAGTATAATCATCAGCAGACTAAGGGGGATGAGTGATGATTTTGTTATTCTTCGATTCCCGGAGACTGGGAAAACGTGCTAGGTGTGTGATATCCCCTCCACGGCACCACTGACCAGCGGGGCAGTGGAAGTGGCAGTAACTACGCTGGTGGATGTCTATGGATGCTGACTTACATGGGTTGTCATGGGCTGGCGGTGGGGTCGCTTTGGCTTTGCATGACTGCTTCACGCTTGCTGGGTTGTCTGTTGGGGGGTGATGCTTGGGCGGTTGCTTGTTGCGTTAATTGACGTGCCAGCTAATTTGGTGGCATGCCGGTTGATGTATGGGGTGGCTGTGGGCTGGCGTCCCCTGGGTGGTGGCTTAGTGGGTGTGGGGTGCTCAGGGGGGGCTGCAGTTACTGTTGGTTCTTGCTAGGCGGCGCGGGTCTGTGATGCGTCTTGTATTGGTTTGTGCATCTGATCGTCGGGGGTCATGGATTGCTTGGGTGTTGCTTAGATGTATGGATTTTGTGTCACTTTATTTAGTTGTGGTGTTTTTCCTTTATTTTGGAACCAGCCACTACTGTTGTCTATAGATGTCCAATAGACTGAATTGTCATTAGAAGGTCGAACTAAAGTGTGTTTTATGTTGAGACCTGCTGAGAGTATTTAGCTGCTTACAGTGGAGGTACAAGACTAACCTTTGTACAGAAACTACAAATCCATAAACTCCCAAACCTCCCATGTGAATCACTATGAAATATCAGGGGTATCATGGTACTTCTTGGTTCATTACAGCTAATTCTGATACACATGGATCTGAGAGATCAGCTGAGGTGTAGATGTACCTGCCCAGTCAGTACATTATTGATATACTTGTCACTCTCATTGGTATGGGCATAGGAGCAGTATCACAAAAACTGATTTACATGAAACCATCTTACCTCTGGATCTGGCAGGACAATGGAGCTGTAGGTGACATCAGCACCAGGCTCCATAGAGGTCTGAGAGAGGAACATTATGACCATGTATCTCTACAGAACCACCTGTCCATTCTTTAACTGACAACAATGAAACATCATTATTGATGAATTTGGAGATAATCCAATGTACAAGTAAATGACTTTACCATTAAAGTTATTGTCCAAAATTAAGACTTTTTATTTCCAGTTAGAAACCATTTTTATCATAATGCAGTAACTCACTTTTGAACTGATAATGAATAATAAAGGAACTATCAGCACCTGGTAATGAATGACAAGAGGAGTACCGACACCCGGTACTGAATAACATGGGGAGAACCGACACAGTCCTTGGAGCTGTTTGATGCGCTACACTAACAGCAAGACTATTCCATACTCCAACTACACGCTGTGTAAAGAAGTGCTTCCTCAAATTCATTTTTAAATGTTCTCCCACTAATTTCCACCTATGGCCACGAGTTCTAGTATTTAAACTAATATTGAAACAGCATCCAGACCTGATAGAATCTTAAGATTCAAGCACTGGGGGTAGGAACTATCAAAAACACACACAGGAGACACTACTCTGGTATTACACTGTTACAACACTCTATTTAAAGCGTAAGAACATAAGTACACACATTATGTAACATGATTACACATACAATATAAGCCGATAACCTGAATGACTGAGCAGACCAGCCCCGCAGCCTCATATCATTGTATGTATTTTATCCCTGTGCCTTACCTGCCCTGGGAGTGCGCACGCCCCCAGAACGATCGCCGGGATGATCACGTGCTTCTTCTTCTCGTCGGGAAGGGAGGCTGCGCGCTATCCACAAAGGCAGACAGCGGGAGGACACTCTCAGGCTTATTCGGAGCAAGAGCTTTTGGAGTCGTGAGTGATAAGTCCATGAGAAGGAAGTGTCAATGAAACAAAATGGCCGCCGGTTGACAAATTGTTTTACGGTGCCTGCAGAGTGACGTTTAACCGCTGGTCCTGGGTGTAAGAAGCAGACAGCCAGCAGCCCCATCCTGGCAGAAGGCACATTACCTCTATTTATTAATCTGTCTTATTTGTGAATAGTATAAAATAATATATTTCTAATTTAAATAAAAGTCTATCTCTAGCACCACAGCTCTGGGGCTCTGGCATAGGCCCAGACGCCCCGCTGCAGGCCTCGGTGTTGGGTAAAGTATCTAACTACAATTGTTTAATCAGCGGGATAAAGTGCCGTAACGGATGTATGACAAATTAGTATAAATTTAAAATCAATAAGATTTAATTAATAAAACAATTTAGCTGTATTTTATTAGTTTTATTTTAAATAAGATGCTGTAGGAACTAGTGAGGGAGCAGCATGGAGGTGCAGTGGTTAGAACTGTTGCCTCACGCCTCTGAGTCCCGGGTTTGAGCCTCCGCCTGGGTCACATGTGTGTGGAGTTTCCATGTCGTCGTGGGGTTTCCTCCAGGTACTCCGGTTTCCCCCCACAGTCCAAAAACATGCTGAGGCTAATTGGAGTTGCTAAATTGCCCGTAGGTGTGCATGCGTGAGTGAATGGTGTGTGAGTGTGCCCTACGATGGGCTGGCCACCCATCCTAGGTTGTACCCTGCCTCGTGCTCATTGCTTCTGGGATAGGCTCCGGACCCCCCGCAACCCAGTAGGATAAGCAGTTTGGAAAATGGGTGGATGGATGAAAATAGGGGATTGTCCCCAAAAAGAAGCACAGATCCCCTTCATGAAGGAAACTGTAGGGTTAATTAGTATTTATCTATTTATATTTAAGCATAAATGATTCACATGCAGATTTAAATTAATTACTTATGTTTAACAGTAACATGAACTGGAATCTGCAGGTTTCCAGCAGCACACCAATACCAGCCAGTGTCCTTCCTCTCCAGTCCACTCATTGTCACAATGAAGACTTTATTTACTTTGTCATCCCTGATCAGGATAGGCCTCCCATCCAAACTCCCAGATCTCTCTGATGCACAGGCGCCCCCAATCTTACACCACATCCTATGTCTTTTGTTGTTTCCATAGTAACACTGAACACTAACACTGTCTACATCCACACCCGTCACCTCCTGTTTGTCCACTGACAGCCCTGGAGGACTTGAACACACAGATAAAACACTCAAAGATTTGCATAGCAATGAAATGTTTATGAATATCAGCCCATTACAACATACATACTGTATGTAAATGTTTGGACAATAAACTAACATTTTTTAAAATATTACTTATCATATTTAACCTCATGAAGTCACCCGATTTAGCTGACACTGTTACTTCTTCCAAGTCTCGTTTATCATGCTGAATTAAATTAAAATGCAGATTTTTAAAATATTAAAACATTTTTTCCATCAGTGTTTGTGTTAAGGTCCTTCCTTTTTGACTCAGTGACATGTTACATACTGTGCATCTCATTGGCTACAGTCTGCAGTACAGATATCTTGCCATCAGTGACTGACAGATTAACCTGATCAAAGAGGCTCCACTGATCTTCACACCACACCAGTACCGGTCGGAGTCCTCAGCTGTCAGATTGTTGATGGTCACAGTGAAGACTCGCTGGTCAGGATCATCTCTGACTGACACTTTACCCTCCTGTGGAGAGTCAATGTGTACTATGGGAGTACATGACCTCACATTATACCCTCTGCACCAGTATTTCACATGAGTTTTATATCTGTCACCATAGGAATATGGGATTGTTACATATCACCCTCTTTGTACACAGACCCATTTCACTGTAGACACACTGGCAGCACCTGTGGCGAAAATTATTAACTGAATAAGGATTTTCCACATCATGACATCTCTAAGTAATGATGCTTGGTTTGTATAATACTTAGATTAGGTCATGTGTAATTAACAGAACAGTGATGATGCATAAAAGGCAAAGACCATCATTTTACTATGAGAACAAGGAAAACAAAAGTAGTGTCTGATCTTGGGAAGGGCTTCAGCAGGATGTGGGATCGGGAATCTGAGCCTGGCAGTGTGTTCTAGGGTCTGAGAGGAAAAACAGGACCTTAAATCCCTAGTAAAAGGCCTAGATGAGGTGAATGAATGGGCTTGTCACTGTGTGGGATGGCCACACCCCTTCAGTACTATGGCCTTGTAAACATATCCAGTCCAGTGATACAGCAAAATTCAAAATTCAGCAAAATACAACAAAATTCAGCAACAGCAAAATCTGTGACGAGGGCCATATACTTGTTGACTATTACACTTCTATCACAAGACCAGACCTGGACCAGAACCAGACATACTGCTAGCAGGTTTGTGGAAAGATAAAAGATAATCGCTACGAAACTTTGTCAACTTCGGCCTTGGTGGTATAGTGGCTAGTAATGCTGCCTTCCAAGCAGTTGACCTGGGTTCAGTTCCCGGCCAACGCAGCCTTACTTATGATCTCCTTCTCTGTGAGTGTCTTCAGGTGCTTATAGTCCGGCTGAACAGCATGTCATCAATATCCCGCTGCATTATAGAAACTGAAAGAAGCATTACTCCATCAATCTATATATCTGCCTTCCAGATGTGTTAGCACACTGGCGAACAGGGCTGCTTACATCAGTGGAAGCCTCATTAGCACAGTGGGTAGCGCGTCAGTCTCATAATCTGAAGGTCGTGAGTTCAACCTTCACACAGGGCAGTTTATTTACTTGCTGAAACAGTTCCCATTCATAGCTGCACTTTTACAAAATCACTCTCCCACAGATTCTAATAGATGTTTTTATGTCACTCATGTGGCATCAGCCCAGCGTCCTTCCATAACTGTGCAAAAGAACTTCTTCAGAAGTAGATACCATTACTCGTCTCATAGCGGATCCACAAACCTTCCAATTTCAACGTCTAGCCCAAACTGATCTCAGATGCAAGCATCTGTAAAGTCATCCGCATCCCATGGCTAAGATTTCACCTGCAACAGTAGCCAATCGAACAACAACAAAATTCGGCAACAGCAAAATCTGTGACGAGGGCCATATACTTGTTGACTGTTACACTTGTATCACAACACCAGACCTGGACCAGAACCAGACATAATGCTAGCAGGTTTGTGGAAAGATAAAAGATAATCGCTACAAAACTTTGTCAACTTCGGCCTTGGTGGTATAGTGGCTAGTAATGCTGCCTTCCAAGCAGATGACCCGGGATCGATTCCTGGCCAACGCAGCCTTACTTATGAACTCCTTCTCTGTGAGTGTCTTCAGGTGCTTATAGTCCAGCTGAACAGCATGTCATCAATAACCTGCTGCGTTATAGAAACTGAAAAAAGCATTACTCCATCAATCTATATATCTGCCTTCCAGATCTGTTAGCACACTGGCAAACAGGGCTGCTTACGTTAGTGAAAGCCTCGTTAGCACAGTCGGTAGCACGTCAGTCTCATAATCTGAAGGTCGTGAGTTCAACCCTCACACGGGGCAGCTTATTTACTTGCTGAAATAGTTCCCATGCATAGCTGCACTTTTACAAAATCACTCTTCCACAGAATCTAATAGATGTTTTTATGTCACTCATGTCGCATGAGCCCAGCGTACTTCCATAACTGTGCAAAGAACTTCTTCAGAAGTAGATACCATTACTCGTCTCATTGCGGATCCACAAACCTTCCAATTTCTACGTCTAGCCCAAACTGATCTCAGATGCAAACATCTGTACAGTCATCCGCATCCCATGGCTAAGATTTCACCTGCAACAGTAGCCAATCAAGCAACAACAAAATTCGGCAACAGCAAAATCTGTGACGAGGGCCATATACTTGTTGACTGTTACACTTGTATCACAACACCAGACCTGGACCAGAACCAGACATACTGCTAGCAGGTTTGTGGAAAGATAAAAGATAATTGCTACGAAGCTTTTTCAACTTCGGTGTTGGTGGTATAGTGGCTAGTAAAGCTGCCTTCCAAACAGTTGACCCAGGATCGATTCACGGCCAACGCAGCATTACTTATGACTTCCTTCTCTGTGAGTGTCTTCAGGTGCTTATAGTCCAGCTGAACTGCATGTCATCAATAACCCGCTGCGTTATAGAAACTGAAAGAAGCATTACTCCATCAATCTATATATCTGCCATCCAGAAGAGTTAGCACACTGGCAAAACAGGGCTGCTTACGTCAGTGAAAGCCTCGTTAGCGCAGTCGGTAGCGCGTCAGTCTCATAATCTGAAGGTAGTGAGTTCAACCCTCACACGGGGCAGCTAATTTAATTGCCAAAATAGTTCCCATGCATAGCTGCACTTTTACAAAATCACTCTTCCACAGACTCTAATAGATGTTTTTAAGTCACTCATTTGGCATCAGCCCAGCGTACTTCCATAACTGTGCAAAGAACTTCTTCAGAAGTAGATACCATTACTCGTCTCATAGCGGATCCACAAACCTTCCAATTTCAACGTCTAGCCCAAACTGATCTCAGATGCAAGCATCTGTAAAGTCATCCGCATCCCATGGCTAAGATTTCACCTGCAACAGTAGCCAATCGAACAACAACAAAATTCGGCAACAGCAAAATCTGTGACGAGGGCCATATACTTGTTGACTGTTACACTTGTATCACAACACCAGACCTGGACCAGAACCAGACATAATGCTAGCAGGTTTGTGGAAAGATAAAAGATAATCGCTACAAAACTTTGTCAACTTCGGCCTTGGTGGTATAGTGGCTAGTAATGCTGCCTTCCAAGCAGATGACCCGGGATCGATTCCTGGCCAACGCAGCCTTACTTATGAACTCCTTCTCTGTGAGTGTCTTCAGGTGCTTATAGTCCAGCTGAACAGCATGTCATCAATAACCTGCTGCGTTATAGAAACTGAAAAAAGCATTACTCCATCAATCTATATATCTGCCTTCCAGATCTGTTAGCACACTGGCAAACAGGGCTGCTTACGTTAGTGAAAGCCTCGTTAGCACAGTCGGTAGCACGTCAGTCTCATAATCTGAAGGTCGTGAGTTCAACCCTCACACGGGGCAGCTTATTTACTTGCTGAAATAGTTCCCATGCATAGCTGCACTTTTACAAAATCACTCTTCCACAGAATCTAATAGATGTTTTTATGTCACTCATGTCGCATGAGCCCAGCGTACTTCCATAACTGTGCAAAGAACTTCTTCAGAAGTAGATACCATTACTCGTCTCATTGCGGATCCACAAACCTTCCAATTTCTACGTCTAGCCCAAACTGATCTCAGATACAAACACCTGTACAGTCATCCGCATCCCATGGCTAAGATTTCACCTGCAACAGTAGCCAATCAAGCAACAACAAAATTCGGCAACAGCAAAATCTGTGACGAGGGCCATATACTTGTTGACTGTTACACTTGTATCACAACACCAGACCTGGACCAGAACCAGACATACTGCTAGCAGGTTTGTGGAAAGATAAAAGATAATTGCTACGAAGCTTTTTCAACTTCGGTGTTGGTGGTATAGTGGCTAGTAAAGCTGCCTTCCAAACAGTTGACCCAGGATCGATTCACGGCCAACGCAGCATTACTTATGACTTCCTTCTCTGTGAGTGTCTTCAGGTGCTTATAGTCCAGCTGAACTGCATGTCATCAATAACCCGCTGCGTTATAGAAACTGAAAGAAGCATTACTCCATCAATCTATATATCTGCCTTCCAGATCTGTTAGCACACTGGCAAACAGGGCTGCTTACGTCAGTGAAAGCCTCGTTAGCGCAGTCGGTAGCGCGTCAGTCTCATAATCTGAAGGTAGTGAGTTCAACCCTCACACGGGGCAGCTAATTTAATTGCCAAAATAGTTCCCATGCATAGCTGCACTTTTACAAAATCACTCTTCCACAGACTCTAATAGATGTTTTTAAGTCACTCATTTGGCATCAGCCCAGCGTACTTCCATAACTGTGCAAAGAACTTCTTCAGAAGTAGATACCATTACTCGTCTCATTGCGGATCCACAAACCTTCCAATTTCTACGTCTAGCCCAAACTGATCTCAGATGCAAACATCTGTACAGTCATCCGCATCCCATGGCTAAGATTTCACCTGCAACAGTAGCCAATCGAGCAACAACAAAATTCGGCAACAGCAAAATCTGTGACGAGGGCCATATACTTGTTGACTGTTACACTTGTATCACAACACCAGACCTGGACCAGAACCAGACATACTGCTAGCAGGTTTGTGGAAAGATAAAAGATAATTGCTACGAAGCTTTTTCAACTTCGGTGTTGGTGGTATAGTGGCTAGTAAAGCTGCTTTCCAAGCAGTCGACCCGGGATCGATTCCCGGCCAACGCAGCCTTACTTATGACTTCCTTCTCTGTGAGTGTCTTCAGGTGCTTATAGTCCAGCTGAACTGCATGTCATCAATATCCCGCTGCGTTATAGAAACTGAAAGAAGCATTACTCCATCAATCTATATATCTGCCTTCCAGATCTGTTAGCACACTGGCAAACAGGGCTGCTTACGTCAGTGAAGGCCTCGTTAGCGCAGTCGGTAGCGTGTCAGTCTCATAATCTGAAGGTAGTGAGTTCAACCCTCACACGGGGCAGCTAATTTAATTGCCAAAATAGTTCCCATGCATAGCTGCACTTTTACAAAATCACTCTTCCACAGACTCTAATAGATGTTTATAAGTCACTCATTTGGCATCAGCCCAGCGTACTTCCATAACTATGCAAAGAACTACTTCAGAAGTAGATACCATTACTCGTCTCATTGCGGATCCACAAACCTTCCAATTTCTACGTCTAGCCCAAACTGATCTCAGATGCAAACATCTGTACAGTCATCCGCATCCCATGGCTAAGATTTCACCTGCAACAGTAGCCAATCGAGCAACAACAAAATTCGGCAACAGCAAAATCTGTGACGAGGGCCATATACTTGTTGACTGTTACACTTGTATCACAACACCAGACCTGGACCAGAACCAGACATACTGCTAGCAGGTTTGTGGAAAGATAAAAGATAATCGCTACACAGCTTTTTCAATTTAGGCGTTGGTGGTATAGTGGCTAGCATAGCTGCCTTCCAAGCAGTTGACCCGGGTTCGATTCCCGGCCAACGCAGCCTTACTTATGACCTCCTTCTCTGTGAGTGTCTTCAGGTGCTTATAGTCCAGCTGAACAGCATGTCATCAATATCCTGCTGCATTACAGAAACTTAAAGAAGCATTACTCCTTCAATCTATATATCTGCCTTCCAGATGAGTTAGCACACTGGCAAAACAGGGCTGCTTATGCCAGTGAAAGCCTCGTTAGCGCAGTCGGTAGAGCGTCAGTCTCATAATCTGAAGGTCGTGAGTTCGACCCTCACACGGGGCATTTTATTTACTTGCTGAAACTGTTCCCATGCATAGCTGCACTTTTACAAAATCACTCTCCCACAGATTCTAAATGATGTTTTTATGTCACTCATGTGGCATCAGCCCAGCGTACTTCCATAACTGTGCAAAAGAACTTCTTCAGAAGTAGATACCATTACTCGTCTCATAGCGGATCCACAAACCTTCCAATTTCAACGTCTAGCCCAAACTGATCTCAGATGCAAGCATCTGTACAGTCATCCGCATCCCATGGCTAAGATTTCACCTGCAACAGTAGCCAATCGAACAACAAAAAAATTCGGCAACAGCAAAATCTGTGACGAGGGCCATATACTTGTTGACTGTTACACTTGTATCACAACACCAGACCTGGACCAGAACCAGACATAATGCTAGCAGGTTTGTGGAAAGATAAAAGATAATTGCTACAAAGCTTTTTCAACTTCGGTGTTGGTGGTATAGTGGCTAGTAAAGCTGCCTTCCAAGCAGTTGACCCGGGATCGATTCCCGGCCAACGCAGCCTTACTTATGACCTCCTTCTCTGTGAGTGTCTTCAGGTGCTTATAGTCCAGCTGAACTGAATGTCATCAATAACCCGTTGCGTTATAGAAATTGAAAGAAGCATTACTCCATCAATCTGTACATCTGCCTTCCAGATGTGTTAGCATACTGGCAAACAGGGCTGCTTATGTGAGTGAAAGCCTCGATAGCGCAGTCGGTAGCACGTCAGCCTCATAATCTGAAGGTCGTGAGTTCAACCCTTACACGGGGCGGTTTATTTACTTGCTGAAACAGTTCCCATGCATAGCTGCACTTTTACAAAATCACTCACCCACAGATTCTAATTGATGTTTTTATGTCACTCATGTGGAATCAGCCCAGCGTACTTCCATAACTGTGCAAAAGAACTTCTTCAGAAGTAGATACCATTACTCGTCTCATAGCGGATCCACAAGCCTTCCAATTTCAACTTCTAGCCCAAACTGATCTCAGATGCAAGCATCTGTACAGTCATCCGCATCCCATGGCTAAGATTTCACCTGCAACAGTAGCCAATCGAGCAACAACAAAATTCGGCAACAGCAAAATCTGTGACGAGGGCCATATACTTGTTGACTGTTACACTTGTATCACAACACCAGACCTGGACCAGAACCAGACATAATGCTAGCAGGTTTGTGGAAAGATAAAAGATAATTGCTACAAAGCTTTTTCAACTTCGGTGTTGGTGGTATAGTGGCTAGTAAAGCTGCCTTCCAAGCAGTTGACCCGGGATAGATTCCCGGCCAACGCAGCCTTACTTATGACCTCCTTCTCTGTGAGTGTCTTCAGGTGCTTATAGTCCAGCTGAACTGCATGTCATCAATAACCCGCTGCGTTATAGAAACTGAAACAAGCATTACTCCATCAATCTATATATCTGCCTTCCAGATGTGTTAGCACACTGGCAAACAGGGCTGCTTATGTCAGTGAAAGCCTCGTTAGCGCGTCAGTCTCATAATCTGAAGGTCATGAGTTCGACCCTCACACGCGGCAGTTTATTTACTTCCTGAAACAGTTCCCATGCATAGCTGCACTTTTACAAAATCACTCTCCCACAGATTCTAATAGATGTTTTTATGTCACTCATGTGGCATCAGCGCAGCGTACTTCCATAACTGTGCAAAAGAACTTCTTCAGAAGTAGATACCATTACTCGTTTCATAGCGGATGCAGAAACCTTCCAATTTCAACGTCTTGCCCAAACTGATCTCAGATGCAAGCATTTGTACAGTCATCCGCATCCCATGGCTAAGATTTCACCTGCAACAGTAGCCAATCGAGCATCAACAAAATTCGGCAACAGCAAAATCTGTGACGAGGGCCATATACTTGTTGACTGTTACACTTGTATCACAACACCAGACCTGGACCAGAACCAGACATACTGCTAGCAGGTTTGTGGAAAGATAATCGCTACAAAGCTTTTTCAATTTCGGCGTTGGTGGTATAGTGACTAGCATAGCTGCCTTCCAAGCAGTTGACCTGGGTTCGATTCCCGGCCAACGCAGCCTTACTTATGACCTCCTTCTCTGTGAGTGTCTTCAGGTGCTTATAGTCCAGCTGAATAGCTTGTCATCAATAACCCGCTGCGTTATAGAAACTGAAACAAGCATTACTCCATCAATCTATATATCTGCCTTCCAGATGAGTTAGCACACTGGCAAAACAGGGCTGCTAATGCCAGTGAAAGCCTCGTTGGTGCAGTCGGTAGCGCGTCAGTCTCATAATCTGAAGATCGTGAGTTCGACCCTCACACAGGGCAGTTTATTTACTTGCTGAAACAGTTCCAATGCATAGCTGCACTTTTACAAAAATCACTCTCCCACAGATTCTAATAGATGTTTTTATGTCACTCATGTGGCATCAGCCCAGCGTACTTCCATAACTGTGCAAAAGAACTTCTTCAGAAGTAGATACCATTACTTGTTTCATAGCGGATCCAGAAACCTTCCAATTTAAACGTCTAGCCCAAACTGATCTCAGATGCAAGCATCTGTACAGTCATCCGCATCCCATGGCTAAGATTTCACCTGCAACAGTAGCCAATCGAGCATCAACAAAATTCAGCAACAGCAAAATCTGTGACGAGGGCCATATACTTGTTGACTGTTACACTTGTATCACAACACCAGACCTGGACCAGAACCAGACATACTGCTAGCAGGTTTGTGGAAAGATAAAAGATAATCGCTACAAAGCTTTTTCAACTTTGGCGTTGGTGGTATAGTGGCTAGCATAGCTGCCTTCCAAGCAGTTGACCTGGGTTCGATTCACGGCCAACGCAGCCTTACTTATGACCTCCTTCTTTGTGAGTGTCTTCAGGTGCTTATAGTCCAGCTGAACAGCATGTCATCAATATCCCGCTGCATTATAGAAACTGAAACAAGCATTACTCCACCAATCTGTATATCTGCCTTCCAGATGTGTTAGCACACTGGCAAACAGGGCTGCTTATGTCAGTGAAAGCCTCGTTAGCGCAGTCGGTAGCGCGACAGTCTCATAATCTGAAGGTCGTGAGTTCGACCCTCACACGGGGCGGTTTATTTACTTCCTGAAACAGTTCCCATGCATAGCTGCGCTTTTACAAAATCACTCTCCCACAGATTCTAATAGATGTTTTTATGTCACTCATGTGGCATCAGCCCAGCGTACTTCCATAACTGTGCAAAAGAACTTCTTCAGAAGTAGATACCATTACTCGTCTCATAGCGGATCCACAAACCTTCCAATTTCAACGTCTAGCTCAAACTGATCTCAGATGCAAGCATCTGTACAGTCATCCGCATCCCAAGTCTAAGATTTCACCTGCAACAGTAGCCAATCGAGCATCAACTAAATTCGGCAACTGCAAAATCTGTGACGAGGGCCATATACTTGTTGACTGTTACACTTGTATCACAACACCAGACCTGGACCAGAACCAGACATACTGCTAGCAGGTTTGTGGAAAGATAAAAGATAATCGCTACAAAGCTTTTTCAACTTTGGCGTTGGTGGTATAGTGGCTAGCATAGCTGCCTTCCAAGCAGTTGACCTGGGTTCGATTCACGGCCAACGCAGCCTTACTTATGACCTCCTTCTCTGTGAGTGTCTTCAGGTGCTTATAGTCCAGCTGAACAGCATGTCATCAATATCCCGCTGCATTATAGAAACTGAAAGAAGCATTACTCCTTCAATCTATACATCTGCCTTCCAGATGTGTTAGCACACTGGCAAACAGGGCTGCTTATGTCAGTGAAAGCCTCGTTAGCGCAGTCGGTAGCGCATCAGTCTCATAATCTGAAGGTCGTGAGTTCAACCCTCACACGGGGCAGTTTATTTACTTCCTGAAACAGTTCCCATGCATAGCTGCACTTTTACAAAATCACTCTCCCACAGATTCTAATTGATGTTTTTATGTCACTCATGTGGCATCAGCCCAGCGTACTTCCATAACTGTGCAAAAGAACTTCTTCAGAAGTAGATACCATTACTCGTCTCATAGCGGATCCACAAACCTTCCAATTTCAACATCTAGCCCAAACTGATCTCAGATGCAAGCATCTGTACAGTCATCCGCATCCCATGGCTAAGATTTCAACTGCAACAGTAGCCAATCGAGCAACAACAAAATTCGGCAACAGCAAAATCTGTGACGAGGGCCATATACTTGTTGACTGTTACACTTGTATCACAACACCAGACCTGGACCAGAACCAGACATACTGCTAGCAGGTTTGTGGAAAGATAAAAGATAATCGCTACAAAACTTTTTAAACTTTGGCGTTGGTGGTATAGTGGCTAGCATAGCTGCCTCCCAAGCAGTTGACCTGGGTTCGATTCCCGGCCAACGCAGCCTTACTTATGACCTCCTTCTCTGTGAGTGTCTTCAGGTGCTTATAGTCCAGCTGAACAGCATGTCATCAATAACCCGCTGCGTTATAGAAACTGAAACAAGCATTACTCCATCAAAATATATATCTGCCTTCCAGATGAGTTAGCACACTGGCAAAACAGGGCTGCTTATGCCAGTGAAAGCCTCGTTAGCGCAGTCGGTAGCGCGTCAGTCTCATAATCTGAAGGTCGTGAGTTCGACCCTCACACGGGGCAGTTTATTTACTTGCTGAAACAGTTCCCATGCATAGCTGCACTTTTACAAAATCACTCTCCCACAGATTCTAATAGATGTTTTTATGTCACTCATGTGGCATCAGCCCAGCGTACTTCCATAACTGTGCAAAAGAACTTCTTCAGAAGTATATACCATTACTCGTCTCATAGCGGATACACAAACCTTCCAATTTCAACATCTAGCCCAAACTGATCTCAGATGCAAGCATCTGTACAGTCATCCGCATCCCATGGCTAAGATTTCAACTGCAACAGTAGCCAATCGAGCAACAACAAAATTCGGCAACAGCAAAATCTGTGACGAGGGCCATATACTTGTTGACTGTTACACTTGTATCACAACACCAGACCTGGACCAGAACCAGACATACAGCTAGCAGGTTTGTGGAAAGATAAAACATAATCGCTACAAAACTTTTTAAACTTTGGCGTTGGTGGTATAGTGGCTAGCATAGCTGCCTTCCAAGCAGTTGACCCGGGTTCGGTTCCCGGCCAACGCAGCCTTACTTATGACCTCCTTCTCTGTGAGTGTCTTCAGGTGCTTATAGTCCAGCTGAACAGCATGTCATCAATAACCTGCTGCGTTATAGAAATTGAAACAAGCATTACTCCATCAATCTATAAATCTGCCTTCCAGATGAGTTAGCACACTGGCAAAACAGGGCTGCTTATGCCAGTGAAAGCCTCGTTAACGCAGTCGGTAGCGCGTCAGTCTCATAATCTGAAGGTAGTGAGTTCGACCCTCACACGGGGCAGTTTATTTACTTGCTGAAACAGTTCCCATGCATAGCTGCACTTTTACAAAATCACTCTCCCACAGATTCTAATAGATGTTTTTATGTCACTCATGTGGCATCAGCCCAGCGTACTTCCATAACTGTGCAAAAGAACTTCTTCAGAAGTTGATACCATTACTCGTCTCATTGCGGATCCACAAACCTTCCAATTTCAACGTCTAGCCCAAACTGATCTCAGATGCAAGCATCTGTACAGTCATCCGCATCCCATGGCTAAGATTTCACCTACAACAGTAGCCAATCAAGCATCAACAAAATTCGGCAACAGCAAAATTTGTGACGAGGGCCATATACTTGTTGACTGTTACAATTGTATCACAACACCAGACCTGGACCAGAACCAGACATACTGCTAGCAGGTTTGTGGAAAGATAAAAGATAATCGCTACAAAACTTTTTAAACTTTGGCGTTGGTGGTATAGTGGCTAGCATAGCTGCCTTCCAAGCAGTTGACCCGGGTTCGATTCCCGGCCAACGCAGCCTTACTTATGACCTCCTTCTCTGTGAGTGTCTTCAGGTGCTTATAGTCCAGCTGAACAGCATGTCATCAATAACCCGCTGCGTTATAGAAACTGAAACAAGCATTACTCCATCAATCTATAAATCTGCCTTCCAGATGAGTTAGCACACTGGCAAAACAGGGCTGCTTATGCCAGTGAAAGCCTCGTTAGCGCAGTCGGTAGCGCGTCAGTCTCATAATCTGAAGGTCGTGAGTTCGACCCTCACACGGGGCGGTTTATTTACTTGCTGAAACAGTTCCCATGCATAGCTGCACTTTTACAAAATCACTCTCCCACAGATTCTAATAGATGTTTTTATGTCACTCATGTGGCATCAGCCCAGCGTACTTCCATAACTGTGCAAAAGAACTTCTTCAGAAGAAGATACCATTACTCGTCTCATTGCGGATCCACAAACCTTCCAATTTCAACGTCTAGCCCAAACTGATCTCAGATGCAAGCATCTGTACAGTCATCCGCATCCCATGGCTAAGATTTCACCTACAACAGTAGCCAATCAAGCATCAATAAAATTCGGCAACAGCAAAATTTGTGACGAGGGCCATATACTTGTTGACTGTTACAATTGTATCACAACACCAGACCTGGACCAGAACCAGACATACTGCTAGCAGGTTTGTGGAAAGATAAAAGATAATCGCTACGAAACTTTTTAAACTTTGGCGTTGGTGGTATAGTGGCTAGCATAGCTGCCTTCCAAGCAGTTGACCCGGGTTCGATTCCCGGCCAACGCAGCCTTACTTATGACCTCCTTCTCTGTGAGTGTCTTCAGGTGCTTATAGTCCAGCTGAACAGCATGTCATCAATAACCCGCTGCGTTATAGAAACTGAAACAAGCATTACTCCATCAATCTGTAAATCTGCCTTCCAGATGAGTTAGCACACTGGCAAAACAGGGCTGCTTATGCCAGTGAAAGCCTCGTTAGCGCGTCAGTCTCATAATCTGAAGGTCGTGAGTTCGACCCTCACACGGGGCAGTTTATTTACTTGCTGAAACAGTTCCCATGCATAGCTGCACTTTTACAAAATCACTCTCCCACAGATTCTAATAGATGTTTTTATGTCACTCATGTGGCATCAGCCCAGCGTACTTCCATAACTGTGCAAAAGAACTTCTTCAGAAGAAGATACCATTACTCGTCTCATTGCGGATCCACAAACCTTCCAATTTCAACGTCTAGCCCAAACTGATCTCAGATGCAAGCATCTGTACAGTCATCCGCATCCCATGGCTAAGATTTCACCTGCAACAGTAGGCAATCGAGTATTAACAAAATTCGGCAACAGCAAAATCTGTGACGAGGGCCATATACTTGTTGACTGTTACACTTGTATCACAACACCAGACCTGGACCAGAACCAGACATACTGCTAGCAGGTTTGTGGAAAGATAAAAGATAATCGCTACGAAACTTTTTCAACTTCGGCGTAGGTGGTATAGTGGCTAGCATAGCTGCCTTCCAAGCAGTTGACCCGGGTTCGATTCCCAGCCAACGCAGCCTTACTTATGACCTCCTTCTCTGTGAGTGTCTTCAGGTGCTTATAGTCCAGCTGAACAGCATGCCATCAATATCCTGCTGCATTATAGAAACTGAAAGAAGCATTACTCCTTCAATCTATACATCTGCCTTCCAGATGTGTTAGCACACTGGCAAACAGGGCTGCTTATGTCAGTGAAAGCCTCGTTAGCGCAGTAGGTAGCGCGTCAGCCTCATAATCTGAAGGTCGTGAGTTCAACACTCACACGGGGCAGTTTATTTACTTCCTAAAACAGTTCCCATGCATAGCTGCACTTTTACAAAATCACTCTCCCACAGATTCTAATAGATGTTTTTATGTCACTCATGTGGCATCAGCCCAGCGTACTTCCATAACTGTGCAAAAGAACTTCTTCAGAAGTTGATACCATTACTCGTCTCATTGCGGATCCACAAACCTTCCAATTTCAACGTCTAGCCCAAACTGATCTCAGATGCAAGCATCTGTACAGTCATCCGCATCCCATGGCTAAGATTTCACCTACAACAGTAGCCAATCAAGCATCAACAAAATTCGGCAACAGCAAAATCTGTGACGAGGGCCATATACTTGTTGACTGTTACAATTGTATCACAACACCAGACCTGGACCAGAACCAGACATACTGCTAGCAGGTTTGTGGAAAGATAAAAGATAATCGCTACGAAACTTTTTAAACTTTGGCGTTGGTGGTATAGTGGCTAGCATAGCTGCCTTCCAAACAGTTGACCCGGGTTCGATTCCCGGCCAACGCAGCCTTACTTATGACCTCCTTCTCTGTGAGTGTCTTCAGGTGCTTATAGTCCAGCTGAACAGCATGTCATCAATAACCCGCTGCGTTATAGAAACTGAAACAAGCATTACTCCATCAATCTATAAATCTGCCTTCCAGATGAGTTAGCACACTGGCAAAACAGGGCTGCTTATGCCAGTGAAAGCCTCGTTAGCGCAGTCGGTAGCGCGTCAGTCTCATAATCTGAAGGTCGTGAGTTCGACCCTCACACGGGGCGGTTTATTTACTTGCTGAAACAGTTCCCATGCATAGCTGCACTTTTACAAAATCACTCTCCCACAGATTCTAATAGATGTTTTTATGTCACTCATGTGGCATCAGCCCAGCGTACTTCCATAACTGTGCAAAAGAACTTCTTCAGAAGAAGATACCATTACTCGTCTCATTGCGGATCCACAAACCTTCCAATTTCAACGTCTAGCCCAAACTGATCTCAGATGCAAGCATCTGTACAGTCATCCGCATCCCATGGCTAAGATTTCACCTACAACAGTAGCCAATCAAGCATCAATAAAATTCGGCAACAGCAAAATTTGTGACGAGGGCCATATACTTGTTGACTGTTACAATTGTATCACAACACCAGACCTGGACCAGAACCAGACATACTGCTAGCAGGTTTGTGGAAAGATAAAAGATAATCGCTACGAAACTTTTTAAACTTTGGCGTTGGTGGTATAGTGGCTAGCATAGCTGCCTTCCAAGCAGTTGACCCGGGTTCGATTCCCAGCCAACGCAGCCTTACTTATGACCTCCTTCTCTGTGAGTGTCTTCAGGTGCTTATAGTCCAGCTGAACAGCATGTCATCAATAACCCGCTGCGTTATAGAAACTGAAACAAGCATTACTCCATCAATCTGTAAATCTGCCTTCCAGATGAGTTAGCACACTGGCAAAACAGGGCTGCTTATGCCAGTGAAAGCCTCGTTAGCGCGTCAGTCTCATAATCTGAAGGTCGTGAGTTCGACCCTCACACGGGGCAGTTTATTTACTTGCTGAAACAGTTCCCATGCATAGCTGCACTTTTACAAAATCACTCTCCCACAGATTCTAATAGATGTTTTTATGTCACTCATGTGGCATCAGCCCAGCGTACTTCCATAACTGTGCAAAAGAACTTCTTCAGAAGAAGATACCATTACTCGTCTCATTGCGGATCCACAAACCTTCCAATTTCAACGTCTAGCCCAAACTGATCTCAGATGCAAGCATCTGTACAGTCATCCGCATCCCATGGCTAAGATTTCACCTGCAACAGTAGGCAATCGAGTATTAACAAAATTCGGCAACAGCAAAATCTGTGACGAGGGCCATATACTTGTTGACTGTTACACTTGTATCACAACACCAGACCTGGACCAGAACCAGACATACTGCTAGCAGGTTTGTGGAAAGATAAAAGATAATCGCTACGAAACTTTTTCAACTTCGGCGTAGGTGGTATAGTGGCTAGCATAGCTGCCTTCCAAGCAGTTGACCCGGGTTCGATTCCCAGCCAACGCAGCCTTACTTATGACCTCCTTCTCTGTGAGTGTCTTCAGGTGCTTATAGTCCAGCTGAACAGCATGCCATCAATATCCTGCTGCATTATAGAAACTGAAAGAAGCATTACTCCTTCAATCTATACATCTGCCTTCCAGATGTGTTAGCACACTGGCAAACAGGGCTGCTTATGTCAGTGAAAGCCTCGTTAGCGCAGTAGGTAGCGCGTCAGCCTCATAATCTGAAGGTCGTGAGTTCAACACTCACACGGGGCAGTTTATTTACTTCCTAAAACAGTTCCCATGCATAGCTGCACTTTTACAAAATCACTCTCCCACAGATTCTAATAGATGTTTTTATGTCACTCATGTGGCATCAGCCCAGCGTACTTCCATAACTGTGCAAAAGAACTTCTTCAGAAGTTGATACCATTACTCGTCTCATTGCGGATCCACAAACCTTCCAATTTCAACGTCTAGCCCAAACTGATCTCAGATGCAAGCATCTGTACAGTCATCCGCATCCCATGGCTAAGATTTCACCTACAACAGTAGCCAATCAAGCATCAACAAAATTCGGCAACAGCAAAATCTGTGACGAGGGCCATATACTTGTTGACTGTTACAATTGTATCACAACACCAGACCTGGACCAGAACCAGACATACTGCTAGCAGGTTTGTGGAAAGATAAAAGATAATCGCTACGAAACTTTTTAAACTTTGGCGTTGGTGGTATAGTGGCTAGCATAGCTGCCTTCCAAACAGTTGACCCGGGTTCGATTCCCGGCCAACGCAGCCTTACTTATGACCTCCTTCTCTGTGAGTGTCTT
This sequence comes from Brienomyrus brachyistius, assembly GCF_023856365.1. Classification (NCBI taxonomy): domain Eukaryota; kingdom Metazoa; phylum Chordata; class Actinopteri; order Osteoglossiformes; family Mormyridae; genus Brienomyrus; species Brienomyrus brachyistius. Next base: position 39,614,535 of record NC_064536.1, read on the forward strand.
CAGGTGCTTATAGTACAGCTGAACAGCATGTCATCAATAACCCGCTGCGTTATAGAAACTGAAACAAGCATTACTCCATCAATCTATAAATCTGCCTTCCAGATGAGTTAGCACACTGGCAAAACAGGGCTGCTTATGCCAGTGAAAGCCTCGTTAGCGCAGTCGGTAGCGCGTCAGTCTCATAATCTAAAGGTCGTGAGTTCGACCCTCACACGGGGCAGTTTATTTACTTGCTGAAACAGTTCCCATGCATAGCTGCACTTTTACAAAATCACTCTCCCACAGATTCTAATAGATGTTTTTATGTCACTCATGTGGCATCAGCCCAGCGTACTTCCATAACTGTGCAAAAGAACTTCTTCAGAAGAAGATACCATTACTCGTCTCATTGCGGATCCACAAACCTTCCAATTTCAACGTCTAGCCCAAACTGATCTCAGATGCAAGCATCTGTACAGTCATCCGCATCCCATGGCTAAGATTTCACCTGCAACAGTAGGCAATCGAGGATTAACAAAATTCGGCAACAGCAAAATCTGTGACGAGGGCCATATACTTGTTGACTGTTACACTTGTATCACAACACCAGACCTGGACCAGAACCAGACATACTGCTAGCAGGTTTGTGGAAAGATAAAAGATAATCGCTACGAAACTTTTTCAACTTCGGCGTAGGTGGTATAGTGGCTAGCATAGCTGCCTTCCAAGCAGTTGACCCGGGTTCGATTCCCAGCCAACGCAGCCTTACTTATGACCTCCTTCTCTGTGAGTGTCTTCAGGTGCTTATAGTCCAGCTGAACAGCATGTCATCAATAACCCGCTGCGTTATAGAAACTGAAACAAGCATTACTCCATCAATCTATAAATCTGCCTTCCAGATGAGTTAGCACACTGGCAAAACAGGGCTGCTTATGCCAGTGAAAGCCTCGTTAGCGCAGTCGGTAGCGCGTCAGTCTCATAATCTGAAGGTCGTGAGTTCGACCCTCACAAGGGGCAGTTTATTTACTTGCTGAAACAGTTCCCATGCATAGCTGCACTTTTACAAAATCACTCTCCCACAGATTCTAATAGATGTTTTTATGTCACTCATGTGGCATCAGCCCAGCGTACTTCCATAACTGTGCAAAAGAACTTCTTCAGAAGTTGATACCATTACTCGTCTCATTGCGGATCCACAAACCTTCCAATTTCAACGTCTAGCCCAAACTGATCTCAGATGCAAGCATCTGTACAGTCATCCGCATCCCATGGCTAAGATTTCACCTACAACAGTAGCCAATCAAGGATCAACAAAATTCGGCAACAGCAAAATTTGTGACGAGGGCCATATACTTGTTGACTGTTACAATTGTATCACAACACCAGACCTGGACCAGAACCAGACATACTGCTAGCAGGTTTGTGGAAAGATAAAAGATAATCGCTACGAAACTTTTTAAACTTTGGCGTTGGTGGTATAGTGGCTAGCATAGCTGCCTTCCAAGCATTTGACCCGGGTTCGATTCCCGGCCAACGCAGCCTTACTTATGACCTCCTTCTCTGTGAGTGTCTTCAGGTGCTTGTAGTCCAGCTGAACAGCATGTCATCAATAACCCGCTGCGTTATAGAAACTAAAACAAGCATTACTCCATCAATCTGTAAATCTGCCTTCCAGATGAGTTAGCACACTGGCAAAACAGGGCTGCTTATGCCAGTGAAAGCCTCGTTAGCGCAGTCGGTAGCGCGTCAGTCTCATAATCTGAAGGTCGTGAGTTCGACCCTCACACGGGGCAGTTTATTTACTTGCTGAAACAGTTCCCATGCATAGCTGCACTTTTACAAAATCACTCTCCCACAGATTCTAATAGATGTTTTTATGTCACTCATGTGGCATCAGCCCAGCGTACTTCCATAACTGTGCAAAAGAACTTCTTCAGAAGAAGATACCATTACTCGTCTCATTGCGGATCCACAAACCTTCCAATTTCAACGTCTAGCCCAAACTGATCTCAGATGCAAGCATCTGTACAGTCATCCGCATCCCATGGCTAAGATTTCACCTGCAACAGTAGGCAATCGAGTATTAACAAAATTCGGCAACAGCAAAATCTGTGACGAGGGCCATATACTTGTTGACTGTTACACTTGTATCACAACACCAGACCTGGACCAGAACCAGACATACTGCTAGCAGGTTTGTGGAAAGATAAAAGATAATCGCTACGAAACTTTTTCAACTTCGGCGTAGGTGGTATAGTGGCTAGCATAGCTGCCTTCCAAGCAGTTGACCCGGGTTCAATTCCCAGCCAACGCAGTCTTACTTATGACCTCCTTCTCTGTGAGTGTCTTCAGGTGCTTATAGTCCAGCTGAACAGCATGCCATCAATATCCTGCTGCATTATAGAAACTGAAAGAAGCATTACTCCTTCAATCTATACATCTGCCTTCCAGATGAGTTAGCACACTGGCAAAACAGGGCTGTGAAAGCCTCGTTAGCGCAGTCGGTAGCGTGTCAGTCTCATAATCTGAAGGTCGTGAGTTCGACCCTCACACGGGGCAGTTTATTTACTTGCTGAAACAGTTCCCATGCATAGCTGCACTTTTACAAAATCACTCTCCCACAGATTCTAATAGATGTTTTTATGTCACTCATGTGGCATCAGCCCAGCGTACTTCCATAACTGTGCAAAAGAACTTCTTCAGAAGTAGATACTATTACTCGTCTCATAGCGGATCCACAAACCTTCCAATTTCAACATCTAGCCCAAACTGATCTCAGATGCAAGCATCTGTATAGTCATCCGCATCCCATGGCTAAGATTTCAACTGCAACAGTAGCCAATCGAGCAACAACAAAATTCGGCAACAGCAAAATCTGTGACGAGGGCCATATACTTGTTGACTGTTACACTTGTATCACAACACCAGACCTGGACCAGAACCAGACATACAGCTAGCAGGTTTGTGGAAAGATAAAAGATAATCGCTACAAAACTTTTTAAACTTTGGCGTTGGTGGTATAGTGGCTAGCATAGCTGCCTTCCAAGCAGTTGACCTGGGTTCGATTCCCGGCCAACGCAGCCTTACTTATGACCTCCTTCTCTGTGAGTGTCTTCAGGTGCTAATAGTCCAGCTGAACAGCATGTTATCAATAACCCGCTGTGTTATAGAAACTGAAACAAGCATTACTCCATCAATCTATAAATCTGCCTTCCAGATGAGTTAGCACACTGGCAAAACAGGGCTGCTTATGCCAGTGAAAGCCTCGTTAGCGCAGTCGGTAGCGCGTCAGTCTCATAATCTGAAGGTCGTGAGTTCGACCCTCACACGGGGCAGTTTATTTACTTGCTGAAACAGTTCCCATGCATAGCTGCACTTTTACAAAATCACTCTCCCACAGATTCTAATAGATGTTTTTATGTCACTCATGTGGCATCAGCCCAGCGTACTTCCATAACTGTGCAAAAGAACTTCTTCAGAAGAAGATACCATTACTCGTCTCATTGCGGATCCACAAACCTTCCAATTTCAACGTCTAGCCCAAACTGATCTCAGATGCAAGCATCTGTACAGTCATCCGCATCCCATGGCTAAGATTTCACCTGCAACAGTAGGCAATCGAGTATTAACAAAATTCGGCAACAGCAAAATCTGTGACGAGGGCCATATACTTGTTGACTGTTACACTTGTATCACAACACCAGACCTGGACCAGAACCAGACATACTGCTAGCAGGTTTGTGGAAAGATAAAAGATAATCGCTACGAAACTTTTTCAACTTCGGCGTAGGTGGTATAGTGGCTAGCATAGCTGCCTTCCAAGCAGTTGACCCGGGTTCAATTCCCAGCCAACGCAGTCTTACTTATGACCTCCTTCTCTGTGAGTGTCTTCAGGTGCTTATAGTCCAGCTGAACAGCATGCCATCAATATCCTGCTGCATTATAGAAACTGAAAGAAGCATTACTCCTTCAATCTATACATCTGCCTTCCAGATGAGTTAGCACACTGGCAAAACAGGGCTGTGAAAGCCTCGTTAGCGCAGTCGGTAGCGTGTCAGTCTCATAATCTGAAGGTCGTGAGTTCGACCCTCACACGGGGCAGTTTATTTACTTGCTGAAACAGTTCCCATGCATAGCTGCACTTTTACAAAATCACTCTCCCACAGATTCTAATAGATGTTTTTATGTCACTCATGTGGCATCAGCCCAGCGTACTTCCATAACTGTGCAAAAGAACTTCTTCAGAAGTAGATACTATTACTCGTCTCATAGCGGATCCACAAACCTTCCAATTTCAACATCTAGCCCAAACTGATCTCAGATGCAAGCATCTGTATAGTCATCCGCATCCCATGGCTAAGATTTCAACTGCAACAGTAGCCAATCGAGCAACAACAAAATTCGGCAACAGCAAAATCTGTGACGAGGGCCATATACTTGTTGACTGTTACACTTGTATCACAACACCAGACCTGGACCAGAACCAGACATACAGCTAGCAGGTTTGTGGAAAGATAAAAGATAATCGCTACAAAACTTTTTAAACTTTGGCGTTGGTGGTATAGTGGCTAGCATAGCTGCCTTCCAAGCAGTTGACCTGGGTTCGATTCCCGGCCAACGCAGCCTTACTTATGACCTCCTTCTCTGTGAGTGTCTTCAGGTGCTAATAGTCCAGCTGAACAGCATGTTATCAATAACCCGCTGTGTTATAGAAACTGAAACAAGCATTACTCCATCAATCTATAAATCTGCCTTCCAGATGAGTTAGCACACTGGCAAAACAGGGCTGCTTATGCCAGTGAAAGCCTCGTTAGCGCAGTCGGTAGCGCGTCAGTCTCATAATCTGAAGGTCGTGAGTTCGACCCTCACACGGGGCAGTTTATTTACTTGCTGAAACAGTTCCCATGCATAGCTGCACTTTTACAAAATCACTCTCCCACAGATTCTAATAGATGTTTTTATGTCACTCATCTGGCATCAGCCCAGCGTACTTCCATAACTGTGCAAAAGAACTTCTTTAGAAGTAGATACCATTACTCGTCTCATAGCGGATCCACAAACCTTCCAATTTCAACATCTAGCCCAAACTGATCTCAGATGCAAGCATCTGTACAGTCATCCGCATCCCATGGCTAAGATTTCAACTGCAACAGTAGCCAATCGAGCAACAACAAAATTCGGCAACAGCAAAATCTGTGACGAGGGCCATATACTTGTTGACTGTTACAATTGTATCACAACACCAGACCTGGACCAGACATACTGCTAGCAGGTTTGTGGAAAGATAAAAGATAATCGCTACGAAACTTTTTAAACTTTGGCGTTGGTGGTATAGTGGCTAGCATAGCTGCCTTCCAAGCATTTGACCCGGGTTCGATTCCCGGCCAACGCAGCCTTACTTATGACCTCCTTCTCTGTGAGTGTCTTCAGGTGCTTATAGTCCAGCTGAACAGCATGTCATCAATATCCTGCTGCATTATAGAAACTGAAAGAAGCATTACTCCTTCAATCTATATATCTGCCTTCCAGATGAGTTAGGACACTGGCAAAACAGGGCTGCTTATGCCAGTGAAAGCCTCGTTAGCGCAGTCGGTAGCGCGTCAGCCTCATAATATGAAGGTTGTGAGTTTGACACTAACACGGGGCAGTTTATTTACTTCCTGAAACAGTTCCCATGCATAGCTGCACTTTTACAAAATCACTCTCCCACAGATTCTAATAGATGTTTTTATGTCACTCATGTGGCATCAGCCCAGCGTACTTCCATAACTGTGCAAAAGAACTTCTTCAGAAGTAGATACCATTACTCGTCTCATAGCGGATCCACAAACCTTCCAATTTCAACGTCTAGCCCAAACTGATCTCAGATGCAAGCATCTGTACAGTCATCCGCATCCCATGGCTAAGATTTCACCTGCAACAGTAGGCAATCGAGTATTAACAAAATTCGGCAACAGCAAAATCTGTGACGAGGGCCATATACTTGTTGACTGTTACACTTGTATCACAACACCAGACCTGGACCAGAACCAGACATACTGCTAGCAGGTTTGTGGAAAGATAAAAGATAATCGCTACGAAACTTTTTCAACTTAGGCGTAGGTGGTATAGTGGCTAGCATAGCTGCCTTCCAAGCATTTGACCCGGGTTCGATTCCCGGCCAACGCAGCCTTACTTATGACCTCCTTCTCTGTGATTGTCTTCAGGTGCTTATAGTCCAGCTGAACAGCATGCCATCAATATCCTGCTGCATTATAGAAACTGAAAGAAGCATTACTCCTTCAATCTATATATCTGCCTTCCAGATGAGTTAGCACACTGGCAAAACAGGGCTGCTTATGCCAGTGAAAGCCTCGTTAGCGCAGTCGGTAGCGCGTCAGCCTCATAATATGAAGGTTGTGAGTTTGACACTAACACGGGGCAGTTTATTTACTTCCTGAAACAGTTCCCATGCATAGCTGCACTTTTACAAAATCACTCTCCCACAGATTCTAATAGATGTTTTTATGTCACTCATGTGGCATCAGCCCAGCGTACTTAGATAACTGTGCAAAAGAACTTCTTCAGAAGTAGATACCATTACTCGTCTCATAGCGGATCCACAAACCTTCCAATTTCAACGTCTAGCCCAAACTGATCTCAGATGCAAGCATCTGTAGAGTCATCCGCATCCCATGGCTAAGATTTCACCTGCAACAGTAGCCAATCGAGCATCAACAAAATTCGACAACAGCAAAATCTGTGACGAGAGCCATATACTTCTTGACTGTTACACTTGTATCACAACACCAGACCTGGACCAGAACCAGACATACTGCTAGGAGGTTTGTGGAAAGATAAAAGATAATCGCTACGAAACATTTTCAACTACGGCGTTGGTGGTATTGTGGCTAGCATAGCTGCCTTCCAAGCAGTTGACCCGGGTTCGATTCACGGCCAACGCAGCCTTACTTATGACCTCCTTCTCTGTGAGTGTCTTCAGGTGCTTATAGTCCAGCTGAACAGCATGTCATCAATATCCTGCTGCATTATAGAAACTGAAAGAAGCATTACTCCTTCAATCTATACATCTGCCTTCCAGATGTGTTAGCACACTGGCAAACAGGGCTGCTTATGTCAGTGAAAGCCTCGTTAGCGCAGTCGGTAGCGCGTCAGCCTCATAATCTGAAGGTCGTGAGTTCGACACTCACACAGGGCAGTTTATTTACTTCCTGAAACAGTTCCCATGCATAGCTGCACTTTTACAAAATCACTCTCCCACAGATTCTAATAGATGTTTTTATGTCACTCATGTGGCATCAGCCCAGCGTACTTCCATAACTGTGCAAAAGAACTTCTTCAGAAGTAGATACCATTACTCGTCTCATAGCGGATCCACAAACCTTCCAATTTCAATGTCTAGCGCAAACTGATCTTAGATGCAAGCATCTGTACAGTCATCCGCATCCCATGGCTAAGATTTCACCTGCAACAGTAGACGATCGAGCGACAACAAAATTCGGCAACAGCAAAATCTGTGACGAGGGCCATATACTTGTTGACTGTTACACTTGTATCACAACACCAGACCTGGACCAGAACCAGACAAACTGCTAGCAGGTTTGTGGAAAGATAAAAGATAATCGCTACGAAACATTTTCAACTTCGGCGTTGGTGGTATTGTGGCTAGCATAGCTGCCTTCCAAGCAGTTGACCCTGGTTCGATTCACGGCCAACGCAGCCTTACTTATGACCTCCTTCTCTGTGAGTGTCTTCAGCTGCTTATTGTCCAGCTGAACAGCATGTCATCAATAACCCGCTGCGTTAAAGAAACTGAAACAAGCATTACTCCATCAATCTATAAATCTGCCTTCCAGATGAGTTAGCACACTGGCAAAAGAGGGCTGCTTATGCCAGTGAAAGCCTCGTTAGCGCAGTCAGTAGCGCGTCAGTCTCATAATCTGAAGGTCGTGAGTTCGACCCTCACACGGGGCAGTTTATTTACTTGCTGAAACAGTTCCCATGCATAGCTGCACTTTTATAAAATCACTCTCCCACAGATTCTAATAGATGTTTTTATGTCACTCATGTGGCATCAGCCCAGCGTACTTCCATAACTGTGCAAAAGAACTTCTTCAGAAGAAGATACCATTACTCGTCTCATTGCGGATCCACAAACCTTCCAATTTCAACGTCTAGCCCAAACTGATCTCAGATGCAAGCATCTGTACAGTCATCCGCATCCCATGGCTAAGATTTCACCTACAACAGTAGCCAATCGAGCATCAAAAAAATTCGGCAACAGCAAAATCTGTGACGAGGGCCATATACTTGTTGACTGTTACACTTGTATCACAACACCAGACCTGGACCAGAACCAGACATACTGCTAGCAGGTTTGTGGAAAGATAAAAGATAATCGCTACGAAACTTTTTAAACTTTGGCGTTGGTGGTATAGTGGCTAGCATAGCTGCCTTCCAAGCAATTGACCCGGGTTCGATTCCCGGCCAACGCAGCCTTACTTATGACCTCCTTCTCTGTGAGTGTCTTCAGGTGCTTATAGTCCAGCTGAACAGCATGTCATCAATAACCCGCTGCGTTAAAGAAACTGAAACAAGCATTACTCCATCAATCTATAAATCTGCCTTCCAGATGAGTTAGCACACTGGCAAAACAGGGCTGCTTATGCCAGTGAAAGCCTCGTTAGCGCAGTCGGTAGCGCGTCTGTCTCATAATCTGAAGGTCGTGAGTTCGACCCTCACACGGGGCAGTTTATTTACTTGCTGAAACAGTTCCCATGCGTAGCTGCACTTTTACAAAATCACTCTCCCACAGATTCTAATAGATGTTTTTATGTCACTCATGTGGCATCAGCCCAGCGTACTTCCATAACTGTGCAAAAGAACTTCTTCAGAAGTAGATACCATTACTCGTTTCATAGCGGATCAAGAAACCTTCCAATTTCAACGTCTAGCCCAAACTGATCTCAGATGCAAGCATCTGTACAGTCATCCGCATCCCATGGCTAAGATTTCACCTACAACAGTAGCCAATGGAGCATCAACAAAATTCGACAACAGCTAAATCTGTGACGAGGGCCTTATACTTGTTGACTGTTACACTTGTATCACAACACCAGACCTGGACCAGAACCAGACATACTGCTAGCAGGTTTGTGGAAAGATAAAAAATAATCGCTACACAGCTTTTTCAACTCAGGCGTTGGTGGTATAGTGGCTAGCATAGCTGCCTTCCAAGCAGTTCACCTGGGTTCGATTCCCGGCCAACGCAGCCTTACTTATGACCTCCTTCTCTGTGAGTGTCTTCAGGTGCTTATAGTCCAGCTGAACAGCATGTCATCAATAACCCGCTGCGTTATAGAAACTGAAAGAAGCATTACTCCATCAATCTATATATCTGCCTTCCAGATGAGTTAGCACACTGGCAAAACAGGGCTGCTTATGCCAGTGAAAGCCTCGTTAGCGCAGTCGGTAGCGCGTCAGCCTCATAATATGAAGGTTGTGAGTTCGACACTCACACAGGCAGTTTATTTACTTGCTGAAACAGTTCCCATGCATAGCTGCACTTTTACAAAATCACTCTCCCACAGATTCTAATAGATGTTTTTATGTCACTCATGTGGCATCAGCCCAGCGTACTTCCATAACTGTGCAAAAGAACTTCTTCAGAAGAAGATACCATTACTCGACTCATTGCGGATCCACCAACCTTCCAATTTCAACGTCTAGCCCAAACTGATCTCAGATGCAAGCATCTGTACAGTCATCCGCATGCCATGGCTAAGATTTCACCTACAACAGTAGCCAATCGAGCATCAACAAAATTTGGCAACAGCAAAATCTGTGACGAGGGCCATATACTTGTTGACTGTTACACTTGTATCACAACACCAGACCTGGACCAGAACCAGACATACTGCTAGCAGGTTTGTGGAAAGATAAAAGATAATCGCTACGAAACTTTTTCAACTTCCGCGTTGGTGGTATAGTGGCTAGCATAGCTGCCTTCCAAGCAGTTGACCTGGGTTCGATTCACGGCCAACGCAGCCTTACTTATGACCTCCTTCTCTGTGAGTGTCTTCAGGTGCTTATAATCCAGCTGAACAGCATGTCATCAATATCCTGCTGCATTATAGAAACTGAAAGAAGCATTACTCCTTCAATCTATACATCTGCCTTCCAGATGTGTTAGCACACTGGCAAACAGGGCTGCTTATGTTAGTGATAGCCTCGTTAGCGCAGTCGGTAGCGCGTCAGCCTCATAATCTGAAGGTCGTGAGTTCGACACTCACACAGGGCAGTTTATTTACTTCCTGAAACAGTTCCCATGCATAGCTGCACTTTTACAAAATCACTCTCCCACAGATTCTAATAGATGTTTTTATGTCACTCATGTGGCATCAGCCCAGCGTACTTCCATAACTGTGCAAAAGAACTTCTTCAGAAGTAGATACCATTACTCGTCTCATAGCGGATCCACAAACCTTCAAATTTCAACGTCTAGCCCAAACTGATCTTAGATGCAAGCATCTGTACAGTCATCCGCATCCCATGGCTAAGATTTCACCTACAACAGTAGCCAATCGAGCATCAAAAAAATTCGGCAACAGCAAAATCTGTGACGAGGGCCATATACTTGTTGACTGTTACACTTGTATCACAACACCAGACCTGGACCAGAACCAGACATACTGCTAGCAGGTTTGTGGAAAGATAAAAAATAATCGCTACACAGCTTTTTCAACTCAGGCGTTGGTGGTATAGTGGCTAGCATAGCTGCCTTCCAAGCAGTTCACCTGGGTTCGATTCCCGGCCAACGCAGCCTTACTTATGACCTCCTTCTCTGTGAGTGTCTTCAGGTGCTTATAGTCCAGCTGAACAGCATGTCATCAATAACCCGCTGCGTTATAGAAACTGAAAGAAGCATTACTCCATCAATCTATATATCTGCCTTCCAGATGAGTTAGCACACTGGCAAAACAGGGCTGCTTATGCCAGTGAAAGCCTCGTTAGCGCAGTCGGTAGCGCGTCAGCCTCACAATATGAAGGTTGTGAGTTCGACACTCACACAGGCAGTTTATTTACTTGCTGAAACAGTTCCCATGCATAGCTGCACTTTTACAAAATCACTCTCCCACAGATTCTAATAGATGTTTTTATGTCACTCATGTGGCATCAGCCCAGCGTACTTCCATAACTGTGCAAAAGAACTTCTTCAGAAGAAGATACCATTACTCGACTCATTGCGGATCCACCAACCTTCCAATTTCAACGTCTAGCCCAAACTGATCTCAGATGCAAGCATCTGTACAGTCATCCGCATGCCATGGCTAAGATTTCACCTACAACAGTAGCCAATCGAGCATCAACAAAATTTGGCAACAGCAAAATCTGTGACGAGGGCCATATACTTGTTGACTGTTACACTTGTATCACAACACCAGACCTGGACCAGAACCAGACATACTGCTAGCAGGTTTGTGGAAAGATAAAAGATAATCGCTACGAAACTTTTTCAACTTCCGCGTTGGTGGTATAGTGGCTAGCATAGCTGCCTTCCAAGCAGTTGACCTGGGTTCGATTCACGGCCAACGCAGCCTTACTTATGACCTCCTTCTCTGTGAGTGTCTTCAGGTGCTTATAATCCAGCTGAACAGCATGTCATCAATATCCTGCTGCATTATAGAAACTGAAAGAAGCATTACTCCTTCAATCTATACATCTGCCTTCCAGATGTGTTAGCACACTGGCAAACAGGGCTGCTTATGTTAGTGATAGCCTCGTTAGCGCAGTCGGTAGCGCGTCAGCCTCATAATCTGAAGGTCGTGAGTTCGACACTCACACAGGGCAGTTTATTTACTTCCTGAAACAGTTCCCATGCATAGCTGCACTTTTACAAAATCACTCTCCCACAGATTCTAATAGATGTTTTTATGTCACTCATGTGGCATCAGCCCAGCGTACTTCCATAACTGTGCAAAAGAACTTCTTCAGAAGTAGATACCATTACTCGTCTCATAGCGGATCCACAAACCTTCAAATTTCAACGTCTAGCCCAAACTGATCTTAGATGCAAGCATCTGTACAGTCATCCGCATCCCATGGCTAAGATTTCACCTGCAACAGTAGACAATCGAGCGACAACAAAATTCGGCAACAGCAAAATCTGTGACGAGGGCCATATACTTGTTGACTGTTACACTTGTATCACAACACCAGACCTGGACCAGAACCAGACAAACTGCTAGCAGGTTTGTGGAAAGATAAAAGATAATCGCTACGAAACATTTTCAACTTCGGCGTTGGTGGTATTGTGGCTAGCATAGCTGCCTTCCAAGCAGTTGACCCTGGTTCGATTCACAGCCAACGCAGCCTTACTTATGACCTCCTTCTCTGTGAGTGTCTTCAGGTGCTTATTGTCCAGCTGAACAGCATGTCATCAATAACCCGCTGCGTTATAGAAACTGAAACAAGCATTACTCCATCAATCTATAAATCTGCCTTCCAGATGAGTTAGCACACTGGCAAAACAGGGCTGCTTATGCCAGTGAAAACCTCGTTAGCGCAGTCGGTAGCGCGTCAGTCTCATAATCTGAAGGTCGTGAGTTCGACCCTCACACGGGGCAGTTTATTTACTTGCTGAAACAGTTCCCATGCATAGCTGCACTTTTACAAAATCACTCTCCCACAGATTCTAATAGATGTTTTTATGTCACTCATGTGGCATCAGCCCAGCGTACTTCCATAACTGTGCAAAAGAACTTCTTCAGAAGTAGATACCATTACTCGTTTCATAGCGGATCAAGAAACCTTCCAATTTCAACGTCTAGCCCAAACTGATCTCAGATGCAAGCATCTGTACAGTCATCCGCATCCCATGGCTAAGATTTCACCTACAACAGTAGCCAATGGAGCATCAACAAAATTCGGCAACAGCTAAATCTGTGACGAGGGCCTTATACTTGTTGACTGTTACACTTGTATCACAACACCAGACCTGGACCAGAACCAGACATACTGCTAGCAGGTTTGTGGAAAGATAAAAAATAATCGCTACACAGCTTTTTCAACTCAGGCGTTGGTGGTATAGTGGCTAGCATAGCTGCCTTCCAAGCAGTTCACCTGGGTTCGATTCCCGGCCAACGGAGCCTTACTTATGACCTCCTTCTCTGTGAGTGTCTTCAGGTGCTTATAGTCCAGCTGAACAGCATGTCATCAATAACCCGCTGCGTTAAAGAAACTGAAACAAGCATTACTCCATCAATCTATAAATCTGCCTTCCAGATGAGTTAGCACACTGGCAAAACAGGGCTGCTTATGCCAGTGAAAGCCTCGTTAGCGCAGTCGGTAGTGCGTCAGTCTCATAATCTGAAGGTCGTGAGTTCGACCCTCACACGGGGCAGTTTATTTACTTGCTGAAACAGTTCCCATGCATAGCTGCACTTTTATAAAATCACTCTCCCACAGATTCTAATAGATGTTTTTATGTCACTCATGTGGCATCAGCCCAGCGTACTTCCATAACTGTGCAAAAGAACTTCTTCAGAAGAAGATACCATTACTCGTCTCATTGCGGATCCACAAACCTTCCAATTTCAACGTCTAGCCCAAACTGATCTCAGATGCAAGCATCTGTACAGTCATCCGCATCCCATGGCTAAGATTTCACCTACAACAGTAGCCAATCGAGCATCAAAAAAATTCGGCAACAGCAAAATCTGTGACGAGGGCCATATACTTGTTGACTGTTACACTTGTATCACAACACCAGACCTGGACCAGAACCAGACATACTGCTAGCAGGTTTGTGGAAAGATAAAAGATAATCGCTACGAAACTTTTTAAACTTTGGCGTTGGTGGTATAGTCGCTAGCATAGCTGCCTTCCAAGCAATTGACCCGGGTTCGATTCCCGGCCAACGCAGCCTTACTTATGACCTCCTTCTCTGTGAGTGTCTTCAGGTGCTTATAGTCCAGCTGAACAGCATGTCATCAATAACCCGCTGCGTTATAGAAACTGAAACAAGCATTACTCCATCAATCTATAAATCTGCCTTCCAGATGTGTTAGCACACTGGCAAACAGGGCTGCTTATGTCAGTGAAAGCCTCGTTAGCGAGGTCGGTAGCGCGTCAGTCTCATAATCTGAAGGTCGTGAGTTCAACACTCACACGGGGCAGTTTATTTACTTCCTGAAACAGTTCCCATGCATAGCTGCACTTTTACAAAATCACTCTCCCACAGATTCTGATAGATGTTTTTATGTCACTCATGTGGCATCAGCCCAGCGTACTTCCATAACTGTGCAAAAGAACTTCTTCAGAAGTAGATACCATTACTCATCTCATAGCGGATCCACAAACCTTCCAATTTCAACGTCTAGCCCAAACTGATCTCAGATGCAAGCATCTGTACAGTCATCCGCATCCCATGGCTAAGATTTCACCTGCAACAGTAGGCAATCGAGCGACAACAAAATTCGGCAACAGCAAAATCTGTGACGAGGGCCATATACTTGTTGACTGATACACTTGTATCACAACACCAGACCTGGACCAGAACCAGACAAACTGCTAGCAGGTTTGTGGAAAGATAAAAGATAATCGCTACGAAACGTTTTCAACTTCGGCGTTGGTGGTATTGTGGCTAGCATAGCTGCCTTCCAAGCAGTTGACCCGGGTTCGATTCACGGCCAACGCAGCCTTACTTATGACCTCCTTCTCTGTGAGTGTCTTCAGGTGCTTATAGTCCAGCTGAACAGCATGTCATCAATAACCCGCTGCGTTATAGAAACTGAAAGAAGCATTACTCCATCAATCTATATATCTGCCTTCCAGATGAGTTAGCACACTGGAAAAACAGGGCTGCTTATGCCAGTGAAAGCCTCGTTAGCGCAGTCGGTAGCGCGTCAGCCTCATAATATGAAGGTTGTGAGTTCGACACTCACACAGGGCAGTTTATTTACTTGCTGAAACAGTTCCCATGCATAGCTGCACTTTTACAAAATCACTCTCCCACAGATTCTAATAGATGTTTTTATGTCACTCATGTGGCATCAGCCCAGCGTACTTCCATAACTGTGCAAAAGAACTTCTTCAGAAGAAGATACCATTACTCGTCTCATTGCGGATCCACAAACCTTCCAATTTCAACGTCTAGCCCAAACTGATCTCAGATGCAAGCATCTGTACAGTCATCCGCATCCCATGGCTAAGATTTCACCTACAACAGTAGCCAATCGAGCATCAACAAAATTCGGCAACAGCTAAATCTGTGACGAGGGCCTTATACTTGTTGACTGTTACACTTGTATCACAACACCAGAACTGGACCAGAACCAGACATACTGCTAGCAGGTTTGTGGAAAGATAAAAAATAATCGCTACACAGCTTTTTCAACTCAGGCGTTGGTGGTATAGTGGCTAGCATAGCTGCCTTCCAAGCAATTGACCCGGGTTCGATTCCCGGCCAACGCAGCCTTACTTATGACCTCCTTCTCTGTGAGTGTCTTCAGGTGCTTATAGTCCAGCTGAACAGCATGTCATCAATAACCCGCTGCGTTATAGAAACTGAAACAAGCATTACTCCATCAAGCTATAAATCTGCCTTCCAGATGAGTTAGCACACTGACAAAACAGGGCTGCTTATGCCAGTGAAAGCCTCGTTAGCGCAGTCTGTAGCGCGTCAGCCTCATAATCTGAAGGTCGTGAGTTCGACACTCACACGGGGCAGTTTATTTACTTGCTGAAACAGTTCCCATGCATAGCTGCACTTTTACAAAATCACTCTCCCACAGATTCTAATAGATGTTTTTATGTCACTCATGTGGCATCAGCCCAGCGTACTTCCATAACTGTGCAAAAGAACTTCTTCAGAAGTAGATACCATTACTCGTCTCATAGCGGATCCACAAACCTTCCAATTTCAACGTCTAGCCCAAACTGATCTCAGATGCAAGCATCTGTACAGTCATCCGCATCCCATGGCTAAGATTTCACCTACAACAGTAGCCAATCGAGCATCAAAAAAATTTGGCAACAGCAAAATCTGTGACGAGGGCCATATACTTGTTGACTGTTACACTTGTATCACAACACCAGACCTGGACCAGAACCAGACATACTGCTAGCAGGTTTGTGGAAAGATAAAAGATAATCGCTACGAAACTTTTTAAACTTTGGCGTTGGTGGTATAGTGGCTAGCATAGCTGCCTTCCAAGCAATTGACCCGGGTTCGATTCCCGGCCAACGCAGCCTTACTTATGACCTCCTTCTCTGTGAGTGTCTTCAGGTGCTTATAGTCCAGCTGAACAGCATGTCATCAATAACCCGCTGCGTTATAGAAACTGAAACAAGCATTACTCCATCAATCTATAAATCTGCCTTCCAGATGAGTTAGCACACTGGCAAAACAGGGCTGCTTATGCCAGTGAAAACCTCGTTAGCGCAGTCGGTAGCGCGTCAGTCTCATAATCTGAAGGTCGTGAGTTCGACCCTCACACGGGGCAGTTTATTTACTTGCTGAAACAGTTCCCATGCATAGCTGCACTTTTACAAAATCACTCTCCCACAGATTCTAATAGATGTTTTTATGTCACTCATGTGGCATCAGCCCAGCGTACTTCCATAACTGTGCAAAAGAACTTCTTCAGAAGTAGATACCATTACTCGTTTCATAGCGGATCAAGAAACCTTCCAATTTCAACGTCTAGCCCAAACTGATCTCAGATGCAAGCATCTGTACAGTCATCCGCATCCCATGGCTAAGATTTCACCTACAACAGTAGCCAATGGAGCATCAACAAAATTCGGCAACAGCTAAATCTGTGACGAGGGCCTTATACTTGTTGACTGTTACACTTGTATCACAACACCAGACCTGGACCAGAACCAGACATACTGCTAGCAGGTTTGTGGAAAGATAAAAAATAATCGCTACACAGCTTTTTCAACTCAGGCGTTGGTGGTATAGTGGCTAGCATAGCTGCCTTCCAAGCAGTTCACCTGGGTTCGATTCCCGGCCAACGGAGCCTTACTTATGACCTCCTTCTCTGTGAGTGTCTTCAGGTGCTTATAGTCCAGCTGAACAGCATGTCATCAATAACCCGCTGCGTTAAAGAAACTGAAACAAGCATTACTCCATCAATCTATAAATCTGCCTTCCAGATGAGTTAGCACACTGGCAAAACAGGGCTGCTTATGCCAGTGAAAGCCTCGTTAGCGCAGTCGGTAGTGCGTCAGTCTCATAATCTGAAGGTCGTGAGTTCGACCCTCACACAGGGCAGTTTATTTACTTGCTGAAACAGTTCCCATGCATAGCTGCACTTTTATAAAATCACTCTCCCACAGATTCTAATAGATGTTTTTATGTCACTCATGTGGCATCAGCCCAGCGTACTTCCATAACTGTGCAAAAGAACTTCTTCAGAAGAAGATACCATTACTCGTCTCATTGCGGATCCACAAACCTTCCAATTTCAACGTCTAGCCCAAACTGATCTCAGATGCAAGCATCTGTACAGTCATCCGCATCCCATGGCTAAGATTTCACCTACAACAGTAGCCAATCGAGCATCAAAAAAATTCGGCAACAGCAAAATCTGTGACGAGGGCCATATACTTGTTGACTGTTACACTTGTATCACAACACCAGACCTGGACCAGAACCAGACATACTGCTAGCAGGTTTGTGGAAAGATAAAAGATAATCGCTACGAAACTTTTTAAACTTTGGCGTTGGTGGTATAGTCGCTAGCATAGCTGCCTTCCAAGCAATTGACCCGGGTTCGATTCCCGGCCAACGCAGCCTTACTTATGACCTCCTTCTCTGTGAGTGTCTTCAGGTGCTTATAGTCCAGCTGAACAGCATGTCATCAATAACCCGCTGCGTTATAGAAACTGAAACAAGCATTACTCCATCAAGCTATAAATCTGCCTTCCAGATGAGTTAGCACACTGACAAAACAGGGCTGCTTATGCCAGTGAAAGCCTCGTTAGCGCAGTCTGTAGCGCGTCAGCCTCATAATCTGAAGGTCGTGAGTTCGACACTCACACGGGGCAGTTTATTTACTTGCTGAAACAGTTCCCATGCATAGCTGCACTTTTACAAAATCACTCTCCCACAGATTCTAATAGATGTTTTTATGTCACTCATGTGGCATCAGCCCAGCGTACTTCCATAACTGTGCAAAAGAACTTCTTCAGAAGTAGATACCATTACTCGTCTCATAGCGGATCCACAAACCTTCCAATTTCAACGTCTAGCCCAAACTGATCTCAGATGCAAGCATCTGTACAGTCATCCGCATCCCATGGCTAAGATTTCACCTACAACAGTAGCCAATCGAGCATCAAAAAAATTTGGCAACAGCAAAATCTGTGACGAGGGCCATATACTTGTTGACTGTTACACTTGTATCACAACACCAGACCTGGACCAGAACCAGACATACTGCTAGCAGGTTTGTGGAAAGATAAAAGATAATCGCTACGAAACTTTTTAAACTTTGGCGTTGGTGGTATAGTGGCTAGCATAGCTGCCTTCCAAGCAATTGACCCGGGTTCGATTCCCGGCCAACGCAGCCTTACTTATGACCTCCTTCTCTGTGAGTGTCTTCAGGTGCTTATAGTCCAGCTGAACAGCATGTCATCAATAACCCGCTGCGTTATAGAAACTGAAACAAGCATTACTCCATCAATCTATAAATCTGCCTTCCAGATTTGTTAGCACACTGGCAAACAGGGCTGCTTATGCCAGTGAAAGCCTCGTTAGCGCAGTCGGTAGCACGTCAGCCTCATAATATGAAGGTTGTGAGTTGGACACTCACACAGGGCAGTTTATTTACTTGCTGAAACAGTTCCCATGCATAGCTGCACTTTTACAAAATCACTCTCCCACAGATTCTAATAGATGTTTTTATGTCACTCATGTGGCATCAGCCCAGCGTACTTCCATAACTGTGCAAAAGAACTTCTTCAGAAGAAGATACCATTACTCGTCTCATTGCGGATCCACAAACCTTCCAATTTCAACGTCTAGCCCAAACTGATCTCAGATGCAAGCATCTGTACAGTCATCCGCATCCCATGGCTAAGATTTCACCTACAACAGTAGCCAATCGAGCATCAACAAAATTCGGCAACAGCTAAATCTGTGACGAGGGCCTTATACTTGTTGACTGTTACACTTGTATCACAACACCAGAACTGGACCAGAACCAGACATACTGCTAGCAGGTTTGTGGAAAGATAAAAAATAATCGCTACACAGCTTTTTCAACTCAGGCGTTGGTGGTATAGTGGCTAGCATAGCTGCCTTCCAAGCAATTGACCCGGGTTCGATTCCCGGCCAACGCAGCCTTACTTATGACCTCCTTCTCTGTGAGTGTCTTCAGGTGCTTATAGTCCAGCTGAACAGCATGTCATCAATAACCCGCTGCGTTATAGAAACTGAAACAAGCATTACTCCATCAATCTATAAATCTGCCTTCCAGATTTGTTAGCACACTGGCAAACAGGGCTGCTTATGTCAGTGAAAGCCTCGTTAGCGCAGTCGGTAGCGCGTCAGCCTCATAATCTGAAGGTCGTGAGTTCGACACTCACACAGGGCAGTTTATTTACTTCCTGAAACAGTTCCCATGCATAGCTGCACTTTTACAAAATCACTCTCCCACAGATTCTAATAGATGTTTTTATGTCACTCATGTGGCATCAGCCCAGCGTCCTTCCATAACTGTGCAAAAGAACTTCTTCAGAAGTAGATACCATTACTCGTCTCATAGCGGATCCACAAACCTTCCAATTTCAACGTCTAGCCCAAACTGATCTCAGATGCAAGCATCTGTACAGTCATCCGCATCCCATGGCTAAGATTTCACCTACAACAGTAGCCAATCGAGCATCAAAAAAATTTGGCAACAGCAAAATCTGTGACGAGGGCCATATACTTGTTGACTGTTACACTTGTATCACAACACCAGACCTGGACCAGAACCAGACATACTGCTAGCAGGTTTGTGGAAAGATAAAAGATAATCGCTACGAAACTTTTTAAACTTTGGCGTTGGTGGTATAGTGGCTAGCATAGCTGCCTTCTAAGCAATTGACCCGGGTTCGATTCCCGGCCAACGCAGCCTTACTTATGACCTCCTTCTCTGTGAGTGTCTTCAGGTGCTTATAGTCCAGCTGAACAGCATGTCATCAATAACCCGCTGCGTTATAGAAACTGAAACAAGGATTACTCCATCAATCTATAAATCTGCCTTCCAGATTTGTTAGCACACTGGCAAACAGGGCTGCTTATGTCAGTGAAAGCCTCGTTAGCGCAGTCGGTAGCGCGTCAGCCTCATAATCTGAAGGTCGTGAGTTCGACACTCACACAGGGCAGTTTATTTACTTCCTGAAACAGTTCCCATGCATAGCTGCACTTTTACAAAATCACTCTCCCACAGATTCTAATAGATGTTTTTATGTCACTCATGTGGCATCAGCCCAGCGTCCTTCCATAACTGTGCAAAAGAACTTCTTCAGAAGTAGATACCATTACTCGTGTCATAGCGGATCCACAAACCTTCCAATTTCAA
The DNA here is from genome assembly GCF_023856365.1 of Brienomyrus brachyistius. Taxonomy (NCBI): domain Eukaryota; kingdom Metazoa; phylum Chordata; class Actinopteri; order Osteoglossiformes; family Mormyridae; genus Brienomyrus; species Brienomyrus brachyistius. The sequence goes on from NC_064536.1 coordinate 39,635,093, forward strand.
CGTCTAGCCCAAACTGATCTCAGATGCAAGCATCTGTACAGTCATCCGCATCCCATGGCTAAGATTTCATCTGCAACAGTAGCCAATCGAGCGACAACAAAATTCGGCAACAGCAAAATCTGTGACGAGGGCCACATACTTGTTGACTGTTACACTTGTATCACAACACCAGACCTGGACCAGAACCAGACAAACTGCTAGCAGGTTTGTGGAAAGATAAAAGATAATCGCTACGAAACATTTTCAACTTCGGCGTTGGTGGTATAGTGGCTAGCATAGCTGCCTTCCAAGCAGTTGACCTGGGTTCGATTCACGGCCAACGCAGCCTTACTTATGACCTCCTTCTCTGTGAGTGTCTTCAGGTGCTTATAGTCCAGCTGAACAGCATGTCATCAATAACCCGCTGCGTTATAGAAACTGAAACAAGCATTACTCCATCAATCTATAAATCTGCCTTCCAGATGAGTTAGCAGACTGGCAAAACAGGGCTGCTTATGCCAGTGAAAGCCTTGTTAGCGCAGTCGGTAGCGCGTCAGTCTCATAATCTGAAGGTCGTGAGTTTGACCCTCACACGGGGCAGTTTATTTACTTGCTGAAACAGTTCCCATGCATAGCTGCACTTTTACAAAATCACTCTCCCACAGATTCTAATAGATGTTTTTATGTCACTCATGTGGCATCAGCCCAGCGTACTTCCATAACTGTGCAAAAGAACTTCTTCAGAAGTAGATACCATTACTCGTCTCATAGCGGATCCACAAACCTTCCAATTTCAACATCTAGCCCAAACTGATCTCAGATGCAAGCATCTGTACAGTCATCCGCATCCCATGGCTAAGATTTCACCTACAACAGTAGCCAATCGAGCATCAAAAAAATTTGGCAACAGCAAAATCTGTGACGAGGGCCATATACTTGTTGACTGTTACACTTGTATCACAACACCAGACCTGGACCAGAACCAGACATACTGCTAGCAGGTTTGTGGAAAGATAAAAGATAATCGCTACGAAACTTTTTAAACTTTGGCGTTGGTGGTATAGTGGCTAGCATAGCTGCCTCCCAAGCAATTGACCCGGGTTCGATTCCCGGCCAACGCAGCCTTACTTATGACCTCCTTCTCTGTGAGTGTCTTCAGGTGCTTATAGTCCAGCTGAACAGCATGTCATCAATAACCCGCTGCGTTATAGAAACTGAAACAAGCATTACTCCATCAATCTATAAATCTGCCTTCCAGATTTGTTAGCACACTGGCAAACAGGGCTGCTTATGTCAGTGAAAGCCTCGTTAGCGCAGTCGGTAGCGCGTCAGCCTCATAATCTGAAGGTCGTGAGTTCGACACTCACACAGGGCAGTTTATTTACTTCCTGAAACAGTTCCCATGCATAGCTGCACTTTTACAAAATCACTCTCCCACAGATTCTAATAGATGTTTTTATGTCACTCATGTGGCATCAGCCCAGCGTCCTTCCATAACTGTGCAAAAGAACTTCTTCAGAAGTAGATACCATTACTCGTGTCATAGCGGATCCACAAACCTTCCAATTTCAACGTCTAGCCCAAACTGATCTCAGATGCAAGCATCTGTACAGTCATCCGCATCCCATGGCTAAGATTTCACCTGCAACAGTAGCCAATCGAGCGACAACAAAATTCGGCAACAGCAAAATCTGTGACGAGGGCCACATACTTGTTGACTGTTACACTTGTATCACAACACCAGACCTGGACCAGAACCAGACAAACTGCTAGCAGGTTTGTGGAAAGATAAAAGATAATCGCTACGAAACATTTTCAACTTCGGCGTTGGTGGTATTGTGGCTAGCATAGCTGCCTTCCAAGCAGTTGACCTGGGTTCGATTCACGGCCAACGCAGCCTTACTTATGACCTCCTTCTCTGTGAGTGTCTTCAGGTGCTTATAGTCCAGCTGAACAGCATGTCATCAATAACCCGCTGCGTTATAGAAACTGAAACAAGCATTACTCCATCAATCTATAAATCTGCCTTCCAGATGAGTTAGCACACTGGCAAAACAGGGCTGCTTATGCCAGTGAAAGCCTTGTTAGCGCAGTCGGTAGCGCGTCAGTCTCATAATCTGAAGGTCGTGAGTTTGACCCTCACACGGGGCAGTTTATTTACTTGCTGAAACAGTTCCCATGCATAGCTGCACTTTTACAAAATCACTCTCCCACAGATTCTAATAGATGTTTTTATGTCACTCATGTGGCATCAGCCCAGCGTACTTCCATAACTGTGCAAAAGAACTTCTTCAGAAGTAGATACCATTACTCGTCTCATAGCGGATCCACAAACCTTCCAATTTCAACGTCTAGCCCAAACTGATCTCAGATGCAAGCATCTGTACAGTCATCCGCATCCCATGGCTAAGATTTCACCTACAACAGTAGCCAATCGAGCATCAAAAAAATTTGGCAACAGCAAAATCTGTGACGAGGGCCATATACTTGTTGACTGTTACACTTGTATCACAACACCAGACCTGGACCAGAACCAGACAAACTGCTAGCAGGTTTGTGGAAAGATAAAAGATAATCGCTACAAAACTTTTTAAACTTTGGCGTTGGTGGTATAGTGGCTAGCATAGCTGCCTTCCAAGCAATTGACCCGGGTTCGATTCCCGGCCAACGCAGCCTTACTTATGACCTCCTTCTCTGTGAGTGTCTTCAGGTGCTTATAGTCCAGCTGAACAGCATGTCATCAATAACCCGCTGCGTTATAGAAACTGAAACAAGCATTACTCCATCAATCTATATATCTGCCTTCCAGATTTGTTAGCACACTGGCAAACAGGGCTGCTTATGTCAGTGAAAGCCTCGTTAGCGCAGTCGGTAGCGCGTCAGCCTCATAATCTGAAGGTCGTGAGTTCGACACTCACACAGGGCAGTTTATTTACTTCCTGAAACAGTTCCCATGCATAGCTGCACTTTTACAAAATCACTCTCCCACAGATTCTAATAGATGTTTTTATGTCACTCATGTGGCATCAGCCCAGCGTCCTTCCATAACTGTGCAAAAGAACTTCTTCAGAAGTAGATACCATTACTCGTGTCATAGCGGATCCACAAACCTTCCAATTTCAACGTCTAGCCCAAACTGATCTCAGATGCAAGCATCTGTACAGTCATCCGCATCCCATGGCTAAGATTTCACCTGCAACAGTAGCCAATCGAGCGACAACAAAATTCGGCAACAGCAAAATCTGTGACGAGGGCCACATACTTGTTGACTGTTACACTTGTATCACAACACCAGACCTGGACCAGAACCAGACAAACTGCTAGCAGGTTTGTGGAAAGATAAAAGATAATCGCTACGAAACATTTTCAACTTCGGCGTTGGTGGTATTGTGGCTAGCATAGCTGCCTTCCAAGCAGTTGACCTGGGTTCGATTCACGGCCAACGCAGCCTTACTTATGACCTCCTTCTCTGTGAGTGTCTTCAGGTGCTTATAGTCCAGCTGAACAGCATGTCATCAATAACCCGCTGCGTTATAGAAACTGAAACAAGCATTACTCCATCAATCTATAAATCTGCCTTCCAGATGAGTTAGCACACTGGCAAAACAGGGCTGCTTATGCCAGTGAAAGCCTTGTTAGCGCAGTCGGTAGCGCGTCAGTCTCATAATCTGAAGGTCGTGAGTTTGACCCTCACACGGGGCAGTTTATTTACTTGCTGAAACAGTTCCCATGCATAGCTGCACTTTTACAAAATCACTCTCCCACAGATTCTAATAGATGTTTTTATGTCACTCATGTGGCATCAGCCCAGCGTACTTCCATAACTGTGCAAAAGAACTTCTTCAGAAGTAGATACCATTACTCGTTTCATAGCGGATCAAGAAACCTTCCAATTTCAACGTCTAGCCCAAACTGATCTCAGATGCAAGCATCTGTACAGTCATCCGCATCCCATGGCTTAGATTTCACCTACAACAGTAGCCAATGGAGCATCAACAAAATTCGGCAACAGCTAAATCTGTGACGAGGGCCTTATACTTGTTGACTGTTACACTTGTATCACAACACCAGAACTGGACCAGAACCAGACATACTGCTAGCAGGTTTGTGGAAAGATAAAAAATAATCGCTACACAGCTTTTTCAACTCAGGCGTTGGTGGTATAGTGGCTAGCATAGCTGCCTTCCAAGCAATTGACCCGGGTTCGATTCCCGGCCAACGCAGCCTTACTTATGACCTCCTTCTCTGTGAGTGTCTTCAGGTGCTTATAGTCCAGCTGAACAGCATGTCATCAATAACCCGCTGCGTTATAGAAACTGAAACAAGCATTACTCCATCAAAATATATATCTGCCTTCCAGATGAGTTAGCAGACTGGCAAAACAGGGCTGCTTATGCCAGTGAAAGCCTCGTTAGCGCAGTCGGTGGCGCGTCAGTCTCATAATCTGAAGGTCGTGAGTTCGACCCTCACACAGGGCAGTTTATTTACTTGCTGAAACAGTTCCCATGCATAGCTGCACTTTTACAAAATCACTCTCCCACAGATTCTAATAGATGTTTTTATGTCACTCATGTGGCATCAGCCCAGCGTACTTCCATAACTGTGCAAAAGAACTTCTTCAGAAGTAGATACCATTACTCGTCTCATAGCGGATCCACAAACCTTCCAATTTCAACATCTAGCCCAAACTGATCTCAGATGCAAGCATCTGTACAGTCATCCGCATCCCATGGCTAAGATTTCAACTGCAACAGTAGCCAATCGAGCAACAACAAAATTCGGCAACAGCAAAATCTGTGACGAGGGCCATATACTTGTTGACTGTTACACTTGTATCACAACACCAGACCTGGACCAGAACCAGACATACTGCTAGCAGGTTTGTGGAAAGATAAAAGATAATCGCTACAAAACTTTTTAAACTTTGGCGTTGGTGGTATAGTGGCTAGCATAGCTGCCTTCCAAGCAGTTGACCTGGGTTCGATTCACGGCCAACGCAGCCTTACTTATGACCTCCTTCTCTGTGAGTGTCTTCAGGTGCTTATAGTCCAGCTGAACAGCATGTCATCAATAACCCGCTGCGTTATAGAAACTGAAACAAGCATTACTCCATCAATCTATAAATCTGCCTTCCAGATGAGTTAGCACACTGGCAAAACAGGGCTGCTTATGCCAGTGAAAGCCTTGTTAGCGCAGTCGGTAGCGCGTCAGTCTCATAATCTGAAGGTCGTGAGTTTGACCCTCACACGGGGCAGTTTATTTACTTGCTGAAACAGTTCCCATGCATAGCTGCACTTTTACAAAATCACTCTCCCACAGATTCTAATAGATGTTTTTATGTCACTCATGTGGCATCAGGCCAGCGTACTTCCATAACTGTGCAAAAGAACTTCTTCAGAAGTAGATACCATTACTCGTCTCATAGCGGATCCACACACCTTCCAATTTCAACGTCTAGCCCAAACTGATCTCAGATGCGAGCATCTGTACAGTCATCCGCATCCCATGGCTAAGATTACATCTGCAACAGTAGCCAATCGAGCATCAACAAAATTCGGCAACAGCAAAATCTGTGACGAGGGCCATATACTTGTTGACTGTTACACTTGTATCACAACACCAGACCTGGACCAGAACCAGACATACTGCTAGCAGGTTTGTGGAAAGATAAAAGATAATCGCTACAAAGCTGTTTCAACTTTGGCGTTGGTGGTATAGTGGCTAGCATAGCTGCCTTCCAAGCAGTCGACCTGGGTTCGATTCCCAGCCAACGCAGCCTTACTTATGACCTCCTTCTCTGTGAGTGTCTTCAGGTGCTTATAGTCCAGCTGAACAGCATGTCATCAATAACCCGCTGCGTTATAGAAACTGAAACAAGCATTACTCCATAAATCTATATATCTGCCTTCCAGATGAGTTAGCACACTGGCAAATAGGGCTGCTTATGTCAGTGAAAATCTCGGTAGCGCGTCAGTCTCATAATCTGAAGGTCGTGAGTTCAACCCTCACACGGGGCAGTTTACTTACTTGCTGAAACAGTTCCCATACATAGCTGCACTTTTATAAAATCACTCTCCCACAGATTCTAATTGATGTTTTCATGTCACTCATGTGGCAACAGGCCAGCGTACTTCCATAACTGTGCAAAAGAACTTCTTCAGAAGTAGATACCATTACTCGTCTCATAGCGGATCCACACACCTTCCAATTTCAACGTCTAGCCCAAACTGATCTCAGATGCAAGCATCTGTACAGTCATCCGCATCCCATGGCTAAGATTACACCTGCAACAGTAGCCAATCGAGCATCAACAAAATTCGGCAACAGCAAAATCTGTGACGAGGGCCATATACTTGTTGACTGTTACACTTGTATCACAACACCAGACCTGGACCAAAAACAGACATATTGCTAGCAGGGTTGTGGAAAGATAAAAGATAATCGCTACGACGCTTTTTCAACTTCGGCGTTGGTGGTATAGTGGCTAGCATAGCTGCCTTCTAAGCAGTTGACCTGGGTTCGATTCCCGGCCAACGCAGCCTTACTTATGACCTCCTTCTCTGTGTCTTCAGGTGCTTATAGTCCAGCTGAACAGCATGCCATCAATATCCCGCTGCGTTATAGAAACTGAAAGAAGCATTACTCCATCGATTTATACATCTGCCTTCCAGATGTGTTAGCACACTGGCAAACAGGTCTGCTTATGTCAGTGAAAGCCTCGTTAGCGCAGTCGGTAGCGTGTCAGTCTCATAATCTGAAGGTCGTGAGTTCAACCCTCACATGGGCCAGTTTATTTACTTGCTGAAACAGTTCCCATGCATAGCTGCACTTTTACAAAATCACTCTCCCACAGATTCTAATAGATGTTTTTATGTCACTCATGTGGCATCAGCCCAGCGTACTTCCATAACTGTGCAAAAGAACTTCTTCAGAAGTAGATACCATTACTCGTCTCATAGCGGATCCACAAACCTTCCAATTTCAACGTCTAGCCCAAACTGATCTCAGATGCAAGCATCTGTACAGTCATCCGCATGCCATGGCTAAGATTTCACCTGCAACAGTAGCCAATCGAGCAACAACAAAATTCGGCAACAGCAAAATCTGTGACGAGGGCCATATACTTGTTGACTGTTACACTTGTATCACAACACCAGACCTGGACCAGAACCAGACATACTGCTAGCAGGTTTGTGGAAAGACAAAAGATAATCACTACGAAGCTTTTTCAACTTCGGCCTAGGTGGAATAGTGGCTAGCAAAGCTGCCTTAGCTGCCTTCCAAGCAGATGACCCGGGTTCGATTCCCGGCAAACGCAGCCTTACTTATGACCTCCTTCTCTGTGAGTGTCTTCAGGTGCTTATAGTCCAGCTGAACAGCATGTCATCAATAACCCGCTGCATTATAGAAACTGAAAGAAGCATTACTCCATCAATATATATATCTGCCTTCCAGATGAGTTAGCACACTGGCAAACAGGGCTGCTTATGTCAGTGAAAGCCTCGTTAGCGCAGTCAGTAGCGCGTCAGTCTCATAATCTGAAGGTCGTGAGTTCGGCCCTCACACAGGGCAGTTTATTTACTTGCTGAAACAGTTCCCATGCATAGCTGCACTTTTACAAAATCACTCTCCCACAGATTCTAATAGATGTTTTTATGTCACTCATGTGGCATCAGCCCAGCGTACTTCCATAACTGTGCAAAAGAACTTCTTCAGAAGTAGATACCATTACTCGTCTCATAGCGGATCCACAAACCTTCCAATTTCAACGTCTAGCCCAAACTGATCTCAGATGCAAGCATCTGTACAGTCATCCGCATGCCATGGCTAAGATTTCACCTGCAACAGTAGCCAATCGAGCAACAACAAAATTCGGCAACAGCAAAATCTGTGACGAGGGCCATATACTTGTTGACTGTTACACTTGTATCACAACACCAGACCTGGACCAGAACCAGACATACTGCTAGCAGGTTTGTGGAAAGACAAAAGATAATCACTACGAAGCTTTTTCAACTTCGGCCTAGGTGGAATAGTGGCTAGCAAAGCTGCCTTAGCTGCCTTCCAAGCAGATGACCCGGGTTCGATTCCCGGCAAACGCAGCCTTACTTATGACCTCCTTCTCTGTGAGTGTCTTCAGGTGCTTATAGTCCAGCTGAACAGCATGTCATCAATAACCCGCTGCATTATAGAAACTGAAAGAAGCATTACTCCATCAATATATATATCTGCCTTCCAGATGAGTTAGCACACTGGCAAACAGGGCTGCTTATGTCAGTGAAAGCCTCGTTAGCGCAGTCAGTAGCGCGTCAGTCTCATAATCTGAAGGTCGTGAGTTCGGCCCTCACACAGGGCAGTTTATTTACTTGCTGAAACAGTTCCCATGCATAGCTGCACTTTTACAAAATCACTCTCCGACAGACTCTAATAGATGTTTTTATGTCACTCATGTTGCATGAGCCCAGCGTACTTCCATAACTGTGCAAAAGAACTTCTTCAGAAGTAGATACCATTACTCGTCTCATAGCGGATCCACAAACCTTCCAATTTCAACGTCTAGCCCAAACTGATCTCAGATGCAAGCATCTGTACAGTCATCCGCATCCCATGGCTAAAATTTCACCTGGAACAGTAGCCAATTGAGCAAAAAAGTCATGCATGGCGAGGCAGGGGGATATCTTTACATTAATGGGCGATGCATTACTGGGGATCTTTGGCGCCACCTTTTGACCTGTTACAGTCGTCATCAACATTAAAAAAACATTTCAATTTCCACTGCGTGAAAAAACAAATTGTACCCTATTTATAGAGTGGGAGACTACTTTTTCCAAGGATTTATATCTCCTGAAATTGCTTCTTCACAGATAAGCACCAGAATGTTCTTTTCCCAGATGGTAGTAGGGACAAAAATCTCCTACCACTGATAATTCTGACCATACACAAGTTTTTATTTTTCTGCATCTTGCGATTTTACCTTATCAAAAATAACCAGTAAATCCTATTATTATCCTGCTACCCCCACTCTACCAAAACTCATGAAATGATATGATACATTTGGAGGAGGAAGATTTCTAATTGATCCTTTATACCCACCAACCAGACCAGTATAAGCTGTACGATGTAAAGCCTCTTTAAATGGGTACAGACTACTTCCGTTTATTGTAATAAGTATCTCATAAATTTGACTTTACACTTTTGCATGGTATTGATAGATTTTGAAAGTTAATTACTTAACACAATTCTTATTAAAATTGTTCATTATACAACCTGAATGTCTCAAGGTAGCACATTAGTACAAAAAACGCTGTATGATGTATTATTGTAGCAGTCAGATGTTATTTTAACCAATGTACAGATTTACCTTTAATTTAATTCTACAAACATAATCAAAATCACTTGTGAAAAAGACATTTAGTCACTTACTAAGGCAGATACAACCTGTGGAAGCACAGCTAAAAGCATACCATCACCCATGATAGAGTGACCCATTGTCTTTGTAACTGAGTAATCACAACTAAGTGCAATTTACTATAATGAAACTATAAACAGAAACAGTAAAGGCAAAGGTAATTTATTATGACGAAATGCTTCCAAAATGCCCAGTGTGCTTCAGCGTTTCTCCTTTTCTCCAGTCGTCGACAGGTCCTGTGTTTATTAGGTGATCTGAGATGTAGGAGATCCTGAGAATGGCTGCTGCTCCAAGGATGATTGGCAAGTGGCTTTTCCCAGAAACAGCGGGCTGGAAATGTGTGGGATCTGGAGTGAAGATAGAAACAGAGGAAGAGAACAAGCAGAGGGTGTGGGGGGGGGACAAGACTGCAGGACACGTTAAACTCTATGGTAACACAGGTGACCTGGACTACATGCCTATCACTCCCCACATGCCTGTTTCCCTCGCCTTCCCTGTGGTGTGGTGCTAATGAGCTACATCTATTTCTCGTTTAATCCTGCCTCCCGTTTCAGCCCTTGTGTGGATGATCCCAGGTCCCTCTCGTCTGCTCCTCATCTGTGGTGCATATAGTGCCTCTTTGTCCTGTGCTCCCCAGTCCAGTCATTGTATTGTTACGTGTGCGATCCTGCTGTATAGGATCAATCCTGCTGATCCTGTGTTTCCCCCCTGCTCTCCCAGCCTGGTTTTGACCCCTCATGGTCTGTTTCCTTTTGCCTTTTGCATTGTGTTTTTATTAGAATAAAATCTCCTTCGTTTTCCCCGACGCCTGCCTTTACCTGCATCCTTCCAGAACCTTGACAATTTCCTTAAGATATGGTGCTTAATAAGTAGACAATACATTAAACACAAATACATAATAAGGCTAATAATTTTTATGTGTGTGTCGTTTAAAAGAAATTAATCAAATTAATCAAAGTAACTCTGAACATAATACTAAAAAGATCATTTTAAAATTGTATTCAATTTTGCTGTGAATAAGCATTAACAATTATTTTTTTGCCCACCACCACCCCCCCTCTTCGGAGAACAACTTTATTTTACATTAAATTAAAGATACAGTGTAAAGAGTGTGGCCGCTCAGAACTCCCCGAACCGGGGAGAGAGGGGGACACAGACACAACAATCGTAGTAATAAAGGTGGGATGGAGAAAATAAAGTGTAGGGGAATACAGAGTACAAACAACCAAAGGAAACACACGGCCCATGGCCATACGTCCACAAGACAACCACCCGCCCAACCCGAGACGGAGCCCACGAGGGACTAAGGGGGCGCCAAACCCCGGAAAAGGAGGTCCGCAGAAGGGGGACAGGCAGGGAGCCTCCCAGTCCCTCCCGCAAGCCCTCCACCGAGGGAAGCGGGTCCAGGGCCAAAGGGCCCCATCAACCGGGAAAACTCCCCTGGCGGACGGTCCCCCCAGCCCGCTCCCTGGCAGGACGGATCGCCGCCCACTGTAGCGAACCGGCACGTCCCCCCCCTCCCCGACACTGCAGGATGATCTAAGGGAGATCCATACAAAGAAAGTGCACCCCCCCACGAGTGGACCTGCGTCAACTGGGGAGCAGCAGACCCCCCGCCCAGCCCAAACCGAACCCTCCAATTCGCCTAGAAGGGCTCAGAGCATACCTAGATACCCCGGACCGCCTGCCAGGGCCCCACCACGGCGCAGCAGAGCCAAGGACCACCCAGCCCACAGCCCACAAGAGGAGACGGCCCACACCGGCCAGGGCCGTCTTCTACCTGCCGGGCCACCCCACCCGCACAGGGCCAGAGACAGAGAGTTAGGGGGGAGCCCTCAGCCCCCACTGATTCCCCGTCCCATGTTAATGTGAAGTGTGCATGTACATGTGTGAGAGAGTTGTGTGTTTATGTCTACAATGCATTAAAATTAGTGGGTGCAGTTCAAGTATGAGGGCCCCACCACTGGCAGATGGCAGAGTCCCCCATCCCCCTCCCTGCACCCCAAGGCCCTAATGTAGCATGGACTGTGTATATAACTAAAGTGCAAAAAGCAGGTGAACAGTCGAGGCACGGGCACCCCACCGCTGGCAGACGGCAGAGCCCCACCTGCCTAAACCCACCTCCTCAGCCCTAGTGTCATGTGGTGTCTAATGTGCAAGTAAAACCTCCCCACTGCCCCTCAAAGCCCTAGTGTTGTATGAAATGTGGTGTCCGGCCCAGGGGAGCAATAAGGGCGTGCAGGAGTGGGCCCCCCCCGGCACCAGGGCCAGATCCCCGACTGGCCCCGATTAGTCCCCATCCCCGACCCCACACAACCGGCAGGGGCGGCCAACCGACGGGGTTCAGGGGCGCCACATTAACAATTATTAATAAACATTCCACTATACATCTCAAAATTTATCACACTTAATTCATTATCTTTGATACTGTTTTAAACATTTAATTTTCCCCAAACAGCAGCAGAAGAACCACAACTTCATCTTCCTTGTATTTTGGCTCTTCTCTGTGTCAAGAGCTCTACAAGCTCAACTTTAATATTAATTTTCCACCACTTCTACATCTTCTATCTCTACCTGACCCACATCTATCGCTACACCGCCAGTTTCCTCATTACCTCTTTCTCTATTTATAATATCAACTAGTACATCACTTACTATTATTTCCAATATGGTTACATCTCTCACCATGTCCACACCCTCAATAATTACCTCCCCTACTTCTACCCCCACAATCTCAAAATTTACATCCCCAGAAATTACTTCTGCAAGCCCAAACTCACACACTCGGACTTGCAAAGCCTCCACCTTCACATTTCCTTTCGTATCCTCTGCCTTTAGGGTAATATTCCCCCCCTCCACCTTCACATTTACCCACACCCCTCCTTGCTTCCCATTGCTTCCATTTTGCATTTTATTAATGCCTACATTCTGGTCTGCACCCTCCACCTGTACACCGGAGATCTTACCCACATGTCTTTCCCTCTCTGCCACCTCCACCCTTTCCCCACTAACCTCACCCTTTACCTCACCTACCCCCTGACTGGTCCTATTCTTCCTCACCTTCTTCTTTTTGTGAAGGTAATACGTCTTATAAATTTCCCACTCTTCAGATGTCAGGCCGTAATTTTCCTGAAGAGTCTCAGAGACAATGCCAGCATTGCCTATCACTCTCACACCCTCCCCTCCCTTACACCAGTCAGTCACACCTCCCAGTCCCCCCATAACCTCCCCAGCCTGGACAGTGGGGGGTGTCGCTGGTGAGCACTCCTCCAAACCTTTCCTCTCTCCCCAGTCGATCACCTCGTCCCACAGGTCCCAGGCTTGCCAGTGCTGGTCGTTGGTCCAGGAAACAGCTTTCGGAATTTTCATTCTGGTTAACATAATTAACTAGCCATCTGTGATACTCTCAAAGCCAAACTAGACACTGTGTATTTTCAACGTACTCCAGACATTTGCTAAATGCTATTCACCAAGAATGCCTATGGAAAGGGATGGAGCCTTCATTAGCTGCTCGTGGCATCGAGGCTACTCCGATAGAAGCGGCCAAATTGCTAAAACTGTTTCACAACCTATACAGTAACGCTGGCGAAATCAGGACGCTGCTTCGGTACGTTATAACATCGCCATGGTAATGAACCCAGCAAACGGTTAATCTTACTTCAACAACATGGGACATTTAAAAAGTAAACGTATAGGGGCTCTTTTCAGAATAACATCTTCAGATGAAACGCATTACGACAGACCGGATGAGTAAAACCAATCATATCAACCATAAGTCTTATTGTTTTTAAGTATAATACAATTATTTTCTCTTACAATTTAAATATAAACAATCACATTACGAAAAATGGCCACAGCATCTACAGTTTAAGCTACTAATTTTAAATATATTTCAATTATATTTTGCGGCAATATTTGCATGAACTATATCACGACATAAAATGAAACATACAATTAACTATGCTAACAAAACATAATCTGAAGAAATAGCAAGAAACATACGAAGAGATGCTTCTCACCTCTGTACCAACGCTCTGTCAGAAAGTTTATGTTCAACCTGCACTGATTAAGTTTCTATGGAAACCAGCGAAATTTTTCATTGGTCGAATGGATGAAGATGTACTAACGGCATTTTCAACGAATGAAAACGAGAATAAATTGTTAGGGCGGGACGAATTTGAAGGTGAACCAATCAAAAGTAGTATGTTTAGCTCGTGCTTGTTCTGGCTGGGCGTGATTGGATTTGTTGATCTAACCGCCTTCAAGCCCGTAAACCATGTATCTACTTGTCAATGGGAAACCACGCCGTTCTGTCTATAAATTCTGACTGTAATTTATTTATGACATTATGTCTTTGCTACGCAGTATTACGGTAATGCGTAATACCGCGATGTTTGGGGTGTACCGCTGTTGTTTTTTCCATAGCTGGTGAACGCAATTAGCATTTCAGCCACGATGGTTGGTCCGCTTTTGAGAAAGAACACTATAGTTCTTGTTATTCACATTCTGTGTCCTGGTGTTTTTAATTTCTCATAATGTGAACAAAGATATGTCATATACAAGTTTTTTGAGAGACTAAATTTTGGTTTGATTTATAATTCATTTAATGGTAAATAAAGTTCTTATATAGCCATTTTAGAATTAGTGCAGTCTTTCGTTTAGAATTAGCGCAATATTCTTAAAAACTGCATGTTCAAACCCAACGCCATGCCATAATAACTGCTTTACAGATATTTCATTCAGGAATCTATGGAGGGTATACTGTAGGTAGGCTTGTTTGTGTGTGTGTGCGCGCGTTTGGGTGGGTGGTTATGTACATAGTGCTATAAAAACATGTTATTTTGACTTTGTAGGGACATGTTTTTGGTCCCGAAAGTAAGAAGATACTGAATTTTATTAAATTCTGTTAATGCAGTCAAATGAATAATAAGTCTTGCATTTTGTTTGGTTGCTTACTGTTACTGCTTGGTAACTACTGCAATGTTTAAGGTTGCCATAGTTAGGATTGGGGTTACGCCCATACAAATGAATGGAGAATCCCCACAAAGATTCAAATACCTAATCTCTGTATGTGTGTGTGGAGTAGGTGTATATTACATTGTGGGGACCAAATCTCCCCCACAATGTGAGAAAAACCTGTTATTTTGATGTTTTGGGGGGCATTTTCAGGTACTCACAAAGATCTGTAAATACAGTCAAAAAACTAAAAATGCCAAAAGTCTTGTATTTGGTTTGGTTACATATGGTTAAGGTTAGGGGTTGGTAGGGGTTAAAGTTGTCATGTTGGGATTACAGTTTTCCCCATAGAAATGAATGGAGAGTCCCCACGAAGATATAATTACACAGCTGTGTGTGTGTGTGTGTGTGTGTGTGTGTGTGTGTGTGTGTGTGTGTGTGTGTGTGTGTTGTGTGTGGTATCAGATCAGTCCCTGAGAGTTCAGTAGTCTGACGCCATGTTTCTGAGTCTGGTTGTGGAGGCCTGAATGCTTTTCCAGATGCCAGAGTGAAAAGATTATGTGAGGGGTGGGTGCGGTCATCCACAATGTTGGTGGCTTTGCGGATGGAGCGTGTGATGTGAATGTCCATGATGGAGGGGAGAGAGACTCTAATAATCTTCTCAGCTATCCTCACTATCCGCTGGTCTTATGATCTGAGGCGAGGCAGTTCCCAAATCAGACCGTGATGCAGCTGCTCAGGATGCTCTCAGTAGTTCCCCAGTAAAATGTTGTGAGGATGGGAGATGGACTTTTCTCAGCTTCAGCTGAAAGTAGAGGTGCTGCTGTGCTTTCTTGACTATGGAGCCTGTGTTGAGACAAACTTGTGTGTTGTTTTTGTTTGTCACATAGTGTAAAAATTGCCTAAGGAATCAAAAATGTGGTTCCATGGGGTTCCAGACAGTGACCTTTTTTGGAGACAGTGAGACTAAATTTTATACCTAGGTGCACCAGTTACGACATTGGTCAGGTAGGCTGTGGTCTGTTAGTTGGTGACAAGTGGCTGGTGATCCATGCAACCCAAGCAGAAGTGAGCAGAACTTGTATCAGCCAAGTAGATAGGAGAAAGCGGATTTTTCATTGGACTTCAGGACTCCTGAGTAACAGATAAAGACAGAGAAACAGCAAAGTTATGGAGAATCAGGAAGTAAGTGCCAGTCTGCGCAGATCTGAGGTCAGTGAGACACACATAAGGCTCCTCTGATGCTCCTCTTCATCCGCTGATGGGCCTCCAGGTGAGAATCACAAATCAAACATAATAACAACTGACACAAAGGCCTGAGGTCAGACCCTCTGTATGCAGCACACAGTGTATCTGCAGTCTCACCCTCACATCGTGTATGATGACATTTCTGCTTTTTAGATTAAGTGCCTGTCTGAGAATAACTTCTGCATCATGCTAATTATTTAGCTGTTTCGTGCTCATGGGCAAAAGAAAAATGAGGATTAAGTTAAATATATCAGAAATAAATTTCTAATGTGGCTCAAGGCCACAGTAAAGTGGACCATCACATTTTTCCTTCTTTTTTTCCCTCCTAATCTGTCCATCCTCTTCAGCCAGCTCACCGACTGCAATACTTCACGGGTTAAAAATTAAATAAATAAATAAAATTTAAAAAATGAAATCGATCAACATGAGAGGCCTATACAGAGTTTATAGAGCCCCTCATGGTAAAGCAAACATGTTTGGCACAGCAGTGCATTCAGACCATGATTCTGCTAAAGCTGCCGGACAGGACAAAGGGAAAAAAAAAGAAGAAGGTGGGGGTCAGTGCAGCAGTGGATAGTTCAGGTCTATCCATCCATCCATTTTCCAAACCGCTTATCCTACTGGGTCGCGGGTGGTCCGGAGCCTATCCCGGAAGCAATGGGCACGGGAACAACCCTGGATGGGGGGCCAGCCCATCGCAGCCAAACCATTTAAGTTCGTGAAATTCGTTTTTAATAATTACCAATTTCAGAAAAATATTAAATGTTTTGTAAAGTATCAATTTATTAATCATGTATTTAAACAAATAATAACCAGTATAAAAGACACATACAAAACTGTACAAAAGTCTTGGGCTGTCGAAGAAAATGATGTTCAAATGATCTTTATCTTGGTCTAGAATTATAATATTTTGTCCGTCAAAGTGTGGCAGCCCAGTCATTTCAAAATCTCTTCTAAAGTTAGTAAAACATTTGCACCAACCATCCAATAGACCCATATATTTTTGACTTGACCATTAACACAACTCCTATGGCTAATCAATGCATCATTAACATTTGTTTAATTAAATTAATTAATTAAGTAAGCTGGTGGCGGATTTTAACAAATACATGGAATGGCTGGGGTGCCCCTGAGGAGAGGTTTAGGATCCAAAGCGTGGTTCATCTAGCGATCCAACAAGGCATCAGTAACTTTATGGAGAAAAGAAGAAATTCTTGTTAGTTTTTATTGTGTCACTTTTAATTTGCATATATTTTTATGATAATTGTGTTTTTGTTCTGAGCAAATATACACAACCCAATTAAATAGCATTAAACATTTTCTTTGATGGCCCAAGACTTTTGCATAGTACCATATTTTTTCAGAATCAAGAGACAATTTAATAAAAACCAGTCTTACCTTCACAAGATAACGATTATTAAACATTAACCAGCAGGTGGAAGCAAAGCACTTGTGAATAAGTGGCCAATACGTGGTTGTACAGGTTGCCAGCAGATAATCATCCCCTCTGTGTTTAACTGACTCTCATGCTATGACTGTACAGACTGAGCAGGGCCGAGTGAGAGAGGCCTCACTGCAGTTAGCATAACAGTTTGTTTTACAGCTCGTCTGACTCATTCTGCTCCACGAAGGTCATCTCCTCTGCCAGCTTCCTCTGATCCAGGGAGACCCTCTGCTTCTCTCTGACTGGTTCCCGCTTTCTACAGGAGGTCCAGTGCAGCTGAATGGTGATGATGGTGCAAATCAGGTAAAACACACCAGTCCTAGCTTTCAGTACAGCATCCAGAACCTGCTCCCACCTGTGAGACATATAATACACCAGTGTGTCTGTCAGTCACACGTATCACATTTAAACCTGAAGAACAAAACAGTGAATCTATTCTGACTGAAGTAAAACCACCTTGATAATCGACAGCAGCACTGATCAGCTCAGTCCTACATACAGAGCCAGCTGGACCAAAGAGCTGAATAAGAGGGTGGATGTGAACAGTAAAGTCTTACATGCTTTATAGAAACACGGTACAGCCACATCTGTACTATTACACAGGACACATGGGAGGAACAGGAGACATTAACAAAGAGCATGAAAATAGCTAGAGATTATCACACAACATGTTACACTATTTTGTAAAAACAGGCCTGCACTCATTCCCCAGCAGCACAGGGCACAAGGCAAGGGCTCACCCTGGATGGGATGGGATCGCAAGTTTATAGAAAATAAATATAAGAAAATAAAATAAAAAATTACTGTGTGATCAGGTAAATGCTGCTAGCTGGACCCCCACACTACTGTAAATGCTGCTGAATGCTTACCTCAGTTTTTCATTATCCCCTCCTTCTTCATCATGTGCAGAGAAAATGAGAGCAGTGGAAACAGGAGAAAGGATAGTTAATAAAGAGCAGTGTTGTGTTAGTCAACAAAGACTAAGAAAAGGTCACCCTTGAAACTGAAATATAAATTATGAAAGATATTCTACAGAGAAAATGATTAGATGGACAACAATGAATTAGTGTTCACATCCCAGGGCACTGATAGTGAACAGGTGAGATAAATGATTTTATTAACATATTTTAATGTATCTATTGTATCAGGGTGGCATGGTGGTGCAGTGGTTTGCACTGTCGCCTCACTCTGGCACGTGTACTCAAGTCTTCGCTGGAGTTCCGTGTGTATGGAGTTTGCATGCTCCCACTGTGTCATTGTGGGGTTTCCTCCAGGGACTCTGATTTCCCCCCACAGTCCAAAAACATGTTGAGGCTAATTGGAGTTGTCAAATTGCCGGTAGGTGTGCTTGTGCGAGGGAATGGAGTGTGAGCGTGTCCTGCAATGGGTTGGCACCCTGTCATGGGACGTTCCCTGCCTTGCGCCCATAGGGACCCTGAGTTAGACAAGCAGTTTCAGACAATGGATGGATGCAGCACTGGAACAGATATTACAGAGTACAACTGTAACACTGGCCTACGCTGCAATGAAAAACCACCTACAGACATGTTAGTCAGTCTGCACACCATTAGTAACAATTCATCCTCACAAAGATGAAAAAATGCCTGAATTATGTTGCAAGCTACATGGGTTTGTCTGGATTTGTATACATAACAAGTGACTGGCTGTATGTCTGTGGAAAATGCTGTGATTTTTGTCATATTACAGACTGATCATAAACTAGAAGACACACATTCAATATTAAAGACACCAATTAGCCTGACTGTGCGTTTTTGGATTGTTGGAGGAAACTCCACACAGACAGAGCAGAAGCCAGATTCAAACCCCTAAACATGGAGGCGTGAAGGAACAGCGCCGCCTACTGGACCACCGTGCCACTATCATTGAAACAATAATCCCAATAAATAACTCTGTTTCACAACAGCTAATAAATAGGGGATTATCCCCACAAAGAAGCACAAACCCCTTCATGAGTGAAACTGCTGGGTTGATTAGTATGTATCTATTTATATTCAAGCATAAATAATTCACAGGCAGATTTAAATCAATTACTTATGTTTAACAGTAATATGAACTGGAATCTGCAGGATTCCAGCAGCACACCAATACCAGCCAGTGTCCTTCCTCTCCAGCCCACTCATTGTCACAATGAAGGTTTTATTTTCTGTGTCATTCCTGATCAGGACAGGCCTCCCATGCAAACTCACTGATCTCTCTGATGCACAGGAGCCCCCAATCTTACACCACATCCTTTGTCTTTTGTTGTTTCCATAGTAACACTGACACTGTCTCCATCCACACCCGTCACCTCCTGTTTGTCCACTGACAGCCCTGGAGGACTTCAACACACACGTAAAACACTCAAAGATTTCCACAGCAATGAAATGTTTATGAATATCAGCCCATTACAACATACATACTGTATGTAAATGTTTGGCCAATAAACTGACATTTTTTAACATATTGCTTATCATATTTAACCTCATGAAGTCGCCCGATTTAGCTGACACTGTTACTTCTTCCAAGTCTCGTTTATCATATTGAATTAAATTAAAATGCAGATTTTTAAAATATTAAAACATTTTTTCCATCAGTGTTTGTGTTAAGGTTCTTCCTTTTTGACTCAGTGACATGTTACATACTGTGCATCTCATTGGCTACAGTCTGCAGTAGTTGCTCCCAAGAGCAACTTCAACTTCGATTTCGTTTTGTTTTTAGTTCATACTTGGTTCAGGCAGAAGTTCTTTTGGTAAGTAGTAGTAAATTTATCAGATTTAAAATTTTAAATAAAAATAATAATTAAGTTCCGTTTCAACCCAAGTAACTTATTTTAGTGTACTCGGCACTTTTTTGCATTTAACGTTACGCTAATTAATCTTTAAAGTTAAATTCGCTATATATATTTACTGGGCTGGGCGTAGGGGGTCATAGTGAGTTAGTTCATTATGGGGCCGGCTCAGTGTTGCGTTTGCAACATGTTTGCCCTTCTGGACGTTAGTGTCCAGTCGGACTTCATTTGCGAGCGATGTAAGCTAGTGGACTCGCTCATGGTCAAGGTTCGCGACCTTGAGGAGCAACTGGCTCTCATCCAATGCAACAGTGAGTTAGAGGAGCAAGTTAATACGCCTTTTAGGGAGAAGGTGTGTACGCCACTAGCGGGGAGGGAGGAGAATGAAGAGCAGAGAGGTCGAGAGAGCTGGGTGACCGTAGGTCGTAGACGCAGGAAAGGGCGTACACACGTTGCAGAGGCGGCATCACCTGAGGTGACTGTGTCGAACAGGTTTCAGGTTCTTCCAGCTTTAGAGCCGGAACGGACTGGGGAGGCAGGTGGGCCCTTGGGCACTGAGGACCCCTCCCCCCAGGAAGAGGGAGGTTGTGGTAGTGGGGGATTCCATTATTAGGGGAGTAGACAGTTATGTGTGCATGCGTGATAGAGGGTCCCGTACGGTGTCTTGCCTGCCTGGTGCCCAGGTAGGAGACCTTCCAGATCGTGTGGATAAGCTTTTGGCCCCAGCTGGGGTGGATCCAGTTGTCGTGGTGCATGTTGGCACCAACGACATAGGCAAGGGTAGAAGGGCTGTTCTGCAGGATAAATTTATAGAAGTCGCCAATAAGCTTAGAAGCAGAACGTCCACGGTGGTATTCTCTGAAATACTCCCCGTGCCACGTGCAAGTCAGGCTAAGTTAGCTGAGATAAGGAAATTAAATGCGTGGCTAAAAGGATGGTGTAGGAAAGAGGGGTTTCGGTTTATGGGGCATTGGAGGACCTTCTGGAACAGGTGGGACCTGTTCAAGCCGGATGGGTTGCACCTGAACCAGAGGGGAACCAGTGTATTGGGGAGGCGTATGTGTAGAGTAGTTGAGGAATGTTTAAACTAGGGACTGGGGGGGGGCAGGGAGGTTAGTTAACTATGTCAGTGGAGGGAAACGGAAAGCCCCAAATAATCATATTGTAAGTGGGCACCGTAATAGGCCTACCCTTTGTTGTCTGTATTTAAACGCCAGGAGTATTAGGAATAAAATTCATGATTTAGAGGCTTTTATCTCATCAGACTCTTATGATATTATAGGAATAACTGAAACGTGGTTGAGTGAAAAGGATGGACAAGAATATAATATGGATGGTTACACGTTGTTCCGTAAGGATCGTATAGGAAAAAAGGGAGGTGGTGTTGCAGTATATGTAAAGGAAAACTTGCAGGCAAGGGAACTTACTGATATAAATAAAATTACGGAAGCAATATGGGTAAAATTAGATGCTAAAAACTCAAATAGCCTAATTGTCGGTGTTTGTTACAGAACACCTAATATATTTGCTGAGGAAAGCAGATTGTTATACAGTGATATTAGGACTATGAGCAATAAAAATGATGTGGTAGTTATGGGTGATTTTAATCTATCAGGAATGCAGTAGGACATTGTCACTGGCTCTTCAGAAAATGAACTGGAGATGGTGGAATTAGTACTGTTTAAAAAACAGGATTGTTTTTTTACTCAGTTTGTTAACACCCCTACCAGGGGAGATGCCATTCTTGATCTTGTTCTCTCTAATAACCAGGACAGGATTGGTAAATTAGACGTTTTAGAACCACTTGACAGTAGCGATCATAACATGGTCAAATTTGAGGTTAAGTTTAGTGTTCGAAGAGCTAAGTCCAAATCAAAAATATATAATGTTAGGAAGGCTGACTTTAAGTGTATGAGACTAAAACTAGAAACTGTGAACTGGATGGAGTTAAATAACAAAACTGTTGAAGAGGCCTGGGAATTTTTTAAAAGCACATTATTGCAAGTGCAAGAGGACTTCATACCTGTTTCCAGCAAGAACAAATCTAGGAAATTGCAACCTAGGTGGTTTACTAGGGAAATAAAGTATAAAGTAAGGAGGAAAAGGGCTTTGTTCCAGCAATGGAAAATAACTGATGATGACAGAATTAAGCAGGAATATCTAAGTCTACAGGCTGAGTTAAAAAATGATATTAGACGAGCTAAAAGAAATGTCGAAAGGATGGTTGCATTGGAAGCTAAGGATGAAGTTTCTTCCAGTATTTTAACTCTAAAAGAGCTCTAAAACCTGAAATTACTAATTTAGTAATTAGTAAGGGTAGTAAGGGTCTTATAATAGTAAACGGCATTGATATAGTAAATGAGTTCAATGATAGTTTTGCACGGGTATTCACTGTTGAGGACCTTAGTAATTTACCAGTTATTACCTATCCAGCATCGTCTATAGCTAATATATATATAACTGAAGCAGATGTTTTGCAAAGCCTAGCTAAGCTCAAAATAAATAAATCACAGGGCCCTGATGGCATCTTACCTATAGTGTTAAAAGAGATGAGGGATATTATTTGCCGACCCTTAACTTTACTGTTTCAAAAATCCTTATCTGAAGGTGTGGTACCTTCTGATTGGAAGCATGCCTTCATAACGCCCATTTTCAAAAAAGGGGATAGAAGTAATTTGTCTAACTATAGGCCAATCAGTCTAACTTGTATGGAGTTATGGAGGCTATAATCAAAGAGAAAATGGTAGATTACCTGGACTCCAATAACATTTTGCGGGATAGCCAGCATGGATTTAGGAGAGGTAGATCCTGTTTAACAAATCTGTTGGAGTTTTTTGAGGAAGCTACTCAGTAAGTTGATGATAAGAAGGCCTATGATGTCATCTACTTAGATTTCCAAAAGGCTTTTGATGTTGTCCCCCACAAAAGGCTCCTACTTAAACTCAAAGCGACAGGTATTTTAGGTACCGTAGCGACCTGGATTGATAACTGGTTAACAGATAGGAAAAAGCGAGTAGTTATAAGAGGCACAATGTCACAGTGGGCCTGCGTTCATAGTGGGGTACCGCAGGGTTCGATTTTAGGACCACTATTGTTCCTAATTTACATAAATGATATGGATACCAATATATACAGTAAACTGGTGAAATTTGCAGATGACAGCAAGATGGGTGGTGTAGCAGATACTGAATTAGCGGCTCAGCAGCTACAGCGGGATCTTGATTTAATTAGTGACTGGGCGGATACCTGGCAGATGAAATTTAACGTCGATAAATGTAAGGTACTCCATCTAGGGAGCAGAAATATAAAGTACAGGTATTTCATGGGTGTCATTGAAATAAAGGTAGCTAATCATGAGAAAGACCTTGGTGTGTATGTTGATGCTTCCATGTCCCACTCTCGCCAGTGTGGGGAAGCAATAAAAAAGGCCAATAGGATGTTGGGGTATATCTCCAGGTGTGTGGAGTTTAAGTCAAGGGAGGTAATGCTAAGATTATACAATTCCTTGGTGAGACCTCACCTTGAATATTGTGTGCAGGTTTGGTCACCATATCTTAAAAAGGACATTGTGGCCTTAGAAAAGGTGCAGCGGAGGGCCACAAAAATGATTCCTGGTCTTAGAGGAATGTCATACGAGGAACGGTTACTTGAGCTAAATCTGTTCAGTCTCAAGCAAAGGAGACTGAGGGGGGACATGATCCAGGTATGTAAGATTCTAGCAGGTTTGGATGCTGTTCAACCAAATAGTTACTTCAGCATTAGTTTAAATACACGAACTCGTGGCCATAGGTGGAAATTAGCGGGAGAACATTTCAAGCTGGATTTAAGGAAGCACTTCTTGACACAGCGTGTAGTCAGAGTATGGAATAGCCTTCCTGATAATGTAGTGCAAGCTGAATCCTTGGGTTCCTTTAAATCAGAGCTAGATAAGATTTTAACGACTCTGAGCTATTAGTTTAGTTCTCCCCAAGCAAGCTTGATGGGCCGAATGGCCTCCTCTCGTTTGTATAGTTCTTACGTTCTTATGTTCTTATTAACAGAACAGTGATGATGTATAAAAGTCAAAGACCATCATTTTACTATAAGAACAAGGAAAACAAAAGTAGTGTCTGATCTTGGGAAGGGCTTCAGCAGGATGTGGGATCGGGAATCTGAGCCTGGCAGTGTGTTCTAGGGTCTGAGAGGAAAACCAGGACCTTAAATCCCTAGTAAAAGGCCTAGATGAGGTGAATGAATGGGCTTGTCACTGTGTGGGATGGCCACACCCCTTCAGTACTATGGCCTTACTTGTAAACATATCCAGTCCTGTGATACAGGCCCTCTCCTATTGCCTCTATACATGCTTCCTTTGGGCTCTATTTATGAATGTTATTATGTAAAATATCATTGCTATGCTGGTGATACGCTGCTCTATTTGCCATTAAAACCTGGTGACTGCTGCTCTCTGGTGGCCCTTTCTAACTGTCTGGAGGATATTAAGAACAGGACAGCAATGACTTTCGTCCAGATTAATGAAAACAAGATAGAGGTAATGAGTTTTGGTCACTGTTCATGAACTCAGAGAACAATTAGGGCCTCATTCAGAAAACTTCCAGTCACATACTAAAAATCTTGGTGTCATCTTTGATTCATCACTGAGTTTGATAAACAAATAAATGCTGTTGTGAAGGGGTGTTTCTGTCAGCTGAGTGCAATAGCCTGGCTTAAACCACACCTTTCAGCCAAAGACCTGGAGAGTTACTCCTGCTTTTATCCTGATTGGGTTACTGCCGTTCTCTGTACCCAGGTTTACCAGAAGCATCTTTATTCTGACTACACCTTGTTCAAAACGGTGCTACCAGGCTCTCAACAAAATATAGACACCAAATTTCCCCTGTGTTGGCTGCATTGCATTGGCTACCTGTTAAGTTTTGAGAATTTCTGAGAATACAGTTTAAAGATTTCTTATTTCTTTCTAAGGCGATACATGGCATAGGTCCCCAGTCCGTCTCCGAGCTAATTCAGCCTTACACCGCTTCTTATTAGATGCATCTCTGTACTGACCCTGCACACACAGGAACACATTTTATTTATCTATTTAATCTGACTATTCTGCTTTGCACATCATGTATTTAACATTTATAGTGATTTTATATTTATTACTAGATTATTGTATAACTTTTGCACTGTTTTTTGAACTTGGTTGTTGCTTAGACTTGTTTTTCCATGGAGCACCATTATACCAAAAAGAATTCCTCAGGGTTGTCACACATGTTTTTGTGAGGTGTACACTGCTGGTTGCTTGAGACCCTGGATGAGACACTGGTCCGTACCCTGCAGAATCGCTGTGGGCAGTGTGAGGACTTCTGCCCTCTCAGTTAAACAATAGGCGCAGGGACTGAGTCAAATGAGTCTCTCTGCATCCTGCTTAATGATATCAAGGGGTTGTGTAGGCGTGTCTCTGCTCACATGGCTCTATCAGTACAGAGTGAACTGGCCAGGGATCAGTTTATCTAGACACTTAACCCCAGATAGCTCACATTCAGACACAGTCAACCCCTCTGCGTCCCTAGATGAGGCCCTGGAACTGGCTTTGGAGAGAGAAATTGTGGGCACCGAGGTGGCGGGGAACGAGGCGGGAGAAATCAACCAAGCTGTGAGGAAACGCCAAAGGGCTTGGAGGACCCAGGCCCTCAGGTTTACTTCCTGGATGCAGACTGCCTGTAGGCTGACAGGCAGCAGCACCCCCCCACCCCTCAGTCCTCAGACAGTGTCCCAAGTTCACCGCCACCCAGGGTTCCGCCAAGGGCACGCATAGCCGGGAAGATGTGGGCCAACAAGGTTAATTTCCTGAACTTCCTTGGTGACACCGGGGAGGTGGCCCCGCTGCCACCTGCTGCAGAGGTGGTAACTATGGATTGGACTCACAGAGGCGACTTCTGTCATATACCCACCATAGTGATGTGAGTCGCATGTACTGCCCTAGTCCATACAGGTTCCACTGCAACCCTGGTGAGACCAGACACTGTCTAGAACTGACATTGGTGCAGGTGAGAACAATGACTGGTGACCTGGCCCCTTTAAGAGGGATGGGGTTGTTCCCTTTTGACATGGGGGGTTTAGTTGTGAATAGTAACTATGTGGATGGCTGACATGCTCGATCCCTCCATCCTGGGCCTGAATTTCCCCCGGAGCACGGCATGTGTGCTGGACTTTGGGCACAACATGCTGAGATTCCCTGCGGTCCATGTGTACAGTGGGGCCGCTGGCCCTGCAGCCTCTGCAGCTGACTGCCCACCCCTTACTGGCATTGGGCCTGTACCTCCACATGAGCTAGAGATCCCTTCCTCTGCTACAGTCACGTGGGCCCCTGAGCCCACATGTGTCCCCTCCAGTGTAGCGCTGCAGCCTCACTCACTTCACTGGAGTCTAACGGGGTTTACCAGAGAGACTTACCTGAAGCTGCCATTAGAGGACCCCATGATGACCACACGGTTGCCCTTGTGCCACTGCAATCCCACTGCCCTGGTCCTCTACCTCACACCATTGATCCCCTGCCCCACCCATACGGTTGTGTGCCTCTTCAGGTTTGCAGCCTCCTCCTGCACTGAGCCTCTTGCCACCAGCACAGAACCAGTCAAGGCTGACCAGTGAAGCTCAGTGGTGGGTGCTGAGCGGCCTTTTCAGAAGTTTAATTATTTAATTTACAGTAATACACACGTTTCCAACCATTAAAAACATTATCCAGACTTAAAGTCACTTGAATAAAAATATTTAAAAACTTGTTAGCATTTCAATATAGTATCTGGTTGGACTGTGTACTTCCTCTTTGTTTACATGGATAACATAACACTCACAGCACAAAGTATGCTGTCCTCAGCATTCGCATCTCCGCAACATTCCAAAGATCCATCATAGGCCTTTAGTCTAAAAACAAGCTAAAATGGTCACTGAGAACCTTTGCGTCCATTGATTTCCATCAGCTGTGTGTGGAAAGTTCGAAAGAATTTCTGAAGCTACTGAACAGAGCAAGGGTTGCCAGCTCTCACCCATCTGGTGTGACACTCACACTTTCAGGCTCTCACGCTCACGCAAGAAATCTATATTATTTCATTATAAACCTAAAATTCGCTATATCAAAAGCACTGGGGTACTTTGAAAACCCTACAAACTATTTACAAGGTAATAAAACTGTTACGTACATGTAAATCTGTGTGCATACTTGTTTCAAACTGAAAATCTTATGCCAGCCAGCTAAACAAATTAGACAACCCTGCTACAGGCCTCTCTGTTCAGTTTTCGCTGAATGCTAAGGCTTCCCAGGCAAGCTACTGACCCTCCAAATTTCACAGACCTCTCGGCCACCCAGTAATCTGTAACTTTAGTGCTGAAAGCTTGACAGTGAGTGTATCATGTGAGGCAGCTGTGGAAATACAGACTCTCCTCTGTGCTACAAAAAACCTTCTACAGCGGCAATGTGGGATCTGTGCTCTCCGGGAGCATAACTGCTCGGTACGGCTGCTCCAGCTCTGAGGGCCACCGAGTCCCGCTGAGGGTGATACGATGCGCCCAGAGAATCACCAGGACAGAACTGCCGCCCTGCATAAGTCCCCGGGGCCTTATGGCCGGGACTGAGAGGCCGAGGAGAAGCGTCTACCCCCAGGCCAGTAGGATCATTAACATCACAGATTAAAAGCTAAAATATGCTATAACTACAATCTGTACTTTAAACATTTCTACATATTTTTTATACATTTTCATCTTTACTTTTTATATACCTTTTATTGTTATATTTTCTTATTATCTTTCTGTAGTTTCAGTACTTCTTTTGTTAATTCACGTTGTTTAATTTTGATGTCCTTTTACTAGTGTGTTTATTACACCGACTGGAGTAACGACAATTTCATTTCACTGCCAGTGAAATACACTACATTTGTATGACAAATAAAAATCTTGAATTTATTGTGTTACCCCCACCACATTATTTAATGTGTTCCTCATGGATTTCATTGTTTTTCTCAAAATAAACACGTATTCCAATTTTGGTTCTTGCAACACATTTCCAAAAAAGTCGGGACAGGAGCAATTTAGGACCAGTAGTGAGGTAAATTGGTTAAATAATGATGTGATTTGAAACAAGTGATGTCAAAAGGTGATTGTAATTATGATTTGGTACAAAAGCAGCACAAATACGTGGGAAAATTATTGAAATGTTTAAAAACAATGTTCCTCAAAGAACGACAGGAAGAGATTTGGATATTTTACCTTCAACAGTGCATAACATAATTAAAAGATTGAAGGAATCTGAAGGAATTTCAGTGCGTAAAGGACAAGGAGGTGTAGGAATTATTAGCTCAGGTAAATTTTAATATCTCCACCAATATGTTTTGAAATTAATTAACTTTTAATTAATTATTATTTAATGCTGATTATTAACCAATTGTTATGCCGAATGGTCGGCTCCTCCAAACTCAATTGCGAATCCCCGATATCTGTTAATGTGAGACTTAAATGGTACTCATTAATAACGAGTATCGCTTAATAACCTGGGTTAGTAGGCTCGTCCAGCGAGCTGCGTCACCAGGTAATGTAAATGGTCGGTAGCGAAGCTCCCCTCACGGCCAATGAGAGAGAGTCTCGCGATATTTCAGGCGAGTTTGAGGTTTCAGAGCGTAGTAGCCAGATCGCACAGAGGCAGGGACTATTGTGAGCACTCAATGACGGAGACTGAAGTTGTGTAAAAGACATGCATTTATTCCTACAACTAACATAAGACAGACATTACACCTAACAAAGAATAAACATGAAATAACGGAATAGACACAAACAATGTAATCATGAAAATGCAATGACCAGATTTAAAAGGATTAACCTAAAAAGGGAAAAACTGTTCTGCAAAGCAAACAGTTTGTGGAAATATGAACCTAAAGGAATATAGCAGGTGAATAGGACAGTTTAGGTTATTAGAAATGAAAGGAAGTTGGTTTACTTGGATGCAGGAAAGGGGGGGTCTTGGCAGTTGGTTGCAGAGGCTGATGAGCTGATGGGTGATGGCACTCAGGGAGGCGCGGTGTTTACAGCGGTTGTTGGAGTGGAGCCCTCTGATTCTCTCTCCTGGTGAAGCTTGGACTGAGTTTCAGTTCTTTGTCCAGTTGGGTCTAAACTGATGGCTGGAGGCCTGCTTGTGGGCTTCTCTTCTCCTGGGCTAATGGTCTTTGTTTCCTCTCCTCCGCTCTCCTCTGCTCCGCTCTCCTCCGCTCCGCTGATGTTCTACACCTTTCTCTCTCCTTTTCTTCCCTCTCCCCCGCTTTGTTCTGAGGTGCCAGGTTTTATAGTGTAAAGTTCGTGAATAGGAGTGACCAGGAATTCGAGTCCTGGACCAATGGCTGACCATCCATTTGGCGGGCTTTTGGAAGGGGGTCCGAAAAGTCCTTTTGGGATTTATGACCAGACTGACTTCTCTGGTAATGGTGATTTTCATTAGGCTGGTGTAACTTTTGATATGTCCACTTTTGTGGTAACCATTGACCAGATTTGGAAACTGGAGTGATTTCCCGTCGGTTTGATACCAAACATGCCATACCAGCCTAGCGGTTCACACCAAATCCCATCTGTGATGATTAATTAATGATTACTTATATTATGCTATTATGTTATGTTCTATTACTCACACCAGTATGTGGTATATATGGTAGACAGTATAGGTTACACTTCAACAGATGTATACCCTTTATACAGACATTATATGACATTGTCTTGTCATCAGCACATCTTACCCTTGGATAGGTATGGTGAAATACAAAGATCAGATAAGGGTTGCCGAGGAATGTGGCAAAGCATAAAGGGGGGGGGGGAAGGTTTGTCAGACAAAGGAAAAGAATCTTCGAAAGTTAGGGCACACTAAGATCCCTGGTTAGACTATTCAATTTCCAAGATTATTCTGGTTTAACATATATGCAGTGGTAGCTATACATATTTATTTATTCAAATTTATACAAGTGTTTAGGTGTGAGGGGTAAAATAATAGACACGCTGTGAACATGGTTATAAGGGTGGCACACAAACCTAAGACTGTCTAAGGACACTCACATAAACATGACTTGCATATTGAGACATAAGCAACATACTATACAGGGTATACAAAAACCAAACTTAAAGGAAACTTTCTGTGGGGTGTTGGGAGAGTGGTATGCAAGGCAGGATGTCGGGTGATGGGGTTGTGGGCCAAGTCGAGGGGCCCCTGTCCCTGGGGATCCACTCTGCTATCTGTAGGTCGTTAAAGCTTTGGGCAATAAAAGTTGGAGTGCTGGCCTCCCTGGTTATCTATGTGTGTGGGG
Organism: Brienomyrus brachyistius; assembly: GCF_023856365.1. Classification (NCBI taxonomy): domain Eukaryota; kingdom Metazoa; phylum Chordata; class Actinopteri; order Osteoglossiformes; family Mormyridae; genus Brienomyrus; species Brienomyrus brachyistius. The sequence goes on from NC_064536.1 coordinate 39,665,233, forward strand.
TCACGAACCCCCCTTTTGAGGCCTAGGTCGATGTGTGCCTTCTCGTACCAGGGTAGGCCTTGTCTCAGGCCACCTGGAATTTAAGCTTTGTGATATGTGCATGTGTGATCCTACAACTGTGAGGCTGAGTCTCCCCCCCTTTGCAGCAGTCTCTGGCTCTGTCTCAGCGGCAGGGCTCCTGCTCCCCCCACTGTGTCATCTTCCTCCTTCTTCTCTGAGGGAGGGGCAGTGGCCTCCACAGACGCCGGTGCTGCTGCAGCTGCTCCTAGCTGAGGATGATAAGCAGGGGGAGGGGGCACATTCGGCAGAGGAGGGTACAGATGTATCTCTTCCTTTTTCTTCTTAGTATTCTGTAACACCATGCTGAGGGATTGGGCCTGAGCCTCATTTTTAGCCCTTTCAGCGTTTAACTCCGCTGTCTCCCTGGCCAGTTTGTCCCGCAGTCCCTTATTATTTGCCTTTTCCTTCTCTAACTCTTTCAATTTAGCCACATATATCCGCTTTTCAAACTTATGAATATCCCCATATTTTCCACAACATCCCTTTTTGCTTTGTATTACACGCTTTGTATGTTGCATTATTGTTGGATCGAACGTGCCGTCCACGGGCCAGCGCCCGCTTGCCATTTTACTCCATTTGGCACATTCTTTGCTAAAACTCTCTCCCATCTCAGTCTCGACCACATCGCGACACATACGTTTCTCGCCTGGCTTTCGACAACTGCGTTTTCTCATTTGTTTTTCAAATTTTGTCATACCCTCTGGGTCATACGCAGGATCTGGAGCCCATTTGTTTTCTTTGCTATTTGAACTGCCCATGACTTTTCCTATCTGTTCACCAGTTACCCTCAACAATGCACTTCAGGAAATTAAGCAGTTTACTTCGTTGCGAAAGCAGAAGCAAGTTTCTTCGTTGCAATAGAATTTGCGAGAAAGCAAAAGCAAATTCCTTCCTTGCGAGAAAACAAAAGCAAATTCCTTCCTTGCGATAGAGCAAGCTATTTATTATAAACACAAAGCCCTAGCGCTCCTTCGCTAGAGAGCATAAGCAAATATTTTGTTTTTAGCAGGATTGGAGGATAATATAATTAATATTTTATTATGCGCACCAGATACACATTCCAGCAATATAAATTTTGACTTGTGTCTCTGTCCTCATAAATGAGACAAATTTAGTTTGGGCACGGCCACTTGGCCTCCGGCGCTTTTTACACCGGTATCTCTGTCTAATTTTCTGGACACTTATTAATTCGTTTATCTGATATTTTGCACTAGGCACATTCACATTCATCACAACCAGGATATTTACATGCTTCACACATTCATACAATTTCCTCCGGCAGGACACGAATCACTGCGCGGTTCACTTCCCTGGCAGGACTCAGTCCGCTACCAGGCTGCCCCCGGCAGAGCCGTGTTAGCTGCCCGACGGGACAGTTTCCACACACACAACCTTATTTATACTCCCTCCCTGTCAAAGACCTGTGTCTCTACAGACACCCGTATTTGCTTCCTTGCAAATACCTGTATTCACCTTCCTGTGAATACGAGGATCCTCCTGTGGATCACAATACACTAGCGCTTTTCCCAAAGTTTGTCAAACAGCACATATAGATACTATATAGACTTAAACATCGACTTGCGATTAAATAAATCAACTTACAATTTTTCCCTTTAATTTTGGTCCGTTGATCGGATTGGGACGTCCAGGCGTCCGTCCGACGAGGATGGGATGCTGAGCCGGATGGAGTAACTTTTTTCCTCGCTCCTTGGCTGACGGTAGCGCTTCACCGCTCCCTTCTAACAGGACACCTCGTTCCTCGCCGTCCGTGCGCTCTGGCTGTTCCCTTTCTCCGATCCCGGACGAGCCCCCAAATCTGTGGAAGAAATTTCTCGAAGTCCGATGTTTAAGTGTTTGACAGAACTTTATTATTGGATGAGCTCAAAGGGAACAGACACTCAGCAATCATGCGTCTCGTGTTCTGCTCCCCGAACAACAAGTGCATACATTTCTTATAGCCAAAAATGCCGTCATCAGATAGTTCAAAGAAAAGGATCAGGTGTCTGTAGACACCCGGCACTTCTGCTTATTGAGGCTTGCTTATCAGCACAGAAATTCCTCTGCAGTTTCATACTGAGTCGAATTAAATTTATCCAATTACCCAATTACTTTTATCTCACTTCCAGGTCATGCTGACCCGGGCCCTTGCTGAGCAGCTACATTATGGCAAACATTAGTTCCTTCATAGAAAATAGAAATCCCTTTACTTACAGTAAGCAAGCTTGCATTAGTACATTGTGCTTGATACATCAGACTGATTCAAGTGAGGTTATATTGTTTCAGTCATTATAGGTAAATCAACAACACATTATAAACTCAATTGTTAATTACTGATTAGGTAATGCATTTTGCATAATCGTCTATATTCCATTATTGATTACTGATTAGCATAATCAAGAATTTTCTACCACACAGCCAAAAAGAAAACACCAAGAATACGAGAGATTTTGCTCAAATTAAAGCAGTTTTTCGGCCATAAATGCGTGCATTGTCTAGGATGCTGGATGCGAAGCCAAAAACGTCACCGATGCGAAGGGAATGTCCGTGCTGTAACACCAGCGTGTCAGCGGGGCGGGCGGGTCCTTGTTTCACTGGCCAACCACACGGGGCCAGTCGCCTCGCTTGGCCAATCGGTCGAGACCGTTGTAAAACATTTAGTTGAAACACTTCTTCAGCTGGCCAATAGAGGGCTGAAACATTTGTTGCACTAAAGCCGAAAGGAGGCTGGAAAAAGGAACATAGATGACAGACAGATTTGGGAAGCATTCCGTATTTTCAGACTGTAGCATTTACTTTTAGTTGATTTTCCATCTGTAATTCTCATAAGCATTATTGCTACTTAAAAAGATGAAATTTCTTGTGACATTATTTGATACTGAGAGGAAGAATCTGTTTTTAAGAAATACTTGAAAGTCATCTGAAGTGTGAAATCGACACAAGAAAGATCTGGATACAAATGCATTTAATCCTTTTCTCTTTGTGTTACTTGTTTGTTCTTCCATGCTGTGGGCCAGTGGCGCAATGGATAACGCGTCTACCTACAGATCAGAAGATTCTGGGTTCGACTCCTGGCTGGCTCGGACATTTCTTTCCTTTACTCTAATGCCTTCTGCTTTAGCCGCTCCATGCTACCAACATCTTGGCTTCCTCGCATCAGCTGCAGACAGGGAGCTCACAAGAGGCAGGCTGCATGGTGTCCCATATGGTCTAGCGGTTAGGATTCCTGGTTTTCAACCAGGCGGCCCGGGTTGGACTCCCGGTATGGGAATTGTACTTATCGTTGTCTTCAGCCTTGCAACTAATCATATCCTTGAGCCAAGGCAGCAAAAATGCTCTTCCTGGGAAGTCTAACAATCTTGCTGGAAATACTGACCAGCCATTACATACAACTCAGGTGGAGCTGTCACCTTGCATGTGATTTTGCCATACTTTGGTGTCACAATATTTATTACATTTTTAATATTTTTAAGCCAAGCTAAAGAATAATCTCAGCGCCCATTTCCTCCAGTCGTAGGTTGTGGTGCCGTGCCAGGTTACCCCTGAAAAACACTGTCCCCGACAATTCAGATCAGACACACAAAATGAAATGAATTACTTGAGAAAATGAACTTTTACCATAAAATTACTTTTGTTGGTTACGAAATGCAATTTGTACAGAAAAAAAATATCTTACCCGTGGTGAAACAGTCAAAAAGAAAACACAAAAAATACGAGAGATTTTGCTCAAATTTAGCAGTTTTTCGGCCATAAATGTGTGCATTGTCTAGGATGCTGGATGCGAAGCCAAAACCGTCACCGATGCGAAGAGAATGTCCGTGCTGCAACACCAGCGCGTCAGCGGGGCAGGCGGGTCCTTGTTTCACTGCCCAACCACACGGGGCCAGTCGCCTCGCTTGGCCAATTGGTCGAGACCGTTGTAAAACATTTAGTTGAAACACTTCTTCAACTGGCCAATAGGGGGCTGAAACATTTGTTGCACTAAAGCCGAAAGGAGGCTGGAAAAAGGAACATAGATGACAGACAGATTTGGGAAGCATTCCGTATTTTCAGACTGTAGCATTTACTTTTAGTTGATTTTCCATCTGTAATTCTCATAAGCATTATTGCTACTTAAAAAGATGAAATTTCTTGTGACATTATTTGATACTGAGAGGAAGAATCTGTTTTTAAGAAATACTTGAAAGTCATCTGAAGTGTGAAATCGACACAAGAAAGATCTGGATGCAAATGCATTTAATCCTTTTCTCTTTGCGTTACTTGTTTGTCCTTCCATGCTGTGGGCCAGTGGCGCAATGGATAACGCGTCTGACTACGGATCAGAAGATTCTAGGTTCGACTCCTGGCTGGCTCGGACATTTCTTTCCTTTACTCTAATGCCTTCTGCTTTAGCCGCTCCATGCTACCAACGTCTTGGCTTCCTCGCATCAGCTGCAGACAGGGAGCTCACAAGAGGCAGGCTGCATGGTCTCCCATATGGTCTAGCGGTTAGGATTCCTGGTTTTCACCCAGGCGGCCCGGGTTCGACTCCCGGTATGGGAATTGTATTTATCGTTGTCTTCAGCCTTGCAACTAATCATGTCCTTGTGCTAAGGCAGCAAAAATGCTCTTCCTGGGAAGTCTAACTATTTGGCTGGAAATACTGACCAGTCATTACATACAACTCAGGTGGAGCTGTCACCTTGTACGTGATTTTGCCATACTTTGGTGTCACAATATTAATTACATTTTTAGTATTTTTAAGCCAAGCTAAAGAATAATCTCAGCGCGGATTCCCTCCAGTCGTAGGTTGTGGTGCCGTGCCAGGTTACCCCTGAAAAACACTCTCCCTGACAATTCAGATCAGACACACAAAATGAAATGAATTACTTGAGAAAATGAACTTTTACCATAAAATAACTTTTGTTGGTTACGAAATGCAATTTGTACAGAAAAAAAATATCTTACCCGTGGTGAAACAGCCAAAAAGAAAACACAAAAAATACGAGAGATTTTGCTCAAATTTAGCAGTTTTTCGGCCTTAAATGTGCGCATTGTCTAGGATGCTGGATGCGAAGCCAAAAACGTCACCGATGCGAAGGGAATGTCTGTGCTACAACACCAGCGTGTCAGCGGGGCGGGCGGGTCCTTGTTTCACTGGCCAACCACACGGGGCCAGTCGCCTCGCTTGGCCAATCGGTCGAGACCGTTGTAAAACATTTAGTTGAAACACTTCTTCAACTGGCCAACAGAGGGCTGAAACATTTGTTGCACTAAAGCCGAAAGGAGGCTGGAAAAAGGAACATAGATGACAGACAGATTTGGGAAGCATTCCGTATTTTCAGACTGTAGCATTTACTTTTAGTTGATTTTCCATCTGTCATTCTCATAAGCATTATTGCTACTTCAAAAGATTAAATTTCTTGTGACATTATTTGATACTGAGAGGAAGAATCTGTTTTTAAGAAATACTTGAAAGTCATCTGAAGTGTGAAATCGACACAAGAAAGATCTGGATGCAAATGCATTTAATCCTTTTCTCTTTGTGTTACTTGTTTGTCCGTCCATGCTGTGGGCCAGTGGCGCAATGGATAACGCGTCTGACTACGGATCAGAAGATTCTAGGTTCGACTCCTGGCTGGCTCGGGCATTTCTTTCCTTTACTCTAATGCCTTCTGCTTTAGCCGCTCCATGCTACCAACGTCTTGGCTTCCTCGCATCAGCTGCAGACAGGGAGCTCACAAGAGGCAGGCTGCATGGTCTCCCATATGGTCTAGCGGTTAGGATTCCTGGTTTTCACCCAGGCGGCCCGGATTCTACTCCCGGTATGGGAATTGTATTTATCGTTGTCTTCAGCCTTGCAACTAATCATGTCCTTGTGCTAAGGCAGCAAAAATGCTCTTCCTGGGAAGTCTAACTATCTTGCTGGAAATACTGACCAGTCATTACATACAACTCAGGTGGAGCTGTCACCTTGCACGTGATTTTGCCATACTTTGGTGTCACAATATTTATTACATTTTTATTATTTTTAAGCCAAGCTAAAGAATAATCTCAGCGCAGATTTCCTCCAGTCGTAGGTAGTGGTGCCGTGCCAGGTTACCCCTGAAAAACACTGTCCCCGACACTTCAGATCAGACACACAAAATGAAATGAATTACTTGAGAAAATGAACTTTTACCATAAAATAACTTTTGTTGGTTACGAAATGCAATTTGTACAGAAAAAAAATATCTTACCCGTGGTGAAACAGCCAAAAAGAAAACACAAAAAATACGAGAGGTTTTGCTCAAATTACGCAGTTTTTCGGCCATAAATGTGTGCATTGTCTAGCATGCTGGATGCGAAGCCAAAAACGTCACCGATGCGAAGAGAATGTCCGTGCTGTAACACCAGCGTGTCAGCGGGGCGGGCGGGTCCTTGTTTCACTGGCCAACCACACGGGGCCAGTCGCCTCGCTTGGCCAATCGGTCGAGACCGTTGTAAAACATTTAGTTGAAACACTTCTTCAACTGGCCAATAGAGGGCTGAAACATTTGTTGCACTAAAGCCGAAAGGAGGCTGGCAAAAGGAACATAGATGACAGACAGATTTGGGAAGCATTCCGTATTTTCATTTTGTAGCATTTACTTTTAGTTGATTTTCCATCTGTAATTCTCATAAGCATTATTGCTACTTAAAAAGATGAAATTTATTGTGACATTATTTGATACTGAGAGGAAGAATCTGTTTTTAAGAAATACTTGAAAGTCATCTGAAGTGTGAAATCGACACAAGAAAGATCTGGATGCAAATGCATTTAATCCTTTTCTCTTTGTGTTATTTGTTTGTGCTTCTATGATGTGGGCCAGTGGCGCAATGGATAAAGCATCTGACTACGGATCAGAAGATTCTAGGTTCGACTCCTGCCTGGCTCGGCCATTTCTTTCCTTTACTCTAATGCCTTCTGCTTTAGCCGCTCCATGCTACCAACGTCTTGGCTTCCTCGCAACAGCTGCAGACAGGGAGCTCACAAGAGGCCTGCAGACAGGGAGCTCACAAGAGGCAGGCTGCATGGTGTCCCATATGGTCTAGCGGTTAGGATTCCTGGTTTTCACCCAGGCGGCCTGGGTTCGACTCCCGGTATGGGAATTGTATTTATTGTTGTCTTCAGCCTTGCAACTAATCATATCCTTGAGCCAAGGCAGCAAAAATGCTCTTCCTGGGAAGTCTAACAATCTTGCTGGAAATACTGACCAGCCATTACATACAACTCAGGTGGAGCTGTCACCTTGCATGTGATTTTGCCATACTTTGGTGTCACAATATTTATTACATTTTTAATATTTTGAAGCCAAGCTAAAGAATAATCTCAGCGCAGATTTCCTCCAGTCGTAGGTAGTGGTGCTGTGCCAGGTTACCCCTGAAAAACACTGTCCCCGACACTTCAGATCAGACACACAAAATGAAATGAATTACTTGAGAAAATGAACTTTTACCATAAAATAACTTTTGTTGGTTACGAAATGCAATTTGTACAGAAAAAAAATATCTTACCCGTGGTGAAACAGCCAAAAAGAAAACACAAAAAATACGAGAGATTTTGCTCAAATTTAGCAATTTTTCGGCCATAAATGTGTGCATTGTCTAGGATGCTGGATGCGAAGCCAAAACCGTCACCGATGCGAAGAGAATGTCCGTGCTGCAACACCAGCGCGTCAGCGGGGCGGGCGGGTCCTTGTTTCACTGGCCAACCACACGGGGCCAGTCACCTCGCTTGGCCAATTGGTCGAGACCGTTGTAAAACATTTAGTTGAAACACTTCTTCAACTGGCCAATAGGGGGCTGAAACATTTGTTGCTCTAAAGCCGAAAGGAGGCTGGAAAAAGGAACATAGATGACAGACAGATTTGGGAAGCATTCCGTATTTTCAGACTGTAGCATTTACTTTTAGTTGATATTCCATCTGTCATTCTCATAAGCATTATTGCTACTTAAAAAGATGAAATTTCTTGTGACATTATTTGATACTGAGAGGAAGAATCTGTTTTTAAGAAATACTTGAAAGTCATCTGAAGTGTGAAATCGACACAAGATAGATCTGGATGCAAATGCATTTAATCCTTTTCTCTTTGCGTTACTTGTTTGTCCGTCCATGCTGTGGGCCAGTGGCGCAATGGATAACGCGTCTGACTACGGATCAGAAGATTCTAGGTTCGACTCCTGGCTGGCTCGGCCATTTCTTTCCTTTACTCTAATGCCTTCTGCTTTAGCCGCTCCATGCTACCAACGTCTTGGCTTCCTCGCATCAGCTGCAGACAGGGAGCTCACAAGAGGCAGGCTGCATGGTCTCCCATATGGTCTAGCGGTTAGGATTCCTGGTTTTCACCCAGGCGGCCCGGGTTCTACTCCCGGTATGGGAATTGTATTTATCGTTGTCTTCAGCCTTGCAACTAATCATGTCCTTGTGCTAAGGCAGCAAAAATGCTCTTCCTGGGAAGTCTAACTATCTTGCTGGAAATACTGACCAGTCATTACATACAGCTCAGGTGGAGCTGTCACCTTGCACGTGATTTTGCCATACTTTGGTGTCACAATATTTATTACATTTTTATTATTTTTAAGCCAAGCTAAAGAATAATCTCAGCGCAGATTTCCTCCAGTCGTAGGTAGTGGTGCCATGTGTAACAAAGTTGTTTTGGTATGTATAATTACTCAAAATTCCTTATTTATTAAAATCCTGGTAAAATGAATAGGAGAGGGAGTAAGGAGAATTCCCAGAAGGCCCTGCTTCATGGTGCCTCCCACTGGTAAAAAGGGGGCGTGACGTGTTTCCTCTTCCTCTTTCCCTGTCTCTTCGAGGAAGAGGTAACATGGCTCTCTCATTAACCCAATTAAATAGAAAATAATCCTTTTATTATTATACAAAATTCCTGTAACAAAAGTTTAAACATATCATTATTAATATATATCAAGCAATATTTTAATGTATGAACTTACTTTGGTTTGTGTTTTTCTTTTTATTGTTGGGGTGCACATGGGCAGAATGTTGAGCTGCTACATGCTGCTGGGGAATTAATACTTTGCTCTTCATTACCAGGTATGTTTTGTTTGTTTTATTTTTTTTATATATTGATGTATATTTTTTTTTTCATTTTGCTCTTTCCCTGTCTCTTCGAGGAAGAGAATGTTGAGCTGCTACATGCTGCTGGGGAATTAATACTTTGCTCTTCATTACCAGAGAGAGGAAAAGACACGTGCCAATAAAGGGACGTCGGATCCCGAGTCCAGAGGAAGCCACGCGGTGTCGTCTCTCCCTCTCCCGCACCCACACACCACACACAACAAAAAAAATACACAACGCAGAGTGAGAGCATCAGCTCTCGAACTTTAACCGGGACTATGTTTTAACTGGACTCGCTTGGCGCGATCGGGCCGTAAACAAAGACCCAAACGAGACCGGTTACATTTGGTGCCGTGACCCGGATGGTGTGTGTGTGTGTGCTGAAACCGCGCAGAGGATCACCGCGAGGACGCTGCTTTTCCCCGTCGCGCTCTCCGGACTAACAGCTGTTAATGACCGAAAAAAAGTGTCGTTCAACTCAGTGTTGAAATTTGTCCTTTTTTTTTTGGGTGACTTCATGTTATTTAATGAATCTTTTTTTTTTTCTTTCCCTCTCTGATTGTTTACATTTCCTGTATATTACCAGAATGTTTAGACTGCTGACCACATTGTGGGCTGTAGTACAATTGTATGGAGTTGCACGTGTTGTGCAGTTTTATTATTGTAGTCATGCTAGTTAAGTGTGAGTGTTTAGTCTAACAGTGTATTACCTTGAGTAGTTGTTTAATCAGTTAAAGCTGGTAATAATCACAGAGGATTTTTTTTTTTCCCCTTTCAACTTTCTTTTAAGTGAGTACTGACTTTCATATCACTGCTTGTGATTTATTCTTCTAGCCATGTCAAAGGTAGGTATGTTTAGTATGCTGGGTTTGCCAGACACTAATAGGGAAGTTTCACCTTGCAGTCTTGGTAGGGGACGGGGTTGGTTTTTAAACCATGCAGGTAGAAGTGAGACTACACCCATAGCTAGACAGCCTGAGCCAGTTCCTGTGGCTAATTCTACCCCTGCTTCAGACTCTTCCTATAATCCAGTTCAAGTGATTACTGTTGATGCTATGGGCAGTATCATAGCCGATTTAGCCAAGCAAATTGGGGAGAGTGTTACTGCTAACTTGTCCACCCTGAATCACCACAGCAGTGGCCTGTCAAAGTCCCTGGGTGTTTCACAAACTCCTGGACGCCATGATGCTTCAGAGCTAAGGGTAGTGGTTCAGCCAAGCTCAGATCTGCCTCCCTTCTACAGAGGTGATGGTTCAGATAAGTTTACCATCCATGAATGGAAGGAGATGATGGAGCGGTATGCTGCCAAAATGACGTATGACACTCATGGTGAAATGTATGATTTTGTAATGAGCAGATTAACCTGTAAAGCTAGGGATGTGGTTAAAGTGTCTTTACGGAGCAGTGCCGATTTAGAGCCAGAAGAGCTTGCTGCAACTGTCTTTGACATCCTTGTACGAAATTTCAGTGATATTGCTTATTCTAATATGCCTATGAGAGACTTTTACAGTACAGTTCCAAAGCCAGGTGAGTCGGCCTTAGATTATTGGATAAGGCTTAACAAAATGATTGATGCGGTTGGGGAATGTTTGCGCAGACGAGGGAAACATATTGAGGATCCAAACGCTGAAGTTGTGCTCATGTTTATTTCTCACTGTCCTGATCCCGAGCTTGCGATGTCTTTCAAGTTCAAGCCAGCTGAAAAGTGGACTGCTGCTGAGGTGCAGGAGCGATTGGACAGCCACGTGAGTTATCTGAAGGGTGCTAATGCTAAAGCGCACCGTTCTCAGAGCATGTCTGTTTATGGTCAGTGTGTGGTTGTACCTGTTCCGCCGAGTCATGAATGTGAGTTGGGGCCGACGCCTTCTAACACGGGTGGCACATATTTTAATAGTCCCAACACCCATGTGAGCAGTTCGGTGCAGCCGGTGTCCTCTTCTGCCAGGCCGCTAGCTGCAATGGCCCCAGTGGTTCCTCATTCAGCTGTCCAGTCCCCTAATGCTTATTCCTCTGACTCTGGTCTGAGCCAGCTGGTTGCTGTCCTTGACAAAGCCTTGACTATATGTTCTGCAGAGTCTCAGTCGTTGCCTGCTATGGGTTTTCACCGTTCTTGATGTCAGAAGGATGTGACAAGTACAACATGTACAGTCTGTAGTGCTAGAGATCATTCCACCTATGCACACTGTAAGCGTGATAAGTTGTGTCGCCATTGCTTGAAGCCTGGTCACTTCAGGAGTCAGTGCCCGTCGTTACTTCCTTCACAGTCTCGTTCGGTGGGTCTTTCTTCGTCTACGCCGGCTTTAAACTAACTAGCTCATGTGAAATGAGGGATAGCATGAGCTATGTTGGGACTTCCCTCGACCGCTCTGATGATGGTGGTTCTTGTGGTCTCACTAACAGCCAGTCCGCCACCCCAGTCGAACCCCAGGCTCTTGAAGGAGCAAATGAGTTGTTTTACACTCCAGTTTCAGTCAGTGGTTTGTGTACTTTAAGAGGTATGCTTGATTCAGGGAGTATGTCTTGCACTCTCAGTGAAACGGCTGAAGCACTTCTTAAGGCAGCTAATGTTCCTTTGGCTGCTCAGCCTGTCCCAGAGTCAGTAGTCCTCGTCGGATGTGGTGGACTGACCACAAAGCCAAAATGCATTTACGAACTGAACATTGATGTCTATGGTCTAAAATTTTCAGTACCTACACTGGTTGTGCCTGGTCAACTAGATGATTTCATCGTAGGTAGTAATGTCTTGCGGTCAGTCATTAGTTCCATGAAATCTTCTGAGAAGTATTGGGATCTTATTTCTTCTCGTTCAGCTAATTCTGACTGTGAACAGTTTCTCCAGCTTATTAGTTGTGTCTCCCGCTGGTCTAGTTCCACTGTGCCCAATAAAATTGGAACAGTAAAACTCAGACAGGCAATCACACTGCTTCCACGCAGCGAGTATGTAGTGTGGGGAAAGTTGCCCAGTGAGGCTCCAATGTCACCAGGGAGTACTGTTGTTGTGGAACCAACATCCTCCCGTGCTACACCTAAGAACATTATGGTGGGCCGGGTTGTTACACCTATGTGGGGTGACAGATGGGTGCCCATGAAGATCCTGAATGCTTCTCAGCACCCTGTAACCATGCGTCGCAATGCGAAATTGGCGGATGTATTCCCTTGTCTTGCTCTAGAAGATCTGACCTTCATGCAAGGGCTAGCTAATTCTTCTCGAGTGACTGATGCTTCGTCTCCACAAGCAGTTCCTGATCCTGTACGTAGTCTTGCGGGGTGTGGATTAGGTGACATTAACATCGAAGGGTGTGAGGTGTCCGGCGAGTGGAAAAATAAGTTGGCAGAGCTTCTTCTTTCGTACCAGGATGTCTTTTCTCGTGGGAATCTAGATTGTGGTGAAGTGAGAGATTTCGTACACCGTATTAGACTCTCTGATGAGAAGCCATTTAGATTGCCTTACCGCAGGGTTCCACCAGCTCACTACCATAAGTTAAGAGAGGTTCTGACTGAAATGGAAATGAAGAATATCATCAGCAAGTCAGTGAGTGAGTATGCTTCACCTTTGGTGATGGTGTGGAAAAAAGATGGAGGCTTGCGTATTTGTACAGACTTTCGGATGCTGAATGCAAGAACATTCAAGGATGCGCATCCTTTACCGAACCCGGCAGACTGTCTTGCGGCTCTTGGTGGTAATGTTTTCTTTAGTACAATGGATTTGACTTCAGGGTTTTACAACATTCCTCTGCATGAAAAAGACAAACATTATACAGCCTTTACGACTCCTCTTGGGTTGTACGAATATAACCGGTTGCCTCAGGGCCTTTGCAACAGTCCTGCTTCATTCATGCGTATGATGCTCAGTATTTTTGGGGATCTTAATTTCTCCAATCTCCTTTGTTACTTAGATGACCTACTTGTTTTTGCACCATCGGAGGGTGAAGCTCTGGAGCGTCTGGAGATGGTGTTCTCGCGTCTTAGAGCTAACAATTTGAAGTTATCCCAGAAGAAGTGTCATTTCCTCCGAAGGTCTGTCCGGTTCTTAGGGCATGTGGTGGGTGAAAGTGGAGTTTCGGTCGATCAGGAGAAAGTTAATGTCATAACAAAATTCAAGAAGGAGGACTTGATGGAAGCAGACGGCTGCACTCCATCTCAGAAGAAGGTTCGATCCTTTCTCGGCATGGTCATGTTTTACCAGCACTTTATTCCAGATTGTTCATCTCTGGCTAAACCGCTGTTTGGTTTGACTGCAGGTCAGAAACGTGTGCAAAAGGGCCGATCAATGCGAAAGAAACCAGGAACATTCCGTGTGCTAACACCAAGTGATTGGTCTTCAGCTTGCGATAAGTCTTTTGCTGATCTTAAATCTGCTCTGTTGGGCAGCACTGTCCTAGCACATCCTGACTTCAGTTGTCCGTTTGTTCTGTCCACTGATGCTTCGCTTGATGGTCTCGGAGCTGTACTTTCGCAGGTCCCGGAGGGGGAGGAGAAAGCTAGGCCGGTAGCCTTTGCCAGTAAATCCCTTACACGTAGTCAGGTTAATTATCCTGCATACAAGTTGGAGTTTCTTGCCTTAAAGTGGGCAGTGTGCGACAAGTTTAGTCATTGGCTCAAGGGTCATGAGTTTACGGTATGGACAGACAACAATCCACTGTCTTATATTTTAACCAAGCCGAAGCTGGACGCTTGCGAGCAGCGATGGGTGTCAAAACTAGCTGCTTATTCTTTCGACATCAAGTATATTCCTGGCAGACAGAATGTGGTGGCTGATGCATTGAGCAGGGAGCCCTTTGTGAAACCACTTTACCGTCGGCTAATGTCGGAATCATACTCTGTGTTGCTTGACCAGACGCAAGGTGTGAGGCATGAGCTTCTTCAGGATGCTTTTCGGCTTTCTTGCATGCCTCACTCGCTTGTGCATTCAGACGCTGCATCTGCCCCGTTGTCATCTGAGGTGGTCTCTTCTTTATTGTCCGCACATGATGGTTGGGAATCAGCCTCAGCCCAGCGTGCATTGACTTTGGCTGGAAGCCTGAGTGATGTGGTCCCTCCTGCTAACGAGGTGTTTCAAACCCTTTCCCTGTCTGACTTACAGTCCCATCAGAGCCAAGATCAGGTAATCGCCAGTGTGGTACCTTACGTGGTGAGGAAGCGTAGGCCTTCGAGGCGGGAACGAGCCCATGTGACTGTTCAGACATTAAAACTTCTAAAGCAGTGGGATAAGTTGACAATATTGAATGGTGTCCTGTATCGTGTCACGAAAGATCCTATGACCAAACATAAGCGATTCCAATTTGTGGTTCCTAAGTCCTTGAGATCACTTGCACTAACTGGTATTCACGATAGTGCTGGTCATCAGGGCTTTCCCCGTACTCTGTCTCTTGCTCGGCAGCGCTTCTTCTGGTGTGACATGGAGAAAGATGTTCGTGCCCACGTGAAAACATGTAGGCGATGTGTTGTCAGTAAGACTCCTGAACCTTCAGCGAGAGCTCCCTTGGAGAATATTAAGACCTCAGCTCCACTTGAGCTGGTCTGTATTGACTTTTGGTCAGCAGAACATAATGATAAGTCTGTAGATGTGTTGGTGATTACTGACCATTTTACTAAGCTGGCACATGCTTTTCCTTGTCGGGACCAAACAGCAAAGACCGTGGCAAAGAAACTTTGGGATGGGTTCTTTTGTGTTTATGGCTTTCCTGAAAGACTGCACTCTGATCAGGGCACGAGTTTTGGCAGTGAGTTACTTGCTGAGCTTCTAGAGTTGACCAATATTGAGAAGTCACGGACCACACCGTACCATCCGATGGGTAATGGTGGAACTGAGAGGTTCAATCGTACACTGGGTAACATGCTGCGATCGCTGCCTCCAGCAGCAAAGCACAAGTGGCCACAGTTGGTACAAAGTATGACTTTTGTTTATAATTGCACTGTCCATGACATGTCCTCATGTTTGGTCGGGTTCCCAGACTGCCAGTCGATTTAGTTTTCAGAAATGTCCTTCGCGATCCCTCGGTGTGTGATTATGATAAGTATGTGAAGTCCTTAGTGGATAACCTTCGTTCAGCAATGCTTCTTGCTCAAAAGAATTCCACTGCTGAGCAGCGACACCAGGCTCAACAATACAATAAGAGAGCCAAAGGTTATGCCTTGTGCATTGGTGATGCTGTACTGGTAGCTAACAAAGGTGTAAGGGGGAAACACAAATTAGCTGATAAGTGGGAACCTGTATTGTATACAGTGGTAGAGTCAAATCCCTCCACTCACGTCTATCGGGTCAAGGATGGCAATGGCAATGTAAGAGTTGTCCATCGCAATTTACTTCTCCACGCTGGGTTTCTGCCACTGGGGGAATGCCTTTCTGATGGGCCTGTCTCCCAGAGGACTGAAGGTAATAATGTGCTCTCTTCAGTTGTGAGTAATGACAATTTGTCAGTAGTTGATTCTGATGTACCCTCATCTGTGCTTTCTCCAGCTGGCTCCTTACAGGATCTCTCTGCTAGTGTTGATCACGTTGGATCTGAAGGTTGTGATACCTCTCCAGTCAGTAGTCAGACGGCGGCTGCACAGCCAGATACCCCTTGTACAGAGACTGCAGTTGATACCTCTAGTCCGACATGTCATAATTTGGTAGACTCTAGGGGTTCTCCTAGTGAAGGTGCTGTAGTTGTATCTCCTTTACCCCACATCCTTTCCCACCCTGGGTTTAGCCAGCCTCAAGTTAATGTAGGTGAGGGCTCTCGTGTTTCACGGTTTGGGAGGATGATTAAACCTGTTCGACGGTTGCTTGAGTCTATGTCACATGTTACTTCCTCCTTTCAGAGTAGATAGATTGGAGACACATTAGTGCTTGTTTTTTCTTTGTTTCTTTTTGTTATTTGGCACAATGAATGGTGTTTTTCCTCTTCTTTTTTTTTTTTCTATTAAGTCCAGTATGTACCATGATGTTGCTGTCATGGGTGTTAACAGTCATTGGACTGAGCTGTGTAGTGTATATGGCACTATGGTTTCCCGAGGATGTTCTTTGAGGTTTTGCAAGGCGCCATGCATGCTTCAAGTGCTCCTTGACCCTACTTTGGGGTAGTTGATTCACTGGGTTATACTGTGTTTGTATAATGCTCTTTCCTGGTCTGTTTTTTTTTCTCTCTCCCGCCCTATGTAAGAATTTTGTGTAATTCTAGGGGGGTGAATGTAACAAAGTTGTTTTGGTATGTATAATTACTCAAAATTCCTTATTTATTAAAATCCTGGTAAAATGAATAGGAGAGGGAGTAAGGAGAATTCCCAGAAGGCCCTGCTTCATGGTGCCTCCCACTGGTAAAAAGGGGGCGTGACGTGTTTCCTCTTCCTCTTTCCCTGTCTCTTCGAGGAAGAGGTAACATGGCTCTCTCATTAACCCAATTAAATAGAAAATAATCCTTTTATTATTATACAAAATTCCTGTAACAAAAGTTTAAACATATCATTATTAATATATATCAAGCAATATTTTAATGTATGAACTTACTTTGGTTTGTGTTTTTCTTTTTATTGTTGGGGTGCACATGGGCAGAATGTTGAGCTGCTACATGCTGCTGGGGAATTAATACTTTGCTCTTCATTACCAGGTATGTTTTGTTTGTTTTATTTTTTTTATATATTGATGTATATTTTTTTTTTCATTTTGCTCTTTCCCTGTCTCTTCGAGGAAGAGAATGTTGAGCTGCTACATGCTGCTGGGGAATTAATACTTTGCTCTTCATTACCAGAGAGAGGAAAAGACACGTGCCAATAAAGGGACGTCGGATCCCGAGTCCAGAGGAAGCCACGCGGTGTCGTCTCTCCCTCTCCCGCACCCACACACCACACACAACAAAAAAAATACACAACGCAGAGTAAGAGCATCAGCTCTCGAACTTTAACCGGGACTATGTTTTAACTGGACTCGCTTGGCGCGATCGGGCCGTAAACAAAGACCCAAACGAGACCGGTTACACATGCCAGGTTACCCCTGAAAAACACTGTCCCCGACACTTCAGATCAGACACACAAAATGAAATGAATTACTTGAGAAAATGAACTTTTACCATAAAATAACTTTTGTTGGTTAAGAAATGCAATTTGTACAGAAAAAAAATATCTTACCCGTGGTGAAACAGCCAAAAAGAAAACACAAAAAATACGAGAGGTTTTGCTCAAATTACGCAGTTTTTCGGCCATAAATGTGTGCATTGTCTAGGATGCTGGATGCGAAGCCAAAAACGTCACCGATGCGAAGAGAATGTCCGTGCTGTAACACCAGCGTGTCAGCGGGGCGGGCGGGTCCTTGTTTCACTGTCCAACCACACGGGGCCAGTCGCCTCGCTTGGCCAATCGGTCGAGACCGTTGTAAAACATTTAGTTGAAACACTTCTTCAACTGGCCAATAGAGGGCTGAAACATTTGTTGCACTAAAGCCGAAAGGAGGCTGGCAAAAGGAACATAGATGACAGACAGATGTGGGAAGCATTCCGTATTTTCAGACTGTAGCATTTACTTTTAGTTGATTTTCCATCCGTCATTCTCATAAGCATTATTGCTACTTAAAAAGATGAAATTTCTTGTGACATTATTTGATACTGAGAGGAAGAATCTGTTTTTAAGAAATACTTGAAAGTCATCTGAAGTGTGAAATCGACACAAGATAGATCTGGATGCAAATGCATTTAATCCTTTTCTCTTTGCGTTACTTGTTTGCCCTTCCATGCTGTGGGCCAGTGGCGCAATGGATAACGCGTCTGACTACGGCTCAGAAGATTCTAGGTTCGACACCTGGCTGGCTCGGATATTTCTTTCCTTTCCAGAATGCCTTCTGCTTTAGCCGCTCCATGCTACCAACGTCTTGGCTTCCTCGCATCAGCTGCAGACAGGGAGCTCACAAGAGGCTGGCTGCATGGTCTCCCATATGGTCTAGCAGTTAGGATTCCTGGTTTTCACCCAGGCGGCCCGGGTTCGACTCCCGGTATGGGAATTGTACTTATCGTTGTCTGCAGCCTTGCAACTAATCGTGTCCTTGAGCCAAGGCAGCAAAAATGCTCTTCCTGGGAAGTCTAACAATCTTGCTGGAAATACTGACCAGCCATTACATACAACTCAGGTGGAGCTGTCACCTTGCATGCGATTTTGCCATACTTTGGTGTCACAATATTTATTACATTTTTAATATTTTTAAGCCAAGCTAAAGAATAATCTCAGCGCCCATTTCCTCCAGTCGTAGGTTGTGGTGCCGTGCCAGGTTACCCCTGAAAAACACTGTCCCCGACAATTCAGATCAGACACACAAAATGAAATGAATTACTTGAGAAAATGAACTTTTACCATAAAATAACTTTTGTTGTTTACGAAATGCAATTTGTACAGAAAAAAAATATCTTACCCGTGGTGAAACAGTCAAAAAGAAAACACAAAAAATACGAGAGATTTTGCTCAAATTTAGCAGTTTTTCGGCCATAAATGTGTGCATTGTCTAGGATGCTGGATGCGAAGCCAAAACCGTCACCGATGCGAAGAGAATGTCCGTGCTGCAACACCCGCGCGTAAGCGGGGCGGGCGGGTCCTTGTTTCACTGGCCAACCACACGGGGCCAGTCACCTCGCTTGGCCAATTGGTCGAGACCGTTGTAAAACATTTAGTTGAAACACTTCTTCAACTGGCCAATAGGGGGCTGAAACATTTGTTGCTCTAAAGCCGAAAGGAGGCTGGAAAAAGGAACATAGATGACAGACAGATTTGGGAAGCATTCCGTATTTTCAGACTGTAGCATTTACTTTTAGTTGATTTTCCATCTGTCATTCTCATAAGCATTATTGCTACTTAAAAAGATGAAATTTCTTGTGACATTATTTGATACTGAGAGGAAGAATCTGTTTTTAAGAAATACTTGAAAGTCATCTGAAGTGTGAAATCGACACAAGAAAGATCTGGATGCAAATGCATTTAATCCTTTTCTCTTTGCGTTACTTGTTTGTCCTTCCATGCTGTGGGCCAGTGGCGCAATGGATAACGCGTCTGACTACGGATCAGAAGATTCTAGGTTCGACTCCTGGCTGGCTCGGACATTTCTTTCCTTTACTATAATGCCTTCTGCTTTAGCTGCTCCATGCTACCAACGTCTTGGCTTCCTCGCATCAGCTGCAGACAGGGAGCTCACAAGAGGCAGGCTGCATGGTCTCCCATATGGTCTAGCGGTTAGGATTCCTGGTTTTCACCCAGGCGGCCCGGGTTCGACTCCCGGTATGGGAATTGTATTTATCGTTGACTGCACCCCTGCAACTGATCTTTATAACTTTTGTTGGTTACGAAATGCAATTCATACGGAAAATAAATATCTTACCCGTGTTGAAACAGCCAAATGCAAATGCGTTTAATCCTTTTCTCTTTGTGTCACTTGTTGAGCCCCGCACTGGACAAAACCGGGACAGTGCAGAGATTATGATAAGGCATATTTGCAAAGTGTTTTCAATTTTCCAAGTCCTTCACAGATTTGTGTTAGTTGACTTTCTATTGATTGTTTTTATATTAATGATTTCGGTTATACCATGAAGATAAGTCTTACTCCTAGTACGGTTTCCTTCTGTTTCAGTGATGTGTGCATCATAATTATGACAGGGATAGGACATGAGTCTAATTTTTCCTGAACAGGTCAGGAATTATCAATATATTGCAAAGCATTTTTAGAGAAATCACTGCTAAATATGGTCTTTGAGGAAATCAAGCATTTGTAGTCAATTATGTAATAAGAGAGACAGGGGAAGAAGGGGGGTATTCCATGAAGCAGGTGTTCTCAGTTAGCTGGATTTACTTAATATGTGCATGTGTGCAGCAGAGGGACATGCGTGTGTGCAGCACAGGGACATGCGTGTGTGCCGAACAGGGACATGTGTGTGTGCAGAACAGGGACATGCGTGTGTACAGCACAGGGACATGCGTGTGTGTGCAGCACAGGGACATGCGTGTGTGCAGAAC
This sequence comes from Brienomyrus brachyistius, assembly GCF_023856365.1. Lineage (NCBI taxonomy): Eukaryota > Metazoa > Chordata > Actinopteri > Osteoglossiformes > Mormyridae > Brienomyrus > Brienomyrus brachyistius. The sequence goes on from NC_064536.1 coordinate 39,685,340, forward strand.
AGGGACATGCGTGTGTGCCGAACAGGGACATGTGTGTGTGCAGAACAGGGACATGCGTGTGTACAGCACAGGGACATGCGTGTGTGTGCAGCACAGGGACATGCGTGTGTGCAGAACAGGGACATGCGTGTGTGCCGAACAGGGACATGTGTGTGTGCAGCACAGGGACATGCGTGTGTATAGCACAGGGACATGTGTGTGTGCAGAACAGGGACATGTGTGTGTGCAGAACAGGGACATGTGTGTGTGCAGAACAGGAACATGCGTGTGTACAGCACAGGGACATGCGTGTGTACAGCACAGGGACATGCGTGTGTATAGCACAGGGACATGTGTGTGTACAGCACAGGGACATGTGTGTGTATAGCACAGGGACATGTGTGTGTGCAGAACAGGGACATGTGTGTGTGTCCAGAACAGGGACATGTGTGTGTGCAGCACAGGGACATGCGTGTGTATAGCACAGGGACATGTGTGTGTACAGCACAGGGACATGTGTGTGTGCAGAACAGGGACATGTGTGTGTGCAGAACAGGGAAATGCGTGTGTACAGCACAGGAATATCTTCATGTTGTTCAAATTTTATATTCATTACTAGAACAGCCAGAAACAGAGAGAAAAAATACATTTCTATTCGCCACATGCTGTATTAGTGTTACTGCACTAGCTAGGATCTTAATCATTCAGGAGTTGGATTAAACCATTACAGGCCTGTTACATCAGTAAAAAAATACAAATTTATGTTTTCATAGGTATTCAAGATAATTTCATTAATCGTCTCGCTTGTGATAAGCAACAAAATGCCGACTACAGGTCACTCAGTTATTCAAAATGATCTAAGTTACAGGTTATTTAGTTATAGGCCCGCCTCACCTCCGATGGATCAGTCAACAGTAGGTTTTCAGCACGTGCAATGCGCGTCCACGCGAATCAACTCGGGGCCAGAATAATAAAATAAGGTGGTGTGGGGACAGTATGATCGGCGCACCCTGAATGGCAAGGCTTTTTCAGCTAACCATCTTCTAAACACGGGGACCAGCAGCTCCTTAAACAAGAAAACAAACGTTAACAGTATAACAGGCTCCACCTTGTTTTAAACTTTTGCTGCGCAACATCTTCATGGCGCCAGGGAGGATAAGTGGCTACTCAGCGGGGGGGTATGCGGGGAATTACTTTTAACACTTCGGATACAAAGCCAGGGATGGAATTAATCGGAAAAACTACTATTAAAACAAGGTAAGCCAGCTTACAAAACAGCGGATTTTACTTTTTATTCCAAATAAAACGTGGGGTTACCAACTTCAGCCAGGTGGCTGGAGTGAGGTTTTCAGTTCGAGTTGTCTGCACACAAATGTAACAGTTCTTACCTTGTAAATAGTCTGTATTTAACCGTGTAAATTCCCATTTGACGTAGCAAATTTTTGGTTTATAATGGAACATTACCAGTTGACCGTAAGATTTCCTGCGTGAATCTGAATGCGTGAGTGTAATGCCAGATGCTTGAGATTTGGCAACCCTGAAAACGTACATTTTTTTATTTCACCTGAGTTGATTTATATAACAAATAACATCACTTTATACAGTTGTTAAAAAGCAGAAACTTCAACGAACATGAAAGCACCAATAAACTACGTCTTCAAATATCCATCCATTTTCCAAACCGCTTGTCTTACTTGGTCGCAGGGGTCCGCAGCCTATCCCGGAAGCAATGGACACGAGGCAGAGAACAACCCTGGATAGGGGGCCAGCCCATCACAGGGCACACTCACACACCATTCACACACACGCATGCACACTCACGGGCAATTTAGAAACTCCAATTAGCCACGGAAACCCCAAGACGACATGGGGAGAACATGCAAATTCCACACACATGCGACCCAGGAGGACACGAACCCGGGTCCCAGAGGTGTGAGGCAACAGTGCTAACCACCATGCCGCCTCCATCTTCAAATATTTATTTAAATATTTCTGTTTTAATATTCAGAGAGAACAGGCCTGGTGGCATTATAGCCTACGCATTTTGAAGTGATTTAATTTTGCACTAATGGCACTAGAGATTTTACAGTTCTCAGTTTCTGGGGTAAACAAACACAAGTTTGTGTTTCAAATAGGAGAGAAATCTGTGTATTTGTTTACTGCACAGTCAGACCTTAATACCATCCGTTAACATTGCTTTCATTTCATCTTGGTGAATATAGTGCAACCACCCATCCATTTTCCAAACCGCTTATCCTAATGGGTCGCGGGGGGTCCGGAGCATATGGTGAATATAGTGACTTTCAGAAATCGAAGGGGAACTTTAAACATTATACTTAGCACTTTTAATTTTAGACGACTAAATCAACTGAAGTTTTAGTTCACTGTAATTATGATATTTAGTCAACTAAAACTAAAATTATGATTGACACTAAATGAGAAAATTAGCAAAACTTTTCAGGAAGAGTTTTATGTTTTCTCATTTAAGGCATGTTGGAAACTACCAGGCTGCAGACGTGAAAACCTGCCTTTGCCATACCGGGAGCGGAACCCGGCCCGCCAGGCTACAGGGATGTCTACTTTCGTCAGCTGGCTGACATGCGATTTTCATTGCGGATAAATCTGCACAATGCTTTACATGCATGTAAGAGTTTTATTACCTTGTAAACAGTCTGTTGGGTTTGAAAACTGCCCCAGTGCTTTTGATGTAGCTAATTTGGGGCTTAAAGTAGAAGAATATATATTTACCATAACACTTCTTGCAACAGCATGAAAGTCGGAAAGCGTGAGTGTCACGCCAAATGCGTGCAAGGTCGCCACCCTGTGGATGAATCGGGAATCGCTGGACCGTATGGAAGCTCCGCGCCTCTAAACACGTGACCCAAAGAGGAAACAATAGAAACGCCTTATCGCGCCTCCGGTCGGACGATCTTCGGCTTTAAGTGAAACAATTGTTTCACCTGTAACGGCTCACCATTGGCCTGCACCGCTGAAATGTTTCAGGACTGTCCCGCGCGTGATAGGGGTGATAGGCACAATAATGCTTCAAATCAATTTGCATCCAATTTAGCCAGGGTCTCTGCGATGAACGCAGGACCGTTGTCTGTGGTGATTTTAGATGGAATGCCCCATCGCAGAATCACCTCCTTTAGCAGACATTTAGCCACGCTCAGAGCATCAGGGCGACGGCAAGAGAATGCCTCCACCCATCTGGAAAACAGATCTACAATCATCAAGCAATACTTATATCCCCTGCACGGCGTTAGCTCATTGTAATCTATCTGCAGGTGATCGAATGGGCTTTGGGGACTCGGGGTCACTGCAGGGTCGGTTGGAGTGCCCTTTCCCACACTGAATTTCATGCACACCATACACTTCCCGGAGAATTGGGCAGCAGCTGCGGCAAACCCAGGGGCATGCCACACCCGAGTCAGCTGCCACCATCCCGACACGAGACACATGATCCAGGCTGTGAGGGACCAAGCAGTAACGTAATTAAAGAAACAGAGCTTTATTGACCCCCGAAATGCAAACAATAACAAACTCAAAACCTTAATAACTGGGCCCATAAAAGAGGCCAACAAAAACAAACATGGCATAATTTTACAAAGCAAAACAGTAACTGAAGCAAACTGACCTTTCTAATATGGTAACATGAGGGAACATATATAGCGGTTTGGCCAAACCAATTAACACACAAAAGGGATAAAACAAATAAGCACTACATATAACTAAACAAAGCAAAACACAGCTAAACCCCAACTCCCCCCTCTTGCCATGGCAGCACATGGTTCGCTCCTACTCCAGGGGTTGTCTTTTGAGACACCTCCGCCCTCAGCCACACCTTTACGCTGAATAAAAGACCATCCCCTACAAACAAAGTAACTACAAACCAAAGAGATTAAACAATCACTGCACACAACCCTACAATATCAAAATATATATACACACACGCACTACACCTAACACCAAAGACAAAACACAACTAAAACCTATGAATTACTACTGTAAAGCAATTTAATTAGAAAATGCATACAAATACTGAACTAAGTTCTTACTGTGTGGCTGTAGCCATCACAAGGCCATGAACGGCTTTCTCCATCCCTGGATACACAGATCTCTTCATCCGCGTAGCTCACCCTCCGTTGCACCTGTTTGAATCAAAAGGAAGGTGGGCGGAGTCAGGGAAGAGGCGTTCATCCTGGCCAGGAGTCATGGCAACGAGGAGGGTAGGCGGAGTCATGACAGAGGTGCTCACCCTGACCAGGAGCCATGGCAACGAGGAGGGTAGGCGGAGTCATGACAGAGGCGCTCATCCTGGCCAGGAGTCATGGCAACGAGGAGGGTAGGCGGAGTCATGACAGAGGCGCTCATCCTGGCCAGGAGTCATGGCAACGAGGAGGGTAGGCGGAGTCATGACAGAGGCGCTCATCCTGGCCAGGAGTCATGGCAATGAGGAGGGTAGGCGGAGTCATGACAGAGGCGCTCACCCTGGCCAGGAGCCATGGCAATGAGGAGGGTAGGCGGAGTCATGACAGAGGCGCTCACCCTGGCCAGGAGCCATGGCTATGAGGAGGGTAGGCGGAGTCATGACAGAGGCGCTCACCCTGGCCAGGAGCCATGGCAACGAGGAGGGTAGGCGGAGTCATGACAGAGGCGCTCACCCTGGCCAGGAGCCATAGCAGCAGGGGAGTTGGGTGGATCTGTGACACTCACCCTCACATCCTGTAGGACGGCATTTCTGCTTTTCAGAATGAGTGTCTGTCTGAAATTATCTTCTACATCATGCTAATGATTTAGCTGCTCTATGCTCATCTGCAAGAGAAAAATGAGGATATAGCAGTTCAGAAAAAAACTAGACTTATTTGCTTCATTTGCTTGTATTTTAAACTCTGTGAGCAGGAATGATTCACCATGAAGACCAACAATCAATTATTTTACTATGAAATTATGTTTCTAAAATTATAAGATTCCAAATATTTATTCCTGGTAACAGCAGGACAAAAACTTTGATGCTCAAACTGTTTTCTTTTTTACAGACAACAAATACACAGAAAATGTATCACTGCACAAACAAGCTCTCTCAAAGATGATATCCTTTGATAGAATGTACAGGGGCTCACAGTTCTTCATTTCATGCTTTAACTTTTGATGTTACCAAAAATACCAGTGACTCACATGTATGACAGGAAACCAAGCAAGATAAAGAATTTTTAAAAATCCGCTTTGGCTGCACCTGCAGTTCATTTAAGAACAATGAGACATCGACAGTAAACAGTGACGGATTTGGATGCCTTACTGTCAGAAGCCCGTCTTCTGTTGGTCTTGCTGTGGTTCATCAATGTCCCTCTGTGTCTTTGATGTATGCTGGAATTAGATATCTGACTCATACATCTGCCATCCCAGCACTGCTGAGTGCTGGTTTTGAATGTGGCCATAACTGTGTCTGTGTGCAGTTTGCAGGCTTCCTCTGTTCACATGGCATTTCTCCACCTTCCAGTGCCCTGCAATGGACTGACGTGCTGTTGAAGGTTTACCTCACTTTACACTGTGTGCTTCCTGCATTAGGGTCTAGAATCTGTCTTGATCCGATCTAGATTCTACATAATTATTCTAATGATGAAAACAGACGAATCTTCGACGCAACAGGGGGATCAAACAAATATACTTTTCATATAAGCAAAAACATAGTATAAGTACACATCAACACTAATTCATGCATCATCTGTATTCATGCTGATATTTTAATTTCATTAATAAAGGAGTCTATCTTCCAATAGTTTATTTTCTGCTCAATAGACAAATAATAATAGAATGACATGCTGAAGTGATAAACTTTCAGCCTTGTGGTTTTGTCACTTCCTGTTTAAAGTGTCCACTCCCCCTTCACTCTGCCTGCTGTGTGTGAGAATAGAAACGACAGACAGTGAAGGTACAGAGGATGAGGAAGTGAGTGTCAGTCTCCACAGATCTGGGCTCAGTGACACACACACATATGGATCCTCTGATGCTCCTGTTTCTTCTCATTGCTGGGCGCACAGGTGAGTGTCTCTCATTACAGTGGTACTGAGTAGAGATCTCTCTCCTGCTCCTCCACACACTGTCAGCTACAGGTTGGAGATGATGATGGAGATCTGTTGCTAGTTACATGATGATGCAATTGATGTGTTCTTGGAAATAATGAATACTTTTTCAATTTTAACAAATTTCACATTTTTGCATACAGTGGTTATCACGATGAATCACTTATATGGATCAAATACTTGGGACAGATTAATTCTTGTACAAATATTGTTTTGATAATTTGTCTGTCGTAATCAAGTAGTCAGCTTTCACTGTTCATTTTGGGTCTTTTTTACTGCAGTAGTTATTTTCTTTGTTTACTTTACTTTGATCATCCTACTTTGCCCTGCGGTAACCCATCTGCTTCTGGCTAGCTACTTGAGGCTAGCACAGAAAACAAGACTGGAAAAAGAAAGTCATTTTCTTTCAATAACAAATATAGAATAATCAAAACTTATGATAAACCACCAAAAACAAGGCCACGGAGATGCAGCAGCAAAACTACAGTGAGCGGTTTGAAACAATGTAACATTCTGAAATTTGTGCTGTGTGTTGCGTCGGGGCAGGCAAGCAGGCAATGGAAGCCTTATTGACGAGAGACAGACTCAGGACAGGGAGCATGAGAACGTCAATGACAGACCTAGGGGAGACAGCCTAGCACACAGACTAAATACACAGAACTAAAGGGACGGAAACGCAGAACGGCTGAGAACAATCAGGAATTCACACGAGGATGATAAGGGGGTGTGGCATACAGGAGTATCGTACGAGCAGGTCATGACACTGTGTAAAAAAATTCTATTGAATTGAATATTTACGAGGGGCGGCATGGTGGTGCAATGGTTAGCACTGTTGCCTCGCACCTCTGGGACCCGGGTTTGAGTCTCCGCCTGGGTCACATGTGTGTGGAGTTTGCATGTTCTCCCCATGTCATCGTGGGGTTTCCTCCGGGTACTCCGGTTTCCCCCCACAGTCCAAAAACATGCTGAGGCTAATTGGAGTCGCTAAATTGCCCATAGGTGTGCATGTGTGAGTGAATGGTGTGTGAGTGTGCCCTGCGATGGGCTGGCCCCCCATCCTGGGTTGTTCCCTGCCTCGTGCCCATTGCTTCCGGGATAGGCTCCGGACCCCCCGCGACCCAATAGGATAAGCGGTTTGGAAAATGGATGGATGGATAGATGGATGGCTGAATATTTATGTACAGTATTATAGCATATTCGAATTATGCACAGATCAGTAATTTAATTTGTACGGTACAGTAATTCGAAAAGCGTTTGAAAGAGCTGTACTGTATTTTGACATCGTCAATAAAATTCAGTGAATAGTGACTGTATAGCGTCAGTTTTATTACCTTATATTCATGTAAAAATATACAAATCTCAATTAGATGATAATCTTCTTAAGACATAAAGAGAAAACATGTGTTATAATGATAATCCGCTTACAGTATAGTGATTAATTTCGCCCAGAGAGATGTGATCACTATAGGCGTCTTCCACTATAATTCCAAAAGAAATTATCTTTGTGAAGTGTTTGCAAACTATTTATGGAACAGTGATATTTAAGACATGACCAATTTATCATGAATCGATTTATTGATATTGTTTAGTATAACATTTAAATATTCTGTGTGATGTTGTCATGTCTTCCTTTTAGTGATCAAGCAGTATAAATACTCTGTTAGTGCTCATAAAATGCCCTTGTCTTTTGTACCCTGTGATTTTCTGTGAGGGTGACAACTGATCTGACTGGGGTCATTTCAGTTTGCATGGTCTCCCTGTGGTTACATTGGTTTCCTCTCAGTTCTCTGGTTTCCTCCCACAGTACAAAGACACGTGGTTCAGGTGAATTGGTGCCTCTAAAAGTGCCCACAGTGACTGTGTGTAAGTGTTTGCTCTGTGACAGACTGGCATCCTGTCCTGGGTGTTCCCCTGCCTTGTGTCCTGTGCTGCCTCAGATCAGCTCCACGCTCCCTGTACTGTATTGACCCTTTACTGGGTAAGCATGTGGAAGATGGATGGCTGAACTAAAATATTGAACATTTTTTACATATCATTCACAAGTCAAATATCACAGAAATAGGTGTATTTATAAATACAGTCTTAGTGTGGTCATCACACAAAATGATGAGCCCATTCATTCACCTCTCCTGTGCCTTATTACCAGTGATTTAAGGTTCTGGTTTTCCTCTCAGGCCTTCCCACACACTCCCAAACTCTGATAAACAAATGTGACCCTAATCCAAGTATTACACAATCAAAAAAATAGGGTTGGGCCCGTTGGGCATCAGGGCTGGTGTGGTGCTGAGGCGCCGCCCGCCACATTGTGACACTTGGGTCCCAACTTGAGCTGACCCATCCGGGTAGGCCTGTGGAATGTCTTGTCTCTCTGACAAGATGACCATCTTCCTCTGCTGTCGGGGAAGCATTAGAAACTCTGCATTTCAGTGGTGACATTCTCTAGGGTAGCCAAATCTCTGTAGCTGGATATAACTACTTTTGGTCTGGTCGCTCTGACAGCTGCCATACTCGGAGTAGCTATTGCTGTGGCGGATCGGCTCCTCCCGATGGTGTATGATATCACCCCTTTCAACGACCATATTATGAGACTCAGGCTAAGGCAGTCCTTTGGTGTTTTGTCTGTTGTCTTAGTGTATGCTCTGACTGTGCTGAGAGATGTTATTTTATTTTCTTAATAATAAACTTGAGATCCCATCCCATCCAGGGTGAGCCCTTGCCTTGTGTCCTGTGTAATAGTACAGATGTGACTGTACCGTGTTTCTATAAAGCATGTAAGACTTTACTGTTCACATCCACCCTCTTATTCAGCTCTTTGGTCCAGCTGGCTCTGTATGTAGGACTGAGCTGATCGGTGCTGCTGTTGATTATCAAGGTGGTTTTACTTCAGTCAGAATAGATTCACTGTTTTGTTCTTCAGGTTTAAATGTGATATGTGTGACTGACAGACACACTGGTGTATTATATGTCTGACAGGTGGGAGCAGGTTCTGGATGCTGTACTGAAAGCTGGGACTGGTGTGTTTTATCTGATTTGCACCATCATCGCCATTCAGCTGCACTGGACCTCCTGTAAAAAGAGGGAACCAATCAGAGAGAAGCAGAGGGTCTCCCTGGATCAGAGGAAGGTGGCAGAGGAGATGACCTTCATAGAGCAGAATGAGTCAGAGGAGCTGTAAAATAAATGGTTATGCTAACTGCAGTGAGGCCTCTCTCACTAGGCCCTGCTCAGTCTGTACAGTCATAGCATGAGAGTCAGTTAAACACAGAGGGGTTGATTATTTGCTGGGAACCTGTACAACCATGTATTGGCCACTTATTCACAAGTGCTTTGCTGCCACCTACTGGTTAATGTTTCATAATAGTTATCTAGTGAAGGTAAGACTGGATTTTATTAAATTGTCTCTTAATTCTGAAAAAATACAGTACTATGCAAACGTCTTGGGCCATCAAAGAAAATGTTTAATGCTATTTATCTGGGTTGTATATATTTGCTCAGAACAAAAACACAATTATCATAAAAATATATGCAAATTAAAAGTAACAATAAAAACTAACAAGAATTTCTTCTTTTCTCCAAAAAGTTACTGATGCCTTCTTGGATCGCTAGATGAACCACGCTTTGGTTCCTAAACCTCTCCTCAGGGGCACCTCAGCAATTCCATGTATTTGTAAAATTTCACCACCAGCTCAATTAATTAATTTAATTATTAAACAAATGTTAATAATGCATTGATTAGCCATAGGAGGTGTGTTAATGGTCAAGTCAAAAATATATGGGTCTATTGGATGGTTGGTGAAAAATACTGTAGTGACTTTAGAAGAGATTTTGAAATGACTGGGCTGCCACACTTTGATGGACAAAATATTATAATTCTAGATCAAGATGAAGATCATTTGAACATCATTTTCTTTGACAGCCCAAGACTTTTGCACAGTTTTGTATATGTCTTTTATACTGGTCATTATTTGCTTTAATACATGATTAATAAATTGCTACTTTACAAAACATTTAGTATTTTTCTGAAATTGGTAATTATTAAAAACGAATTTCACAAACTTAAATGGTTTGGGGTTTTTAGGTCACGCCTCCTCGTCAGAGCCCAGCAATCAGGGACTCTTTTAGAGAGTGATGTAATCAGGACCACCCACTTTTCAATCTGCTGTACAAATACACCAGCTTGTGTCTGCTAACAACAGCCTGTACATATCAGATAAGGAGGAAACAGTATCACATATATATTGGCCAACATCAAATGAAAATGTAACACACGAAAACAGGACCGCCCACTTATCACTCTGCGTAAAATCACACCAGCTTGTCTCAGCTGACAGCAGCCTCACATATCAGCTAAGGAGGAAGACGGCATATCAAAAGTAAAAAGAAAGACACCATCAAATGAAAATATCCCTGTGTGATCTATTGGTTTCTGCTTTCACTCCCATTAAATGACAGTAAGTCTAGTTGCTGTCCGTGGTGCTGAAAACCTGGATCAGTAAATTCCAAATGAAACTTTAAAATGAAACTTTACCTGATTTAACTGTAACTCACTTATTTTGTTGGCAATGATGCTTTGTTGAGTCTAGAAACGCGCAAAGAGGGTTACAGATAATTTAATTTAAGTAGTTTTACTTAAAAACCAAAAAGATTTGAACAATCAGTTCAACTTTGGACTATAGTGCTTCACAAAAGTAAAATCCATCCAGTTAAATCTCTTTACCCCCAAGTCAAGAAGATATCAAATGCAGAAGCACATTGTGGGAGATACAAGGTGCAGACACATTAAAAGCACTTTTTTGTGTGAACATTATAAAACAGATTGATACACATTAAGCAGTTTGTAACTTTACATCCAGACCTACATCAGTCAGAAAAAGCAGGCGATGACCATCCCATCCAGCAGCTTCATCTCTGATTGTACAGAATCCCTTGTCAGGGTAACTTCTGAAGTCATGACTAAACTAATTTCCAGCTTTGCCTTCAGCTTCATCGGTTAGATTAAATTAGGAACTAAACTAAACTAGGAGGGAAATATAGTCAAGCTACTTAAGTAGCTGAATTTTGTGTATCCACTAGAGGGCAGCCACACATAGATTCCCTTATGAATGGTTCTGATGCTTCAGGAAAGCACTGTACAGAGACCCAGGTATGCCAGTGAGGAACGGATAAAGAGCAGACGGATCCACCAACTAGCTGTAATATGTAGTATTTCAATTGAATTTAAACAAATAAATATAACAGTGTCAGAGTGTCAGATCCATGTGAGTTTTTATGATTGATGAACTTTGAAAGCCTGAATATAACTGAGGAGGCCCACGGACCCCATTATGTGTGAAACACTATTGTGGTGCTGAGAGAAACACAAACAGCTCTCAGTCTGATAGGACTGCTGATAAGACCCACATGAAGTGAATCACCTGACTTTGCCCCCCCAGGACACCCCCACCCCTGTCATACAGACACCTTCCTAACGGACCTCTTGATTTGTACTGATCCACAGGTATTAAAAGGACCTACTGCAGTGACATTTTAAAACTGTATAAAACATAATAAAGACTGAAACAAAGGCCTGAGGTCAGACCCTCTGCATGTAGCACACAGTGTTTCTGCAGAGTCTCACACTCACATCCTGTATAACGACATTTCTGCTTTTCAGAATAAGTCTGATTTCACTGCTCTTTGCTCATTTGCAATATGAGGAAGTAACAGTTTAGAAAAGAACTAGACTTATTTGATTAATTTGTTTGTAGCTCTGTGAGCATGAATGATTCACTGTGAAGACCAGCTATCAATAATTTTGCTATAAAATCATGTTTCTAAAATGATAAGGTTCCAGATGTAATTAATATATTTATTCCTGGTAAGAGCAGGACAAAAGCCGCATCAAACTGTTTTCCTTTTTACAGACAAGAAATAGACAGAAAATGCATCAGTGGACAAACAGTTTATGAAAATCAAAGATAGATGGATGATTTTTAAACATTTAAAACACACTAAAAAGGGAGGCAGTGATGTTAAGGAGAGTCAGGAAGTGAGTGTCAGTCTCCACAGATCTGAGGGCAGTGAGACACACATAAGGCTCCTCTGATGCTCCTCTTCATCCTCTTCTTCACTGATGGGCCTCCAGGTGAGGATCACTTACTCTGGGACTCCACCATTCAGCGTAGTTAAGATGAAGATAAATTTTGCACAATATAGTTACTACATCTGTATGTTCATATTAATATTGTTCCATGAAGTTTTATCACTTCCCGATAATGGTCTGTGGTGGTAGCATGTTGACTGACTGATTTTAGAATTGACTGCAGTCTTCTTTGTGTCCACTATGTGGCAGCAGTATAAAGGAAATATCTTATTCTGTCACAGCTGCTGGTGTGTGTAAAAATTCACATACTCTGATAACAAGTAATTCTGCCTCCAACTGTTTGTCAGGGACCTGGGCAGGAATGAATTACATGCCGACTGTACATACAACAGAGATAGGTTCCTGGGAGAACTTTGCCAGAAGTTGAAACACGACTTTAAGAATGACACTGATCCAGAAGTGGATAGTTTAGGTCCAGAGAGTAAAAATCCAGTTTTAGATGTTGTTTCAAACAACTAGTTGTGTAAAGTGCCACAGACACAGAGTACTCAGCTGTTTGGTTGAAACTAAATCTTGGTCTGGATTTTTACTTTCTGGACCTGAACTATCCACTGCTGCACTGACCCCCACCTTCTTGGGGGAGGGAGTCAGTCCAGACCAGGTCCCGCCCCCCAGCTAATAGGCTCCCTGGAAGCTGAAGGGTGTTCCAGCTAGACAGTGCTGAGTGATCTGAGTAATGGGGGGAGCACGGTCACAACAGAGGGGGAAGTACCCCCCCCCCCCAGGAAGTAGAAGCGGAGGGTGAGGACAGCTCACTTAATTATCAGTCACTGTTTCTCAGTGGTGCTATAGTTTGTCTCTCTCGCTGACAGTTTCTTGCTGATGTAGAGCCCTGGGCACTGCTCTTCCTCCTGCTCTTCCTCCTGCTCTTCCTCCCCCCCTGCCCCCAGAAACCCTCCCTCCCCCAGTGACACACACCCCATGGCAGTGCTGCTGGCCTCCTCAGCACATGCAGGGCTGCCCTTATAGGGCCACACATGCCACAGCCAGTCACTGCTGTAAAGGACGACGTTGGTCAGGTGGGCTGTGGTCTGTCAGTAGGTGACACAGAAGACAGCAGAACTCGTATCAGCCAATCAGAGAGGAGAAAGTGGATTTTTCATTGGACTGATCAATCAGCAAGTGAGTGTCAGTCTCCACAGATCTGAGGTCAGTGAGACACACATAATGCTCCTCTTCATCCTCTGATGGGCCTCCAGGTGAGAATCACTTACTTCAGGATGGTTATTTCTTCACTTCGTGTTTATAATGACTAACAGCAGATATCCCAGGAAAATGTATAAATTAACTATAACTTGACAGCATGTAGTTCAACCCTTAACTGCGTATGAGCCCTTCAATGGACGGACATCATATGGATTAATGTCGGGTAGGAGGTTATATTCAGAGTACAGGCAGTCGTCAGGTTACAAACCAGATCGGTTCCCAAAGTTAGTCTTTAAGGTGAATTTGTAGGAAAGTCAGAAAAGTAAATGCAGTACATGATAATAATTATCATTATTATTACTGCTATACAGTAAAAAACAAACATACAGTACTGTACTTCCAGCCAGCAAGCCGCTGAAGCCGTGCAATGATTTCAGGAGCGTCACTAATGTCGTGTCTGTTTGTTATTACAAACCATTGCATTTAGCCCAAATTTTTAATATAAAAGGCTTCATGGCAGTCCGATCGTAAGTATGAGCTGTCCATAAGTCGGCCTCCTTAACTCGGGGACTGCCTGTAAAGACATCTGGGCTGACTGACTGATTTTAGAATTGATTGCAATATTTTATTTGTCCACTATGTGGTAGCAGTACACAGAAATGTTCTAAATCTATCATTACACCTGCATGATGGACTGACAAAGTCTGCAGATATTCTGACATATTGCAGTACCACCATATCTGTACCTGTAATCAAAACAGTGACAGTGAGAAAATCATTTGTGTTTTTATACACTGACACACATTTTTACAATGTGGTTTTATGGACAACATTGACTGCCATATATTACTAATAAGGGGCAGCATGGTGGTGCAGTGGTTAGCATTGTTGCCTCATGCCTCTGGGACCCGGGTTCGAGTCTCCACCTGGGTCACATGTGTGGAGTTTGCATGTTCTCACCATGTCGTCGTGGGGCTTCCTCTGGGTACTCCGGTTTCCCCCATTGTCCAAAAACATGCTAAGGCTAATTGGCGTTGCTAAATTGCCCATATGTGTGTGTGTGCGAGTGAATGGTGTGCGAGTGTGCCCTGCGATAGGCTGGTCCCCCATCCTGGGTTGTTCCCTGCCTTGTGCCCATGGCTTCCAGGATAGGCTCCCCGCAACCCAGTAGGATAAGCGGTTAAATGGATGGATGGATTATTAATATCCCTATGACTGTGTGAACTTTTATATGTAATACAACTTACAAATGTCATGATGTACCAAACAGTACTTAAAGCTGGATGAGAAAAAGCAACAAAGAACCTCAAATAATTTTTCAAATGTTTATTGTTTTACACAAGTAGCAAAGGGGTTCATAATAAAATAAAATATGCTGGCCTATAAAAAAACAAAAATTCACAAGAGACAAAATGAAAAGCAAACAAACAGCAGGACATGACAAACTTTCTGTGGTCAATCATTTCTTTAAGAAATCGGTATGGGCACAGAACCTGCTCAGTATTTGGAGGGGAGCGTCTGTAAAAGCACAAAAAAGGAACACGTTCAGCAACGGTCTCTGCAAGGGGATTCAAACCCACACGCTTTAGCGTTCGGACACCTACAAATTGTACAAATGAGAAACTTTAAACATTACAAGCTAACGTTAGCTGGCTCACCGGAGAAGCTCTGCAATAAGGGGAAACGTGTCTAATTTACGCCGTTTAAGCTACCATTAGCTAACTAGGTAACAGCTACCATAACTCCAAAGTTTAACTGAGATGTCAAGAAAATCAGTTACTAGCATACTTGACATTGCAACATTTAGTACGAGCCATTACAAATGTAAACCACATAATAAAATTTGAAATATACACGCCAATACGGTAAATAATAACCTTAACAACACCATATTCGCTGCAGCCTCCCGGATCCTCGTCTTCCGGGTCGTTTGCAGGGTGCGCGTGACGTCAGAGGCAGAGCGTGCAAATGACAGAGAGTGCGCGTGCTGCAGCTCGTACTGACTAGTAGCGACAAACGTAACAAATATTACGGCAAATGAAATACTTTGGTGTACGGCAGAGGTGCAGAGTTTGCTGGAAATTTTTACGGACTACAGTGTCCAGGAACAACTAGATGCAAAACACAAGAAGTCCGAGATATTTGTTAAAATACGGGGCTACCTTCTTATATGTGCAGCACGATTCAATTGTATTCGCTTAGTTGCTTACTGGATAAATCTATGAGGGCTGTGTGTCAATGCACGCAAGACAACCCCAGATAAATCGCAAAATAAGGACAATCATGAGCTCCGATATTCTGTGCAGTAGTGCTGTTCTTCAACACAAAAGACAACGCATGAAACAGAAAAGCACAACACAGAAAGTAGCACGGTGATAACGAAAGCGTGTTCAGGCCTGAAACTTTAAGTGCAATGTGTGCGCTGATCTGAGAGGCAGTCATACTAAGCCACAGTGAGTACACCCACAGAGGCGATCCTACTGGGCCTCTTGTTTTCGTATTGATCCACAGAAATTAAAAGGACCTAATGCAGTGGCACTTTAAAAACTGTATAATGCATAATAAGGACTGAAACAAAGGCCTGAGGATAGACCCTCTGTATGCAGCACAGTCTCACCTCAAGTAACTGAAAATATGTCAGCTACTTTATACTCGTGCATAAGAGAAATATGCAGGGCTGCCAATTCTAACGTATGTGACGTGACACACGCTCTCTGACTCTCGCACTCATGCCAGAGATCTTTCTTTTTATTATTTTTTTTACTTTTTTTTAATTATGCATGCAAGAGATCTTAAGACAAGTCTATATTATTCCATTATGAACTTAAAATTTGCGGCATCAAAAGTGCTGTGGTAGTTTCAAACCATACTGACTACAACTAATGAAGCTACCCTGTGAGCTAAAATGATACTTTGTAAAGACCAACTATCATTTATTTTATGTTGCTAAAATAAGATTTCAAATATTCTTAAAATATCTGTTCCTGTAAACAACAGAACAAAGACAACATCAACAATGTTTTCCTTTTAACTGATAAGAAATACACAGAAAATGCATCAGTGGACAAACACACATCGTAAAGATTATAACCTCTGACAGTATGTACTGGCCCTCACTGTTTTCTGCAGTGTCTCTCCCTCTCAGCTCTTCATTTCACACTTTATTTTTGTATCTGCAGAAAATAGCTGTGAGTCACATGAATGACACAGGAAACCAAGCAAACTGACTTAAATTTCTTAAATATTCCCCCTGCTCTGGCATGTTCGCCCCATGTCGGTGTGGGGTTTCCTCTGGGTTCTCCTGTTTCACCCCACAGTCCAAAAACATGCTGAGGTGAGTTGGAGTTACCATATTGTCTGTAGGTGTGCATGTGTGTGAATGGTGTGTTTGCCCTGCAATGGGTTGGTGCCCCATCCTGGGTTATTCCCTGCCTTATGGCCATAGCTTCCCAGATAGGCTGTGGACCCTCGTGACCCTGCACAGGACAAGTGGGTATAGAAGATGGATGCATGCATGGATGGATAATATTAATGGATATAAACTGGATACTGTCGTTCATGAAGTCTTCTTTACTCCGGCTGAAATTTTAATTTTATTACTGAAGGAGTCTATGCATTGATAGTTTATGTTCTTGAGTAACAGTAATGTTATGACTTGATGAAGCGCTAGACATTCAGCCTTATGATTTTATCACTTCCTGTGTAAAGTGTCCACTCCCCCTTCACTCTGCCTGCTGTGTGTGAGAATAGAAACGACAGAGACAGTGAAGGTACAGAGGATGAGGAAGTGAGTGTCAGTCTCCACAGATCTGGGCTCAGTGACACACACACGTATGGATCCTCTGATGCTCCTGTTTCTTCTCATTGCTGGGCTCACAGGTGAGTGTCACTCATTACAGTGGAACTGAGTAGAGATCTCTCTCCTGCTCCTCCCCACACTCTCAGCTGCAGTTTGGAGATCATGATGGAGATCTGCTGCTAGTTATAATAATGTGGTCCTGGATATTTTGAGTACTTTTTGATATTTAACAAATGACACATTCTTGCATACAGTGGAAGCCACTTATTGTGATCACGGTAATATGGATCAAATGCTTGGCACAAAGCCATTCCTGTACAAATACTGTTTAGATAATTCAGTTATAGTAATCAAGCAGTCTGCTAACACTGATCATTTTGGGTCTTTTTCGACATGACGACCTATAGAAAAAATGAAAACGGAGGTAGTAATTCTTTTTTTATATATAATGTAATTTCACTTTGATCGTCCTGTAACTTTGCCTTGCGGTAACCTGCCTGCTTCTGGCTAGTTACCTAAGGCTAATGCTGCGTGCACAGAAAACATGAAAATGTGCTGTGAAAATACAAATGTATTGAACTGAATATTTATGTACAGTACTGTACTGTATTATAGCGTATTTGAATTATGCACAGTTCAGTAATTTAATTTGTACAGTACTGTAATTTGAAAAGCGTTTGAAACAGCTGTACTGTGTTTTGACATCGTCAATAAAATTCAGTGAATAGTTACGCTGTGCAGTTTATTACCTTATATTCATGTAAAAATATACAAACCTCAATTAGATAGTAATCTGCCTGAGGCATAAAGAAGAAGAATAAAATCTGTTGTAATGATCATCCGCTTATAGTGATCAATTTTGCCCAGACAGACGTGATATGAACAGTTTCCACTGTAATTTCAAAAGAGAAAATTATACCTCATGAATTTCTAATTTTGTTTTTTTTAAAAAGCAGATTTCATTTGCTTTTTAAAGTCTTTTGCAAACTATTTCAGGAACAGTGATATTTAAGGAATGATCAATCTATCGTGAATCAGATTATTGATATTAAGTATAATATCTAAATATACTGTGTGATGATGTCATCTCTCCCTTTTAGTGATCAATCAGTAAAAAGACACTGTTACTGCAGATAAGATGCCCTCGTCTCTTGTACCCTGTGATTTTCTGTTAGGCTGACTGGGGTCATTTCAGCAGTACAGGTGGTTATGTGAGCAGACAGCCGGGATGCCATCTGTCATTTCTGTGTGTACAGTCAGTGGGGTCTAAACACCCAGCTTCATGTGCTACTGGAGCAGGTCTGTGTTTATCAGGGCTCAAGATCAACCTCAGGGATCGAGATTAGACCTGCTTGTCTTTCACTCTACAGTGGGTTTGGAGAGCTAATTAACCTCTAGCTGGTAGAGACTAGGGGCAGTGTGGGGGCCTCACACCCCCAAGCTTGTGGTTTTGATATCTGGCCTAGCTCTCTGTGGGCAGTTTGCATGTTCTTCCTGTATCTATGCTGGTTTCCTCTCAGTTCTCCGGTTTCCTCCCACAGTCCAAAGACACGTGGTTCAGGTGAATTGGTGCCTCTAAAAGTGCCCATAGTGACTGTGTGTGAGTGTTTGCCCTGTGACAGACTGGCATCCTGTCCTGGGTGTTCCCCTGCCTTGTGCTCTGTGCTGCCTCAGATCAGCTCCACACTCGCTGTACTGTACTGACCCTGTACTGGATAAGCATGTGGAAGATGGATGGCTGAACTAAAATACATTTAAATACTTTCTGTATCTCATTCTTAAGTCAAATACCACAGAATTAAGTTTACAAATGAAGCCTTAGTGTCACAGGGGTGTGGTCGTCCCACAGTGACAAGCCCATTCATTCACCTCATCTAGGCCTTTTACTAGGGATTTAAGGTCCTGGTTTTCCTCTCAGACCCTAGAACACACTCCCAGACTCAGATTCCCGATCCCACATCCCGCTGTAGCCCTTCCCAAGATCCGACACCTGTTTTGTTTTCCTGTGTCTCTCCCTTGTTCTTGTGACAAAATGACAGTCTTTGTCTTTTAAACATCCCCGTGGTTCTAATAAACGAATGTGACCCTAATCCAAGCATTATACAAACATTATACAGTTACTTAGAGATACTGCGATGTGGAAAATGTGAATTCAGTTGGTTGTTCTCCCTGCAGGTGCTGACAGTGTGTTCACAGTTGGATGGGTGACTGTACAGAGAGGAGGATCTGTCACCATCCCATGTTTCTGTGATGACAGATATAAAACTCATGTGAAATACTGGTGCAGAGGGTTTAATGTAAGTTCATGTACACCCATAGTACACACTGACTCTCCACAGGAAGGTAAAGTGTCAGTCAGAGATGATCCTGACCAGCGAGTCTTCACTGTGACCATCAACAATCTGACAGCTGAGGACTCTGATAGGTACTGGTGTGGTGTGAAGCATAGTGGAGCCTCAGATGTTGGAGATCGGGTTAACCTGTCAGTCATTGATGGTAAGATGTCTGTACTGCAGACTGTAGCCAATGAAATGCACAGTATGTAACATGTCATTTAGCCAGAAAGGAAGGACATTAACAGAAATATTAAAGGAAAAGATGCTTTAATATTATAAAAATCTGCATTTTATTTTCATTCAATGTGATAAACGAGACTTGGAAGAAGTAACAAGTGACAGTTTAAATGGACGACTACATGGGGTTAAATATGATAAGTAATATGTTAAGAAATGTCAGTTTATTTGACAAACATTTACATATGCATGTTGTAATGGGCTGATATTCATAAACATTTCATTGCTATGCAAATCTTTGAGTGTTTTATCTGTGTGTTCAGGTCCTCCAGGGCTGTCAGTGGAGAAACAGGAGGTGACGGGTGTGGATGGAGACAGTGTCAGTGTTCAGTGTTACTATGGAAACAACAGAAGACATAGGATGTGGTGTAAGATTGGGGGCTCCTGTGCATCAGAGAGATCAGTGAGTTTGGATGGGAGGCCTGTCCTGATCAGGGATGACACAGTAAATAAAGTCTTCAGTGTGACAATGAGTGGGCTGGAGAGGAAGGACACTGGCTGGTATTGGTGTGCTGCTGGAATCCTGCAGATCCCAGTTCATATTACTGTTAAACGTAAGTAATTCATTTAAATCTGCATGTGAATCATTTATGCTTGAATATAAATAGATAAAAACTAATTAACCCTACAGTTTCCTTCATGAAGGGGGTCTGTGCTTCTTTGTGGGGATAGTCCCCTATTTTCAGATATTGTGAAATAAGGTAATTTATTGGGATTATAGTTTCTATGCTAGTGGCACGGTGGTCCAGTAGGCGGCGCTGTTACTTAACACCTCCATGTTTAGGGGTTTGAATCTGGCTTCTGCTCTGTGTGTGTGGAGTTTGCATGTTCTCCATGTGCTGTGTGGGTTTCCTCCCGCAGTCCAAAGACATGAAGTCAGGCTAAATGGCGTCTCTAATAGAGAGTGTGTGTCTATGTACCCTATGACTGACTGGCATCCTGTCCAGGATATACTCCATCCCTGTGCCCTGTCCTACCTGGGATAGGCTCCAGGCCCCACATCCCTGACCAGGAGAAAGGGGTAGAAGATAGATGGGTGGATGGCTGTAGTTTTATGTGTCTATGAATGTATTGGAATATTGACTTACACATCAGCCTTAATTCTTAGAGAGACATCCTGTAATTCAGCTCTGATAACCTCATCAGATACTAATACTGTCATGACCTGCTTGTCGGCTCCTCATGTGTACCACGCCCCCTGCTTACCCACGTGTTCTTTACCGATCGTACCCAGCTGTGTCTGATTATTTTCAATCAGTCCTGTGTATTTCAGTCTTACCTGAGTCCTTTGTCTGTCATTGTTGTTAGCTGTAGTATTGGTGATGGTTACCTGCCTGTTTGCCTGCTTCGTACCAGCTAACCCGCACGATCACCTGCCTGCACCACCCCGATCGTGACAGAATGACAGACCGTAAGAAAAGGAGGAAGCAGAGGAGAAGGAAGCACCTGGAGGAGCCGATCAGTCTGGGCGCCTGCTCCCTCGCCAACACCTGGCCTCTCGCGGAGGGCGAGAGAGAGGAGCTCGTCCTGGGCTCTGACCCAGAACCGCTCTATCTGGGAGCCTACTCCCTAGCGAGGCTCTGGGCTCCCAGCGACGACGACGAGGAGGATGAGCCCTTCACGTTCCCTGTGCTGGACCCTATCCCCCCGGAGCAGCTACCGCCCCTGGACCGGTACAGTTACCGGCCCGAACGACTGGCAAATTGGGGAGGTTTTAGGGCTGTAAGGGACTCGATCCCCCGAGTGCCCCGGGTCCCGAAGAGGATCGCACCCGTCTCCCCCTCCCAGGACTTGCCAGTTCTGCCTGCGCTGTCAGCGCAGCTCCCGCCTCTGCAACCTGCGCAGCCGGAGCAGCCATCACCGCTGTCCGCTACGTCTGCGCAGCTTCCTCCACCTGCGGCTTGCCAGTCCGAGCAGCCGCCGCTGCCTGCGGACCCCACTCCCGTGCAGCTGCCGCTGCCTGCGGACCCCGATCCCGTGCAGCCGCCACTGCCTGCGGAGACCACACCCACGCCCAAGGCGCCCTCTCTGCCGCTCCTACAGCCTGCAGCTCCCGGGCAGGCGCCCCCCCCTGCAGCAACCTGCAGCTCCCGGGCAGGCGCCCCTTCCACTGCCTGCCCTAGTGACTTTGCCCCCAGTGACTGCTCTGTCCTCGCCCCGTCATCCTTGACCCCGATCGAGGGCCGTTTTGTCTGTGTCCCGCAAGGGAAGGGGACACAGACGTCGGACTGGGGTCCCACCCGCCCTGCCCCCTGGCTCGCCCTCCCTCGCCTGCGCTAGGGCTCGGTTGGCACCTGCGGGTCCTGGCCCTCTGGGTCGGCTGTCGCCTGCGGGTCCCCCTCCGCGGCCTCGTCGCCCTGCCTCGCTCCCACCTCCGGTGCCTGGTCGGTCGCCTGCTATGTCCCCTTTCCTGCTTTGTCTTTCTGCCTTCCCTGTCCTTTGTCAGCTCCTGTCTCGCGTCCTGTCTCTTGCCCTGTTTTGTGCATCGGTCCTGTTTCCCGTCTCTCGTTGATGGTTCTGTTTCTTTTGCTCCAGGTCCCGGTTCCCGTGTCCCGTCTGTCGCCTCCTCCCTGGCACGCCCGGTGAAGCGCGCCTTTGGGGGGGGTTCTGTCATGACCTGCTCGTCGGCTCCTCATGTGTGCCACGCCCCCTGCTTACCCACGTGTTCTTTCCCGATCGTACCCAGCTGCCTGCCTGCACCACCCCGATCGTGACAGATACTTTACCCAACACCCGAGGCCTGCAGCGGGGCGTCCGGGCCTATGCCAGAGCCCCAGAGCTGTGGTGCTAGAGATCGACTTTTATTTAAATTAGAAATATATTATTTTATACTATTCACAAATAAGACAGATTAATAAATAGAGGTAATGTGCTTTCTGCCAGGATGGGACTGCTGGCTGTCTGCTTCTTACATCCAGGACCAGCGGTTAAACGAGATGTTACAGTCACTCTGCAGTCACCCTGCAACAATTTGTCAACCGGTGGCCATTTTGTTTCATTGTTTGCTTCCTTCTCATGGGCTTATCGCTCACGACTCCAAAAGCTCTTGTGCTGACGCCCCGTTACCCACTGTCGCGGACATTAGCTGACCGACATGCCTAGACATGCAATACGCATAAATCCCCACCCCAAAACAGGATGGCTGTGTTTTACCGATATAAAATAGTACATTTTGTTTAAAGCTACAATAAATATATTATAATATTTTCATAAAATAATTAATCTCACCTGTTCACTATCAGTGCCCTGGGATATTAACACTTTGGTCATGACACTAATTCATTGTTCTGCATCTAATCATTTTCTCTGTAGAATATCTTTCATAATTTATATTTCAGTTTCAAGAGTGACATTTTCTTAGTCTTTATTGACTAACAGAACACTGTTTTTATTAACTATCCTTTCTCCTGTTTCCACTGCTCTCCTTTTCTCTGCACATGATGAAGAAGGAGGGGATTAATAATGAAAAACGGAGGTAAGCATTCAGCAGCATTTACAGTAGTGTGGGGGTCCTGCTAGCAGCATTTACCTGATCACACAGTGATGGGAAACTGTCATTTTAATTTTAAGAAAAAAAGATATTGTTTTTTATTTTATTTTCTTAATAATAAACTTGAGATCCCATCCCATCCAGGGTGAGCCCTTGCCTTGTGCCCTGTGCTGCTGGGGAACGACTGCAGGCCTGTTTTTACAAAATAGTGTAACATGTTGTGTGATAATCTCTAGCTATTTTCATGCTCTTTGTTAATGTCTCCTGTTCCTCACATGTGTCCTGTGTAATAGTACACATGTGACTGTACCGTGTTTCTATAAAGCATGTAAGGCTTTACTGTACACATCCACCCTCTTATTCAGCTCTTTGGTCCAGCTGGCTCTGTATGTAGGACTGAGCTTATTGGTGCTGCTGTTGGTCATCATCATCACATGGAAAGTGCGGGACAAACACAGTGAGTGGCAACTTCATGCTTTTATCCTTTTCCAAAGATTGCTTGACAGGGACACAGACAGCAGCATTCAGACACACAGGTCTATGCAGTGAAATTAAAACATAAAACGTGGTCACAACCCTTTGGAAAAGGAATAACAGTGCAGAGCTAAAATCCACTATAGTACAAACAGGACATCAGAGGACAGCAGCCCTGAAGGAGCCTTTCTAACCCGAACCCTTTCCTCCATGATCCTGCAGACTTTCCTCTGACCCCCTGAGTCTGTGTCCACCCAGCTGAGCTTATAAAAACCTCCCTGAATTAGTTATTCTAACCAGGGCCGGCTGGGATTCACTGATTGGTTACCAGCAAGCTCAGACTGGTAATCAGTTGTCATAGAAATAAGAAAACTATTGCCCCTATTCAGTAAATAGTTTTACTCATTAATTAGACTTGATAATATTTTCAGATGTATGTACATGCTGATTAAAAGTGAATGTGTTTGTTACAAAGCAAGTCATCTGTGTCGGTTAAGGACAGAGACAATGGTGTCAGCAGAATAATTTTCTATTTTTTTCCTTGTAGAGAAAAATGTGGCTGGGAGCCAAAATCTAGGAAGGACAGTAAGTTCATGTTTCATATGGGAAGAAAATCTGTCATGCTCCGATCGTGCCGATCCTCTTGTGTGCCACGCCCCCTCACCTACCTCATGTTGAATCCTCGTGTTATCATCTGCTTTTTGTTACATCTAATTAGTCCTGTGTATTTAAGTCCGCCTCAGAGTATGTTTCCCCATTCAGCGTATTTCCGAACCCACAAATGCTACCCAGGGTCATTAACATCTTAATGTTACTGGTGGTCCTTGAGTTCCCGATGGTGTCATCCCCTAATAAATCCCTTGTTTTCCCGATCGTGGCATATATGGTTGCCCGTGTCTTGTATGCACCCTGTACAACCCTCGCATGTCTTTAGCATCATGTAAATTACTCACTTTTATGTACACGCACAAAAAACACGTCACGTCTGGGGAATATTAAGGGGACAGTATATGGGATGAGGAGAGCAATTTTTTTGGAAAAAAATAAATGAACAGCTTCGGTCTTCCTTAAAACGCGACATTTTGGCGACGAGAATAGAGCTTGCACTTCCACCACCTTCACCTTCTCTTGCACTTCCCGGCGAACCTCCTGTCCCTTGGACTCGCTGGCTGGAATCATTCCAGACATACTCGGATGTCCTGGGACAGCATGAAGTCAGCGACGCTCGGAAGAAAGCCATACTTATTCACTGCTTAGGCACGGAAGGACGGCAGATCTTTCGGACGCTCGGACCTGCGGAGATGTATGAAGACGCTGTTTCGCTCCTGGGTTCTCACTTCGCAGCTCCACAAAGTGTCATCCTGTGGCAGATTCTTTTTCGCCGAAGGCGACAGCAGCCGGGTGAGTCCGTACATCAGTACGTGGCTAATCTGCGTGGTTTAGCCAGTCTTTGTAAATTTGGTGGCATGCAGGATGAATTCATTCGTGGTCAGCTGGCTGAACACTCTAACCACCCTAAAATTAGAGAGCGACTGTTGATGGCAGCACATGACCTCGCTAGCGCTATACAAGTCGCATTTCAAATTGAAACAGCAGCGGAGTTTACGTCTAAATTACCTTACCCTGCTGTCACCTCGCTCCCTGCACAATAAGTATCTGCATCACAGCCACCTTCGTCAGGACTATCTGAAGTTGGTTCAGACGTGCATTATACACCGCGAAAGCAACAACGACGACGCTGTGGGAATTGTGGCTCATTCTCCAATGTGTCGACCCGCCCGTCCGATCCTCCTGGATGCCGTGGAATCCCCATGTTTACCAGCTGTTTCGAAGTGTCTTCATTAGTTTTGTGTATTTATGTCCAGGTCAGAGAATGTTTCCCTAGTTCTGTCATTGTATTGTTATGGTGATTTTTGTTCCGTATGCCGATCCGGCTCCCTATTAAATCCCTTTTTGTCCTTCGCCTGTTTTCCCAGTCCGAGCTTACCATATCATGACGCCGTGTTACTGGGGCCGGCTGTCTCTCTACATTTAATCACCAATCCCCACTCTTCCCATCTATAACTTCAGTACTTCAGCTCCCATGTTGAGTCCCCTGGCCCTTCATGATGGTGTTACTGCTGAGCTGCGCCACCTGCTGGAGGCAGACATTATTGAGCTAGTTGATGCTTCTCAGTGGATCTCAAATCTGGTGATAGCTAAGTAGAAATGCCTGAGTCTGTGTCTCTGTGTCGACCTCCGGGCTGTAAACAAGGCCGTCGTCCCTGACA
This sequence comes from Brienomyrus brachyistius, assembly GCF_023856365.1. Taxonomy (NCBI): domain Eukaryota; kingdom Metazoa; phylum Chordata; class Actinopteri; order Osteoglossiformes; family Mormyridae; genus Brienomyrus; species Brienomyrus brachyistius. The sequence continues at coordinate 39,711,296 of NC_064536.1, forward strand.
AGTACCCCCTCCCTTCCATAGTAGAAGTCACTTCCCACTTTCATGGCTCGATGGTCTTCACAAAACTGGGCCTTCGTCGGAGCTATCTGCAGATCCCTCTCCAGCCTGACAGCCAGAATCTCACGGCTTTTGTGACACATGCTGGAGTGTTTCAGTGCACATGGGTCTCATTTGGGCTTAGCTCTGCCCCCAGCTGCTTCCAGAAGATTATGACTACCATCTTCACTGGCATACCTGGGGTGATTATCTACCTCGATGACATCATGGTCCATGGATTCTGCCTCACGACTGAGGGCCTCATTCCACTTCAACCTAATATTGAGGCCATTCAGCGTATTTCTGGACCCACGAATGCTAACCAGGTTGTCTCTTTCCTGGGCATGACAGCTTATTACCTGTGTTTTTTGCCTCACTACTCTGCTACCACAGCTCCATTACATCAGCTGCTGCAGAAAGATGCATTTGGATGCCAGCCTGCTTTGAGGCTTTCCAGCTCCGAAAGTCCCATCTCACATCACCTCCTATCCTGGCAAACTGTTCCCTCTCATGCCCCACCTCTGTCACCTGTGATGCCTCAGCTGTGGCAGTTGGAGCTGTACTGTCACAGCTGCAGGATGGAGTGGACTGGCCCATTGGCTCTGCCTCCCGTGCTCTCACCCCCACCGAACGAAAATATTCCGTGGGCGAACGTGAGGCTCTAGCCTGTGTCTGGGCCTGTGAGCGGTGGCACATGTATCTTTATGGCAGGGCATTTACACTGCGCACTGACCACTAGGCCCTGACAGCCTTGCTTGCAACAGCTAGTACAGGATGCAAACCACAATGACCGGTGGTCTGAGCAACTGCAGCAGTACAATATCATCCTGTTTTACCCCAGGTTGTGATAACGTTGTGGCAGACCTGCTGTCCCGCTACACCCAGTATCCTGCAGCACCTGACTCCATCTCTCAGGAACCAGACCTCAGCCAGATGATGCACACACCACTGAAGGCAGCTGTCTCCTTTGATGAACTCCGGCTGGCCTCAGAACCAGACCCAGTCCTTCCTCAGCTTCGTACATACATTCGCACAGGCTGGCCGACTGAAGTCTCTGCTGAGGTGACCCCTTACCACAGGGTCAGGGATGAGCTTTCATGTTGGAATGAGCACTGCGTAGCTCGTGGAGCTGTCACAGTGGTGCCAAGCAGCCTTCAGGCCCGTGTTCTTAGCATGGCACATGAAGGCCATTTGGGCATTGTACATGTCAAACCACGTTGTAGGGACCTAGTGTGGTGGCCCGGCATTGATAGGGACATAGAAAATCTAGTTAGGGATTGTGCAGCCTGCCTTATGAGCAGGAAAATGGGCCAACCTGCACCACCCCCTCTGCAGCCTCCGGTTTGGCCCATCCTTGGGAACATCCAACTGGATATCTGTGGGGAACTACATGGAGTTCCACAACAGCAGCGGTTCCTCCTTGTGGTGTATGATCTCCACTCTAAGTGGCCTGAGGTGGTCTCCACTGGCACTGTCACGGCACGGGTACTCACTGACTTTTTAGACGCCCTCTTTGCTCGATGGGAAGTTCCTCTGGCTATTACTATGGATAATGGGCCCCAATTTGTGTCTGCTGAGTTCGAAGCCTTTCTGACGGATCCAGGCATCCGTCACATCTGCACAGCTTCATATCACCCCCAGGCCGATGGCGGAGCGGAGCGTCTCAATCAGACCCTTAAGTATGGCATCTGAGCCCACTTAGCTGAAGGTTACCCCTTTCAGCGGTGCTCCTTCACACACTGCTCCATTACAGGGCCACCAAGCACAGCACAACAGGCTGCTCGCCAGCGTCACTTATGTTGGGCTGCGAACTGCAGCTTCCACTGGATCGACTCAAGGCCAGTGGCCCCTCCCCCTACATGCTGCCACAGGGTGTCCGCCCAGCAGCACAAGATGAAGCTGCGGTTTCATCGGTCTTGGGGGACGAGGAACCCCACTATTGCCGTTTCGGATTGGGTCAGAATCCGCCGCGCTCATCGTGACCACAAGCTGGTCTCATTCTGGTCCCCTCCTATTCAGGTGGCGGGGAAGCTAGGGCCAGCTACCTTTTCTCTTTCTGATGGGTCTCGATGGCACGCTGGCCGCCTCCGCAAGGTGGCAGCTCCGGAAATGGCCAGCACTCATGTTCATGCTGGCTCCCCTTCATCAGAAGGTGATTAGAACTTACCTATGGAACGAGGTGTGCTCACATCTGAACCCATAGTGCAGCACACTCAATGCCCAGCCGCACATCCATTCGAGTCTACATTGGAGTCCCCTCGAAGATCAGCTCGCATCCAGTCTCGCCCAGGTTACCCAAGGAACTTTGACTGAATTCTGATATGTTGACCTTGCACCTGGCTCTCTGTGCAGTTCATTTAATGTGCTGGGTACGCTAAGTACTATTGTGCTTTTCCATGCCAAATTGTGTTAATATATTGTTTATCTGAAACATTTTAGGGCATCCCAAACAACTGGGTGAGTGCAGTTTGCTGAATTATCATGATTGATTTTGTTTTCTGGGGGGGGGGGGGGGGGGGAGTAGAGGTTATGTACTCGCACAAGAAATACGTTACGTTTGGGGAATATTAAGGGGACCTGTCTCGTGTCTTCCTTAAAACGCGACACCCACCGTTTGCGTACCTGACGGTCCAGCGTCTGACCTTCCTGTGTTTTCATACTGTGTTAGATCTGATGCTTGTTGGGTGCTTCTTATTTTCCTGCTAAAGACTGCAAATAAAGAGCGTGTTCTACCCCGACAAGCAAGTCTTTTTGTTCTTTGCTGCTCTCTCAATGTCTTGGTCTGCTTGGTGGTCTCCCCTTGTTATTCAGTACCGGGTGTCGTACTCCCCTTGTTATTCAGTACCGGGTGTCGTACTCCCCTTGTTATTCAGTACCGGGTGTCGATTCTCCCCTTGTTATTCAGTACCGGGTGTCGATTCTCCCCTTGTTATTCAGTACCGGGTGTCGTACTCCCCTTGTTATTCAGTACCGGGTGTCGGATCTCCCCTTGTTATTCAGTACCGGGTGTCGTACTCCCCTTGTTATTCAGTACCGGGTGTTGGTTCTCCACTTGTTATTCAGTACCGGGTGTCGTACTCCCCTTGTTATTCAGTACCGGGTGTCGATTCTCCCCTTGTTATTCAGTACCGGGTGTCGTACTCCCCTTGTTATTCAGTACCGGGTGTCGTACTCCCCTTGTTATTCAGTACAGGGTGTCGTACTCCCCTTGTTATTCAGTACCGGGTATCGATTCTCCCCTTGTTATTCAGTACTGGGTCTGGCTACAGATGGCAGGAGAGGATGACAAATTGTTGGATGCTTTAGACTACGATTTCAGCAATGTTTGAGGCCTCTTAGCTTGCGGGACACGGCTCAGACCACGGCTTCCTAGCTCATCGGTCATGGCTCAGCTCGCTGCCTCCTAGCTCACAGGACGCGGCTCAGCTTGGGGCATCCCAGCTTGCGGAACGCGGCTCAGCTCGTGGCCTCTCAGCTCACGGCTTCCTAGCTCGCGACACGCAGCTCAGCCTGCGGCCTCCTCGCTCGCGCCACGCGGCTCAGCTCAGAGCCTCATTGCTCACGCCACGCGGCTCAGCTCGTGGTCTTCCAGCTCATGCCACGCAGCTCTGTTCACAGCCTCGTACCTCACGCCTTCCTCGAGTGATCTGATGGCGGAAGAAATTGCCCTCCAGAGATTGTATTTTTTTATTTTAGCTGGGCTTCTAGGCACAAAATTCTCTAAATATCGCTTTCTTAAAAAGGAGTCCGAGGAGTCTTTTATTTCGAGAAAATATTTATTAGTGTCCGATATTGACTGGGTCTGGCTACAGATGGCAGGAGAGGATGACAAATTGTTGGATGCGTTAGACTATGATTTCAGCAATGTTTGAGGCCTCTTAGCTTGCGGGACACGGCTCAGACCACGGCTTCCTAGCTCATCGGTCATGGCTCAGCTCGCTGCCTCCTAGCTCACAGGACGCGGCTCAGCTTGGGGCATCCTAGCTTGCGGAACGCGGCTCAGCTCGTGGCCTCTCAGCTCACGGCTTCCTAGCTCGCGACATGCAGCTCAGCCTGCGGCCTCCTCGCTCGCGCCACGCGGCTCAGCTCAGAGCCTCATTGCTCACGCCACGCGGCTCAGCTCGTGGTCTTCCAGCTCATGCCACGCAGCTCTGTTCACAGCCTCGTACCTCACGCCTTCCTCGAGTGATCTGATGGCGGAAAAAATTGCCCTCCAGAGATTGTATTTTTTTATTTTAGCTGGGCTTCTAGGCACAAAATTCTCTAAATATCGCTTTCTTGAAAAGGAGTCCGAGGAGTCTTTTATTTCGAGAAAATATTTATTAGTGTCCGATATTGACTGGGTCTGGCTACAGATGGCAGGAGAGGATGACAAATTGTTGGATGCTTTAGACTACGATTTCAGCAATGTTTGAGGCCTCAGCTTGCGGGACATGGCTCAGACCACGGCTTCCTAGCTCATCGGTCATGGCTCAGCTCGCTGCCTCCTAGCTCACAGGACGCGGCTCAGCTTGGGGCATCCCAGCTTGCGGAACGCGGCTCAGCTCGTGGCCTCTCAGCTCACGGCTTCCTAGCTCGCGACACGCAGCTCAGCCTGCGGCCTCCTCGCTCGCGCCACGCGGCTCAGCTCAGAGCCTCATTGCTCACGCCACGCGGCTCAGCTCGTGGTCTTCCAGCTCATGCCACGCAGCTCTGTTCACAGCCTCCTATCTCACGCCTTCCTCGAGTGATCTGATGGCGGAAACAATTGCCCTCCAGAGATTGCATTATTTTATTTTAGCTGGGTTTCTCGGAACAATATTCTCTAAATATCGCTTTCTTAAAAAGGAGTCCGAGGAGTCTTTTATTTCGAGAAAATATTTATTAATGTCCGATATTGACTGGGTCTGGCTACAGATGGCAGGAGAGGATGACAAATTGTTGGATGCTTTAGACTACGATTTCGGCAATGTTTGAGGCCTCAGCTTGCGGGACACGGCTCAGACTACGGCTTCCTAGCTCATCGGTCATGGCTCAGCTCGCTGCCTCCTAGCTCACAGGACGCGGCTCAGCTTGGGGCATCCCAGCTTGCGGAACGCGGCTCAGCTCGTGGCCTCTCAGCTCACAGCTTCCTAGCTCGCGACACGCAGCTCAGCCTGCGGCCTCCTCGCTCGCGCCACGCGGCTCAGCTCAGAGCCTCATTGCTCACGCCACGCGGCTCAGCTCGTGGTTTTCCAGCTCATGCCACGCAGCTCTGTTCACAGCCTCCTACCTCACGCCTTCCTCGAGTGATCTGATGGCGGAAAAAATTGCCCTCCAGAGATTGTATTATTTTATTTTAGCTGGGTTTCTCGGAACAAAATTCTCTAAATATCGCTTTCTTAAAAAGGAGTCCGAGGAGTCTTTTATTTCGAGAAAATATTTATTAGTGTCCGATATTGACTGGGTCTGGCTACAGATGGCAGGAGAGGATGACAAATTGTTGGATGCTTTAGACTACGATTTCAGCAATGTTTGAGGCCTCAGCTTGCGGGACATGGCTCAGACCACGGCTTCCTAGCTCATCGGTCATGGCTCAGCTCGCTGCCTCCTAGCTCACAGGACGCGGCTCAGCTTGGGGCATCCCAGCTTGCGGAACGCGGCTCAGCTCGTGGCCTCTCAGCTCACGGCTTCCTAGCTCGCGACACGCAGCTCAGCCTGCGGCCTCCTCGCTCGCGCCACGCGGCTCAGCTCAGAGCCTCATTGCTCACGCCACGCGGCTCAGCTCGTGGTCTTCCAGCTCATGCCACGCAGCTCTGTTCACAGCCTCCTATCTCACGCCTTCCTCGAGTGATCTGATGGCGGAAACAATTGCCCTCCAGAGATTGCATTATTTTATTTTAGCTGGGTTTCTCGGAACAATATTCTCTAAATATCGCTTTCTTAAAAAGGAGTCCGAGGAGTCTTTTATTTCGAGAAAATATTTATTAATGTCCGATATTGACTGGGTCTGGCTACAGATGGCAGGAGAGGATGACAAATTGTTGGATGCTTTAGACTACGATTTCGGCAATGTTTGAGGCCTCAGCTTGCGGGACACGGCTCAGACTACGGCTTCCTAGCTCATCGGTCATGGCTCAGCTCGCTGCCTCCTAGCTCACAGGACGCGGCTCAGCTTGGGGCATCCCAGCTTGCGGAACGCGGCTCAGCTCGTGGCCTCTCAGCTCACAGCTTCCTAGCTCGCGACACGCAGCTCAGCCTGCGGCCTCCTCGCTCGCGCCACGCGGCTCAGCTCAGAGCCTCATTGCTCACGCCACGCGGCTCAGCTCGTGGTTTTCCAGCTCATGCCACGCAGCTCTGTTCACAGCCTCCTACCTCACGCCTTCCTCGAGTGATCTGATGGCGGAAAAAATTGCCCTCCAGAGATTGTATTATTTTATTTTAGCTGGGTTTCTCGGAACAAAATTCTCTAAATATCGCTTTCTTAAAAAGGAGTCCGAGGAGTCTTTTATTTCGAGAAAATATTTATTAGTGTCCGATATTGACTGGGTCTGGCTACAGATGGCAGGAGAGGATGACAAATTGTTGGATGCTTTAGACTACGATTTCAGCAATGTTTGAGGCCTCTTAGCTTGCGGGACACGGCTCAGACCACGGCTTCCTAGCTCATCGGTCATGGCTCAGCTCGCTGCCTCCTAGCTCACAGGACGCGGCTCAGCTTGGGGCATCCCAGCTTGCGGAACGCGGCTCAGCTCGTGGCCTCTCAGCTCACGGCTTCCTAGCTCGCGACACGCAGCTCAGCCTGCGGCCTCCTCGCTCGCGCCACGCGGCTCAGCTCAGAGCCTCATTGCTCACGCCACACGGCTCAGCTCGTGGTCTTCCAGCTCATGCCACGCAGCTCTGTTCACAGCCTCCTACCTCACGCCTTCCTCGAGTGATCTGATGGCGGAAAAAATTGCCCTCCAGAGATTGTATTATTTTATTTTAGCTGGGTTTCTCGGAACAAAATTCTCTAAATATCGCTTTCTTAAAAAGGAGTCCGAGGAGTTTTTTATTTCGAGAAAATATTTATTAGTGTCCGATATTGACTGGGTCTGGCTACAGATGGCAGGAGAGGATGACAAATTGTTGGATGCTTTAGACTACGATTTCAGCAATGTTTGAGGCCTCAGCTTGCGGGACATGGCTCAGACCACGGCTTCCTAGCTCATCGGTCATGGCTCAGCTCGCTGCCTCCTAGCTCACAGGACGCGGCTCAGCTTGGGGCATCCCAGCTTGCGGAACGCGGCTCAGCTCGTGGCCTCTCAGCTCACGGCTTCCTAGCTCGCGACACGCAGCTCAGCCTGCGGCCTCCTCGCTCGCGGCTCAGCTCAGAGCCTCATTGCTCACGCCACGCGGCTCAGCTCGTGGTCTTCCAGCTCATGCCACGCAGCTCTGTTCACAGCCTCCTATCTCACGCCTTCCTCGAGTGATCTGATGGCGGAAACAATTGCCCTCCAGAGATTGCATTATTTTATTTTAGCTTGGTTTCTCGGAACAAAATTCTCTAAATATCGCTTTCTTAAAAAGGAGTCCGAGGAGTCTTTTATTTCGAGAAAATATTTATTAGTGTCCGATATTGACTGGGTCTGGCTACAGATGGCAGGAGAGGATGACAAATTGTTGGATGCTTTAGACTACGATTTCGGCAATGTTTGAGGCATCAGCTTGCGGGACACGGCTCAGACCACGGCTTCCTAGCTCATCGGTCATGGCTCAGCTCGCTGCCTCCTAGCTCACAGGACGCGGCTCAGCTTGGGGCATCCCAGCTTGCGGAACGCGGCTCAGCTCGTGGCCTCTCAGCTCACGGCTTCCTAGCTCGCGACACGCAGCTCAGCCTGCGGCCTCCTCGCTCGCGCCACGCGGCTCAGCTCAGAGCCTCATTGCTCACGCCACGCGGCTCAGCTCGTGGTCTTCCAGCTCATGCCACGCAGCTCTGTTCACAGCCTCCTACCTCACGCCTTCCTCGAGTGATCTGATGGCGGAAAAAATTGCCCTCCAGAGATTGTATTATTTTATTTTAGCTGGGTTTCTCGGAACAAAATTCTCTAAATATCGCTTTCTTAAAAAGGAGTCCGAGGAGTCTTTTATTTCGAGAAAATATTTATTAGTGTCCGATATTGACTGGGTCTGGCTACAGATGGCAGGAGAGGATGACAAATTGTTGGATGCTTTAGACTACGATTTCAGCAATGTTTGAGGCCTCTTAGCTTGCGGGACACGGCTCAGACCACGGCTTCTTAGCTCATCGGTCATGGCTCAGCTCGCTGCCTCCTAGCTCACAGGACGCGGCTCAGCTTGGGGCATCCCAGCTTGCGGAACGCGGCTCAGCTCGTGGCCTCTCAGCTCACGGCTTCCTAGCTCGCGACACGCAGCTCAGCCTGCGGCCTCCTCGCTCGCGCCACGCGGCTCAGCTCAGAGCCTCATTGCTCACGCCACACGGCTCAGCTCGTGGTCTTCCAGCTCATGCCACGCAGCTCTGTTCACAGCCTCCTACCTCACGCCTTCCTCGAGTGATCTGATGGCGGAAAAAATTGCCCTCCAGAGATTGTATTATTTTATTTTAGCTGGGTTTCTCGGAACAAAATTCTCTAAATATCGCTTTCTTAAAAAGGAGTCCGAGGAGTTTTTTATTTCGAGAAAATATTTATTAGTGTCCGATATTGACTGGGTCTGGCTACAGATGGCAGGAGAGGATGACAAATTGTTGGATGCTTTAGACTACGATTTCAGCAATGTTTGAGGCCTCAGCTTGCGGGACACGGCTCAGACCACGGCTTCCTAGCTCATCGGTCATGGCTCAGCTCGCTGCCTCCTAGCTCACAGGACGCGGCTCAGCTTGGGGCATCCCAGCTTGCAGAACGCGGCTCAGCTCGTGGCCTCTCAGCTCACGGCTTCCTAGCTCGCGACACGCAGCTCAGCCTGCGGCCTCCTCGCTCGCGACACGCGGCTCAGCTCAGAGCCTCATTGCTCACGCCACGCGGCTCAGCTCGTGGTCTTCCAGCTCATGCCACGCAGCTCTGTTCACAGCCTCGTACCTCACGCCTTCCTCGAGTGATCTGATGGCGGAAAAAATTGCCCTCCAGAGATTGTATTATTTTATTTTAGCTGGGTTTCTCGGAACAAAATTCTCTAAATATCGCTTTCTTAAAAAGGAGTCCGAGGAGTCTTTTATTTCGAGAAAATATTTATTAGCGTCCGATATTGACTGGGTCTGGCTACAGATGGCAGGAGAGGATGACAAATTGTTGGATGCTTTAGACTACGATTTCAGCAATGTTTGAGGCCTCTTAGCTTGCGGGACACGGCTCAGACCACGGCTTCCTAGCTCATTGGTCATGGCTCAGCTCGCTGCCTCCTAGCTCACAGGATGCGGCTCAGCTTGGGGCATCCCAGCTTGCGGAACGCGGCTCAGCTCGTGGCCTCTCAGCTCACGGCTTCCTAGCTCGCGACACGCAGCTCAGCCTGCGGCCTCCTCGCTCGCGTTACGCGGCTCAGCTCAGAGCCTCATTGCTCACGCCACACGGCTCAGCTCGTGGTCTTCCAGCTCATGCCACGCAGCTCTGTTCACAGCCTCCTACCTCACGCCTTCCTCGAGTGATCTGATGGCGGAAAAAATTGCCCTCCAGAGATTGTATTTTTTTATTTTAGCTGGGCTTCTAGGCACAAAATTCTCTAAATATCGCTTTCTTAAAAAGGAGTCCGAGGAGTCTTTTATTTCGAGAAAATATTTATTAGTGTCCGATATTGACTGGGTCTGGCTACAGATGGCAGGAGAGGATGACAAATTGTTGGATGCTTTAGACTACGATTTCAGCAATGTTTGAGGCCTCAGCTTGCGGGACATGGCTCAGACCACGGCTTCCTAGCTCATCGGTCATGGCTCAGCTCGCTGCCTCCTAGCTCACAGGACGCGGCTCAGCTTGGGGCATCCCAGCTTGCGGAACGCGGCTCAGCTCGTGGCCTCTCAGCTCACGGCTTCCTAGCTCGCGACACGCAGCTCAGCCTGCGGCCTCCTCGCTCGCGCCACGCGGCTCAGCTCAGAGCCTCATTGCTCACGCCACGCGGCTCAGCTCGTGGTCTTCCAGCTCATGCCACGCAGCTCTGTTCACAGCCTCCTACCTCACGCCTTCCTCGAGTGATCTGATGGCGGAAAAAATTGCCCTCCAGAGATTGTATTATTTTATTTTAGCTGGGTTTCTAGGCACAAAATTCTCTAAATATCGCTTTCTTAAAAAGGAGTCCGAGGAGTCTTTTATTTCGAGAAAATATTTATTAGTGTCCGATATTGACTGGGTCTGGCTACAGATGGCAGGAGAGGATGACAAATTGTTGGATGCTTTAGACTACGATTTCAGCAATGTTTGAGGCCTCTTAGCTTGCGGGACATGGCTCAGACCACGGCTTCCTAGCTCATCGGTCATGGCTCAGCTCGCTGCCTCCTAGCTCACAGGACGCGGCTCAGCTTGGGGCATCCCAGCTTGCGGAACGCGGCTCAGCTCGTGGCCTCTCAGCTCACGGCTTCCTAGCTCGCGACACGCAGCTCAGCCTGCGGCCTCCTCGCTCGCGCCACGTGGCTCAGCTCAGAGCCTCATTGCTCACGCCACACGGCTCAGCTCGTGGTCTTCCAGCTCATGCCACGCAGCTCTGTTCACAGCCTCCTACCTCACGCCTTCCTCGAGTGATCTGATGGCGGAAAAAATTGCCCTCCAGAGATTGTATTATTTTATTTTAGCTGGGTTTCTCGGAACAAAATTCTCTAAATATCGCTTTCTTAAAAAGGAGTCCGAGGAGTTTTTTATTTCGAGAAAATATTTATTAGTGTCCGATATTGACTGGGTCTGGCTACAGATGGCAGGAGAGGATGACAAATTGTTGGATGCTTTAGACTACGATTTCAGCAATGTTTGAGGCCTCAGCTTGCGGGACACGGCTCAGACCACGGCTTCCTAGCTCATCGGTCATGGCTCAGCTCGCTGCCTCCTAGCTCACAGGACGCGGCTCAGCTTGGGGCATCCCAGCTTGCAGAACGCGGCTCAGCTCGTGGCCTCTCAGCTCACGGCTTCCTAGCTCGCGACACGCAGCTCAGCCTGCGGCCTCCTCGCTCGCGACACGCGGCTCAGCTCAGAGCCTCATTGCTCACGCCACGCGGCTCAGCTCGTGGTCTTCCAGCTCATGCCACGCAGCTCTGTTCACAGCCTCGTACCTCACGCCTTCCTCGAGTGATCTGATGGCGGAAAAAATTGCCCTCCAGAGATTGTATTATTTTATTTTAGCTGGGTTTCTCGGAACAAAATTCTCTAAATATCGCTTTCTTAAAAAGGAGTCCGAGGAGTCTTTTATTTCGAGAAAATATTTATTAGCGTCCGATATTGACTGGGTCTGGCTACAGATGGCAGGAGAGGATGACAAATTGTTGGATGCTTTAGACTACGATTTCAGCAATGTTTGAGGCCTCTTAGCTTGCGGGACACGGCTCAGACCACGGCTTCCTAGCTCATTGGTCATGGCTCAGCTCGCTGCCTCCTAGCTCACAGGACGCGGCTCAGCTTGGGGCATCCCAGCTTGCGGAACGCGGCTCAGCTCGTGGCCTCTCAGCTCACGGCTTCCTAGCTCGCGACACGCAGCTCAGCCTGCGGCCTCCTCGCTCGCGTTACGCGGCTCAGCTCAGAGCCTCATTGCTCACGCCACACGGCTCAGCTCGTGGTCTTCCAGCTCATGCCACGCAGCTCTGTTCACAGCCTCCTACCTCACGCCTTCCTCGAGTGATCTGATGGCGGAAAAAATTGCCCTCCAGAGATTGTATTTTTTTATTTTAGCTGGGCTTCTAGGCACAAAATTCTCTAAATATCGCTTTCTTAAAAAGGAGTCCGAGGAGTCTTTTATTTCGAGAAAATATTTATTAGTGTCCGATATTGACTGGGTCTGGCTACAGATGGCAGGAGAGGATGACAAATTGTTGGATGCTTTAGACTACGATTTCAGCAATGTTTGAGGCCTCAGCTTGCGGGACATGGCTCAGACCACGGCTTCCTAGCTCATCGGTCATGGCTCAGCTCGCTGCCTCCTAGCTCACAGGACGCGGCTCAGCTTGGGGCATCCCAGCTTGCGGAACGCGGCTCAGCTCGTGGCCTCTCAGCTCACGGCTTCCTAGCTCGCGACACGCAGCTCAGCCTGCGGCCTCCTCGCTCGCGCCACGCGGCTCAGCTCAGAGCCTCATTGCTCACGCCACGCGGCTCAGCTCGTGGTCTTCCAGCTCATGCCACGCAGCTCTGTTCACAGCCTCCTATCTCACGCCTTCCTCGAGTGATCTGATGGCGGAAACAATTGCCCTCCAGAGATTGCATTATTTTATTTTAGCTGGGTTTCTCGGAACAATATTCTCTAAATATCGCTTTCTTAAAAAGGAGTCCGAGGAGTCTTTTATTTCGAGAAAATATTTATTAGTGTCCGATATTGACTGGGTCTGGCTACAGATGGCAGGAGAGGATGACAAAATGTTGGATGCTTTAGACTACGATTTCGGCAATGTTTGAGGCCTCAGCTTGCGGGACACGGCTCAGACTACGGCTTCCTAGCTCATCGGTCATGGCTCAGCTCGCTGCCTCCTAGCTCACAGGACGCGGCTCAGCTTGGGGCATCCCAGCTTGCGGAACGCGGCTCAGCTCGTGGCCTCTCAGCTCACGGCTTCCTAGCTCGCGACACGCAGCTCAGCCTGCGGCCTCCTCGCTCGCGCCACGCGGCTCAGCTCAGAGCCTCATTGCTCACGCCACACGGCTCAGCTCGTGGTCTTCCAGCTCATGCCACGCAGCTCTGTTCACAGCCTCCTACCTCACGCCTTCCTCGAGTGATCTGATGGCGGAAAAAATTGCCCTCCAGAGATTGTATTATTTTATTTTAGCTGGGTTTCTCGGAACAAAATTCTCTAAATATCGCTTTCTTAAAAAGGAGTCCGAGGAGTTTTTTATTTCGAGAAAATATTTATTAGTGTCCGATATTGACTGGGTCTGGCTACAGATGGCAGGAGAGGATGACAAATTGTTGGATGCTTTAGACTACGATTTCAGCAATGTTTGAGGCCTCAGCTTGCGGGACATGGCTCAGACCACGGCTTCCTAGCTCATCGGTCATGGCTCAGCTCGCTGCCTCCTAGCTCACAGGACGCGGCTCAGCTTGGGGCATCCCAGCTTGCGGAACGCGGCTCAGCTCGTGGCCTCTCAGCTCACGGCTTCCTAGCTCGCGACACGCAGCTCAGCCTGCGGCCTCCTCGCTCGCGGCTCAGCTCAGAGCCTCATTGCTCACGCCACGCGGCTCAGCTCGTGGTCTTCCAGCTCATGCCACGCAGCTCTGTTCACAGCCTCCTATCTCAAGCCTTCCTCGAGTGATCTGATGGCGGAAACAATTGCCCTCCAGAGATTGCATTATTTTATTTTAGCTGGGTTTCTCGGAACAAAATTCTCTAAATATCGCTTTCTTAAAAAGGAGTCCGAGGAGTCTTTTATTTCGAGAAAATATTTATTAGTGTCCGATATTGACTGGGTCTGGCTACAGATGGCAGGAGAGGATGACAAATTGTTGGATGCTTTAGACTACGATTTCGGCAATGTTTGAGGCCTCAGCTTGCGGGACACGGCTCAGACCACGGCTTCCTAGCTCATCGGTCATGGCTCAGCTCGCTGCCTCCTAGCTCACAGGACGCGGCTCAGCTTGGGGCATCCCAGCTTGCGGAACGCGGCTCAGCTCGTGGCCTCTCAGCTCACGGCTTCCTAGCTCGCGACACGCAGCTCAGCCTGCGGCCTCCTCGCTCGCGCCACGCGGCTCAGCTCAGAGCCTCATTGCTCACGCCACGCGGCTCAGCTCGTGGTCTTCCAGCTCATGCCACGCAGCTCTGTTCACAGCCTCCTACCTCACGCCTTCCTCGAGTGATCTGATGGCGGAAAAAATTGCCCTCCAGAGATTGTATTATTTTATTTTAGCTGGGTTTCTCGGAACAAAATTCTCTAAATATCGCTTTCTTAAAAAGGAGTCCGAGGAGTCTTTTATTTCGAGAAAATATTTATTAGTGTCCGATATTGACTGGGTCTGGCTACAGATGGCAGGAGAGGATGACAAATTGTTGGATGCTTTAGACTACGATTTCAGCAATGTTTGAGGCCTCTTAGCTTGCGGGACACGGCTCAGACCACGGCTTCCTAGCTCATCGGTCATGGCTCAGCTCGCTGCCTCCTAGCTCACAGGACGCGGCTCAGCTTGGGGCATCCCAGCTTGCGGAACGCGGCTCAGCTCGTGGCCTCTCAGCTCACGGCTTCCTAGCTCGCGACACGCAGCTCAGCCTGCGGCCTCCTCGCTCGCGCCACGCGGCTCAGCTCAGAGCCTCATTGCTCACGCCACACGGCTCAGCTCGTGGTCTTCCAGCTCATGCCACGCAGCTCTGTTCACAGCCTCCTACCTCACGCCTTCCTCGAGTGATCTGATGGCGGAAAAAATTGCCCTCCAGAGATTGTATTATTTTATTTTAGCTGGGTTTCTCGGAACAAAATTCTCTAAATATCGCTTTCTTAAAAAGGAGTCCGAGGAGTTTTTTATTTCGAGAAAATATTTATTAGTGTCCGATATTGACTGGGTCTGGCTACAGATGGCAGGAGAGGATGACAAATTGTTGGATGCTTTAGACTACGATTTCAGCAATGTTTGAGGCCTCAGCTTGCGGGACACGGCTCAGACCACGGCTTCCTAGCTCATCGGTCATGGCTCAGCTCGCTGCCTCCTAGCTCACAGGACGCGGCTCAGCTTGGGGCATCCCAGCTTGCAGAACGCGGCTCAGCTCGTGGCCTCTCAGCTCACGGCTTCCTAGCTCGCGACACGCAGCTCAGCCTGCGGCCTCCTCGCTCGCGACACGCGGCTCAGCTCAGAGCCTCATTGCTCACGCCACGCGGCTCAGCTCGTGGTCTTCCAGCTCATGCCACGCAGCTCTGTTCACAGCCTCCTACCTCACGCCTTCCTCGAGTGATCTGATGGCGGAAAAAATTGCCCTCCAGAGATTGTATTATTTTATTTTAGCTGGGTTTCTCGGAACAAAATTCTCTAAATATCGCTTTCTTAAAAAGGAGTCCGAGGAGTCTTTTATTTCGAGAAAATATTTATTAGTGTCCGATATTGACTGGGTCTGGCTACAGATGGCAGGAGAGGATGACAAATTGTTGGATGCTTTAGACTATGATTTCAGCAATGTTTGAGGCCTCTTAGCTTGCGGGACACGGCTCAGACCACGGCTTCCTAGCTCATCGGTCATGGCTCAGCTCGCTGCCTCCTAGCTCACAGGACGCGGCTCAGCTTGGGGCATCCTAGCTTGCGGAACGCGGCTCAGCTCGTGGCCTCTCAGCTCACTGCTTCCTAGCTCGCGACACGCAGCTCAGCCTGCGGCCTCCTCGCTCGCGCCACGCGGCTCAGCTCAGAGCCTCATTGCTCACGCCACGCGGCTCAGCTCGTGGTCTTCCAGCTCATGCCACGCAGCGCTGTTCACAGCCTCCTACCTCACGCCTTCCTCGAGTGATCTGATGCCGGAAAAAATTGCCCTCCAGAGATTGTATTATTTTATTTTAGCTGGGTTTCTAGGCACAAAATTCTCTAAATATCGCTTTCTTAAAAAGGAGTCCGAGGAGTCTTTTATTTCGAGAAAATATTTAGTAGTGTCCGATATTCACTGGGTCTGGCTACAGATGGCAGGAGAGGATGACAAATTGTTGGATGCTTTAGACTACGATTTCAGCAATGTTTGAGGCCTCAGCTTGCGGGACACGGCTCAGACCACGGCTTCCTAGCTCATCGGTCATGGCTCAGCTCGCTGCGTCCTAGCTCACAGGACGCGGCTCAGCTTGGGGCATCCTAGCTTGCGGAACGCGGCTCAGCTCGTGGCCTCTCAGCTCACTGCTTCCTAGCTCGCGACATGCAGCTCAGCCTGCGGCCTCCTCGCTCGCGCCACGCGGCTCAGCTCAGAGCCTCATTGCTCACGCCACGCGGCTCAGCTCGTGGTCTTCCAGCTCATGCCACGCAGCGCTGTTCACAGCCTCCTACCTCACGCCTTCCTCGAGTGATCTGATGCCGGAAAAAATTGCCCTCCAGAGATTGTATTATTTTATTTTAGCTGGGTTTCTAGGCACAAAATTCTCTAAATATCGCTTTCTTAAAAAGGAGTCCGAGGAGTCTTTTATTTCGAGAAAATATTTAGTAGTGTCCGATATTCACTGGGTCTGGCTACAGATGGCAGGAGAGGATGACAAATTGTTGGATGCTTTAGACTACGATTTCAGCAATGTTTGAGGCCTCAGCTTGCGGGACACGGCTCAGACCACGGCTTCCTAGCTCATCGGTCATGGCTCAGCTCGCTGCCTCCTAGCTCACAGGACGCGGCTCAGCTTGGGGCATCCCAGCTTGCAGAACGCGGCTCAGCTCGTGGCCTCTCAGCTCACGGCTTCCTAGCTCGCGACACGCAGCTCAGCCTGCGGCCTCCTCGCTCGCGCCACGCGGCTCAGCTCAGAGCCTCATTGCTCACGCCACGCGGCTCAGCTCGTGGTCTTCCAGCTCATGCCACGCAGCTCTGTTCACAGCCTCCTACCTCACGCCTTCCTCGAGTGATCTGATGCCGGAAAAAATTGCCCTCCAGAGATTGTATTATTTTATTTTAGCTGGGTTTCTAGGCACAAAATTCTCTAAATATCGCTTTCTTAAAAAGGAGTCCGAGGAGTCTTTTATTTCGAGAAAATATTTAGTAGTGTCCGATATTCACTGGGTCTGGCTACAGATGGCAGGAGAGGATGACAAATTGTTGGATGCTTTAGACTACGATTTCAGCAATGTTTGAGGCCTCAGCTTGCGGGACACGGCTCAGACCACGGCTTCCTAGCTCATCGGTCATGGCTCAGCTCGCTGCCTCCTAGCTCACAGGACGCGGCTCAGCTTGGGGCATCCTAGCTTGCGGAACGCGGCTCAGCTCGTGGCCTCTCAGCTCACTGCTTCCTAGCTCGCGACACGCAGCTCAGCCTGCGGCCTCCTCGCTCGCGCCACGCGGCTCAGCTCAGAGCCTCATTGCTCACGCCACGCAGCGCTGTTCACAGCCTCCTACCTCACGCCTTCCTCGAGTGATCTGATGCTGGAAAAAATTGCCCTCCAGAGATTGTATTATTTTATTTTAGCTGGGTTTCTAGGCACAAAATTCTCTAAATATCGCTTTCTTAAAAAGGAGTCCGAGGAGTCTTTTATTTCGAGAAAATATTTAGTAGTGTCCGATATTCACTGGGTCTGGCTACAGATGGCAGGAGAGGATGACAAATTGTTGGATGCTTTAGACTACGATTTCAGCAATGTTTGAGGCCTCAGCTTGCGGGACACGGCTCAGACCACGGCTTCCTAGCTCATCGGTCATGGCTCAGCTCGCTGCCTCCTAGCTCACAGGACGCGGCTCAGCTTGGGGCATCCCAGCTTGCGGAACGCGGCTCAGCTCGTGGCCTCTCAGCTCATGGCTTCCTAGCTCGCGACACGCAGCTCAGCCTGCGGCCTCCTCGCTCGCCCCACGCGGCTCAGCTCAGAGCCTCATTGCTCACGCCACGCGGCTCAGCTCGTGGTCTTCCAGCTCATGCCACGCAGCTCTGTTCACAGCCTCGTACCTCACGCCTTCCTCGAGTGATCTGATGGCGGAAAAAATTGCCCTTCAGAGATTGTATTTTTTTATTTTAGCTGGGCTTCTAGGCACAAAATTCTCTAAATATCGCTTTCTTAAAAAGGAGTCCGAGGAGTCTTTTATTTCGAGAAAATATTTATTAGTGTCTGATATTGACTGGGTCTGGCTACAGATGGCAGGAGAGGATGACAAATTGTTGGATGCTTTAGACTACGATTTCAGCAATGTTTGAGGCCTCAGCTTGCGGGACACGGCTCAGACCACGGCTTCCTAGCTCATCGGTCATGGCTCAGCTCGCTGCCTCCTAGCTCACAGGACGCGGCTCAGCTTGGGGCATCCCAGCTTGCAGAACGCGGCTCAGCTCGTGGCCTCTCAGCTCACAGCTTCCTAGCTCGCGACACGCAGCTCAGCCTGCGGCCTCCTCGCTCGCGACACGCGGCTCAGCTCAGAGCCTCATTGCTCACGCCACGCGGCTCAGCTCGTGGTCTTCCAGCTCATGCCACGCAGCTCTGTTCACAGCCTCGTACCTCACGCCTTCCTCGAGTGATCTGATGGCGGAAAAAATTGCCCTCCAGAGATTGTATTATTTTATTTTAGCTGGGCTTCTAGGCACAAAATTCTCTAAATATGGCTTTCTTAAAAAGGAGTCCGAGGAGTCTTTTATTTCGAGAAAATATTTATTAGTGTCCGATATTGACTGGGTCTGGCTACAGATGGCAGGAGAGGATGACAAATTGTTGGATGCTTTAGACTACGATTTCAGCAATGTTTGAGGCCTCTTAGCTTGCGGGACATGGCTCAGACCACGGCTTCCTAGCTCATCGGTCATGGCTCAGCTCGCTGCCTCCTAGCTCACAGGACGCGGCTCAGCTTGGGGCATCCCAGCTTGCGGAACGCGGCTCAGCTCGTGGCCTCTCAGCTCACGGCTTCCTAGCTCGCGACACGCAGCTCAGCCTGCGGCCTCCTCGCTCGCGCCACGCGGCTCAGCTCAGAGCCTCATTGCTCACGCCACGCGGCTCAGTTCGTGGTCTTCCAGCTCATGCACGCAGCTCTGTTCACAGCCTCCTACCTCACGCCTTCCTCGAGTGATCTGATGGCGGAAAAAATTGCCCTCCAGAGATTGTATTATTTTATTTTAGCTGGGTTTCTCGGAACAAAATTCTCTAAATATCGCTTTCTTAAAAAGGAGTCCGAGGAGTCTTTTATTTCGAGAAAATATTTATTAGTGTCCGATATTGACTGGGTCTGGCTACAGATGGCAGGAGATGATGACAAATTGTTGGATGCTTTAGACTATGATTTCAGCAATGTTTGAGGCCTCTTAGCTTGCGGGACACGGCTCAGACCACGGCTTCCTAGCTCATCGGTCATGGCTCAGCTCGCTGCCTCCTAGCTCACAGGACACGGCTCAGCTTGGGGCATCCTAGCTTGCGGAACGCGGCTCAGCTCGTGGCCTCTCAGCTCACTGCTTCCTAGCTCGCGACACGCAGCTCAGCCTGCGGCCTCCTCGCTCGCGCCACGCGGCTCAGCTTAGAGCCTCATTGCTCACGCCACGCGGCTCAGCTCGTGGTCTTCCAGCTCATGCCACGCAGCGCTGTTCACAGCCTCCTACCTCACGCCTTCCTCGTGTGATCTGATGCCGGAAAAAATTGCCCTCCAGAGATTGTATTATTTTATTTTAGCTGGGTTTCTAGGCACAAAATTCTCTAAATATCGCTTTCTTAAAAAGGAGTCCGAGGAGTCTTATTTCGAGAAAATATTTAGTAGTGTCCGATATTCACTGGGTCTGGCTACAGATGGCAGGAGAGGATGACAAATTGTTGGATGCTTTAGACTACGATTTCAGCAATGTTTGAGGCTTCAGCTTGCGGGACACGGCTCAGACCACGGCTTCCTAGCTCATCGGTCATGGCTCAGCTCGCTGCCTCCTAGCTCACAGGACGCGGCTCAGCTTGGGGCATCCCAGCTTGCGGAACGCGGCTCAGCTCGTGGCCTCTCAGCTCACGGCTTCCTAGCTCGCGACACGCAGCTCAGCCTGCGGCCTCCTCGCTCGCGCCACGCGGCTCAGCTCAGAGCCTCATTGCTCACGCCACGCGGCTCAGCTCGTGGTCTTCCAGCTCATGCCACGCAGCTCTGTTCACAGCCTCCTATCTCACGCCTTCCTCGAGTGATCTGATGGCGGAAAAAATTGCCCTCCAGAGATTGCATTATTTTATTTTAGCTGGGTTTCTCGGAACAAAATTCTCTAAATATCGCTTTCTTAAAAAGGAGTCCGAGGAGTCTTTTATTTCGAGAAAATATTTATTAGTGTCCGATATTGACTGGGTCTGGCTACAGATGGCAGGAGAGGATGACAAATTGTTGGATGCTTTAGACTACGATTTCAGCAATGTTTGAGGCCTCAGCTTGCGGGACACGGCTCAGACCACGGCTTCCTAGCTCATCGGTCATGGCTCAGCTCGCTGCCTCCTAGCTCACAGGACGCGGCTCAGCTTGGGGCATCCCAGCTTGCGGAACGCGGCTCAGCTCGTGGCCTCTCAGCTCACGGCTTCCTAGCTCGCGACACGCAGCTCAGCCTGCGGCCTCCTCGCTCGCGCCACGTGGCTCAGCTCAGAGCCTCATTGCTCACGCCACGCGGCTCAGCTCGTGGTCTTCCAGCTCATGCCACGCAGCTCTGTTCACAGCCTCCTACCTCACGCCTTCCTCGAGTGATCTGATGGCGGAAAAAATTGCCCTCCAGAGATTGTATTATTTTATTTTAGCTGGGTTTCTCGGAACAAAATTCTCTAAATATCGCTTTCTTAAAAAGGAGTCCGAGGAGTCTTTTATTTCGAGAAAATATTTATTAGTGTCCGATATTGACTGGGTCTGGCTACAGATGGCAGGAGAGGATGACAAATTGTTGGATGCTTTAGACTACGATTTCAGCAATGTTTGAGGCCTCTTAGCTTGCGGGACACGGCTCAGACCACGGCTTCCTAGCTCATCGGTCATGGCTCAGCTCGCTGCCTCCTAGCTCACAGGACGCGGCTCAGCTTGGGGCATCCCAGCTTACGGAACGCGGCTCAGCTCGTGGCCTCTCAGCTCACGGCTTCCTAGCTCGCGACATGCAGCTCAGCCTGCGGCCTCCTCGCTCGCGCCACGCGGCTCAGCTCAGAGCCTCATTACTCACGCCACGCGGCTCGGCTCGTGGTCTTCCAGCTCATGCCACGCAGCGCTGTTCACAGCCTCCTACCTCACGCCTTCCTCGAGTGATCTGATGGCGGAAAAAATTGCCCTCCAGAGATTGTATTATTTTATTTTAGCTGGGTTTCTAGGCACAAAATTCTCTAAATATCGCTTTCTTAAAAAGGAGTCCGAGGAGTCTTTTATTTCGAGAAAATATTTATTAGTGTCCGATATTGACTGGGTCTGGCTACAGATGGCAGGAGAGGATGACAAATTGTTGGATGCTTTAGACTACGATTTCAGCAATGTTTGAGGCCTCTTAGCTTGCGGGACACGGCTCAGACCACGGCTTCCTAGCTCATCGGTCATGGCTCAGCTCGCTGCCTCCTTGCTCACAGGACGCGGCTCAGCTTGGGGCATCCTAGCTTGCGGAACGCGGCTCAGCTCGTGGCCTCTCAGCTCACTGACTCCTAGCTCGCGACACGCAGCTCAGCCTGCGGCCTCCTCGCTCGCGCCACGCGGCTCAGCTCAGAGCCTCATTGCTCACGCCACGCGGCTCAGCTCGTGGTCTTCCAGCTCATGCCACGCAGCGCTGTTCACAGCCTCCTACCTCACGCCTTCCTCGAGTGATCTGATGCCGGAAAAAATTGCCCTCCAGAGATTGTATTATTTTATTTTAGCTGGGTTTCTAGGCACAAAATTCTCTAAATATCGCTTTCTTAAAAAGGAGTCCGAGGAGTATTTTATTTCGAGAAAATATTTATTAGTGTCCGATATTGACTGGGTCTGGCTACAGATGGCAGGAGAGGATGACAAATTGTTGGATGCTTTAGACTATGATTTCAGCAATGTTTGAGGCCTCTTAGCTTGCGGGACACGGCTCAGACCACGGCTTCCTAGCTCATCGGTCATGGCTCAGCTCGCTGCCTCCTAGCTCACAGGACGCGGCTCAGCTTGGGGCATCCCAGCTTGCGGAACGCGGCTCAGCTCGTGGCCTCTCAGCTCACGGCTTCCTAGCTCGCGACACGCAGCTCAGCCTGCGGCCTCCTCGCTCGCGCCACGCGGCTCAGCTCAGAGCCTCATTGCTCACGCCACGCAGCTCAGCTCGTGGGCTTCCAGCTCATGCCACGCAGCTCTGTTCACAGCCTCGTACCTCACGCCTTCCTCGAGTGATCTGATGGCGGAAAAAATTGCCCTCCAGAGATTGTATTATTTTATTTTTGCTGGGCTTCTAGGCACAAAATTCTCTAAATATCACTTTCTTAAAAAGGAGTCCGAGGAGTCTTTTATTTCGAGAAAATATTTATTAGTGTCCGATATTGACTGGGTCTGGCTACAGATGGCAGGAGAGGATGACAAATTGTTGGATGCTTTAGACTATGATTTCAGCAATGTTTGAGGCCTCTTAGCTTGCGGGACACGGCTCAGACCACGGCTTCCTAGCTCATCGGTCATGGCTCAGCTCGCTGCCTCCTAGCTCACAGGACGCGGCTCAGCTTGGGGCATCCCAGCTTGCGGAACGCGGCTCAGCTCGTGGCCTCTCAGCTCACGGCTTCCTAGCTCGCGACACGCAGCTCAGCCTGCGGCCTCCTCGCTCGCGCCATGCGGCTTAGCTCAGAGCCTCATTGCTCACGCCACGCGGCTCAGCTCGTGGTCTTCCAGCTCATGCCACGCAGCTCTGTTCACAGCCTCCTACCTCACGCCTTCCTCGAGTGATCTGATGGCGGAAAAAATTGCCCTCCAGAGATTGTATTTTTTATTTTAGCTGGGCTTCTAGGCACAAAATTCTCTAAATATCACTTTCTTAAAAAGGAGTCCGAGGAGTCTTTTATTTCGAGAAAATATTTATTAGTGTCCGATATTGACTGGGTCTGGCTACAGATGGCAGGAGAGGATGACAAATTGTTGGAGGCTTTAGACTATGATTTCAGCAATGTTTGAGGCCTCTTAGCTTGCGGGACACGGCTCAGACCACGGCTTCCTAGCTCATCGGTCATGGCTCAGCTCGCTGCCTCCTAGCTCACAGGACGCGGCTCAGCTTGGGGCATCCCAGCTTGCGGAACGTGGCTCAGCTCGTGGCCTCTCAGCTCACGGCTTCCTAGCTCGCGACACGCAGCTCAGCCTGCGGCCTCCTCGCTCGCGCCACGCGGCTCAGCTCAGAGCCTCATTGCTCACACCACGCGGCTCAGCTCGTGGGCTTCCAGCTCATGCCACGCAGCTCTGTTCACAGCCTCCTACCTCACGCCTTCCTCGAGTGATCTGATGGCGGAAAAAATTGCCCTCCAGAGATTGTATTATTTTATTTTAGCTGGGCTTCTAGGCACAAAATTCTCTAAATATCGCTTTCTTAAAAAGGAGTCCGAGGAGTCTTTTATTTCGAGAAAATATTTATTAGTGTCCGATATTGACTGGGTCTGGCTACAGATGGCAGGAGAGGATGACAAATTGTTGGATGCTTTAGACTACGATTTCAGCAATGTTTTTGAGGCCTCTTAGCTTGCGGGACACGGCTCAGACCACGGCTTCCTAGCTCATCGGTCATGGCTCAGCTCGCTGCCTCCTAGCTCACAGGACGCGGCTCAGCTTGGGGCATCCCAGCTTGCGGAACGCGGCTCAGCTCGTGGCCTCTCAGCTCACGGCTTCCTAGCTCGCGTCACGCAGCTCAGCCTGCGGCCTCCTCGCTCGCACCACGCGGCTCAGCTCAGAGCCTCATTGCTCACGCCACGCGGCTCGGCTCGTGGTCTTCCAGCTCATGCCACGCAGCTCTGTTCACAGCCTCGTACCTCACGCCTTCCTCGAGTGATCTGATGGCGGAAAAAATTGCCCTCCAGAGATTGTATTATTTTATTTTTGCTGGGCTTCTAGGCACAAAATTCTCTAAATATCACTTTCTTAAAAAGGAGTCCGAGGAGTCTTTTATTTCGAGAAAATATTTATTAGTGTCCGATATTGACTGGGTCTGGCTACAGATGGCAGGAGAGGATGACAAATTGTTGGATGCTTTAGACTATGATTTCAGCAATGTTTGAGGCCTCTTAGCTTGCGGGACACGGCTCAGACCACGGCTTCCTAGCTCATCGGTCATGGCTCAGCTCGCTGCCTCCTAGCTCACAGGACGCGGCTCAGCTTGGGGCATCCCAGCTTGCGGAACGCGGCTCAGCTCGTGGCCTCTCAGCTCACGGCTTCCTAGCTCGCGACACGCAGCTCAGCCTGCGGCCTCCTCGCTCGCGCCATGCGGCTTAGCTCAGAGCCTCATTGCTCACGCCACGCGGCTCAGCTCGTGGTCTTCCAGCTCATGCCACGCAGCTCTGTTCACAGCCTCCTACCTCACGCCTTCCTCGAGTGATCTGATGGCGGAAAAAATTGCCCTCCAGAGATTGTATTTTTTATTTTAGCTGGGCTTCTAGGCACAAAATTCTCTAAATATCACTTTCTTAAAAAGGAGTCCGAGGAGTCTTTTATTTCGAGAAAATATTTATTAGTGTCCGATATTGACTGGGTCTGGCTACAGATGGCAGGAGAGGATGACAAATTGTTGGAGGCTTTAGACTATGATTTCAGCAATGTTTGAGGCCTCTTAGCTTGCGGGACACGGCTCAGACCACGGCTTCCTAGCTCATCGGTCATGGCTCAGCTCGCTGCCTCCTAGCTCACAGGACGCGGCTCAGCTTGGGGCATCCCAGCTTGCGGAACGTGGCTCAGCTCGTGGCCTCTCAGCTCACGGCTTCCTAGCTCGCGACACGCAGCTCAGCCTGCGGCCTCCTCGCTCGCGCCACGCGGCTCAGCTCAGAGCCTCATTGCTCACACCACGCGGCTCAGCTCGTGGGCTTCCAGCTCATGCCACGCAGCTCTGTTCACAGCCTCCTACCTCACGCCTTCCTCGAGTGATCTGATGGCGGAAAAAATTGCCCTCCAGAGATTGTATTATTTTATTTTAGCTGGGCTTCTAGGCACAAAATTCTCTAAATATCGCTTTCTTAAAAAGGAGTCCGAGGAGTCTTTTATTTCGAGAAAATATTTATTAGTGTCCGATATTGACTGGGTCTGGCTACAGATGGCAGGAGAGGATGACAAATTGTTGGATGCTTTAGACTACGATTTCAGCAATGTTTTTGAGGCCTCTTAGCTTGCGGGACACGGCTCAGACCACGGCTTCCTAGCTCATCGGTCATGGCTCAGCTCGCTGCCTCCTAGCTCACAGGACGCGGCTCAGCTTGGGGCATCCCAGCTTGCGGAACGCGGCTCAGCTCGTGGCCTCTCAGCTCACGGCTTCCTAGCTCGCGTCACGCAGCTCAGCCTGCGGCCTCCTCGCTCGCACCACGCGGCTCAGCTCAGAGCCTCATTGCTCACGCCACGCGGCTCGGCTCGTGGTCTTCCAGCTCATGCCACGCAGCTCTGTTCACAGCCTCCTACCTCACGCCTTCCTCGAGTGATCTGATGCCGGAAAAATTTGCCCTCCAGAGATTGTATTTTTTATTTTAGCTGGGCTTCTAGGCACAAA
The DNA here is from genome assembly GCF_023856365.1 of Brienomyrus brachyistius. NCBI lineage: Eukaryota > Metazoa > Chordata > Actinopteri > Osteoglossiformes > Mormyridae > Brienomyrus > Brienomyrus brachyistius. The sequence continues at coordinate 39,736,675 of NC_064536.1, forward strand.
ATTCTCTAAATATCACTTTCTTAAAAAGGAGTCCGAGGAGTCTTTTATTTCGAGAAAATATTTATTAGTGTCCGATATTGACTGGGTCTGGCTACAGATGGCAGGAGAGGATGACAAATTGTTGGAGGCTTTAGACTATGATTTCAGCAATGTTTGAGGCCTCTTAGCTTGCGGGACACGGCTCAGACCACGGCTTCCTAGCTCATCGGTCATGGCTCAGCTCGCTGCCTCCTAGCTCACAGGACGCGGCTCAGCTTGGGGCATCCTAGCTTGCGGAACGCGGCTCAGCTCGTGGCCTCTCAGCTCACTGACTCCTAGCTCGCGACACGCAGCTCAGCCTGCGGCCTCCTCGCTCGCGCCACGCGGCTCAGCTCAGAGCCTCATTGCTCACGCCACGCGGCTCAGCTCGTGGGCTTCCAGCTCATGCCACGCAGCTCTGTTCACAGCCTCGTACCTCACGCCTTCCTCGAGTGATCTGATGGCGGAAAAAATTGCCCTCCAGAGATTGTATTATTTTATTTTTGCTGGGCTTCTAGGCACAAAATTCTCTAAATATCACTTTCTTAAAAAGGAGTCCGAGGAGTCTTTTATTTCGAGAAAATATTTATTAGTGTCCGATATTGACTGGGTCTGGCTACAGATGGCAGGAGAGGATGACAAATTGTTGGATGCTTTAGACTATGATTTCAGCAATGTTTGAGGCCTCTTAGTTTGCGGGACACGGCTCAGACCACGGCTTCCTAGCTCATCGGTCATGGCTCAGCTCGCTGCCTCCTAGCTCACAGGACGCGGCTCAGCTTGGGGCATCCCAGCTTGCGGAACGCGGCTCAGCTCGTGGCCTCTCAGCTCACGGCTTCCTAGCTCGCGACACGCAGCTCAGCCTGCGGCCTCCTCGCTCGCGCCACGCGGCTCAGCTCAGAGCCTCATTGCTCACGCCACGCGGCTCAGCTCGTGGGCTTCCAGCTCATGCCACGCAGCTCTGTTCACAGCCTCGTACCTCACGCCTTCCTCGAGTGATCTGATGGCGGAAAAAATTGCCCTCCAGAGATTGTATTTTTTATTTTAGCTGGGCTTCTAGGCACAAAATTCTCTAAATATCACTTTCTTAAAAAGGAGTCCGAGGAGTCTTTTATTTCGAGAAAATATTTATTAGTGTCCGATATTGACTGGGTCTGGCTACAGATGGCAGGAGAGGATGACAAATTGTTGGAGGCTTTAGACTATGATTTCAGCAATGTTTGAGGCCTCTTAGCTTGCGGGACACGGCTCAGACCACGGCTTCCTAGCTCATCGGTCATGGCTCAGCTCGCTGCCTCCTAGCTCACAGGACGCGGCTCAGCTTGGGGCATCCCAGCTTGCGGAACGTGGCTCAGCTCGTGGCCTCTCAGCTCACGGCTTCCTAGCTCGCGACACGCAGCTCAGCCTGCGGCCTCCTCGCTCGCGCCACGCGGCTCAGCTCAGAGCCTCATTGCTCACACCACGCGGCTCAGCTCGTGGGCTTCCAGCTCATGCCACGCAGCTCTGTTCACAGCCTCCTACCTCACGCCTTCCTCGAGTGATCTGATGGCGGAAAAAATTGCCCTCCAGAGATTGTATTATTTTATTTTAGCTGGGATTCTAGGCACAAAATTCTCTAAATATCGCTTTCTTAAAAAGGAGTCCGAGGAGTCTTTTATTTCGAGAAAATATTTATTAGTGTCCGATATTGACTGGGTCTGGCTACAGATGGCAGGAGAGGATGACAAATTGTTGGATGCTTTAGACTACGATTTCAGCAATGTTTTTGAGGCCTCTTAGCTTGCGGGACACGGCTCAGACCACGGCTTCCTAGCTCATCGGTCATGGCTCAGCTCGCTGCCTCCTAGCTCACAGGACGCGGCTCAGCTTGGGGCATCCCAGCTTGCGGAACGCGGCTCAGCTCGTGGCCTCTCAGCTCACGGCTTCCTAGCTCGCGACACGCAGCTCAGCCTGCGGCCTCCTCGCTCGCGCCACGCGGCTCAGCTCAGAGCCTCATTGCTCACGCCACGCGGCTCAGTTCGTGGTCTTCCAGCTCATGCACGCAGCTCTGTTCACAGCCTCCTACCTCACGCCTTCCTCGAGTGATCTGATGGCGGAAAAAATTGCCCTCCAGAGATTGTATTATTTTATTTTAGCTGGGTTTCTCGGAACAAAATTCTCTAAATATCGCTTTCTTAAAAAGGAGTCCGAGGAGTCTTTTATTTCGAGAAAATATTTATTAGTGTCCGATATTGACTGGGTCTGGCTACAGATGGCAGGAGAGGATGACAAATTGTTGGATGCTTTAGACTATGATTTCAGCAATGTTTGAGGCCTCTTAGCTTGCGGGACACGGCTCAGACCACGGCTTCCTAGCTCATCGGTCATGGCTCAGCTCGCTGCCTCCTAGCTCACAGGACACGGCTCAGCTTGGGGCATCCTAGCTTGCGGAACGCGGCTCAGCTCGTGGCCTCTCAGCTCACTGCTTCCTAGCTCGCGACACGCAGCTCAGCCTGCGGCCTCCTCGCTCGCGCCACGCGGCTCAGCTTAGAGCCTCATTGCTCACGCCACGCGGCTCAGCTCGTGGTCTTCCAGCTCATGCCACGCAGCGCTGTTCACAGCCTCCTACCTCACGCCTTCCTCGTGTGATCTGATGCCGGAAAAAATTGCCCTCCAGAGATTGTATTATTTGATTTTAGCTGGGTTTCTAGGCACAAAATTCTCTAAATATCGCTTTCTTAAAAAGGAGTCCGAGGAGTCTTATTTCGAGAAAATATTTAGTAGTGTCCGATATTCACTGGGTCTGGCTACAGATGGCAGGAGAGGATGACAAATTGTTGGATGCTTTAGACTACGATTTCAGCAATGTTTGAGGCTTCAGCTTGCGGGACACGGCTCAGACCACGGCTTCCTAGCTCATCGGTCATGGCTCAGCTCGCTGCCTCCTAGCTCACAGGACGCGGCTCAGCTTGGGGCATCCCAGCTTGCGGAACGCGGCTCAGCTCGTGGCCTCTCAGCTCACGGCTTCCTAGCTCGCGACACGCAGCTCAGCCTGCGGCCTCCTCGCTCGCGCCACGCGGCTCAGCTCAGAGCCTCATTGCTCACGCCACGCGGCTCAGCTCGTGGTCTTCCAGCTCATGCCACGCAGCTCTGTTCACAGCCTCCTATCTCACGCCTTCCTCGAGTGATCTGATGGCGGAAAAAATTGCCCTCCAGAGATTGCATTATTTTATTTTAGCTGGGTTTCTCGGAACAAAATTCTCTAAATATCGCTTTCTTAAAAAGGAGTCCGAGGAGTCTTTTATTTCGAGAAAATATTTATTAGTGTCCGATATTGACTGGGTCTGGCTACAGATGGCAGGAGAGGATGACAAATTGTTGGATGCTTTAGACTACGATTTCAGCAATGTTTGAGGCCTCAGCTTGCGGGACACGGCTCAGACCACGGCTTCCTAGCTCATCGGTCATGGCTCAGCTCGCTGCCTCCTAGCTCACAGGACGCGGCTCAGCTTGGGGCATCCCAGCTTGCGGAACGCGGCTCAGCTCGTGGCCTCTCAGCTCACGGCTTCCTAGCTTGCGACACGCAGCTCAGCCTGCGGCCTCCTCGCTCGCGCCACGCGGCTCAGCTCAGAGCCTCATTGCTCACGCCACGCGGCTCAGCTCGTGGTCTTCCAGCTCATGCCACGCAGCTCTGTTCACAGCCTCCTACCTCACGCCTTCCTCGAGTGATCTGATGGCGGAAAAAATTGCCCTCCAGAGATTGTATTATTTTATTTTAGCTGGGTTTCTCGGAACAAAATTCTCTAAATATCGCTTTCTTAAAAAGGAGTCCGAGGAGTCTTTTATTTCGAGAAAATATTTATTAGTGTCCGATATTGACTGGGTCTGGCTACAGATGGCAGGAGAGGATGACAAATTGTTGGATGCTTTAGACTACGATTTCAGCAATGTTTGAGGCCTCTTAGCTTGCGGGACACGGCTCAGACCACGGCTTCCTAGCTCATCGGTCATGGCTCAGCTCGCTGCCTCCTAGCTCACAGGACGCGGCTCAGCTTGGGGCATCCCAGCTTGCGGAACGCGGCTCAGCTCGTGGCCTCTCAGCTCACGGCTTCCTAGCTCGCGACACGCAGCTCAGCCTGCGGCCTCCTCGCTCACGCCACGCGGCTCGGCTCGTGGTCTTCCAGCTCATGCCACGCAGCGCTGTTCACAGCCTCCTACCTCACGCCTTCCTCGAGTGATCTGATGCCGGAAAAAATTGCCCTCCAGAGATTGTATTATTTTATTTTAGCTGGGTTTCTAGGCACAAAATTCTCTAAATATCGCTTTCTTAAAAAGGAGTCCGAGGAGTATTTTATTTCGAGAAAATATTTATTAGTGTCCGATATTGACTGGGTCTGGCTACAGATGGCAGGAGAGGATGACAAATTGTTGGATGCTTTAGACTATGATTTCAGCAATGTTTGAGGCCTCTTAGCTTGCGGGACACGGCTCAGACCACGGCTTCCTAGCTCATCGGTCATGGCTCAGCTCGCTGCCTCCTAGCTCACAGGACGCGGCTCAGCTTGGGGCATCCCAGCTTGCGGAACGCGGCTCAGCTCGTGGCCTCTCAGCTCACGGCTTCCTAGCTCGCGACACGCAGCTCAGCCTGCGGCCTCCTCGCTCGCGCCACGCGGCTCAGCTCAGAGCCTCATTGCTCACGCCATGCAGCTCAGCTCGTGGGCTTCCAGCTCATGCCACGCAGCTCTGTTCACAGCCTCGTACCTCACGTCTTCCTCGAGTGATCTGATGGCGGAAAAAATTGCCCTCCAGAGATTGTATTATTTTATTTTTGCTGGGCTTCTAGGCACAAAATTCTCTAAATATCACTTTCTTAAAAAGGAGTCCGAGGAGTCTTTTATTTCGAGAAAATATTTATTAGTGTCCGATATTGACTGGGTCTGGCTACAGATGGCAGGAGAGGATGACAAATTGTTGGATGCTTTAGACTATGATTTCAGCAATGTTTGAGGCCTCTTAGCTTGCGGGACACGGCTCAGACCACGGCTTCCTAGCTCATCGGTCATGGCTCAGCTCGCTGCCTCCTAGCTCACAGGACGCGGCTCAGCTTGGGGCATCCCAGCTTGCGGAACGCGGCTCAGCTCGTGGCCTCTCAGCTCACGGCTTCCTAGCTCGCGACACGCAGCTCAGCCTGCGGCCTCCTCGCTCGCGCCATGCGGCTTAGCTCAGAGCCTCATTGCTCACGCCACGCGGCTCAGCTCGTGGTCTTCCAGCTCATGCCACGCAGCTCTGTTCACAGCCTCCTACCTCACGCCTTCCTCGAGTGATCTGATGGCGGAAAAAATTGCCCTCCAGAGATTGTATTTTTTATTTTAGCTGGGCTTCTAGGCACAAAATTCTCTAAATATCACTTTCTTAAAAAGGAGTCCGAGGAGTCTTTTATTTCGAGAAAATATTTATTAGTGTCCGATATTGACTGGGTCTGGCTACAGATGGCAGGAGAGGATGACAAATTGTTGGAGGCTTTAGACTATGATTTCAGCAATGTTTGAGGCCTCTTAGCTTGCGGGACACGGCTCAGACCACGGCTTCCTAGCTCATCGGTCATGGCTCAGCTCGCTGCCTCCTAGCTCACAGGACGCGGCTCAGCTTGGGGCATCCCAGCTTGCGGAACGTGGCTCAGCTCGTGGCCTCTCAGCTCACGGCTTCCTAGCTCGCGACACGCAGCTCAGCCTGCGGCCTCCTCGCTCGCGCCACGCGGCTCAGCTCAGAGCCTCATTGCTCACACCACGCGGCTCAGCTCGTGGGCTTCCAGCTCATGCCACGCAGCTCTGTTCACAGCCTCCTACCTCACGCCTTCCTCGAGTGATCTGATGGCGGAAAAAATTGCCCTCCAGAGATTGTATTATTTTATTTTAGCTGGGCTTCTAGGCACAAAATTCTCTAAATATCGCTTTCTTAAAAAGGAGTCCGAGGAGTCTTTTATTTCGAGAAAATATTTATTAGTGTCCGATATTGACTGGGTCTGGCTACAGATGGCAGGAGAGGATGACAAATTGTTGGATGCTTTAGACTACGATTTCAGCAATGTTTTTGAGGCCTCTTAGCTTGCGGGACACGGCTCAGACCACGGCTTCCTAGCTCATCGGTCATGGCTCAGCTCGCTGCCTCCTAGCTCACAGGACGCGGCTCAGCTTGGGGCATCCCAGCTTGCGGAACGCGGCTCAGCTCGTGGCCTCTCAGCTCACGGCTTCCTAGCTCGCGTCACGCAGCTCAGCCTGCGGCCTCCTCGCTCGCACCACGCGGCTCAGCTCAGAGCCTCATTGCTCACGCCACGCGGCTCGGCTCGTGGTCTTCCAGCTCATGCCACGCAGCTCTGTTCACAGCCTCCTACCTCACGCCTTCCTCGAGTGATCTGATGCCGGAAAAATTTGCCCTCCAGAGATTGTATTTTTTATTTTAGCTGGGCTTCTAGGCACAAAATTCTCTAAATATCACTTTCTTAAAAAGGAGTCCGAGGAGTCTTTTATTTCGAGAAAATATTTATTAGTGTCCGATATTGACTGGGTCTGGCTACAGATGGCAGGAGAGGATGACAAATTGTTGGAGGCTTTAGACTATGATTTCAGCAATGTTTGAGGCCTCTTAGCTTGCGGGACACGGCTCAGACCACGGCTTCCTAGCTCATCGGTCATGGCTCAGCTCGCTGCCTCCTAGCTCACAGGACGCGGCTCAGCTTGGGGCATCCCAGCTTGCGGAACGTGGCTCAGCTCGTGGCCTCTCAGCTCACGGCTTCCTAGCTCGCGACACGCAGCTCAGCCTGCGGCCTCCTCGCTCGCGCCACGCGGCTCAGCTCAGAGCCTCATTGCTCACACCACGCGGCTCAGCTCGTGGGCTTCCAGCTCATGCCACGCAGCTCTGTTCACAGCCTCCTACCTCACGCCTTCCTCGAGTGATCTGATGGCGGAAAAAATTGCCCTCCAGAGATTGTATTATTTTATTTTAGCTGGGCTTCTAGGCACAAAATTGTCTAAATATCGCTTTCTTAAAAAGGAGACCGAGGAGTCTTTTATTTCGAGAAAATATTTATTAGTGTCCGATATTGACTGGGTCTGGCTACAGATGGCAGGAGAGGATGACAAATTGTTGGATGCTTTAGACTACGATTTCAGCAATGTTTTTGAGGCCTCTTAGCTTGCGGGACACGGCTCAGACCACGGCTTCCTAGCTCATCGGTCATGGCTCAGCTCGCTGCCTCCTAGCTCACAGGACGCGGCTCAGCTTGGGGCATCCCAGCTTGCGGAACGCGGCTCAGCTCGTGGCCTCTCAGCTCACGGCTTCCTAGCTCGCGTCACGCAGCTCAGCCTGCGGCCTCCTCGCTCGCACCACGCGGCTCAGCTCAGAGCCTCATTGCTCACGCCACGCGGCTCGGCTCGTGGTCTTCCAGCTCATGCCACGCAGCTCTGTTCACAGCCTCCTACCTCACGCCTTCCTCGAGTGATCTGATGCCGGAAAAATTTGCCCTCCAGAGATTGTATTTTTTATTTTAGCTGGGCTTCTAGGCACAAAATTCTCTAAATATCACTTTCTTAAAAAGGAGTCCGAGGAGTCTTTTATTTCGAGAAAATATTTATTAGTGTCCGATATTGACTGGGTCTGGCTACAGATGGCAGGAGAGGATGACAAATTGTTGGAGGCTTTAGACTATGATTTCAGCAATGTTTGAGGCCTCTTAGCTTGCGGGACACGGCTCAGACCACGGCTTCCTAGCTCATCGGTCATGGCTCAGCTCGCTGCCTCCTAGCTCACAGGACGCGGCTCAGCTTGGGGCATCCTAGCTTGCGGAACGCGGCTCAGCTCGTGGCCTCTCAGCTCACTGACTCCTAGCTCGCGACACGCAGCTCAGCCTGCGGCCTCCTCGCTCGCGCCACGCGGCTCAGCTCAGAGCCTCATTGCTCACGCCACGCGGCTCGGCTCGTGGTCTTCCAGCTCATGCCACGCAGCTCTGTTCACAGCCTCCTACCTCACGCCTTCCTCGAGTGATCTGATGCCGGAAAAATTTGCCCTCCAGAGATTGTATTTTTTATTTTAGCTGGGCTTCTAGGCACAAAATTCTCTAAATATCACTTTCTTAAAAAGGAGTCCGAGGAGTCTTTTATTTCGAGAAAATATTTATTAGTGTCCGATATTGACTGGGTCTGGCTACAGATGGCAGGAGAGGATGACAAATTGTTGGAGGCTTTAGACTATGATTTCAGCAATGTTTGAGGCCTCTTAGCTTGCGGGACACGGCTCAGACCACGGCTTCCTAGCTCATCGGTCATGGCTCAGCTCGCTGCCTCCTAGCTCACAGGACGCGGCTCAGCTTGGGGCATCCTAGCTTGCGGAACGCGGCTCAGCTCGTGGCCTCTCAGCTCACTGACTCCTAGCTCGCGACACGCAGCTCAGCCTGCGGCCTCCTCGCTCGCGCCACGCGGCTCAGCTCAGAGCCTCATTGCTCACGCCACGCGGCTCAGCTCGTGGGCTTCCAGCTCATGCCACGCAGCTCTGTTCACAGCCTCGTACCTCACGCCTTCCTCGAGTGATCTGATGGCGGAAAAAATTGCCCTCCAGAGATTGTATTATTTTATTTTTGCTGGGCTTCTAGGCACAAAATTCTCTAAATATCACTTTCTTAAAAAGGAGTCCGAGGAGTCTTTTATTTCGAGAAAATATTTATTAGTGTCCGATATTGACTGGGTCTGGCTACAGATGGCAGGAGAGGATGACAAATTGTTGGATGCTTTAGACTATGATTTCAGCAATGTTTGAGGCCTCTTAGTTTGCGGGACACGGCTCAGACCACGGCTTCCTAGCTCATCGGTCATGGCTCAGCTCGCTGCCTCCTAGCTCACAGGACGCGGCTCAGCTTGGGGCATCCCAGCTTGCGGAACGCGGCTCAGCTCGTGGCCTCTCAGCTCACGGCTTCCTAGCTCGCGACACGCAGCTCAGCCTGCGGCCTCCTCGCTCGCGCCACGCGGCTCAGCTCAGAGCCTCATTGCTCACGCCACGCGGCTCAGCTCGTGGGCTTCCAGCTCATGCCACGCAGCTCTGTTCACAGCCTCCTACCTCACGCCTTCCTCGAGTGATCTGATGGCGGAAAAAATTGCCCTCCAGAGATTGTATTTTTTATTTTAGCTGGGCTTCTAGGCACAAAATTCTCTAAATATCACTTTCTTAAAAAGGAGTCCGAGGAGTCTTTTATTTCGAGAAAATATTTATTAGTGTCCGATATTGACTGGGTCTGGCTACAGATGGCAGGAGAGGATGACAAATTGTTGGAGGCTTTAGACTATGATTTCAGCAATGTTTGAGGCCTCTTAGCTTGCGGGACACGGCTCAGACCACGGCTTCCTAGCTCATCGGTCATGGCTCAGCTCGCTGCCTCCTAGCTCACAGGACGCGGCTCAGCTTGGGGCATCCCAGCTTGCGGAACGTGGCTCAGCTCGTGGCCTCTCAGCTCACGGCTTCCTAGCTCGCGACACGCAGCTCAGCCTGCGGCCTCCTCGCTCGCGCCACGCGGCTCAGCTCAGAGCCTCATTGCTCACACCACGCGGCTCAGCTCGTGGGCTTCCAGCTCATGCCACGCAGCTCTGTTCACAGCCTCCTACCTCACGCCTTCCTCGAGTGATCTGATGGCGGAAAAAATTGCCCTCCAGAGATTGTATTATTTTATTTTAGCTGGGCTTCTAGGCACAAAATTCTCTAAATATCGCTTTCTTAAAAAGGAGTCCGAGGAGTCTTTTATTTCGAGAAAATATTTATTAGTGTCCGATATTGACTGGGTCTGGCTACAGATGGCAGGAGAGGATGACAAATTGTTGGATGCTTTAGACTACGATTTCAGCAATGTTTTTGAGGCCTCTTAGCTTGCGGGACACGGCTCAGACCACGGCTTCCTAGCTCATCGGTCATGGCTCAGCTCGCTGCCTCCTAGCTCACAGGACGCGGCTCAGCTTGGGGCATCCCAGCTTGCGGAATGCGGCTCAGCTCGTGGCCTCTCAGCTCACGGCTTCCTAGCTCGCGTCACGCAGCTCAGCCTGCGGCCTCCTCGCTCGCACCACGCGGCTCAGCTCAGAGCCTCATTGCTCACGCCACGCGGCTCGGCTCGTGGTCTTCCAGCTCATGCCACGCAGCTCTGTTCACAGCCTCCTACCTCACGCCTTCCTCGAGTGATCTGATGCCGGAAAAAATTGCCCTCCAGAGATTGTATTTTTTATTTTAGCTGGGCTTCTAGGCACAAAATTCTCTAAATATCACTTTCTTAAAAAGGAGTCCGAGGAGTCTTTTATTTCGAGAAAATATTTATTAGTGTCCGATATTGACTGGGTCTGGCTACAGATGGCAGGAGAGGATGACAAATTGTTGGAGGCTTTAGACTATGATTTCAGCAATGTTTGAGGCCTCTTAGTTTGCGGGACACGGCTCAGACCACGGCTTCCTAGCTCATCGGTCATGGCTCAGCTCGCTGCCTCCTAGCTCACAGGACGCGGCTCAGCTTGGGGCATCCCAGCTTGCGGAATGCGGCTCAGCTCGTGGCCTCTCAGCTCACGGCTTCCTAGCTCGCGTCACGCAGCTCAGCCTGCGGCCTCCTCGCTCGCACCACGCGGCTCAGCTCAGAGCCTCATTGCTCACGCCACGCGGCTCGGCTCGTGGTCTTCCAGCTCATGCCACGCAGCTCTGTTCACAGCCTCCTACCTCACGCCTTCCTCGAGTGATCTGATGCCGGAAAAAATTGCCCTCCAGAGATTGTATTTTTTATTTTAGCTGGGCTTCTAGGCACAAAATTCTCTAAATATCACTTTCTTAAAAAGGAGTCCGAGGAGTCTTTTATTTCGAGAAAATATTTATTAGTGTCCGATATTGACTGGGTCTGGCTACAGATGGCAGGAGAGGATGACAAATTGTTGGAGGCTTTAGACTATGATTTCAGCAATGTTTGAGGCCTCTTAGCTTGCGGGACACGGCTCAGACCACGGCTTCCTAGCTCATCGGTCATGGCTCAGCTCGCTGCCTCCTAGCTCACAGGACGCGGCTCAGCTTGGGGCATCCTAGCTTGCGGAACGCGGCTCAGCTCGTGGCCTCTCAGCTCACTGACTCCTAGCTCGCGACACGCAGCTCAGCCTGCGGCCTCCTCGCTCGCGCCACGCGGCTCAGCTCAGAGCCTCATTGCTCACGCCACGCGGCTCAGCTCGTGGTCTTCCAGCTCATGCCACGCAGCTCTGTTCACAGCCTCCTACCTCACGCCTTCCTCGAGTGATCTGATGGCGGAAAAAATTGCCCTCCAGAGATTGTATTTTTTATTTTAGCTGGGCTTCTAGGCACAAAATTCTCTAAATATCACTTTCTTAAAAAGGAGTCCGAGGAGTCTTTTATTTCGAGAAAATATTTATTAGTGTCCGATATTGACTGGGTCTGGCTACAGATGGCAGGAGAGGATGACAAATTGTTGGAGGCTTTAGACTATGATTTCAGCAATGTTTGAGGCCTCTTAGCTTGCGGGACACGGCTCAGACCACGGCTTCCTAGCTCATCGGTCATGGCTCAGCTCGCTGCCTCCTAGCTCACAGGACGCCGCTCAGCTTGGGGCATCCCAGCTTGCGGAACGTGGCTCAGCTCGTGGCCTCTCAGCTCACGGCTTCCTAGCTCGCGACACGCAGCTCAGCCTGCGGCCTCCTCGCTCGCGCCACGCGGCTCAGCTCAGAGCCTCATTGCTCACACCACGCGGCTCAGCTCGTGGGCTTCCAGCTCATGCCACGCAGCTCTGTTCACAGCCTCCTACCTCACGCCTTCCTCGAGTGATCTGATGGCGGAAAAAATTGCCCTCCAGAGATTGTATTATTTTATTTTAGCTGGGCTTCTAGGCACAAAATTCTCTAAATATCGCTTTCTTAAAAAGGAGTCCGAGGAGTCTTTTATTTCGAGAAAATATTTATTAGTGTCCGATATTGACTGGGTCTGGCTACAGATGGCAGGAGAGGATGACAAATTGTTGGATGCTTTAGACTACGATTTCAGCAATGTTTTTGAGGCCTCTTAGCTTGCGGGACACGGCTCAGACCACGGCTTCCTAGCTCATCGGTCATGGCTCAGCTCGCTGCCTCCTAGCTCACAGGACGCGGCTCAGCTTGGGGCATCCCAGCTTGCGGAATGCGGCTCAGCTCGTGGCCTCTCAGCTCACGGCTTCCTAGCTCGCGTCACGCAGCTCAGCCTGCGGCCTCCTCGCTCGCACCACGCGGCTCAGCTCAGAGCCTCATTGCTCACGCCACGCGGCTCGGCTCGTGGTCTTCCAGCTCATGCCACGCAGCTCTGTTCACAGCCTCCTACCTCACGCCTTCCTCGAGTGATCTGATGGCGGAAAAAATTGCCCTCCAGAGATTGTATTATTTTATTTTAGCTGGGTTTCTCGGAACAAAATTCTCTAAATATCGCTTTCTTAAAAAGGAGTCCGAGGAGTTTTTTATTTCGAGAAAATATTTATTAGTGTCCGATATTGACTGGGTCTGGCTACAGATGGCAGGAGAGGATGACAAATTGTTGGATGCTTTAGACTACGATTTCAGCAATGTTTGAGGCCTCAGCTTGCGGGACATGGCTCAGACCACGGCTTCCTAGCTCATCGGTCATGGCTCAGCTCGCTGCCTCCTAGCTCACAGGACGCGGCTCAGCTTGGGGCATCCCAGCTTGCGGAACGCGGCTCAGCTCGTGGCCTCTCAGCTCACGGCTTCCTAGCTCGCGACACGCAGCTCAGCCTGCGGCCTCCTCGCTCGCGGCTCAGCTCAGAGCCTCATTGCTCACGCCACGCGGCTCAGCTCGTGGTCTTCCAGCTCATGCCACGCAGCTCTGTTCACAGCCTCCTATCTCAAGCCTTCCTCGAGTGATCTGATGGCGGAAACAATTGCCCTCCAGAGATTGCATTATTTTATTTTAGCTGGGTTTCTCGGAACAAAATTCTCTAAATATCGCTTTCTTAAAAAGGAGTCCGAGGAGTCTTTTATTTCGAGAAAATATTTATTAGTGTCCGATATTGACTGGGTCTGGCTACAGATGGCAGGAGAGGATGACAAATTGTTGGATGCTTTAGACTACGATTTCGGCAATGTTTGAGGCCTCAGCTTGCGGGACACGGCTCAGACCACGGCTTCCTAGCTCATCGGTCATGGCTCAGCTCGCTGCCTCCTAGCTCACAGGACGCGGCTCAGCTTGGGGCATCCCAGCTTGCGGAACGCGGCTCAGCTCGTGGCCTCTCAGCTCACGGCTTCCTAGCTCGCGACACGCAGCTCAGCCTGCGGCCTCCTCGCTCGCGCCACGCGGCTCAGCTCAGAGCCTCATTGCTCACGCCACGCGGCTCAGCTCGTGGTCTTCCAGCTCATGCCACGCAGCTCTGTTCACAGCCTCCTACCTCACGCCTTCCTCGAGTGATCTGATGGCGGAAAAAATTGCCCTCCAGAGATTGTATTATTTTATTTTAGCTGGGTTTCTCGGAACAAAATTCTCTAAATATCGCTTTCTTAAAAAGGAGTCCGAGGAGTCTTTTATTTCGAGAAAATATTTATTAGTGTCCGATATTGACTGGGTCTGGCTACAGATGGCAGGAGAGGATGACAAATTGTTGGATGCTTTAGACTACGATTTCAGCAATGTTTGAGGCCTCTTAGCTTGCGGGACACGGCTCAGACCACGGCTTCCTAGCTCATCGGTCATGGCTCAGCTCGCTGCCTCCTAGCTCACAGGACGCGGCTCAGCTTGGGGCATCCCAGCTTGCGGAACGCGGCTCAGCTCGTGGCCTCTCAGCTCACGGCTTCCTAGCTCGCGACACGCAGCTCAGCCTGCGGCCTCCTCGCTCGCGCCACGCGGCTCAGCTCAGAGCCTCATTGCTCACGCCACACGGCTCAGCTCGTGGTCTTCCAGCTCATGCCACGCAGCTCTGTTCACAGCCTCCTACCTCACGCCTTCCTCGAGTGATCTGATGGCGGAAAAAATTGCCCTCCAGAGATTGTATTATTTTATTTTAGCTGGGTTTCTCGGAACAAAATTCTCTAAATATCGCTTTCTTAAAAAGGAGTCCGAGGAGTTTTTTATTTCGAGAAAATATTTATTAGTGTCCGATATTGACTGGGTCTGGCTACAGATGGCAGGAGAGGATGACAAATTGTTGGATGCTTTAGACTACGATTTCAGCAATGTTTGAGGCCTCAGCTTGCGGGACACGGCTCAGACCACGGCTTCCTAGCTCATCGGTCATGGCTCAGCTCGCTGCCTCCTAGCTCACAGGACGCGGCTCAGCTTGGGGCATCCCAGCTTGCAGAACGCGGCTCAGCTCGTGGCCTCTCAGCTCACGGCTTCCTAGCTCGCGACACGCAGCTCAGCCTGCGGCCTCCTCGCTCGCGACACGCGGCTCAGCTCAGAGCCTCATTGCTCACGCCACGCGGCTCAGCTCGTGGTCTTCCAGCTCATGCCACGCAGCTCTGTTCACAGCCTCCTACCTCACGCCTTCCTCGAGTGATCTGATGGCGGAAAAAATTGCCCTCCAGAGATTGTATTATTTTATTTTAGCTGGGTTTCTCGGAACAAAATTCTCTAAATATCGCTTTCTTAAAAAGGAGTCCGAGGAGTCTTTTATTTCGAGAAAATATTTATTAGTGTCCGATATTGACTGGGTCTGGCTACAGATGGCAGGAGAGGATGACAAATTGTTGGATGCTTTAGACTATGATTTCAGCAATGTTTGAGGCCTCTTAGCTTGCGGGACACGGCTCAGACCACGGCTTCCTAGCTCATCGGTCATGGCTCAGCTCGCTGCCTCCTAGCTCACAGGACGCGGCTCAGCTTGGGGCATCCTAGCTTGCGGAACGCGGCTCAGCTCGTGGCCTCTCAGCTCACTGCTTCCTAGCTCGCGACACGCAGCTCAGCCTGCGGCCTCCTCGCTCGCGCCACGCGGCTCAGCTCAGAGCCTCATTGCTCACGCCACGCGGCTCAGCTCGTGGTCTTCCAGCTCATGCCACGCAGCGCTGTTCACAGCCTCCTACCTCACGCCTTCCTCGAGTGATCTGATGCCGGAAAAAATTGCCCTCCAGAGATTGTATTATTTTATTTTAGCTGGGTTTCTAGGCACAAAATTCTCTAAATATCGCTTTCTTAAAAAGGAGTCCGAGGAGTCTTTTATTTCGAGAAAATATTTAGTAGTGTCCGATATTCACTGGGTCTGGCTACAGATGGCAGGAGAGGATGACAAATTGTTGGATGCTTTAGACTACGATTTCAGCAATGTTTGAGGCCTCAGCTTGCGGGACACGGCTCAGACCACGGCTTCCTAGCTCATCGGTCATGGCTCAGCTCGCTGCCTCCTAGCTCACAGGACGCGGCTCAGCTTGGGGCATCCCAGCTTGCAGAACGCGGCTCAGCTCGTGGCCTCTCAGCTCACGGCTTCCTAGCTCGCGACACGCAGCTCAGCCTGCGGCCTCCTCGCTCGCGCCACGCGGCTCAGCTCAGAGCCTCATTGCTCACGCCACGCGGCTCAGCTCGTGGTCTTCCAGCTCATGCCACGCAGCTCTGTTCACAGCCTCCTACCTCACGCCTTCCTCGAGTGATCTGATGCCGGAAAAAATTGCCCTCCAGAGATTGTATTATTTTATTTTAGCTGGGTTTCTAGGCACAAAATTCTCTAAATATCGCTTTCTTAAAAAGGAGTCCGAGGAGTCTTTTATTTCGAGAAAATATTTAGTAGTGTCCGATATTCACTGGGTCTGGCTACAGATGGCAGGAGAGGATGACAAATTGTTGGATGCTTTAGACTACGATTTCAGCAATGTTTGAGGCCTCAGCTTGCGGGACACGGCTCAGACCACGGCTTCCTAGCTCATCGGTCATGGCTCAGCTCGCTGCCTCCTAGCTCACAGGACGCGGCTCAGCTTGGGGCATCCTAGCTTGCGGAACGCGGCTCAGCTCGTGGCCTCTCAGCTCACTGCTTCCTAGCTCGCGACACGCAGCTCAGCCTGCGGCCTCCTCGCTCGCGCCACGCGGCTCAGCTCAGAGCCTCATTGCTCACGCCACGCAGCGCTGTTCACAGCCTCCTACCTCACGCCTTCCTCGAGTGATCTGATGCTGGAAAAAATTGCCCTCCAGAGATTGTATTATTTTATTTTAGCTGGGTTTCTAGGCACAAAATTCTCTAAATATCGCTTTCTTAAAAAGGAGTCCGAGGAGTCTTTTATTTCGAGAAAATATTTAGTAGTGTCCGATATTCACTGGGTCTGGCTACAGATGGCAGGAGAGGATGACAAATTGTTGGATGCTTTAGACTACGATTTCAGCAATGTTTGAGGCCTCAGCTTGCGGGACACGGCTCAGACCACGGCTTCCTAGCTCATCGGTCATGGCTCAGCTCGCTGCCTCCTAGCTCACAGGACGCGGCTCAGCTTGGGGCATCCCAGCTTGCGGAACGCGGCTCAGCTCGTGGCCTCTCAGCTCATGGCTTCCTAGCTCGCGACACGCAGCTCAGCCTGCGGCCTCCTCGCTCGCCCCACGCGGCTCAGCTCAGAGCCTCATTGCTCACGCCACGCGGCTCAGCTCGTGGTCTTCCAGCTCATGCCACGCAGCTCTGTTCACAGCCTCGTACCTCACGCCTTCCTCGAGTGATCTGATGGCGGAAAAAATTGCCCTTCAGAGATTGTATTTTTTTATTTTAGCTGGGCTTCTAGGCACAAAATTCTCTAAATATCGCTTTCTTAAAAAGGAGTCCGAGGAGTCTTTTATTTCGAGAAAATATTTATTAGTGTCTGATATTGACTGGGTCTGGCTACAGATGGCAGGAGAGGATGACAAATTGTTGGATGCTTTAGACTACGATTTCAGCAATGTTTGAGGCCTCAGCTTGCGGGACACGGCTCAGACCACGGCTTCCTAGCTCATCGGTCATGGCTCAGCTCGCTGCCTCCTAGCTCACAGGACGCGGCTCAGCTTGGGGCATCCCAGCTTGCAGAACGCGGCTCAGCTCGTGGCCTCTCAGCTCACAGCTTCCTAGCTCGCGACACGCAGCTCAGCCTGCGGCCTCCTCGCTCGCGACACGCGGCTCAGCTCAGAGCCTCATTGCTCACGCCACGCGGCTCAGCTCGTGGTCTTCCAGCTCATGCCACGCAGCTCTGTTCACAGCCTCGTACCTCACGCCTTCCTCGAGTGATCTGATGGCGGAAAAAATTGCCCTCCAGAGATTGTATTATTTTATTTTAGCTGGGCTTCTAGGCACAAAATTCTCTAAATATGGCTTTCTTAAAAAGGAGTCCGAGGAGTCTTTTATTTCGAGAAAATATTTATTAGTGTCCGATATTGACTGGGTCTGGCTACAGATGGCAGGAGAGGATGACAAATTGTTGGATGCTTTAGACTACGATTTCAGCAATGTTTGAGGCCTCTTAGCTTGCGGGACATGGCTCAGACCACGGCTTCCTAGCTCATCGGTCATGGCTCAGCTCGCTGCCTCCTAGCTCACAGGACGCGGCTCAGCTTGGGGCATCCCAGCTTGCGGAACGCGGCTCAGCTCGTGGCCTCTCAGCTCACGGCTTCCTAGCTCGCGACACGCAGCTCAGCCTGCGGCCTCCTCGCTCGCGCCACGCGGCTCAGCTCAGAGCCTCATTGCTCACGCCACGCGGCTCAGTTCGTGGTCTTCCAGCTCATGCACGCAGCTCTGTTCACAGCCTCCTACCTCACGCCTTCCTCGAGTGATCTGATGGCGGAAAAAATTGCCCTCCAGAGATTGTATTATTTTATTTTAGCTGGGTTTCTCGGAACAAAATTCTCTAAATATCGCTTTCTTAAAAAGGAGTCCGAGGAGTCTTTTATTTCGAGAAAATATTTATTAGTGTCCGATATTGACTGGGTCTGGCTACAGATGGCAGGAGATGATGACAAATTGTTGGATGCTTTAGACTATGATTTCAGCAATGTTTGAGGCCTCTTAGCTTGCGGGACACGGCTCAGACCACGGCTTCCTAGCTCATCGGTCATGGCTCAGCTCGCTGCCTCCTAGCTCACAGGACACGGCTCAGCTTGGGGCATCCTAGCTTGCGGAACGCGGCTCAGCTCGTGGCCTCTCAGCTCACTGCTTCCTAGCTCGCGACACGCAGCTCAGCCTGCGGCCTCCTCGCTCGCGCCACGCGGCTCAGCTTAGAGCCTCATTGCTCACGCCACGCGGCTCAGCTCGTGGTCTTCCAGCTCATGCCACGCAGCGCTGTTCACAGCCTCCTACCTCACGCCTTCCTCGTGTGATCTGATGCCGGAAAAAATTGCCCTCCAGAGATTGTATTATTTTATTTTAGCTGGGTTTCTAGGCACAAAATTCTCTAAATATCGCTTTCTTAAAAAGGAGTCCGAGGAGTCTTATTTCGAGAAAATATTTAGTAGTGTCCGATATTCACTGGGTCTGGCTACAGATGGCAGGAGAGGATGACAAATTGTTGGATGCTTTAGACTACGATTTCAGCAATGTTTGAGGCTTCAGCTTGCGGGACACGGCTCAGACCACGGCTTCCTAGCTCATCGGTCATGGCTCAGCTCGCTGCCTCCTAGCTCACAGGACGCGGCTCAGCTTGGGGCATCCCAGCTTGCGGAACGCGGCTCAGCTCGTGGCCTCTCAGCTCACGGCTTCCTAGCTCGCGACACGCAGCTCAGCCTGCGGCCTCCTCGCTCGCGCCACGCGGCTCAGCTCAGAGCCTCATTGCTCACGCCACGCGGCTCAGCTCGTGGTCTTCCAGCTCATGCCACGCAGCTCTGTTCACAGCCTCCTATCTCACGCCTTCCTCGAGTGATCTGATGGCGGAAAAAATTGCCCTCCAGAGATTGCATTATTTTATTTTAGCTGGGTTTCTCGGAACAAAATTCTCTAAATATCGCTTTCTTAAAAAGGAGTCCGAGGAGTCTTTTATTTCGAGAAAATATTTATTAGTGTCCGATATTGACTGGGTCTGGCTACAGATGGCAGGAGAGGATGACAAATTGTTGGATGCTTTAGACTACGATTTCAGCAATGTTTGAGGCCTCAGCTTGCGGGACACGGCTCAGACCACGGCTTCCTAGCTCATCGGTCATGGCTCAGCTCGCTGCCTCCTAGCTCACAGGACGCGGCTCAGCTTGGGGCATCCCAGCTTGCGGAACGCGGCTCAGCTCGTGGCCTCTCAGCTCACGGCTTCCTAGCTCGCGACACGCAGCTCAGCCTGCGGCCTCCTCGCTCGCGCCACGTGGCTCAGCTCAGAGCCTCATTGCTCACGCCACGCGGCTCAGCTCGTGGTCTTCCAGCTCATGCCACGCAGCTCTGTTCACAGCCTCCTACCTCACGCCTTCCTCGAGTGATCTGATGGCGGAAAAAATTGCCCTCCAGAGATTGTATTATTTTATTTTAGCTGGGTTTCTCGGAACAAAATTCTCTAAATATCGCTTTCTTAAAAAGGAGTCCGAGGAGTCTTTTATTTCGAGAAAATATTTATTAGTGTCCGATATTGACTGGGTCTGGCTACAGATGGCAGGAGAGGATGACAAATTGTTGGATGCTTTAGACTACGATTTCAGCAATGTTTGAGGCCTCTTAGCTTGCGGGACACGGCTCAGACCACGGCTTCCTAGCTCATCGGTCATGGCTCAGCTCGCTGCCTCCTAGCTCACAGGACGCGGCTCAGCTTGGGGCATCCCAGCTTACGGAACGCGGCTCAGCTCGTGGCCTCTCAGCTCACGGCTTCCTAGCTCGCGACATGCAGCTCAGCCTGCGGCCTCCTCGCTCGCGCCACGCGGCTCAGCTCAGAGCCTCATTACTCACGCCACGCGGCTCGGCTCGTGGTCTTCCAGCTCATGCCACGCAGCGCTGTTCACAGCCTCCTACCTCACGCCTTCCTCGAGTGATCTGATGGCGGAAAAAATTGCCCTCCAGAGATTGTATTATTTTATTTTAGCTGGGTTTCTAGGCACAAAATTCTCTAAATATCGCTTTCTTAAAAAGGAGTCCGAGGAGTCTTTTATTTCGAGAAAATATTTATTAGTGTCCGATATTGACTGGGTCTGGCTACAGATGGCAGGAGAGGATGACAAATTGTTGGATGCTTTAGACTACGATTTCAGCAATGTTTGAGGCCTCTTAGCTTGCGGGACACGGCTCAGACCACGGCTTCCTAGCTCATCGGTCATGGCTCAGCTCGCTGCCTCCTAGCTCACAGGACGCGGCTCAGCTTGGGGCATCCTAGCTTGCGGAACGCGGCTCAGCTCGTGGCCTCTCAGCTCACTGACTCCTAGCTCGCGACACGCAGCTCAGCCTGCGGCCTCCTCGCTCGCGCCACGCGGCTCAGCTCAGAGCCTCATTGCTCACGCCACGCGGCTCAGCTCGTGGTCTTCCAGCTCATGCCACGCAGCGCTGTTCACAGCCTCCTACCTCACGCCTTCCTCGAGTGATCTGATGCCGGAAAAAATTGCCCTCCAGAGATTGTATTATTTTATTTTAGCTGGGTTTCTAGGCACAAAATTCTCTAAATATCGCTTTCTTAAAAAGGAGTCCGAGGAGTATTTTATTTCGAGAAAATATTTATTAGTGTCCGATATTGACTGGGTCTGGCTACAGATGGCAGGAGAGGATGACAAATTGTTGGATGCTTTAGACTATGATTTCAGCAATGTTTGAGGCCTCTTAGCTTGCGGGACACGGCTCAGACCACGGCTTCCTAGCTCATCGGTCATGGCTCAGCTCGCTGCCTCCTAGCTCACAGGACACGGCTCAGCTTGGGGCATCCCAGCTTGCGGAACGCGGCTCAGCTCGTGGCCTCTCAGCTCACGGCTTCCTAGCTCGCGACACGCAGCTCAGCCTGCGGCCTCCTCGCTCGCGCCACGCGGCTCAGCTCAGAGCCTCATTGCTCACGCCACGCAGCTCAGCTCGTGGGCTTCCAGCTCATGCCACGCAGCTCTGTTCACAGCCTCGTACCTCACGCCTTCCTCGAGTGATCTGATGGCGGAAAAAATTGCCCTCCAGAGATTGTATTATTTTATTTTTGCTGGGCTTCTAGGCACAAAATTCTCTAAATATCACTTTCTTAAAAAGGAGTCCGAGGAGTCTTTTATTTCGAGAAAATATTTATTAGTGTCCGATATTGACTGGGTCTGGCTACAGATGGCAGGAGAGGATGACAAATTGTTGGATGCTTTAGACTATGATTTCAGCAATGTTTGAGGCCTCTTAGCTTGCGGGACACGGCTCAGACCACGGCTTCCTAGCTCATCGGTCATGGCTCAGCTCGCTGCCTCCTAGCTCACAGGACGCGGCTCAGCTTGGGGCATCCCAGCTTGCGGAACGCGGCTCAGCTCGTGGCCTCTCAGCTCACGGCTTCCTAGCTCGCGACACGCAGCTCAGCCTGCGGCCTCCTCGCTCGCGCCATGCGGCTTAGCTCAGAGCCTCATTGCTCACGCCACGCGGCTCAGCTCGTGGTCTTCCAGCTCATGCCACGCAGCTCTGTTCACAGCCTCCTACCTCACGCCTTCCTCGAGTGATCTGATGGCGGAAAAAATTGCCCTCCAGAGATTGTATTTTTTATTTTAGCTGGGCTTCTAGGCACAAAATTCTCTAAATATCACTTTCTTAAAAAGGAGTCCGAGGAGTCTTTTATTTCGAGAAAATATTTATTAGTGTCCGATATTGACTGGGTCTGGCTACAGATGGCAGGAGAGGATGACAAATTGTTGGAGGCTTTAGACTATGATTTCAGCAATGTTTGAGGCCTCTTAGCTTGCGGGACACGGCTCAGACCACGGCTTCCTAGCTCATCGGTCATGGCTCAGCTCGCTGCCTCCTAGCTCACAGGACGCGGCTCAGCTTGGGGCATCCCAGCTTGCGGAACGTGGCTCAGCTCGTGGCCTCTCAGCTCACGGCTTCCTAGCTCGCGACACGCAGCTCAGCCTGCGGCCTCCTCGCTCGCGCCACGCGGCTCAGCTCAGAGCCTCATTGCTCACACCACGCGGCTCAGCTCGTGGGCTTCCAGCTCATGCCACGCAGCTCTGTTCACAGCCTCCTACCTCACGCCTTCCTCGAGTGATCTGATGGCGGAAAAAATTGCCCTCCAGAGATTGTATTATTTTATTTTAGCTGGGCTTCTAGGCACAAAATTCTCTAAATATCGCTTTCTTAAAAAGGAGTCCGAGGAGTCTTTTATTTCGAGAAAATATTTATTAGTGTCCGATATTGACTGGGTCTGGCTACAGATGGCAGGAGAGGATGACAAATTGTTGGATGCTTTAGACTACGATTTCAGCAATGTTTTTGAGGCCTCTTAGCTTGCGGGACACGGCTCAGACCACGGCTTCCTAGCTCATCGGTCATGGCTCAGCTCGCTGCCTCCTAGCTCACAGGACGCGGCTCAGCTTGGGGCATCCCAGCTTGCGGAACGCGGCTCAGCTCGTGGCCTCTCAGCTCACGGCTTCCTAGCTCGCGTCACGCAGCTCAGCCTGCGGCCTCCTCGCTCGCACCACGCGGCTCAGCTCAGAGCCTCATTGCTCACGCCACGCGGCTCGGCTCGTGGTCTTCCAGCTCATGCCACGCAGCTCTGTTCACAGCCTCCTACCTCACGCCTTCCTCGAGTGATCTGATGCCGGAAAAATTTGCCCTCCAGAGATTGTATTTTTTATTTTAGCTGGGCTTCTAGGCACAAAATTCTCTAAATATCACTTTCTTAAAAAGGAGTCCGAGGAGTCTTTTATTTCGAGAAAATATTTATTAGTGTCCGATATTGACTGGGTCTGGCTACAGATGGCAGGAGAGGATGACAAATTGTTGGAGGCTTTAGACTATGATTTCAGCAATGTTTGAGGCCTCTTAGCTTGCGGGACACGGCTCAGACCACGGCTTCCTAGCTCATCGGTCATGGCTCAGCTCGCTGCCTCCTAGCTCACAGGACGCGGCTCAGCTTGGGGCATCCCAGCTTGCGGAACGTGGCTCAGCTCGTGGCCTCTCAGCTCACGGCTTCCTAGCTCGCGACACGCAGCTCAGCCTGCGGCCTCCTCGCTCGCGCCACGCGGCTCAGCTCAGAGCCTCATTGCTCACACCACGCGGCTCAGCTCGTGGGCTTCCAGCTCATGCCACGCAGCTCTGTTCACAGCCTCCTACCTCACGCCTTCCTCGAGTGATCTGATGGCGGAAAAAATTGCCCTCCAGAGATTGTATTATTTTATTTTAGCTGGGCTTCTAGGCACAAAATTGTCTAAATATCGCTTTCTTAAAAAGGAGACCGAGGAGTCTTTTATTTCGAGAAAATATTTATTAGTGTCCGATATTGACTGGGTCTGGCTACAGATGGCAGGAGAGGATGACAAATTGTTGGATGCTTTAGACTACGATTTCAGCAATGTTTTTGAGGCCTCTTAGCTTGCGGGACACGGCTCAGACCACGGCTTCCTAGCTCATCGGTCATGGCTCAGCTCGCTGCCTCCTAGCTCACAGGACGCGGCTCAGCTTGGGGCATCCCAGCTTGCGGAACGCGGCTCAGCTCGTGGCCTCTCAGCTCACGGCTTCCTAGCTCGCGTCACGCAGCTCAGCCTGCGGCCTCCTCGCTCGCACCACGCGGCTCAGCTCAGAGCCTCATTGCTCACGCCACGCGGCTCGGCTCGTGGTCTTCCAGCTCATGCCACGCAGCTCTGTTCACAGCCTCCTACCTCACGCCTTCCTCGAGTGATCTGATGCCGGAAAAATTTGCCCTCCAGAGATTGTATTTTTTATTTTAGCTGGGCTTCTAGGCACAAAATTCTCTAAATATCACTTTCTTAAAAAGGAGTCCGAGGAGTCTTTTATTTCGAGAAAATATTTATTAGTGTCCGATATTGACTGGGTCTGGCTACAGATGGCAGGAGAGGATGACAAATTGTTGGAGGCTTTAGACTATGATTTCAGCAATGTTTGAGGCCTCTTAGCTTGCGGGACACGGCTCAGACCACGGCTTCCTAGCTCATCGGTCATGGCTCAGCTCGCTGCCTCCTAGCTCACAGGACGCGGCTCAGCTTGGGGCATCCTAGCTTGCGGAACGCGGCTCAGCTCGTGGCCTCTCAGCTCACTGACTCCTAGCTCGCGACACGCAGCTCAGCCTGCGGCCTCCTCGCTCGCGCCACGCGGCTCAGCTCAGAGCCTCATTGCTCACGCCACGCGGCTCGGCTCGTGGTCTTCCAGCTCATGCCACGCAGCTCTGTTCACAGCCTCCTACCTCACGCCTTCCTCGAGTGATCTGATGCCGGAAAAATTTGCCCTCCAGAGATTGTATTTTTTATTTTAGCTGGGCTTCTAGGCACAAAATTCTCTAAATATCACTTTCTTAAAAAGGAGTCCGAGGAGTCTTTTATTTCGAGAAAATATTTATTAGTGTCCGATATTGACTGGGTCTGGCTACAGATGGCAGGAGAGGATGACAAATTGTTGGAGGCTTTAGACTATGATTTCAGCAATGTTTGAGGCCTCTTAGCTTGCGGGACACGGCTCAGACCACGGCTTCCTAGCTCATCGGTCATGGCTCAGCTCGCTGCCTCCTAGCTCACAGGACGCGGCTCAGCTTGGGGCATCCTAGCTTGCGGAACGCGGCTCAGCTCGTGGCCTCTCAGCTCACTGACTCCTAGCTCGCGACACGCAGCTCAGCCTGCGGCCTCCTCGCTCGCGCCACGCGGCTCAGCTCAGAGCCTCATTGCTCACGCCACGCGGCTCAGCTCGTGGGCTTCCAGCTCATGCCACGCAGCTCTGTTCACAGCCTCGTACCTCACGCCTTCCTCGAGTGATCTGATGGCGGAAAAAATTGCCCTCCAGAGATTGTATTATTTTATTTTTGCTGGGCTTCTAGGCACAAAATTCTCTAAATATCACTTTCTTAAAAAGGAGTCCGAGGAGTCTTTTATTTCGAGAAAATATTTATTAGTGTCCGATATTGACTGGGTCTGGCTACAGATGGCAGGAGAGGATGACAAATTGTTGGATGCTTTAGACTATGATTTCAGCAATGTTTGAGGCCTCTTAGTTTGCGGGACACGGCTCAGACCACGGCTTCCTAGCTCATCGGTCATGGCTCAGCTCGCTGCCTCCTAGCTCACAGGACGCGGCTCAGCTTGGGGCATCCCAGCTTGCGGAACGCGGCTCAGCTCGTGGCCTCTCAGCTCACGGCTTCCTAGCTCGCGACACGCAGCTCAGCCTGCGGCCTCCTCGCTCGCGCCACGCGGCTCAGCTCAGAGCCTCATTGCTCACGCCACGCGGCTCAGCTCGTGGGCTTCCAGCTCATGCCACGCAGCTCTGTTCACAGCCTCCTACCTCACGCCTTCCTCGAGTGATCTGATGGCGGAAAAAATTGCCCTCCAGAGATTGTATTTTTTATTTTAGCTGGGCTTCTAGGCACAAAATTCTCTAAATATCACTTTCTTAAAAAGGAGTCCGAGGAGTCTTTTATTTCGAGAAAATATTTATTAGTGTCCGATATTGACTGGGTCTGGCTACAGATGGCAGGAGAGGATGACAAATTGTTGGAGGCTTTAGACTATGATTTCAGCAATGTTTGAGGCCTCTTAGCTTGCGGGACACGGCTCAGACCACGGCTTCCTAGCTCATCGGTCATGGCTCAGCTCGCTGCCTCCTAGCTCACAGGACGCGGCTCAGCTTGGGGCATCCCAGCTTGCGGAACGTGGCTCAGCTCGTGGCCTCTCAGCTCACGGCTTCCTAGCTCGCGACACGCAGCTCAGCCTGCGGCCTCCTCGCTCGCGCCACGCGGCTCAGCTCAGAGCCTCATTGCTCACACCACGCGGCTCAGCTCGTGGGCTTCCAGCTCATGCCACGCAGCTCTGTTCACAGCCTCCTACCTCACGCCTTCCTCGAGTGATCTGATGGCGGAAAAAATTGCCCTCCAGAGATTGTATTATTTTATTTTAGCTGGGCTTCTAGGCACAAAATTCTCTAAATATCGCTTTCTTAAAAAGGAGTCCGAGGAGTCTTTTATTTCGAGAAAATATTTATTAGTGTCCGATATTGACTGGGTCTGGCTACAGATGGCAGGAGAGGATGACAAATTGTTGGATGCTTTAGACTACGATTTCAGCAATGTTTTTGAGGCCTCTTAGCTTGCGGGACACGGCTCAGACCACGGCTTCCTAGCTCATCGGTCATGGCTCAGCTCGCTGCCTCCTAGCTCACAGGACGCGGCTCAGCTTGGGGCATCCCAGCTTGCGGAATGCGGCTCAGCTCGTGGCCTCTCAGCTCACGGCTTCCTAGCTCGCGTCACGCAGCTCAGCCTGCGGCCTCCTCGCTCGCACCACGCGGCTCAGCTCAGAGCCTCATTGCTCACGCCACGCGGCTCGGCTCGTGGTCTTCCAGCTCATGCCACGCAGCTCTGTTCACAGCCTCCTACCTCACGCCTTCCTCGAGTGATCTGATGCCGGAAAAAATTGCCCTCCAGAGATTGTATTTTTTATTTTAGCTGGGCTTCTAGGCACAAAATTCTCTAAATATCACTTTCTTAAAAAGGAGTCCGAGGAGTCTTTTATTTCGAGAAAATATTTATTAGTGTCCGATATTGACTGGGTCTGGCTACAGATGGCAGGAGAGGATGACAAATTGTTGGAGGCTTTAGACTATGATTTCAGCAATGTTTGAGGCCTCTTAGCTTGCGGGACACGGCTCAGACCACGGCTTCCTAGCTCATCGGTCATGGCTCAGCTCGCTGCCTCCTAGCTCACAGGACGCGGCTCAGCTTGGGGCATCCCAGCTTGCGGAACGTGGCTCAGCTCGTGGCCTCTCAGCTCACGGCTTCCTAGCTCGCGACACGCAGCTCAGCCTGCGGCCTCCTCGCTCGCGCCACGCGGCTCAGCTCAGAGCCTCATTGCTCACACCACGCGGCTCAGCTCGTGGGCTTCCAGCTCATGCCACGCAGCTCTGTTCACAGCCTCCTACCTCACGCCTTCCTCGAGTGATCTGATGGCGGAAAAAATTGCCCTCCAGAGATTGTATTATTTTATTTTAGCTGGGCTTCTAGGCACAAAATTGTCTAAATATCGCTTTCTTAAAAAGGAGTCCGAGGAGTCTTTTATTTCGAGAAAATATTTATTAGTGTCCGATATTGACTGGGTCTGGCTACAGATGGCAGGAGAGGATGACAAATTGTTGGATGCTTTAGACTACGATTTCAGCAATGTTTTTGAGGCCTCTTAGCTTGCGGGACACGGCTCAGACCACGGCTTCCTAGCTCATCGGTCATGGCTCAGCTCGCTGCCTCCTAGCTCACAGGACGCGGCTCAGCTTGGGGCATCCCAGCTTGCGGAACGCGGCTCAGCTCGTGGCCTCTCAGCTCACGGCTTCCTAGCTCGCGTCACGCAGCTCAGCCTGCGGCCTCCTCGCTCGCACCACGCGGCTCAGCTCAGAGCCTCATTGCTCACGCCACGCGGCTCGGCTCGTGGTCTTCCAGCTCATGCCACGCAGCTCTGTTCACAGCCTCCTACCTCACGCCTTCCTCGAGTGATCTGATGCCGGAAAAATTTGCCCTCCAGAGATTGTATTTTTTATTTTAGCTGGGCTTCTAGGCACAAAATTCTCTAAATATCACTTTCTTAAAAAGGAGTCCGAGGAGTCTTTTATTTCGAGAAAATATTTATTAGTGTCCGATATTGACTGGGTCTGGCTACAGATGGCAGGAGAGGATGACAAATTGTTGGAGGCTTTAGACTATGATTTCAGCAATGTTTGAGGCCTCTTAGCTTGCGGGACACGGCTCAGACCACGGCTTCCTAGCTCATCGGTCATGGCTCAGCTCGCTGCCTCCTAGCTCACAGGACGCGGCTCAGCTTGGGGCATCCTAGCTTGCGGAACGCGGCTCAGCTCGTGGCCTCTCAGCTCACTGACTCCTAGCTCGCGACACGCAGCTCAGCCTGCGGCCTCCTCGCTCGCGCCACGCGGCTCAGCTCAGAGCCTCATTGCTCACGCCACGCGGCTCGGCTCGTGGTCTTCCAGCTCATGCCACGCAGCTCTGTTCACAGCCTCCTACCTCACGCCTTCCTCGAGTGATCTGATGCCGGAAAAATTTGCCCTCCAGAGATTGTATTTTTTATTTTAGCTGGGCTTCTAGGCACAAAATTCTCTAAATATCACTTTCTTAAAAAGGAGTCCGAGGAGTCTTTTATTTCGAGAAAATATTTATTAGTGTCCGATATTGACTGGGTCTGGCTACAGATGGCAGGAGAGGATGACAAATTGTTGGAGGCTTTAGACTATGATTTCAGCAATGTTTGAGGCCTCTTAGCTTGCGGGACACGGCTCAGACCACGGCTTCCTAGCTCATCGGTCATGGCTCAGCTCGCTGCCTCCTAGCTCACAGGACGCGGCTCAGCTTGGGGCATCCTAGCTTGCGGAACGCGGCTCAGCTCGTGGCCTCTCAGCTCACTGACTCCTAGCTCGCGACACGCAGCTCAGCCTGCGGCCTCCTCGCTCGCGCCACGCGGCTCAGCTCAGAGCCTCATTGCTCACGCCACGCGGCTCAGCTCGTGGGCTTCCAGCTCATGCCACGCAGCTCTGTTCACAGCCTCGTACCTCACGCCTTCCTCGAGTGATCTGATGGCGGAAAAAATTGCCCTCCAGAGATTGTATTATTTTATTTTTGCTGGGCTTCTAGGCACAAAATTCTCTAAATATCACTTTCTTAAAAAGGAGTCCGAGGAGTCTTTTATTTCGAGAAAATATTTATTAGTGTCCGATATTGACTGGGTCTGGCTACAGATGGCAGGAGAGGATGACAAATTGTTGGATGCTTTAGACTATGATTTCAGCAATGTTTGAGGCCTCTTAGTTTGCGGGACACGGCTCAGACCACGGCTTCCTAGCTCATCGGTCATGGCTCAGCTCGCTGCCTCCTAGCTCACAGGACGCGGCTCAGCTTGGGGCATCCCAGCTTGCGGAACGCGGCTCAGCTCGTGGCCTCTCAGCTCACGGCTTCCTAGCTCGCGACACGCAGCTCAGCCTGCGGCCTCCTCGCTCGCGCCACGCGGCTCAGCTCAGAGCCTCATTGCTCACGCCACGCGGCTCAGCTCGTGGGCTTCCAGCTCATGCCACGCAGCTCTGTTCACAGCCTCCTACCTCACGCCTTCCTCGAGTGATCTGATGGCGGAAAAAATTGCCCTCCAGAGATTGTATTTTTTATTTTAGCTGGGCTTCTAGGCACAAAATTCTCTAAATATCACTTTCTTAAAAAGGAGTCCGAGGAGTCTTTTATTTCGAGAAAATATTTATTAGTGTCCGATATTGACTGGGTCTGGCTACAGATGGCAGGAGAGGATGACAAATTGTTGGAGGCTTTAGACTATGATTTCAGCAATGTTTGAGGCCTCTTAGCTTGCGGGACACGGCTCAGACCACGGCTTCCTAGCTCATCGGTCATGGCTCAGCTCGCTGCCTCCTAGCTCACAGGACGCGGCTCAGCTTGGGGCATCCCAGCTTGCGGAACGTGGCTCAGCTCGTGGCCTCTCAGCTCACGGCTTCCTAGCTCGCGACACGCAGCTCAGCCTGCGGCCTCCTCGCTCGCGCCACGCGGCTCAGCTCAGAGCCTCATTGCTCACACCACGCGGCTCAGCTCGTGGGCTTCCAGCTCATGCCACGCAGCTCTGTTCACAGCCTCCTACCTCACGCCTTCCTCGAGTGATCTGATGGCGGAAAAAATTGCCCTCCAGAGATTGTATTATTTTATTTTAGCTGGGCTTCTAGGCACAAAATTCTCTAAATATCGCTTTCTTAAAAAGGAGTCCGAGGAGTCTTTTATTTCGAGAAAATATTTATTAGTGTCCGATATTGACTGGGTCTGGCTACAGATGGCAGGAGAGGATGACAAATTGTTGGATGCTTTAGACTACGATTTCAGCAATGTTTTTGAGGCCTCTTAGCTTGCGGGACACGGCTCAGACCACGGCTTCCTAGCTCATCGGTCATGGCTCAGCTCGCTGCCTCCTAGCTCACAGGACGCGGCTCAGCTTGGGGCATCCCAGCTTGCGGAATGCGGCTCAGCTCGTGGCCTCTCAGCTCACGGCTTCCTAGCTCGCGTCACGCAGCTCAGCCTGCGGCCTCCTCGCTCGCACCACGCGGCTCAGCTCAGAGCCTCATTGCTCACGCCACGCGGCTCGGCTCGTGGTCTTCCAGCTCATGCCACGCAGCTCTGTTCACAGCCTCCTACCTCACGCCTTCCTCGAGTGATCTGATGCCGGAAAAAATTGCCCTCCAGAGATTGTATTTTTTATTTTAGCTGGGCTTCTAGGCACAAAATTCTCTAAATATCACTTTCTTAAAAAGGAGTCCGAGGAGTCTTTTATTTCGAGAAAATATTTATTAGTGTCCGATATTGACTGGGTCTGGCTACAGATGGCAGGAGA
The DNA here is from genome assembly GCF_023856365.1 of Brienomyrus brachyistius. Taxonomy (NCBI): domain Eukaryota; kingdom Metazoa; phylum Chordata; class Actinopteri; order Osteoglossiformes; family Mormyridae; genus Brienomyrus; species Brienomyrus brachyistius. The sequence goes on from NC_064536.1 coordinate 39,767,089, forward strand.
GGATGACAAATTGTTGGAGGCTTTAGACTATGATTTCAGCAATGTTTGAGGCCTCTTAGCTTGCGGGACACGGCTCAGACCACGGCTTCCTAGCTCATCGGTCATGGCTCAGCTCGCTGCCTCCTAGCTCACAGGACGCGGCTCAGCTTGGGGCATCCCAGCTTGCGGAACGTGGCTCAGCTCGTGGCCTCTCAGCTCACGGCTTCCTAGCTCGCGACACGCAGCTCAGCCTGCGGCCTCCTCGCTCGCGCCACGCGGCTCAGCTCAGAGCCTCATTGCTCACACCACGCGGCTCAGCTCGTGGGCTTCCAGCTCATGCCACGCAGCTCTGTTCACAGCCTCCTACCTCACGCCTTCCTCGAGTGATCTGATGGCGGAAAAAATTGCCCTCCAGAGATTGTATTATTTTATTTTAGCTGGGCTTCTAGGCACAAAATTCTCTAAATATCGCTTTCTTAAAAAGGAGTCCGAGGAGTCTTTTATTTCGAGAAAATATTTATTAGTGTCCGATATTGACTGGGTCTGGCTACAGATGGCAGGAGAGGATGACAAATTGTTGGATGCTTTAGACTACGATTTCAGCAATGTTTTTGAGGCCTCTTAGCTTGCGGGACACGGCTCAGACCACGGCTTCCTAGCTCATCGGTCATGGCTCAGCTCGCTGCCTCCTAGCTCACAGGACGCGGCTCAGCTTGGGGCATCCCAGCTTGCGGAATGCGGCTCAGCTCGTGGCCTCTCAGCTCACGGCTTCCTAGCTCGCGTCACGCAGCTCAGCCTGCGGCCTCCTCGCTCGCACCACGCGGCTCAGCTCAGAGCCTCATTGCTCACGCCACGCGGCTCGGCTCGTGGTCTTCCAGCTCATGCCACGCAGCTCTGTTCACAGCCTCCTACCTCACGCCTTCCTCGAGTGATCTGATGCCGGAAAAAATTGCCCTCCAGAGATTGTATTTTTTATTTTAGCTGGGCTTCTAGGCACAAAATTCTCTAAATATCACTTTCTTAAAAAGGAGTCCGAGGAGTCTTTTATTTCGAGAAAATATTTATTAGTGTCCGATATTGACTGGGTCTGGCTACAGATGGCAGGAGAGGATGACAAATTGTTGGAGGCTTTAGACTATGATTTCAGCAATGTTTGAGGCCTCTTAGCTTGCGGGACACGGCTCAGACCACGGCTTCCTAGCTCATCGGTCATGGCTCAGCTCGCTGCCTCCTAGCTCACAGGACGCGGCTCAGCTTGGGGCATCCTAGCTTGCGGAACGCGGCTCAGCTCGTGGCCTCTCAGCTCACTGACTCCTAGCTCGCGACACGCAGCTCAGCCTGCGGCCTCCTCGCTCGCGCCACGCGGCTCAGCTCAGAGCCTCATTGCTCACGCCACGCGGCTCAGCTCGTGGTCTTCCAGCTCATGCCACGCAGCTCTGTTCACAGCCTCCTACCTCACGCCTTCCTCGAGTGATCTGATGGCGGAAAAAATTGCCCTCCAGAGATTGTATTTTTTATTTTAGCTGGGCTTCTAGGCACAAAATTCTCTAAATATCACTTTCTTAAAAAGGAGTCCGAGGAGTCTTTTATTTCGAGAAAATATTTATTAGTGTCCGATATTGACTGGGTCTGGCTACAGATGGCAGGAGAGGATGACAAATTGTTGGAGGCTTTAGACTATGATTTCAGCAATGTTTGAGGCCTCTTAGCTTGCGGGACACGGCTCAGACCACGGCTTCCTAGCTCATCGGTCATGGCTCAGCTCGCTGCCTCCTAGCTCACAGGACGCGGCTCAGCTTGGGGCATCCCAGCTTGCGGAACGTGGCTCAGCTCGTGGCCTCTCAGCTCACGGCTTCCTAGCTCGCGACACGCAGCTCAGCCTGCGGCCTCCTCGCTCGCGCCACGCGGCTCAGCTCAGAGCCTCATTGCTCACACCACGCGGCTCAGCTCGTGGGCTTCCAGCTCATGCCACGCAGCTCTGTTCACAGCCTCCTACCTCACGCCTTCCTCGAGTGATCTGATGGCGGAAAAAATTGCCCTCCAGAGATTGTATTATTTTATTTTAGCTGGGCTTCTAGGCACAAAATTCTCTAAATATCGCTTTCTTAAAAAGGAGTCCGAGGAGTCTTTTATTTCGAGAAAATATTTATTAGTGTCCGATATTGACTGGGTCTGGCTACAGATGGCAGGAGAGGATGACAAATTGTTGGATGCTTTAGACTACGATTTCAGCAATGTTTTTGAGGCCTCTTAGCTTGCGGGACACGGCTCAGACCACGGCTTCCTAGCTCATCGGTCATGGCTCAGCTCGCTGCCTCCTAGCTCACAGGACGCGGCTCAGCTTGGGGCATCCCAGCTTGCGGAATGCGGCTCAGCTCGTGGCCTCTCAGCTCACGGCTTCCTAGCTCGCGTCACGCAGCTCAGCCTGCGGCCTCCTCGCTCGCACCACGCGGCTCAGCTCAGAGCCTCATTGCTCACGCCACGCGGCTCGGCTCGTGGTCTTCCAGCTCATGCCACGCAGCTCTGTTCACAGCCTCCTACCTCACGCCTTCCTCGAGTGATCTGATGCCGGAAAAAATTGCCCTCCAGAGATTGTATTTTTTATTTTAGCTGGGCTTCTAGGCACAAAATTCTCTAAATATCACTTTCTTAAAAAGGAGTCCGAGGAGTCTTTTATTTCGAGAAAATATTTATTAGTGTCCGATATTGACTGGGTCTGGCTACAGATGGCAGGAGAGGATGACAAATTGTTGGAGGCTTTAGACTATGATTTCAGCAATGTTTGAGGCCTCTTAGCTTGCGGGACACGGCTCAGACCACGGCTTCCTAGCTCATCGGTCATGGCTCAGCTCGCTGCCTCCTAGCTCACAGGACGCGGCTCAGCTTGGGGCATCCCAGCTTGCGGAACGTGGCTCAGCTCGTGGCCTCTCAGCTCACGGCTTCCTAGCTCGCGACACGCAGCTCAGCCTGCGGCCTCCTCGCTCGCGCCACGCGGCTCAGCTCAGAGCCTCATTGCTCACACCACGCGGCTCAGCTCGTGGGCTTCCAGCTCATGCCACGCAGCTCTGTTCACAGCCTCCTACCTCACGCCTTCCTCGAGTGATCTGATGGCGGAAAAAATTGCCCTCCAGAGATTGTATTATTTTATTTTAGCTGGGCTTCTAGGCACAAAATTCTCTAAATATCGCTTTCTTAAAAAGGAGTCCGAGGAGTCTTTTATTTCGAGAAAATATTTATTAGTGTCCGATATTGACTGGGTCTGGCTACAGATGGCAGGAGAGGATGACAAATTGTTGGATGCTTTAGACTACGATTTCAGCAATGTTTTTGAGGCCTCTTAGCTTGCGGGACACGGCTCAGACCACGGCTTCCTAGCTCATCGGTCATGGCTCAGCTCGCTGCCTCCTAGCTCACAGGACGCGGCTCAGCTTGGGGCATCCCAGCTTGCGGAATGCGGCTCAGCTCGTGGCCTCTCAGCTCACGGCTTCCTAGCTCGCGTCACGCAGCTCAGCCTGCGGCCTCCTCGCTCGCACCACGCGGCTCAGCTCAGAGCCTCATTGCTCACGCCACGCGGCTCGGCTCGTGGTCTTCCAGCTCATGCCACGCAGCTCTGTTCACAGCCTCCTACCTCACGCCTTCCTCGAGTGATCTGATGCCGGAAAAAATTGCCCTCCAGAGATTGTATTTTTTATTTTAGCTGGGCTTCTAGGCACAAAATTCTCTAAATATCACTTTCTTAAAAAGGAGTCCGAGGAGTCTTTTATTTCGAGAAAATATTTATTAGTGTCCGATATTGACTGGGTCTGGCTACAGATGGCAGGAGAGGATGACAAATTGTTGGAGGCTTTAGACTATGATTTCAGCAATGTTTGAGGCCTCTTAGCTTGCGGGACACGGCTCAGACCACGGCTTCCTAGCTCATCGGTCATGGCTCAGCTCGCTGCCTCCTAGCTCACAGGACGCGGCTCAGCTTGGGGCATCCTAGCTTGCGGAACGCGGCTCAGCTCGTGGCCTCTCAGCTCACTGACTCCTAGCTCGCGACACGCAGCTCAGCCTGCGGCCTCCTCGCTCGCGCCACGCGGCTCAGCTCAGAGCCTCATTGCTCACGCCACGCGGCTCAGCTCGTGGTCTTCCAGCTTATGCCACGCAGCTCTGTTCACAGCCTCCTACCTCACGCCTTCCTCGAGTGATCTGATGGCGGAAAAAATTGCCCTCCAGAGATTGTATTTTTTATTTTAGCTGGGCTTCTAGGCACAAAATTCTCTAAATATCACTTTCTTAAAAAGGAGTCCGAGGAGTCTTTTATTTCGAGAAAATATTTATTAGTGTCCGATATTGACTGGGTCTGGCTACAGATGGCAGGAGAGGATGACAAATTGTTGGAGGCTTTAGACTATGATTTCAGCAATGTTTGAGGCCTCTTAGCTTGCGGGACACGGCTCAGACCACGGCTTCCTAGCTCATCGGTCATGGCTCAGCTCGCTGCCTCCTAGCTCACAGGACGCGGCTCAGCTTGGGGCATCCCAGCTTGCGGAACGTGGCTCAGCTCGTGGCCTCTCAGCTCACGGCTTCCTAGCTCGCGACACGCAGCTCAGCCTGCGGCCTCCTCGCTCGCGCCACGCGGCTCAGCTCAGAGCCTCATTGCTCACGCCACGCGGCTCAGCTCGTGGTCTTCCAGCTCATGCCACGCAGCTCTGTTCACAGCCTCCTACCTCACGCCTTCCTCGAGTGATCTGATGGCGGAAAAAATTGCCCTCCAGAGATTGTATTTTTTATTTTAGCTGGGCTTCTAGGCACAAAATTCTCTAAATATCACTTTCTTAAAAAGGAGTCCGAGGAGTCTTTTATTTCGAGAAAATATTTATTAGTGTCCGATATTGACTGGGTCTGGCTACAGATGGCAGGAGAGGATGACAAATTGTTGGAGGCTTTAGACTATGATTTCAGCAATGTTTGAGGCCTCTTAGCTTGCGGGACACGGCTCAGACCACGGCTTCCTAGCTCATCGGTCATGGCTCAGCTCGCTGCCTCCTAGCTCACAGGACGCGGCTCAGCTTGGGGCATCCCAGCTTGCGGAACGTGGCTCAGCTCGTGGCCTCTCAGCTCACGGCTTCCTAGCTCGCGACACGCAGCTCAGCCTGCGGCCTCCTCGCTCGCGCCACGCGGCTCAGCTCAGAGCCTCATTGCTCACACCACGCGGCTCAGCTCGTGGGCTTCCAGCTCATGCCACGCAGCTCTGTTCACAGCCTCCTACCTCACGCCTTCCTCGAGTGATCTGATGGCGGAAAAAATTGCCCTCCAGAGATTGTATTATTTTATTTTAGCTGGGCTTCTAGGCACAAAATTCTCTAAATATCGCTTTCTTAAAAAGGAGTCCGAGGAGTCTTTTATTTCGAGAAAATATTTATTAGTGTCCGATATTGACTGGGTCTGGCTACAGATGGCAGGAGAGGATGACAAATTGTTGGATGCTTTAGACTACGATTTCAGCAATGTTTTTGAGGCCTCTTAGCTTGCGGGACACGGCTCAGACCACGGCTTCCTAGCTCATCGGTCATGGCTCAGCTCGCTGCCTCCTAGCTCACAGGACGCGGCTCAGCTTGGGGCATCCCAGCTTGCGGAATGCGGCTCAGCTCGTGGCCTCTCAGCTCACGGCTTCCTAGCTCGCGTCACGCAGCTCAGCCTGCGGCCTCCTCGCTCGCACCACGCGGCTCAGCTCAGAGCCTCATTGCTCACGCCACGCGGCTCGGCTCGTGGTCTTCCAGCTCATGCCACGCAGCTCTGTTCACAGCCTCCTACCTCACGCCTTCCTCGAGTGATCTGATGCCGGAAAAAATTGCCCTCCAGAGATTGTATTTTTTATTTTAGCTGGGCTTCTAGGCACAAAATTCTCTAAATATCACTTTCTTAAAAAGGAGTCCGAGGAGTCTTTTATTTCGAGAAAATATTTATTAGTGTCCGATATTGACTGGGTCTGGCTACAGATGGCAGGAGAGGATGACAAATTGTTGGAGGCTTTAGACTATGATTTCAGCAATGTTTGAGGCCTCTTAGCTTGCGGGACACGGCTCAGACCACGGCTTCCTAGCTCATCGGTCATGGCTCAGCTCGCTGCCTCCTAGCTCACAGGACGCGGCTCAGCTTGGGGCATCCCAGCTTGCGGAACGTGGCTCAGCTCGTGGCCTCTCAGCTCACGGCTTCCTAGCTCGCGACACGCAGCTCAGCCTGCGGCCTCCTCGCTCGCGCCACGCGGCTCAGCTCAGAGCCTCATTGCTCACACCACGCGGCTCAGCTCGTGGGCTTCCAGCTCATGCCACGCAGCTCTGTTCACAGCCTCCTACCTCACGCCTTCCTCGAGTGATCTGATGGCGGAAAAAATTGCCCTCCAGAGATTGTATTATTTTATTTTAGCTGGGCTTCTAGGCACAAAATTCTCTAAATATCGCTTTCTTAAAAAGGAGTCCGAGGAGTCTTTTATTTCGAGAAAATATTTATTAGTGTCCGATATTGACTGGGTCTGGCTACAGATGGCAGGAGAGGATGACAAATTGTTGGATGCTTTAGACTACGATTTCAGCAATGTTTTTGAGGCCTCTTAGCTTGCGGGACACGGCTCAGACCACGGCTTCCTAGCTCATCGGTCATGGCTCAGCTCGCTGCCTCCTAGCTCACAGGACGCGGCTCAGCTTGGGGCATCCCAGCTTGCGGAATGCGGCTCAGCTCGTGGCCTCTCAGCTCACGGCTTCCTAGCTCGCGTCACGCAGCTCAGCCTGCGGCCTCCTCGCTCGCACCACGCGGCTCAGCTCAGAGCCTCATTGCTCACGCCACGCGGCTCGGCTCGTGGTCTTCCAGCTCATGCCACGCAGCTCTGTTCACAGCCTCCTACCTCACGCCTTCCTCGAGTGATCTGATGCCGGAAAAAATTGCCCTCCAGAGATTGTATTTTTTATTTTAGCTGGGCTTCTAGGCACAAAATTCTCTAAATATCACTTTCTTAAAAAGGAGTCCGAGGAGTCTTTTATTTCGAGAAAATATTTATTAGTGTCCGATATTGACTGGGTCTGGCTACAGATGGCAGGAGAGGATGACAAATTGTTGGAGGCTTTAGACTATGATTTCAGCAATGTTTGAGGCCTCTTAGCTTGCGGGACACGGCTCAGACCACGGCTTCCTAGCTCATCGGTCATGGCTCAGCTCGCTGCCTCCTAGCTCACAGGACGCGGCTCAGCTTGGGGCATCCTAGCTTGCGGAACGCGGCTCAGCTCGTGGCCTCTCAGCTCACTGACTCCTAGCTCGCGACACGCAGCTCAGCCTGCGGCCTCCTCGCTCGCGCCACGCGGCTCAGCTCAGAGCCTCATTGCTCACGCCACGCGGCTCAGCTCGTGGTCTTCCAGCTTATGCCACGCAGCTCTGTTCACAGCCTCCTACCTCACGCCTTCCTCGAGTGATCTGATGGCGGAAAAAATTGCCCTCCAGAGATTGTATTTTTTATTTTAGCTGGGCTTCTAGGCACAAAATTCTCTAAATATCACTTTCTTAAAAAGGAGTCCGAGGAGTCTTTTATTTCGAGAAAATATTTATTAGTGTCCGATATTGACTGGGTCTGGCTACAGATGGCAGGAGAGGATGACAAATTGTTGGAGGCTTTAGACTATGATTTCAGCAATGTTTGAGGCCTCTTAGCTTGCGGGACACGGCTCAGACCACGGCTTCCTAGCTCATCGGTCATGGCTCAGCTCGCTGCCTCCTAGCTCACAGGACGCGGCTCAGCTTGGGGCATCCCAGCTTGCGGAACGTGGCTCAGCTCGTGGCCTCTCAGCTCACGGCTTCCTAGCTCGCGACACGCAGCTCAGCCTGCGGCCTCCTCGCTCGCGCCACGCGGCTCAGCTCAGAGCCTCATTGCTCACACCACGCGGCTCAGCTCGTGGGCTTCCAGCTCATGCCACGCAGCTCTGTTCACAGCCTCCTACCTCACGCCTTCCTCGAGTGATCTGATGGCGGAAAAAATTGCCCTCCAGAGATTGTATTATTTTATTTTAGCTGGGCTTCTAGGCACAAAATTCTCTAAATATCGCTTTCTTAAAAAGGAGTCCGAGGAGTCTTTTATTTCGAGAAAATATTTATTAGTGTCCGATATTGACTGGGTCTGGCTACAGATGGCAGGAGAGGATGACAAATTGTTGGATGCTTTAGACTACGATTTCAGCAATGTTTTTGAGGCCTCTTAGCTTGCGGGACACGGCTCAGACCACGGCTTCCTAGCTCATCGGTCATGGCTCAGCTCGCTGCCTCCTAGCTCACAGGACGCGGCTCAGCTTGGGGCATCCCAGCTTGCGGAACGCGGCTCAGCTCGTGGCCTCTCAGCTCACGGCTTCCTAGCTCGCGACACGCAGCTCAGCCTGCGGCCTCCTCGCTCGCGCCATGCGGCTCAGCTCAGAGCCTCATTGCTCACGCCACGCGGCTCAGCTCGTGGTCTTCCAGCTCATGCCACGCAGCTCTGTTCACAGCCTCCTACCTCACGCCTTCCTCGAGTGATCTGATGGCGGAAAAAATTGCCCTCCAGAGATTGTATTTTTTATTTTAGCTGGGCTTCTAGGCACAAAATTCTCTAAATATCACTTTCTTAAAAAGGAGTCCGAGGAGTCTTTTATTTCGAGAAAATATTTATTAGTGTCCGATATTGACTGGGTCTGGCTACAGATGGCAGGAGAGGATGACAAATTGTTGGAGGCTTTAGACTATGATTTCAGCAATGTTTGAGGCCTCTTAGCTTGCGGGACACGGCTCAGACCACGGCTTCCTAGCTCATCGGTCATGGCTCAGCTCGCTGCCTCCTAGCTCACAGGACGCGGCTCAGCTTGGGGCATCCCAGCTTGCGGAACGTGGCTCAGCTCGTGGCCTCTCAGCTCACGGCTTCCTAGCTCGCGACACGCAGCTCAGCCTGCGGCCTCCTCGCTCGCGCCACGCGGCTCAGCTCAGAGCCTCATTGCTCACACCACGCGGCTCAGCTCGTGGGCTTCCAGCTCATGCCACGCAGCTCTGTTCACAGCCTCCTACCTCACGCCTTCCTCGAGTGATCTGATGGCGGAAAAAATTGCCCTCCAGAGATTGTATTATTTTATTTTAGCTGGGCTTCTAGGCACAAAATTCTCTAAATATCGCTTTCTTAAAAAGGAGTCCGAGGAGTCTTTTATTTCGAGAAAATATTTATTAGTGTCCGATATTGACTGGGTCTGGCTACAGATGGCAGGAGAGGATGACAAATTGTTGGATGCTTTAGACTACGATTTCAGCAATGTTTTTGAGGCCTCTTAGCTTGCGGGACACGGCTCAGACCACGGCTTCCTAGCTCATCGGTCATGGCTCAGCTCGCTGCCTCCTAGCTCACAGGACGCGGCTCAGCTTGGGGCATCCCAGCTTGCGGAACGCGGCTCAGCTCGTGGCCTCTCAGCTCACGGCTTCCTAGCTCGCGACACGCAGCTCAGCCTGCGGCCTCCTCGCTCGCGCCATGCGGCTCAGCTCAGAGCCTCATTGCTCACGCCACGCGGCTCAGCTCGTGGTCTTCCAGCTCATGCCACGCAGCTCTGTTCACAGCCTCCTACCTCACGCCTTCCTCGAGTGATCTGATGGCGGAAAAAATTGCCCTCCAGAGATTGTATTTTTTATTTTAGCTGGGCTTCTAGGCACAAAATTCTCTAAATATCACTTTCTTAAAAAGGAGTCCGAGGAGTCTTTTATTTCGAGAAAATATTTATTAGTGTCCGATATTGACTGGGTCTGGCTACAGATGGCAGGAGAGGATGACAAATTGTTGGAGGCTTTAGACTATGATTTCAGCAATGTTTGAGGCCTCTTAGCTTGCGGGACACGGCTCAGACCACGGCTTCCTAGCTCATCGGTCATGGCTCAGCTCGCTGCCTCCTAGCTCACAGGACGCGGCTCAGCTTGGGGCATCCCAGCTTGCGGAACGTGGCTCAGCTCGTGGCCTCTCAGCTCACGGCTTCCTAGCTCGCGACACGCAGCTCAGCCTGCGGCCTCCTCGCTCGCGCCACGCGGCTCAGCTCAGAGCCTCATTGCTCACACCACGCGGCTCAGCTCGTGGGCTTCCAGCTCATGCCACGCAGCTCTGTTCACAGCCTCCTACCTCACGCCTTCCTCGAGTGATCTGATGGCGGAAAAAATTGCCCTCCAGAGATTGTATTATTTTATTTTAGCTGGGCTTCTAGGCACAAAATTCTCTAAATATCGCTTTCTTAAAAAGGAGTCCGAGGAGTCTTTTATTTCGAGAAAATATTTATTAGTGTCCGATATTGACTGGGTCTGGCTACAGATGGCAGGAGAGGATGACAAATTGTTGGATGCTTTAGACTACGATTTCAGCAATGTTTTTGAGGCCTCTTAGCTTGCGGGACACGGCTCAGACCACGGCTTCCTAGCTCATCGGTCATGGCTCAGCTCGCTGCCTCCTAGCTCACAGGACGCGGCTCAGCTTGGGGCATCCCAGCTTGCGGAACGCGGCTCAGCTCGTGGCCTCTCAGCTCACGGCTTCCTAGCTCGCGACACGCAGCTCAGCCTGCGGCCTCCTCGCTCGCGCCATGCGGCTCAGCTCAGAGCCTCATTGCTCACGCCACGCGGCTCAGCTCGTGGGCTTCCAGCTCATGCCACGCAGTTCTGTTCACAGCCTCCTACCTCACGCCTTCCTCGAGTGATCTGATGGCGGAAAAAATTGCCCTCCAGAGATTGTATTATTTTATTTTAGCTGGGCTTCTAGGCACAAAATTCTCTAAATATCACTTTCTTAAAAAGGAGTCCGAGGAGTCTTTTATTTCGAGAAAATATTTATTAGTGTCCGATATTGACTGGGTCTGGCTACAGATGGCAGGAGAGGATGACAAATTGTTGGATGCTTTAGACTACGATTTCAGCAATGTTTTTGAGGCCTCTTAGCTTGCGGGACACGGCTCAGACCACGGCTTCCTAGCTCATCGGTCATGGCTCAGCTCGCTGCCTCCTAGCTCACAGGACGCGGCTCAGCTTGGGGCATCCCAGCTTGCGGAACGCGGCTCAGCTCGTGGCCTCTCAGCTCACGGCTTCCTAGCTCGCGACACGCAGCTCAGCCTGCGGCCTCCTCGCTCGCGCCACGCGGCTCAGCTCAGAGCCTCATTGCTCACGCCACGCGGCTCAGCTCGTGGTCTTCCAGCTCATGCCACGCAGCTCTGTTCACAGCCTCCTACCTCACGCCTTCCTCGAGTGATCTGATGGCGGAAAAAATTGCCCTCCAGAGATTGTATTATTTTATTTTAGCTGGGTTTCTCGGAACAAAATTCTCTAAATATCGCTTTCTTAAAAAGGAGTCCGAGGAGTCTTTTATTTCGAGAAAATATTTATTAGTGTCCGATATTGACTGGGTCTGGCTACAGATGGCAGGAGAGGATGACAAATTGTTGGATGCTTTAGACTACGATTTCAGCAATGTTTGAGGCCTCTTAGCTTGCGGGACACGGCTCAGACCACGGCTTCCTAGCTCATCGGTCATGGCTCAGCTCGCTGCCTCCTAGCTCACAGGACGCGGCTCAGCTTGGGGCATCCCAGCTTGCGGAACGCGGCTCAGCTCGTGGCCTCTCAGCTCACGGCTTCCTAGCTCACGACACGCAGCTCAGCCTGCGGCCTCCTCGCTCGCGCCACGCGGCTCAGCTCAGAGCCTCATTGCTCACGCCACGCGGCTCAGCTCGTGGTCTTCCAGCTCATGCCACGCAGCGCTGATCACAGCCTCCTACCTCACGCCTTCCTCGAGTGATCTGATGCCGGAAAAAATTGCCCTCCAGAGATTGTATTATTTTATTTTAGCTGGGTTTCTAGGCACAAAATTCTCTAAATATCGCTTTCTTAAAAAGGAGTCCGAGGAGTCTTTTATTTCGAGAAAATATTTATTAGTGTCCGATATTGACTGGGTCTGGCTACAGATGGCAGGAGAGGATGACAAATTGTTGGATGCTTTAGACTATGATTTCAGCAATGTTTGAGGCCTCTTAGCTTGCGGGACACGGCTCAGACCACGGCTTCCTAGCTCATCGGTCATGGCTCAGCTCGCTGCCTCCTAGCTCACAGGACGCGGCTCAGCTTGGGGCATCCTAGCTTGCGGAACGCGGCTCAGCTCGTGGCCTCTCAGCTCACTGCTTCCTAGCTCGCGACACGCAGCTCAGCCTGCGGCCTCCTCGCTCGCGCCACGCGGCTCAGCTCAGAGCCTCATTGCTCACGCCACGCGGCTCAGCTCGTGGTCTTCCAGCTCATGCCACGCAGCGCTGTTCACAGCCTCCTACCTCACGCCTTCCTCGAGTGATCTGATGCCGGAAAAAATTGCCCTCCAGAGATTGTATTATTTTATTTTAGCTGGGCTTCTAGGCACAAAATTCTCTAAATATCGCTTTCTTAAAAAGGAGTCCGAGGAGTCTTTTATTTCGAGAAAATATTTAGTAGTGTCCGATATTGACTGGGTCTGGCTACAGATGGCAGGAGAGGATGACAAATTGTTGGATGCTTTAGACTACGATTTCAGCAATGTTTGAGGCCTCTTAGCTTGCGGGACACGGCTCAGACCACGGCTTCCTAGCTCATCGGTCATGGCTCAGCTCGCTGCCTCCTAGCTCACAGGACGCGGCTCAGCTTGGGGCATCCCAGGTTGCGGAACGCGGCTCAGCTCGTGGCCTCTCAGCTCACGGCTTCCTAGCTCGCGACACGCAGCTCAGCCTGCGGCCTCCTCGCTCGCGCCACGCGGCTCAGCTCAGAGCCTCATTGCTCACACCACGCGGCTCAGCTCGTGGGCTTCCAGCTCATGCCACGCAGCTCTGTTCACAGCCTCGTACCTCACGCCTTCCTCGAGTGATCTGATGGCGGAAAAAATTGCCCTCCAGAGATTGTATTATTTTATTTTAGCTGGGCTTCTAGGCACAAAATTCTCTAAATATCGCTTTCTTAAAAAGGAGTCCGAGGAGTCTTTTATTTCGAGAAAATATTTATTAGTGTCCGATATTGACTGGGTCTGGCTACAGATGGCAGGAGAGGATGACAAATTGTTGGATGCTTTAGACTACGATTTCAGCAATGTTTTTGAGGCCTCTTAGCTTGCGGGACACGGCTCAGACCACGGCTTCCTAGCTCATCGGTCATGGCTCAGCTCGCTGCCTCCTAGCTCACAGGACGCGGCTCAGCTTGGGGCATCCCAGCTTGCGGAACGCGGCTCAGCTCGTGGCCTCTCAGCTCACGGCTTCCTAGCTCGCGACACGCAGCTCAGCCTGCGGCCTCCTCGCTCGCGCCACGCGGCTCAGCTCAGAGCCTCATTGCTCACGCCACGCGGCTCAGCTCGTGGTCTTCCAGCTCATGCCATGCAGCTCTGTTCACAGCCTCCTACCTCACGCCTTCCTCGAGTGATCTGATGGCGGAAAAAATTGCCCTCCAGAGATTGTATTATTTTATTTTAGCTGGGTTTCTCGGAACAAAATTCTCTAAATATCGCTTTCTTAAAAAGGAGTCTGAGGAGTCTTTTATTTTGAGAAAATATTTAGTAGTGTCCGATATTGACTGGGTCTGGCTACAGATGGCAGGAGAGGATGACAAATTGTTGGATGCTTTAGACTACGATTTCAGCAATGTTTGAGGCCTCTTAGCTTGCGGGACACGGCTCAGACCACGGCTTCCTAGCTCATCGGTCATGGCTCAGCTCGCTGCCTCCTAGCTCACAGGACGCGGCTCAGCTTGGGGCATCCCAGCTTGCGGAACGCGGCTCAGCTCGTGGCCTCTCAGCTCACGGCTTCCTAGCTCGCGACACGCAGCTCAGCCTGCGGCCTCCTCGCTCGCGCCACGCGGCTCAGCTCAGAGCCTCATTGCTCACGCCACGCGGCTCAGCTCGTGGTCTTCCAGCTCATGCCACGCAGCTCTGTTCACAGCCTCCTACCTCACGCCTTCCTCGAGTGATCTGATGGCGGAAAAAATTGCCCTCCAGAGATTGTATTATTTTATTTTAGCTGGGTTTCTCGGAACAAAATTCTCTAAATATCGCTTTCTTAAAAAGGAGTCCGAGGAGTCTTTTATTTCGAGAAAATATTTATTAGTGTCCGATATTGACTGGGTCTGGCTACAGATGGCAGGAGAGGATGACAAATTGTTGGATGCTTTAGACTACGATTTCAGCAATGTTTGAGGCCTCTTAGCTTGCGGGACACGGCTCAGACCACGGCTTCCTAGCTCATCGGTCATGGCTCAGCTCGCTGCCTCCTAGCTCACAGGACGCGGCTCAGCTTGGGGCATCCCAGGTTGCGGAACGCGGCTCAGCTCGTGGCCTCTCAGCTCACGGCTTCCTAGCTCGCGACACGCAGCTCAGCCTGCGGCCTCCTCGCTCGCGCCACGCGGCTCAGCTCAGAGCCTCATTGCTCACACCACGCGGCTCAGCTCGTGGGCTTCCAGCTCATGCCACGCAGCTCTGTTCACAGCCTCGTACCTCACGCCTTCCTCGAGTGATCTGATGGCGGAAAAAATTGCCCTCCAGAGATTGTATTATTTTATTTTAGCTGGGCTTCTAGGCACAAAATTGTCTAAATATCGCTTTCTTAAAAAGGAGTCCGAGGAGTCTTTTATTTCGAGAAAATATTTATTAGTGTCCGATATTGACTGGGTCTGGCTACAGATGGCAGGAGAGGATGACAAATTGTTGGATGCTTTAGACTACGATTTCAGCAATGTTTTTGAGGCCTCTTAGCTTGCGGGACACGGCTCAGACCACGGCTTCCTAGCTCATCGGTCATGGCTCAGCTCGCTGCCTCCTAGCTCACAGGACGCGGCTCAGCTTGGGGCATCCCAGCTTGCGGAACGCGGCTCAGCTCGTGGCCTCTCAGCTCACGGCTTCCTAGCTCGCGACACGCAGCTCAGCCTGCGGCCTCCTCGCTCGCGCCACGCGGCTCAGCTCAGAGCCTCATTGCTCACGCCACGCGGCTCAGCTCGTGGTCTTCCAGCTCATGCCATGCAGCTCTGTTCACAGCCTCCTACCTCACGCCTTCCTCGAGTGATCTGATGGCGGAAAAAATTGCCCTCCAGAGATTGTATTATTTTATTTTAGCTGGGTTTCTCGGAACAAAATTCTCTAAATATCGCTTTCTTAAAAAGGAGTCTGAGGAGTCTTTTATTTTGAGAAAATATTTAGTAGTGTCCGATATTGACTGGGTCTGGCTACAGATGGCAGGAGAGGATGACAAATTGTTGGATGCTTTAGACTACGATTTCAGCAATGTTTGAGGCCTCTTAGCTTGCGGGACACGGCTCAGACCACGGCTTCCTAGCTCATCGGTCATGGCTCAGCTCGCTGCCTCCTAGCTCACAGGACGCGGCTCAGCTTGGGGCATCCCAGCTTGCGGAACGCGGCTCAGCTCGTGGCCTCTCAGCTCACGGCTTCCTAGCTCGCGACACGCAGCTCAGCCTGCGGCCTCCTCGCTCGCGCCACGCGGCTCAGCTCAGAGCCTCATTGCTCACGCCACGCGGCTCAGCTCGTGGTCTTCCAGCTCATGCCACGCAGCTCTGTTCACAGCCTCCTACCTCACGCCTTCCTCGAGTGATCTGATGGCGGAAAAAATTGCCCTCCAGAGATTGTATTATTTTATTTTAGCTGGGTTTCTCGGAACAAAATTCTCTAAATATCGCTTTCTTAAAAAGGAGTCCGAGGAGTCTTTTATTTCGAGAAAATATTTATTAGTGTCCGATATTGACTGGGTCTGGCTACAGATGGCAGGAGAGGATGACAAATTGTTGGATGCTTTAGACTACGATTTCAGCAATGTTTGAGGCCTCTTAGCTTGCGGGACACGGCTCAGACCACGGCTTCCTAGCTCATCGGTCATAGCTCAGCTCGCTGCCTCCTAGCTCACAGGACGCGGCTCAGCTTGGGGCATCCCAGCTTGCGGAACGCGGCTCAGCTCGTGGCCTCTCAGCTCACGGCTTCCTAGCTCGCGACACGCAGCTCAGCCTGCGGCCTCCTCGCTCGCGCCACGCGGCTCAGCTCAGAGCCTCATTGCTCACGCCACGCGGCTCAGCTCGTGGGCTTCCAGCTCATGCCACGCAGCTCTGTTCACAGCCTCGTACCTCACGCCTTCCTCGAGTGATCTGATGGCGGAAAAAATTGCCCTCCAGAGATTGTATTATTTTATTTTAGCTGGGCTTCTTGGCACAAAATTCTCTAAATATCGCTTTCTTAAAAAGGAGTCCGAGGAGTCTTTTATTTCGAGAAAATATTTATTAGTGTCCGATATTGACTGGGTCTGGCTACAGATGGCAGGAGAGGATGACAAATTGTTGGATGCTTTAGACTACGATTTCAGCAATGTTTTTGAGGCCTCTTAGCTTGCGGGACACGGCTCAGACCACGGCTTCCTAGCTCATCGGTCATGGCTCAGCTCGCTGCCTCCTAGCTCACAGGACGCGGCTCAGCTTGGGGCATCCCAGCTTGTGGAACGCGGCTCAGCTCGTGGCCTCTCAGCTCACGGCTTCCTAGCTCGCGACACGCAGCTCAGCCTGCGGCCTCCTCGCTCGCGCCACGCGGCTCAGCTCAGAGCCTCATTGCTCACGCCACGCGGCTCAGCTCGTGGTCTTCCAGCTCATGCCACGCAGCTCTGTTCACAGCCTCGTACCTCACGCCTTCCTCGAGTGATCTGATGGCGGAAAAAATTGCCCTCCAGAGATTGTATTATTTTATTTTAGCTGGGCTTCTAGGCACAAAATTCTCTAAATATCGCTTTCTTAAAAAGGAGTCCGAGGAGTCTTTTATTTCGAGAAAATATTTATTAGTGTCCGATATTGACTGGGTCTGGCTACAGATGGCAGGAGAGGATGACAAATTGTTGGATGCTTTAGACTACGATTTCAGCAATGTTTTTGAGGCCTCTTAGCTTGCGGGACACGGCTCAGACCACGGCTTCCTAGCTCATCGGTCATGGCTCAGCTCGCTGCCTCCTAGCTCACAGGACGCGGCTCAGCTTGGGGCATCCCAGCTTGCGGAACGCGGCTCAGCTCGTGGCCTCTCAGCTCACGGCTTCCTAGCTCGCGACACGCAGCTCAGCCTGCGGCCTCCTCGCTCGCGCCACGCGGCTCAGCTCAGAGCCTCATTGCTCACGCCACGCGGCTCAGCTCGTGGTCTTCCAGCTCATGCCATGCAGCTCTGTTCACAGCCTCCTACCTCACGCCTTCCTCGAGTGATCTGATGGCGGAAAAAATTGCCCTCCAGAGATTGTATTATTTTATTTTAGCTGGGTTTCTCGGAACAAAATTCTCTAAATATCGCTTTCTTAAAAAGGAGTCTGAGGAGTCTTTTATTTTGAGAAAATATTTAGTAGTGTCCGATATTGACTGGGTCTGGCTACAGATGGCAGGAGAGGATGACAAATTGTTGGATGCTTTAGACTACGATTTCAGCAATGTTTGAGGCCTCTTAGCTTGCGGGACACGGCTCAGACCACGGCTTCCTAGCTCATCGGTCATGGCTCAGCTCGCTGCCTCCTAGCTCACAGGACGCGGCTCAGCTTGGGGCATCCCAGCTTGCGGAACGCGGCTCAGCTCGTGGCCTCTCAGCTCACGGCTTCCTAGCTCGCGACACGCAGCTCAGCCTGCGGCCTCCTCGCTCGCGCCACGCGGCTCAGCTCAGAGCCTCATTGCTCACGCCACGCGGCTCAGCTCGTGGTCTTCCAGCTCATGCCACGCAGCTCTGTTCACAGCCTCCTACCTCACGCCTTCCTCGAGTGATCTGATGGCGGAAAAAATTGCCCTCCAGAGATTGTATTATTTTATTTTAGCTGGGTTTCTCGGAACAAAATTCTCTAAATATCGCTTTCTTAAAAAGGAGTCCGAGGAGTCTTTTATTTCGAGAAAATATTTATTAGTGTCCGATATTGACTGGGTCTGGCTACAGATGGCAGGAGAGGATGACAAATTGTTGGATGCTTTAGACTACGATTTCAGCAATGTTTGAGGCCTCTTAGCTTGCGGGACACGGCTCAGACCACGGCTTCCTAGCTCATCGGTCATAGCTCAGCTCGCTGCCTCCTAGCTCACAGGACGCGGCTCAGCTTGGGGCATCCCAGCTTGCGGAACGCGGCTCAGCTCGTGGCCTCTCAGCTCACGGCTTCCTAGCTCACGACACGCAGCTCAGCCTGCGGCCTCCTCGCTCGCGCCACGCGGCTCAGCTCAGAGCCTCATTGCTCACGCCACGCGGCTCAGCTCGTGGGCTTCCAGCTCATGCCACGCAGCTCTGTTCACAGCCTCCTACCTCACGCCTTCCTCGAGTGATCTGATGCCGGAAAAAATTGCCCTCCAGAGATTGTATTATTTTATTTTAGCTGGGTTTCTCGGAACAAAATTCTCTAAATATCGCTTTCTTAAAAAGGAGTCCGAGGAGTCTTTTATTTCGAGAAAATATTTATTAGTGTCCGATATTGACTGGGTCTGGCTACAGATGGCAGGAGAGGATGACAAATTGTTGGATGCTTTAGACTACGATTTCAGCAATGTTTTTGAGGCCTCTTAGCTTGCGGGACACGGCTCAGACCACGGCTTCCTAGCTCATCGGTCATGGCTCAGCTCGCTGCCTCCTAGCTCACAGGACGCGGCTCAGCTTGGGGCATCCCAGCTTGTGGAACGCGGCTCAGCTCGTGGCCTCTCAGCTCACGGCTTCCTAGCTCGCGACACGCAGCTCAGCCTGCGGCCTCCTCGCTCGCGCCACGCGGCTCAGCTCAGAGCCTCATTGCTCACGCCACGCGGCTCAGCTCGTGGTCTTCCAGCTCATGCCACGCAGCTCTGTTCACAGCCTCGTACCTCACGCCTTCCTCGAGTGATCTGATGGCGGAAAAAATTGCCCTCCAGAGATTGTATTATTTTATTTTAGCTGGGCTTCTAGGCACAAAATTCTCTAAATATCGCTTTCTTAAAAAGGAGTCCGAGGAGTCTTTTATTTCGAGAAAATATTTATTAGTGTCCGATATTGACTGGGTCTGGCTACAGATGGCAGGAGAGGATGACAAATTGTTGGATGCTTTAGACTACGATTTCAGCAATGTTTTTGAGGCCTCTTAGCTTGCGGGACACGGCTCAGACCACGGCTTCCTAGCTCATCGGTCATGGCTCAGCTCGCTGCCTCCTAGCTCACAGGACGCGGCTCAGCTTGGGGCATCCCAGCTTGCGGAACGCGGCTCAGCTCGTGGCCTCTCAGCTCACGGCTTCCTAGCTCGCGACACGCAGCTCAGCCTGCGGCCTCCTCGCTCGCGCCACGCGGCTCAGCTCAGAGCCTCATTGCTCACGCCACGCGGCTCAGCTCGTGGTCTTCCAGCTCATGCCATGCAGCTCTGTTCACAGCCTCCTACCTCACGCCTTCCTCGAGTGATCTGATGGCGGAAAAAATTGCCCTCCAGAGATTGTATTATTTTATTTTAGCTGGGTTTCTCGGAACAAAATTCTCTAAATATCGCTTTCTTAAAAAGGAGTCCGAGGAGTCTTTTATTTCGAGAAAATATTTATTAGTGTCCGATATTGACTGGGTCTGGCTACAGATGGCAGGAGAGGATGACAAATTGTTGGATGCTTTAGACTATGATTTCAGCAATGTTTGAGGCCTCTTAGCTTGCGGGACACGGCTCAGACCACGGCTTCCTAGCTCATCGGTCATGGCTCAGCTCGCTGCCTCCTAGCTCACAGGACGCGGCTCAGCTTGGGGCATCCTAGCTTGCGGAACGCGGCTCAGCTCGTGGCCTCTCAGCTCACTGCTTCCTAGCTCGCGACACGCAGCTCAGCCTGCGGCCTCCTCGCTCGCGCCACGCGGCTCAGCTCAGAGCCTCATTGCTCACGCCACGCGGCTCAGCTCGTGGTCTTCCAGCTCATGCCACGCAGCGCTGTTCACAGCCTCCTACCTCACGCCTTCCTCGAGTGATCTGATGCCGGAAAAAATTGCCCTCCAGAGATTGTATTATTTTATTTTAGCTGGGTTTCTAGGCACAAAATTCTCTAAATATCGCTTTCTTAAAAAGGAGTCCGAGGAGTCTTATATTTCGAGAAAATATTTAGTAGTGTCCGATATTCACTGGGTCTGGCTACAGATGGCCGGAGAGGATGACAAATTGTTGGATGCTTTAGACTACGATTTCAGCAATGTTTGAGGCCTCACCTTGCGGGACACGGCTCAGACCACGGCTTCCTAGCTCATCGGTCATGGCTCAGCTCGCTGCCTCCTAGCTCACAGGACGCGGCTCAGCTTGGGGCATCCCAGCTTGCGGAACGCGGCTCAGCTCGTGGCCTCTCAGCTCACGGCTTCCTAGCTCGCGACACGCAGCTCAGCCTGCGGCCTCCTCGCTCGCGCCACGCGGCTCAGCTCAGAGCCTCATTGCTCACGCCACGCGGCTCAGCTCGTGGTCTTCCAGCTCATGCCACGCAGCTCTGTTCACAGCCTCGTACCTCACGCCTTCCTCGAGTGATCTGATGGCGGAAAAAATTGACCTCCAGAGATTGTATTATTTTATTTTAGCTGGGCTTCTAGGCACAAAATTCTCTAAATATCGCTTTCTTAAAAAGGAGTCCGAGGAGTCTTTTATTTCGAGAAAATATTTATTAGTGTCCGATATTGACTGGGTCTGGCTACAGATGGCAGGAGAGGATGACAAATTGTTGGATGCTTTAGACTACGATTTCAGCAATGTTTTTGAGGCCTCTTAGCTTGCGGGACACAGCTCAGAACACGGCTTCCTAGCTCATCGGTCATGGCTCAGCTCGCTGCCTCCTAGCTCACAGGACGCAGCTCAGCTTGGGGCATCCCAGCTTGCGGAACGCGGCTCAGCTCGTGGCCTCTCAGCTCACGGCTTCCTAGCTCGCGACACGCAGCTCAGCCTGCGGCCTCCTCGCTCGCGCCACGCGGCTCAGCTCAGAGCCTCATTGCTCACGCCACGTGGCTCAGCTCGTGGTCTTCCAGCTCATGCCACGCAGCTCTGTTCACAGCCTCCTACCTCACGCCTTCCTCGAGTGATCTGATGGCGGAAAAAATTGCCCTCCAGAGATTGTATTATTTTATTTTAGCTGGGTTTCTCGGAACAAAATTCTCTAAATATCGCTTTCTTAAAAAGGAGTCCGAGGAGTCTTTTATTTCGAGAAAATATTTATGAGTGTCCGATATTGACTGGGTCTGGCTACAGATGGCAGGAGAGGATGACAAATTGTTGGATGCTTTAGACTATGATTTCAGCAATGTTTGAGGCCTCTTAGCTTGCGGGACACGGCTCAGACCACGGCTTCCTAGCTCATCGGTCATGGCTCAGCTCGCTGCCTCCTAGCTCACAGGACGCGGCTCAGCTTGGGGCATCCTAGCTTGCGGAACGCGGCTCAGCTCGTGGCCTCTCAGCTCACTGCTTCCTAGCTCGCGACACGCAGCTCAGCCTGCGGCCTCCTCGCTCGCGCCACGCGGCTCAGCTCAGAGCCTCATTGCTCACGCCACGCGGCTCAGCTCGTGGTCTTCCAGCTCATGCCACGCAGCGCTGTTCACAGCCTCCTACCTCACGCCTTCCTCGAGTGATCTGATGCCGGAAAAAATTGCCCTCCAGAGATTGTATTATTTTATTTTAGCTGGGTTTCTAGGCACAAAATTCTCTAAATATCGCTTTCTTAAAAAGGAGTCCGAGGAGTCTTTTATTTCGAGAAAATATTTAGTAGTGTCCGATATTCACTGGGTCTGGCTACAGATGGCCGGAGAGGATGACAAATTGTTGGATGCTTTAGACTACGATTTCAGCAATGTTTGAGGCCTCACCTTGCGGGACACGGCTCAGACCACGGCTTCCTAGCTCATCGGTCATGGCTCAGCTCGCTGCCTCCTAGCTCACAGGACGCGGCTCAGCTTGGGGCATCCCAGCTTGCGGAACGCGGCTCAGCTCGTGGCCTCTCAGCTCACGGCTTCCTAGCTCGCGACACGCAGCTCAGCCTGCGGCCTCCTCGCTCGCGCCACGCGGCTCAGCTCAGAGCCTCATTGCTCACGCCACGCGGCTCAGCTCGTGGTCTTCCAGCTCATGCCACGCAGCTCTGTTCACAGCCTCGTACCTCACGCCTTCCTCGAGTGATCTGATGGCGGAAAAAATTGCCCTTCAGAGATTGTATTTTTTTATTTTAGCTGGGCTTCTAGGCACAAAATTCTCTAAATATCGCTTTCTTAAAAAGGAGTCCGAGGAGTCTTTTATTTCGAGAAAATATTTATTAGTGTCCGATATTGACTGGGTCTGGCTACAGATGGCAGGAGAGGATGACAAATTGTTGGATGCTTTAGACTACGATTTCAGCAATGTTTTTGAGGCCTCTTAGCTTGCGGGACACGGCTCAGACCACGGCTTCCTAGCTCATCGGTCATGGCTCAGCTCGCTGCCTCCTAGCTCACAGGACGCGGCTCAGCTTGGGGCATCCCAGCTTGCGGAACGCGGCTCAGCTCGTGGCCTCTCAGCTCACGGCTTCCTAGCTCGCGACACGCAGCTCAGCCTGCAGCCTCCTCGCTCGCGCCACGCGGCTCAGCTCAGAGCCTCATTGCTCACGCCACGCGGCTCAGCTCGTGGTCTTCCAGCTCATGCCATGCAGCTCTGTTCACAGCCTCCTACCTCACGCCTTCCTCGAGTGATCTGATGGCGGAAAAAATTGCCCTCCAGAGATTGTATTATTTTATTTTAGCTGGGTTTCTCGGAACAAAATTCTCTAAATATCGCTTTCTTAAAAAGGAGTCTGAGGAGTCTTTTATTTTGAGAAAATATTTAGTAGTGTCCGATATTGACTGGGTCTGGCTACAGATGGCAGGAGAGGATGACAAATTGTTGGATGCTTTAGACTACGATTTCAGCAATGTTTGAGGCCTCTTAGCTTGCGGGACACGGCTCAGACCACGGCTTCCTAGCTCATCGGTCATGGCTCAGCTCGCTGCCTCCTAGCTCACAGGACGCGGCTCAGCTTGGGGCATCCCAGCTTGCGGAACGCGGCTCAGCTCGTGGCCTCTCAGCTCACGGCTTCCTAGCTCGCGACACGCAGCTCAGCCTGCGGCCTCCTCGCTCGCGCCACGCGGCTCAGCTCAGAGCCTCATTGCTCACGCCACGCGGCTCAGCTCGTGGTCTTCCAGCTCATGCCACGCAGCGCTGTTCACAGCCTCCTACCTCACGCCTTCCTCGAGTGATCTGATGGCGGAAAAAATTGCCCTCCAGAGATTGTATTATTTTATTTTAGCTGGCTTTCTCGGAACAAAATTCTCTAAATATCGCTTTCTTAAAAAGGAGTCCGAGGAGTCTTTTATTTCGAGAAAATATTTATTAGTGTCCGATATTGACTGGGTCTGGCTACAGATGGCAGGAGAGGATGACAAATTGTTGGATGCTTTAGACTATGATTTCAGCAATGTTTGAGGCCTCTTAGCTTGCGGGACACGGCTCAGACCACGGCTTCCTAGCTCATCGGTCATGGCTCAGCTCGCTGCCTCCTAGCTCACAGGACGCGGCTCAGCTTGGGGCATCCTAGCTTGCGGAACGCGGCTCAGCTCGTGGCCTCTCAGCTCACTGCTTCCTAGCTCGCGACACGCAGCTCAGCCTGCGGCCTCCTCGCTCGCGCCACGCGGCTCAGCTCAGAGCCTCATTGCTCACGCCACGCGGCTCAGCTCGTGGTCTTCCAGCTCATGCCACGCAGCGCTGTTCACAGCCTCCTACCTCACGCCTTCCTCGAGTAATCTGATGCCGGAAAAAATTGCCCTCCAGAGATTGTATTATTTTATTTTAGCTGGGTTTCTAGGCACAAAATTCTCTAAATATCGCTTTCTTAACAAGGAGTCCGAGGAGTCTTTTATTTCGAGAAAATATTTAGTAGTGTCCGATATTGACTGGGTCTGGCTACAGATGGCAGGAGAGGATGACAAATTGTTGGATGCTTTAGACTACGATTTCAGCAATGTTTGAGGCCTCTTAGCTTGCGGGACAAGGCTCAGACCACGGCTTCCTAGCTCATCGGTCATGGCTCAGCTCGCTGCCTCCTAGCTCACAGGACGCGGCTCAGCTTGGGGCATCCCAGCTTGCGGAACGCGGCTCAGCTCGTGGCCTCTCAGCTCACGGCTTCCTAGCTCGCGACACGCAGCTCAGCCTGCGGCCTCCTCGCTCGCGCCACGCGGCTCAGCTCAGAGCCTCATTGCTCACGCCACGCGGCTCAGCTCATGGTCTTCCAGCTCATGCCACGCAGCTCTGTTCACAGCCTCCTACCTCACGCCTTCCTCGAGTGATCTGATGGCGGAAAAAATTGCCCTCCAGAGATTGTATTATTTTATTTTAGCTGGGCTTCTAGGCACAAAATTCTCTAAATATCGCTTTCTTAAAAAGGAGTCCGAGGAGTCTTTTATTTCGAGAAAATATTTAGTAGTGTCCGATATTGACTGGGTCTGGCTACAGATGGCAGGAGAGGATGACAAATTGTTGGATGCTTTAGACTACGATTTCAGCAATGTTTGAGGCCTCTTAGCTTGCGGGACACGGCTCAGACCACGGCTTCCTAGCTCATCGGTCATGGTTCAGCTCGCTGCCTCCTAGCTCACAGGACGCGGCTCAGCTTGGGGCATCCCAGCTTGCGGAACGCGGCTCAGCTCGTGGCCTCTCAGCTCACAGCTTCCTAGCTCGCGACACGCAGCTCAGCCTGCGGCCTCCTCGCTCGCGCCACGCGGCTCAGCTCAGAGCCTCATTGCTCGCGCCACGCGGCTCAGCTCGTGGTCTTCCAGCTCATGCCACGCAGCTCTGTTCACGGCCTCCTACCTCACGCCTTCCTCGAGTGATCTGATGGCGGAAAAAATTGCCCTCCAGAGATTGTATTATTTTATTTTAGCCGTGTTTCTAGGCACAAAATTCTCTAAATATCACTTCTCAAAAAGGAGTCCGAGGAGTCTTTTATTTCGAGAAAATATTTATTAGTGTCTGAGTCTGACTTGGTCTCACTCCAGAAGGCAGGAGAGGATGACAAATTGTTGGTTATATTAAAGCTATATTTATTATTTAATCATATTTGGCATTTTAATTTCATTAAATGGATGTTCTTTGTATTAGATGTTTTCTATGTGAGAAATAAATTTCATTTTGTTGTTTTATCATAGTTTTTTTATTCTTTTAATTAAGAGTCCAAAGCTCGTAGTGCTATGGAACCTTATTGTTTTTCGTAGGATTTGTTTTTATTTTTCTTCCCTAAATCTGAATGGGCAGCCTAAACTGTAAGACCTCGGCCGACCAAATTCGGCAGGAAGATGTCAATTCCTACCCACTATTCAGACTGTCCGACCCAAGTCTGTCAGCCAGATGAGCCCAACACGTTTTGGTTGATATCTCCTGTCCTGTTAGTCCTACAATCGAAATTCCGATACAGACAGCCTTGCCCTACCAACTTGCCATTTGGACTATGAAGCCCCACCTACTTAGATTTTTTGCTAATTTGCATAATTTGGAAATCCTACTTCTGCCTTAAAGTCTGACCAAATCAGACAAATGAGGTGTCAAACTGATCAGTCCTCTGAGCTGATGAACATATATAAAAAAGCATGATATTTCTGTATGATACGGCCATCAGCCATGACCAAATTTGAAATGCTAACCCCATGTTCCATTCTGGGGACACCAAACAAAGCGGGCTGCATTTAGTCAATAGGGGGCGCTACAAATGCCTACTTCCAATATCTCCTGAACTGCTTTGCCTATCCAAAGGAAATTTGGCACATGTGTACTATGGCCAAACCTGAGGTCAGACCCGTAATATGACAGTCATAAGTCATACAATGGTGGCCATAATTAGCCAATGAAAAGCAAGCATGCATTTCACAGGCCTAGCAATCACCAATCTCAACTAAATCTGGATGATCCATGTGACTACAGACCCTGACCTCACCCTGGTAAGAGCACCATAGTCTGCCAGATGAGAGCGCTACAGCAACAACTTTTGCCGTTTCTGCCTATTTCTCCAGAACTGTCAAGCGTACAGTTGACATTTATTGCCAAGCCAATTCAGTATGTCAAGCCAAATCAAACAACATGTAGAACTTAGTTCTCCATATTTGCACTTTTGCATGATTTAGGTAGGTCTGATAACAGGACTTTTCGTTAACCTCCTAGAATTTTCATCCAACCTACATGAATCTGGTATCATTCAAATCAGGAGACCGTCCTCATAAATAATTACTCAAAAAATCCTAAAGTTTCTGTAAAGTACGGCAACCAGCCATACTCACACCATACAGGTGGCACGCCCATTTCAATCAGACAGCTGTATCTCAGGCCTGTCTCAGCCAATCACTACCAAACTTGAATAAATCCTGTTAGGACAGTAGTGGGGGTAGGCCCTCCAAATCTGGTGCCAAACGGTCAAACGGGGGTGGCACAGCAATTTAACATGTGTCTCTAAACCTGCAAAATCAGTGAAACTGACATTTTCCTCATTCTGTTCTACTGACATATTAATAGTCAAAATCCTTTGTACTGCAAGTTCTGTGAGTCCTGCCAAATCAAGATATATGTACTGTCCAATGACAGTGATTTGCATTCCGTCATGATGTTTAAAAACTCAATAAATGCCATATTCCTACAATGTACACCCCAGCTAGGTCATTCTGGTCTCAGGTCAATTATGACACTGCCCTTATGGATGATTCATAAAAATAACTTGACCTGCCTGTACAGTATGGCCACCAGCCACAACCAACCCTGCACCATTTCCATACTCATTTCAATCAGGTGTCTTTATCTCAGGCATGCTTCAACCAATCCTCACCAAATTTGACCGACTAATGTAGCACGAGACCACAAACAGACCCTCCATGTTTGGTGCCAATCGGTCAAACAGAGGCGCTAAGGCCACTGTCTATAAATGTCTAACACCCACCATAGCAAATTCAGCTGAAATGTCCTTATTTCTCATAGAACCTTCAATGATACTTCAGGCTGTGTACACTGCAGCAATTGGAATTTTTAAATAAATTGGCCAGCAGGTGGAGTCAGTGCACCATTTATAAAATTCAATTCAATACTATCAGCCGTCCTCTTGTCTAAATGAACAGCCTAGAACAGGATACAGCATGATATTACTGCTGTTACATGCAGCAGTCCCGCAACTCAGCACTTTGTTAATAATATACAACACAGCCTATGTTTACACAAGCAGTATAAACAAAGCAACCCTGTAAGATCTAGACTTATCAGACCAGGTATGAAGGTGCCTAAATCTACCAACTAGTCAGACCATCAGACGCCTAACCATGCATTCAGTCAAGCTCAGGCACTCCACCACTGGGTTCTACATTCTGTCCTACATTTGCTGACCTTTTAGACCAACACTCAACAATCTCCATCCTCATTTCTACCTACTATTCAGACTATCTGACCCAAACAAGTCCTGTTCTGTCGGACATCTGCTGACCTATAGTTCTGTTTGACTTTCTAGTACGCTCCTCTACTGTTTGTCCTACCAAGACGACCATCTTACGCTTTGGACCCGTTCCTTACTGCCTGCAGTTATATTTTGATTTGTGTTTTTACTATCATTCTTTATATTAGGTCTTGACAATCAGTAGGTTAAGATATGCATTGTTGTCATGACCTCGAGAGGTTCTGGCATGGGGGCGAGGGATTTATTAACAAAAACCAAAAACACGGAGAACACTACAAAACAAAAAGGACCACTAAAGTAACTAAGAGAACAAAATGATCTACAAAGTGAAACTAGCTGCACAGGAACAGGCAGGGATTAAAAACATCAGAAACCACTGGCAGAAAGAACATCAGCAGCACCAAGAACAATAGCAACAGCAAGAACATCAGCAGCACCAAGAACATCAGTAAGAACATCAACATCAGCAAGAACATCATCAGCAGCAAAGAACATCACCAAGAAGATTAGCAGCAGCAAGAACATCAGCAGCAACAAAGAACATCAGCAGCAGCAAAAACATCTGCAGTAGCAAAGAACATCAGCAAGAAAATCAGCAGCAGCAAGAACATCAGCAGCAACAAGAACATCCGCAGCAGCAAAGAACATCATCAGCAGCAAATAACATCAGCAAGAAGATCAGCAGTAGCAAATAACATCAGCACAGAACATCCGCAGCAACAAAGAACATCAGCAAGAAGATCAGCAGCAGCAAATAACATCAGCACAGAACATCAGCAGCAACAAAGAACATCAGCAAGAAAATCAACAGCAGCAAGAACATCCGCAGCAGCAAATAACATCAGTAAGATCAACAGCAGCAAATAACATCAGCACAGAACATGAGCAGCAGCAAAGAACATCAGCAAGAAAATCAACAGCAGCAAGAACATCAGCAGCAGCAAGAACATCCGCAGGAACAAGAACATCCGCAGCAGCAAGAACATCAGCAGCAACAACAAATATATGAGTGATTTTATTTTTTATCATCTTATTTTTTATCTTTATATTTTTTATTATTTTTTTTTCTCTTAGCTTATTTGAATTATTTTAATTTATTTCATATTATCATTCTTCTTATCAGGTCTTTCCTTTTTGATTAATAAAAATATGGGAGGAATCCACTGAAATATAGGGACAGCAAGTCCATGCACACAATGTTGGGGTCGGTAAGGATCCCGTGATATTGCAGCTGCAAAGTAAAATCACTAGATACTAAAACGCGGCAGCGGAGCCCCAGACATTCACCATGTCCAACTGAACTTTTCTAAGACAAAGCAGAACATTTGGTACTCAATCAGACGAAATACGCCAAAGATACAACTTCGTTTGTCTTCATTGGCTCCATATATATAGGCGCTTGCAACATGATTAGTTTAATGAAACAGCACCTACCGGCATTCGATCCCTCGATGGTCAGCATGCCAACCTCACCCGCTGATCCTAATGTCTTCTGTTTGAGTCCAATGTCCCGATCCAGTCATGGATATAGCCCACAGCACAGCTCACATACTTTTTCCATCTTCATCCGATCCGTTCAAAACTAAGAAGTCTGGTATTCAGTCAGCCCAAACGCTCCAATGATACACCGTACCTTGTCTCTCTTCACTGGCTCTCTGTAGATGCTGGCACCAAGTTCAGAGTAATGGAATAGCACCTAACTATAAGTACTTCCACCCACCTACTGTACGTCCTGTCCCTCTGTGGCCAGAGGACAGAGTGACGTAGAAGTTCTAGAACTGCGTCAACACAGCTGCCCGTCATATCGCGATTAAACCCGATAGCCAATGAGAAACGGGATTACGTAAGTACAGGGTAAACTTGCAAAACAAACACGTTTCACCGCCCTTTCAAATAAAAACGGAAATGCGGTCCACATGTAAGTTTATTTTACCACTGCTTTGACCACGCAATTATTAGCTAAATATAAACATGGGTCGCTTAGAGATTTACAAAAAAGCTGTAGTAACTGGTAAAAGTAATTTTCGTAGCAGCAGCTAGTCGCCTTACTAATCGTTACCTCCCACTTATTTTCATCTATTTACTATTTTGCATAAAAAGAGAGATCGGAATCATTTGAAACTAAGCATCCAATCAGAATCCCCCGGTCCCACTCTGTGTTCCGGTGTCTTGTATTTCCTAAGTCCCGTATTTCTTTAGATTGAAGGTAACATCCCTACTAATAGTAATTGTTCTGTTATCATTGTATTACATTGAATTAATTAAAATATATTAGCTGTGAAAGTTTATTCCTTTGCTCTTTAGACGTCTAATTCAAAACAATGCGCCTGCGAATAGGTCCTTGTTTAATGATGTCATGGGTAGGAGCTCAAATTGTTGTAGTCACGACGTAGGGACTCGAGTTGTCCGTCTTTTACAGCTTGTTAGTCTTTGAAGGGATTATTTGTATCGTAGCGCCGGCTGGGCTCATGTCCCAGCATGCCTCGCATGCAAGTTGTAAGTAGCCCTTGTTTTGTCGTTATTGTTAATGTTACTGGTTACATTTCCTTAATGTTGCGCTTGTGTGTTGCATCCTCGTGTGTAACAGATTTAATTAATCTCCCATCGTGCACGCGTCTTACAGTTCGGTGTCTGGCAACCTTATGTTTCGTGTATGTAATTGATTGGATGCGCTTTGCTTGTCTGATATGGTTCTTTTCAGGGCGACTAATATAGAGCGTTTTCTCTCCGCCCGGCGAGTCTCCGTGGTTCTTTCTGCTTCTGCATTGCATCGGTACCCCCGACGCTGCATTATGTAATTTCAACTGCACGGTGTATTTTTATTAATAAGCGCCTTCTGAGTATCTGCAATATTGTTTATTTAGTACGAATGCTTTTTTGTAAAGATACTAAATATCGTGGTTAGCAAGCTAAATTTTTTACACTAATGGTGCCTTGATTGTTGCTGCCTACCATTTTATATACATTGTATGCTAATTTCTCAGTCTTGCCCTTCAACTGGTGCCAGTAAAGGAGTCAATTCAGACCTTTTCAACGTGGTTCTTGCAGAGGAGTTTAATCTGACTGTCGACTCCAGCAAGGCACTGGATGTAAATCTTTTAAAAATGTATATATCTATGCCGCTGAAATGAGCCTTGCATATTGCAAGTTGAACCGAAATCATCTGAATCGAATTTCAATTTGGTATTTGTAAAGCTGGCCTATCCAGCCATTCAAAAGGTTAAACTTCTTAATTAACTTTATGCAGTGGTGTAAAATTCAGCTTTGCACATAAATTAACTTACATTAATTAATTAAGCTACATATCACCCATTTATGTTTCCTAGCTTTTCCAGCACTGGAATGAAAATGATGCAAAACTTAATTAAAGCAGATGTTCAGTGAACAGCTGTTGCCATCCCACCAGCAGGGGGCAGGACTGCCCCTCATCATATCAAGCAATGCAGTGTGAGGCTTCCTATGCAGCTTGCGTGCTCCCTCCCTCTCCCCCTTGGCTTTGTTCAGCCATTTACTTTGTGTTTCTGTGGCTGTGTGTTTTGCTTCTTTCAGCTGGTTTTAGGATCTAAACTGGTCAAAGACCATGGTATGGCTGCTTAAGAAAGCTCACCAAAGCCTACTCTTTATGTGGAGGCTGAAGAAATTTGGCATGTTGCTGACAGTCCTAGGCAGCTTCTACAGGTGCACAGTGGAGAGCATATTAATCTGCTGCATAGCTGTGTGCTTTGGCAGCTGCGCTGGACAGGACAGACAGGCACTGCAGTGGGTGATCATGTTAGCTCAGAAAATCACAGGGTTAGGTCTCCCTTCACTGCAGGACATCTGTGACAGGAGAATCTGCAGATGGGCCAGCAGCATTGTCAGCAGTCTCACCCACCTCACCCAACTAATCGTCACTCTCATGAAACCTGTAAAGGAGTGTTAATACCACAACACCCAGACTCCAGAACAGTCTGTACCCCCAGGCCAACAGAAGGATCAAGTACTGCCACCCTCTGCCAGCTGTGCCCCCACCCCAGGCACTATGGCAATGATCACCCAGCTTGCAGCACTCTGCACCTTACATGCATTTGTTGGAGTTTGTGTTAAGCAAATAAATGCCTTTTTCTTAAACCAATCACTGTTTTGTGTTCATTCAGAAAAGACAGAAGGCAGCATACTATCCAAAGAAGCCCCACAGCCATCAGGTAGATTTATGTTCACTGTTGAACTACTTCACTTAGACTGATGGGAGTTGGTGTGATATGAGGCTAACTGAGACTGATTAAATTACCAGTATCACCCAGCACCAAGACATCCCAGTTTGCTGTTTTGAGCACTTTAAATCATGCATAAGATGTTGCTTATTGGCCATAACTGATCACAGAAACATCATATACTTTGATGTGAGTTAATGTGTAGCCAAACAGTTTTCCAGCATTTTTCATTTTTATTGCATAATTATTTTTATATTTGTTTTGAAGAATAAAATATAGTTATTCCATTACAATTTATGACCCCAGCTGGAGAATAGACTACAGGTCCCCAGTCACAAAAATACAGAATAATGTCCTAGAAACACAGAATTTTTCTAGGCTGTAATCATTAGTAGCGCTGACAGAAACAAATGGTACAAATAAAATATGCACTTAAATTTCCTTTGTTATTTTGTTATTATTTGTTATTTTTAATCCATTGAAATAAAATAGATAATTAACATAACTGGGCTTTTTTGTGCTTTCCAAACTTTTAGACTCATATTCATTGTGAATATTTCAGATCTTTTTGATATTATGTTAGAGAAATATGTACTTTTTTATTGTCATTTTGCTAGACGCTTGGAAATAACACCCTGCAGCACCTTGATCTTAATTTAGCAATAACACTTCTTAAGAACTGTCGCTTGAAAATTTCCACCCCCATACATGGCGATAAACAATGTTGAATGTTATTTGCATATCCTGTATGTGTACCTCATTAAAAGATACTGCGAGGGGAGTTCGTCTTTCGAAGTTGGCTGAGTTCGACTGAGAGGCTGACACCTCGAAGTCAGGACCGGACTTCCCTTGCAGCAAGTAAAAAGTCATTGCAGCTGTCCGTGTTGTTCTGTGTTCAGAGACAGGTTGGTTTCCAGCGTATCTTTAGAAGAAGATAACCCTAACATATTCTGTTTCAGAGTGATTATAATTTCCTATAACCTGCTTAAATGCAGGTATATTCAAGTCAAATAAATTGCGTGGGATCCGACCACTTTGAGGAACTGTGTGTGGTTTATCTGTTAAACTGACCACTGAACTTTAACATAAACAGAGGAAACACTTAATAATGCTATAATCACAAATAATGCAAATGGTTCGTCATGAACCCCTGAGTTCCATCTCTGTGAGTGAGTGGAGTCTGGCTCCGTAGCCCTTCGTGATGGTGTCTGTATTTCATGGCCTGCTCTTCCCTTGCAGGCTGCTCTTTCATTGTAGGTTTGGAGGCACTAAGGTTGTCTGTCAGGTGGCTGAGGTGAGTAGAGTTGCACCACATCTTTCAGTAGTTGCTCCAGGACCCTCCCAGGTAGGGCTCAGCCTGGCAAATGGTCAGTGTTAGGATGTACTCACAATTGGCCTTGTACCATGTCTGAGCATGATTGTCCCCCCCCCCTGCCCCACTTGTCTGCGGACACATTGCGCTAAACGTTCCAGGCCTGAGCATGATTTCATCATCACCGTGCAATGTTCAGACCCATTGCCCAAAGTGTGTAAAATCCCAGTCATGCAGTTTGGTTTACAATCATTTGTGAAATAATGGGTTGTTCTGAAGAGCTCAGTGAATTCTAGCCTGCTATTGTCACGGGATACCACCTTTGCAACAAGTCAGTTTGTGAAATTCTTTTCCTACTATATATTTCACAGTCACTTGTAAGTGGTTTTATTGCAAAGTTAAAGTGTTTAGGAACAGAAACCCAGCCAGAAAGTGGCAGGCCATGTGAAGTAACTAAGTGTGAAGTGCTAAGGTGCATATTGTGTAAAAATTGCTAATGCTTTGTCGACTCAAAACTTTATAGTTCCAAACTTTCTCTGGCATTAACTCCTGCACAAACACTGTGCACTGGGAGATTCAGGGAATAGGCTTCTATGGCTGAGCAGCTTCAAGCAAGCCTCACATCATCAAACGCAATGCCAAGAGTCGGATGGAGTGGTGTAAAGCACACCACCACTGGACTGTGGAGCAGTGGAAACGTGTTATGTGGAGTGACGAATCATGCACCTCTGTCTGGCAGTCGTATGGATGAGTCTGTATTTCCTCTTCAACAATGTATGGGTATACTTTTAGAATTACATATATACACACAATCAAAAACACAAGTGAATGAGACAAATTTAGTTGTTCACTAAGTCAGATACAACCTGTGGAAGCACAGCTAAAAGCATACCATCACCCATTATAGAGTGACCCATTGTCTTTGTAACTGAGTAATCACAACTAAGTGCAATTAACTATAATGAAAATGCACACAGAAACATTAGAGATAAATGTAATTTACTATAATGAAAAGCTTGCAAAATGCCCATTGTACTTCAGTGTTTCTCCTTTTCTCCAGTCGTCGACAGGTCCTGTGATTATTAGGTGATCTGTGATGTAGGAGATCCTGAGAATGGCTGCTGCTCCAAGGATAATTGGCAGGTGGCTTTTCCCAGGAACAGCGGGCTGGAGATGTGTGGGATCTGGAGTGAAGATAGAAACAGAGGAAGGAAACAAGCACATGTACATAACAAAATTTATCCAACACACATCCATTTCTACATCACCAGTTTCTATTGAATTAAATATGTTAACAAAACAAATTGTGAAGAAATAACATCTGAAGAGATGCTGCTTATCTCTGCACCATCTCTCTATCAGAAAGTTTATGTTTAACCGGCAATAATTTTGTAATTTTGTAAAAGTAAACCACCTAAAAATGATTATTCTTAAGACTATGTTCAACGAAAGAAAGCCAGAATTGATTGTCAGGGAGGGACAAATTTGAAGCTGGTCCAATCAGAAGCAGCATCTTTAGTTGGTGCTTATTGCATTTCCGCCTGATTGGATATTGTTGATCTAACTGCTTTCAAGCCCGTAAACCATGTATCTGTCTGTCTAAGGGAAACTACACAATTCTGTCTGTAAAGTCTGTCTGTAAATCCTTATGCCATTTTGTCATTGCTAGTCAGTATTACGGTGATGCGTAATAACACAGTGTTTGGGGTAAATATGTGTCTTTGGAACATTGAAGCATGTGAATCTATTCTAGTAGAAGTTTTGAACAGTGAAAATGAGCATAATAATGGCCTTTTAAGCAACACTAGGTTGCTGTCCATGGTGCTGAAAACCTGGATTGGCAAATCTTACATTAAATTCCTTTACCTAATTTAACTGTAACCCTCATATTGTTGCCAGTGATGCTCTTAGGAGTCTAAAGAGGTGGGTATAGAAAGGATTACAGTGGGTAATAGGTTATTTAGATGAACTTCTGACAATCAGTTCAACTTTGGACAATAACGCCTCCCAAAAGATTCTCTCTGTCTCTCTTGCTAGTTATTTTTCATTACCCTCCAATCAAAGAGGAATAAAATGCACAAGCTCATTGTAGGAGATATAAGGTGCAAACACATTAAATATTTGTTTAAACATTATAAAACAGACTTGAATACATTAAGCGCTTTGAAACTTTACGTTCAAACCAGCAGTTGCATCTCTGATTGTACAGAATTCCTTATCAGGGTAACTTTTGAAGTCATAACTAAAATGAAAATTCTCGCAGGATGTATGGTGATTTTACAGTTAACTCTCATTTTACAATCTACACACACTTGACACAAAATAGGTATATGCGAAGTATGTCTTTTTCAACAAAAGCTTTTTAAGCCTAAATCAAATGACACGACTCACTGTACACACAGCGCCAATGGTTTTTGGAAGCTGACTTCAGTCAATCATTTTTATGAGCCAAGTAGACACGTATACACTGAATTTGACATGGTATATTTTATCCTAATAATCATATTAAATATCTCTAAAGGGAATAAGGAAGGGATTAGTTTTTAAAAAGCAAAAAAAAAAGTAATTTAAATAAATGTAAATATAGAGTGAAGTGCCCAGATGCAGTAGTCCAGCGGCAGAGTGCGGAACAGGGCAGGAGCAGGACCTGGAGGGCTCCAAGGGCCTTGGAGGGTGGGAGCGTGCAGCGGGGCCGGAGCAGCAACCATGGATGGTGTGTCCCCGTCTCCCTCTCCGGGCCCCCTTCTGGGACACCCATCGACACTGGAGTGACCCATTCTCTTTGTAACTGAGTACTCAAAATTAAGTGCAATAACCCATAATGAAACTGCACACATAAATAGAAAAGACAAAGGTAATTTATTATCTTAAATAATTAAATTAAATTAATTTTTACTTTAAATTATTAAATTAAATTACCTGGGGATTTTGGTAATTCTTATTGGCAATGGGTCTCAATGAAACACCTGAAAAGTTTAAATCTAGCATGTTTCATGGCTTCACTGCATTTCCCTCCACAATGATCATCTAACTGATGAAGTTGAAGACAGAGCTAAAAATTAGTTATATCATGACTTCAAAAGTTATCCAAGGGACAAGAGATTCTGAAAAATCAGAGATGGAATTACTGGTTGGGCTGGTCATCGCCTGCTTTTTCTAAATGAAGTTTCAAAGCACTTAATTAATGTATGTAAATATGTTTTATAATATTTAAACAAAAAGCTTTTTAATGGGTTTGCATCTTATATATCCTACAGTGTGCTTGTGCATTTGATTCCTCCTTGATTCAGGTGAAACAGAAAATAACTATCAAGAGAGACAGAGAGAAACTTCTGGGAAGATTTGTTGTCCAAAGTTGAACTGAGTGCCCAAACCCTTTTGGATGTCAAATTTCATCTAGGTTCATCTAAATCACCTATTACCCACTGTAAGCCTTTCAATACCAACCTAGTAGACTTCACATAGCATCACTGCCAACAAAATTAGAGGGTTATAGTTACATTAGATAAAGGAATTTTATGTAAAATTTGCCAATTCGGGCATTCAGCACCATAGACAGCAGCCTACTGTTGCTTAAAGGGGCATTATTATGCTCACTTTCAATTTATAATTCTATTTTTAGGCTCTACAAGAATAGAGTTTACATGCTTCAGTGTTCCAAAAACACATATTTTCTCATTAATGCACATCTCTATTCACCCTCTGTCTAATCCCACCCCCAATGAGTCCCGTGTGGTTTGATTGGTCGGCTTACCCTTCATTCCCCTGTCTTGCAGTTGGCAGACAGATCCTTGCAGGTAGACAGCCAATAAGGATTGTGTTATGAAGAGACCTCATCATGTTGTGAAAGTAAGAGCTGGAATTCCAATGAGGTGTTTTAGGCAGATGAGAGAAGAGTGGTTTCTGTGGTGAAAGTTACTCCCTTTGCTATGTACTTTGCGTCTTAAGAATTTACAGACTGTTTACATGCACCTGAAGCCATAAAACACACTAATAGAAAGGGAAAAGCATAATAGGTCCCATTTAGTGAGTATTATACCAGTTTCCAATACATTATTATATGTATATTTATTTTGATGTTGACTAGAAGGTATGTGATGTCTTTCTCCCCTTACCCCTCATCAGATAAGTAAGAGCTGCTGTCAGCTGAGACAAGCTGGTGTGATTAATTTCAATTCAATTCAACATTACTTCTGTCATGCATTTTCACATTACATTGTCTCAAATCACTTTACCTTATCCCCTGCCCAAAGCCCCCAGAGAGCAAACCAGTGGCAAGGAAAAACTCCTTAGAAGGAAGAAACCTTGGGAGGAACCAGACTCAAAGGGGAAGCCCATCCTCCAAGTGCCGGCACAGGAAGTGATATGAGCAAAATGTCAAGGTCCCAATTCACACTGTCTATATTTTAAGATTTGAGTCTCAAAGTGGGCAGGTGATGGCAGGCAGGTGCTGGTGCTGCTTCTGATGACAGGAGGAACTGTTTTCCTAATTTCATGTCTTTCATTATACTACAAGATGGTCACTGATTGGTGGGCTCTGAGGGGAGCTCTGATCTGAAATCCACAACTATTTACATTTAAGTTTGAAATATTTGTAAAATATTAATTAAATCAGAATATTTATTAAATCAAAATAATCACAATTATACAATTTTTAACAATAAGCAATGCAATAAGATTTTTTTTAACCAGCAGGTGGCAGCAAAGCACGTGTGAAGAAGAGGCCATCAGCAGTACAAAGCACCGGCTGTACAGGTTCTCAGCAGACAATCCAAACCTCCTTCATTAACTGACTCTCATGGTCTGACTAGACAGTCTGAGCAGATCTGCGTGAAAGAAGCCTCACTGCAGTTAGCATAACCATTTATTTTACAGCTCTTCTGTCTCATTCTACTCCATAAAGGTCACATGCCCCCTTCCAGCTTCCTCTGATGATGGAGATTCGTGCACAAATAAGTGGCTACAGCCGTTTATTTTTCTACTGATTAATCTATCAGTTATTTTAATGATTGGTCGAACAATCTAAACGATTAATTTTCCTGCATAAAATCACATTGAGTGTTTAAGTTTAATTTTGACAACAACAAACTGTATGTCACTGCAGGGCTATAGAGAATAACTACTCCAATAATTACATAGTGATATTGAAGAAAGACATGTCATCCACTATGTCTAATCTATTAGTCTAATGATTAGTCTATCACTAATCATAGCAGCCTTAATGCATACATCAAAAAAAGGTGTGTATATACAAAATGATATTTTAATATGTATTATATCTCTTTACGTGATAAAGACCTAAATATATAAGCTATTTGCTTTAAATATGTGACTCATGTTAGAGAAAATGTAAGTAAACTATGGGGACAGAAAAATCACTGAATAACAGGAATGACTGACATATAGTGCCAAACAGATATGGTGCAAAGACAGAACTCATAGTACAAAGTAAACGTAGTGCACTATGTAGGGCAGGGGGTTCATTAGTTTCAGGAGAAGGAGGCTACCACCTTGAAAGTAGGTGGCTACCATTGTTTAGGGAAACTCGACATGCAAACTCTGAGACATGAGACGTAAACCAATTTCAGGGGGTGGTAGGGGTCCTTCTGAGGAAATTTTGAAATGTAGACCCATTAATAGTCCCTTTTTCAGGCATCTTAGAGGCCTCATTCCACCAAATTTTACTGACACAAACTCTGGGTTATTTTTTCATCATACAGTAGTAGTACTAAGTAGTAGTAGCAGTCTGTTACTGAGGACACCAAATGTATCTCATTCTCAGATTATGTTGATTAATGATTGATGTACTGGTCAGTTGCAGTGCTCAATTATCAAGTAATGGTTTCATCAACAAGATGTCAGCTTACCAGTGTCTGAAATAAGACTTTTAACCATTAACCAATCATTTAAAAAAGTAAAGTTAACGTGACAAAGGAAATTATGTCTATGACTTTATTTATTTCACACCCTATTAGACATGTTAAAGGAACCTACAACTGTCTGAATGTAGCTTCTTAAATTCAGTAAATTCAGTGGTCTCCTAAATCAAAATAATTCCATAATCCTACCAGGTACACTCATGTCAAGACTCGGCTAGAAATATTCCACAGGCACAGTACAGGGTAAATAATGAATCTGAAAATCAAATAAGAAAGACTGAATTTACTAAGAAAGACTGAATTTTCACGCATGGTATAAAAACTGTCAGAATGGGTTAACTTGGAACACGTGTTAATATTTGTAAACAAGCTCGGCTGATCGTGACGTCATCGCTGTATATTATATGGCTAGTAATAGTAGACACAACTAGATCATCGAGTTCAGATGCTCCAGCGTTCTGTCGTTTTTTTTGTCAGAATATTTCACTTTGTAAATAAGCTGTCGGCCTTAGCTTTCAAACAAAATCAGTGTCATGCAATATCTCCCCATATTCTTCACCAATTTTACGCCGATGTTGGCTCAAACGAACGAAGATATTGATCGTCTGCTGCTGGTCTGATCCATGTGCATCTGTACTGTGTGAATAAGTCGACGAGTCGAGTCGTATGTCAATGCAATGCATGCAGCAAACGAAGCGACGACACCGGGATGAAATAGTATAGTGTTACGCCATGCTGGTCTCACTTTATTAAGTATTAAACTCACCTTCAGTTCCTTCAGTCCTGGGCAATTTCGCGCTCGGTTGCAGCCACTGGTCAAGAAGGCTGCTTCGCTTTCTAGACGCCATTTTGTCCACTTGCCTCAATCAGCCAATCAGAAAACGCAGAATAAAAACTTGCCAAAAATAGCCAATCAAAACGAAGATAAGAATTAATGGCTGCGCCTAGACAGAACACGGAAATTTCTGAAAAATAAATCTTTTATTGTGGCACCGAGTGCTGATCGTTTGATTCTGGTAACAGAGGCAGATTTTTTTTTTCAACAACTGAAAGTAGCCGGCTATGTACTTACCCACAGGCGGCGAAATATCGCCGGGTGCCAGCTTCAAATGAACCCCCTGGTAGGGTAGGTTGTAAATTTGTCTGCACTTTGCAGCTTACCTTGCGTTGACTCTTTGTAGTACGGACCCCACAACGGTGGTGGAATTATAAGGGGCTGGTCATCAGGGGGCATGGATTTTGTGGCAGTTTCTTTATTGTCCATATCAAACTCAGCATAGAAGCGCTTAAGCTGGTTGGCGTTGCTGGTGGAGGGAGCTGCATTTGTGGGTTTCTATTCTGCAATGAACATAAGAACTATACAAACGAGAGGAGGCCATTCGGCCCATCAAGCTCGCTTGGGGAGAACTAAACTAATAGCTCAGAGTCGTTAAAATCTTATCTAGCTCTGATTTAAAGGAACCCAAGGATTCAGCTTGCACTACATTATCAGGAAGGCTATTCCATACTCTGACTACACGCTGTGTCAAGAAGTGCTTCCTTAAATCCAGCTTGAAATGTTCTCCCGCTAATTTCCACCTATGGCCACGAGTTCGTGTATTTAAACTAATGCTGAAGTAACTATTTGGTTGAACAGCATCCAAACCTGTTAGAATCTTATATACCTGGATCATGTCCCCCTTCAGTCTCCTTTGCTTGAGACTGAACAGATTTAGCTCAAGTAACCGTTCCTCGTATGAACAAAGAAAAAAGAATTTAAAAGAATTTAAACAAAGATGGCGGCATCCCGGAGCCGAGTATAAACAAAGATGGCCGCGCCCTTAAGCCGAACGTAAACAAAGATGGCCGTGCCCTTAATTGGAATGTAAACAAAGATGGCCGCGTCTTGAAGCCGAATGTAAACAAAGATGGCCACGACCTGGAGCCGAATGTAAACAAAGATGGCCGCGCCCTAAAGCCGAACGTAAACAAAGACACTGTAGTAAGTGAAGGAGTAACAAGCCCTCTTTTCCCTGGTTCTTGAATAAATTTAAATTGTAATATCCTTTTTTAAGTAGATTAAAAAAAACTGGAAAAGCGCTAGAATCATCTCACATCAGATTAATGAAAACCTATTGTTTAAAGTGTCCCTTTTTATTCATGCTCCCATATTGTGTATTTATTTTGTTTTTTTTTCGGTAGATTGCCCCCTAGCTTATTCTTTATAGTTCTTACATCGGCCATGAGAATTTGTATTTCTGTATATTGTTCTGAATTTTATGTTGTTAATAAAGCTTTTGGGAGAAAAAAAAGAATGTAAACAAACATGGCTGTACCCTGAAGCCGTACATAAACAAAGATGGCTGCACGCATGATACTCTTTTTATTATTATTATTTATTATTAAGCATTCCAAACAACAACATGCAGATGTTCTCATTTGAACACACTTAACAAAACGAAATACAGCAAGATACAGACAGGGGTAAATGCACAGAATAGAAAAAGGAGAAAAAGTTTTAACGGTAAGCTCAAGGCTGAAAATGCATCCATGGTCTTAACAGCTTTTCTGTTTTTTGATCCATGCAGAGTTTGGAAATAAAGTCCCATTTCGATTTTAAAGTCCTGGATCCTGGGTTCCTTCTTTGTCCATATTTACATCTATGAATAAAATATTTCCCATGTAAATTAAAAAGGTTTAATATACATTTCCTATTGTATTCAATATCAGTCTTTTCATAAAAGAAAATAACATCCTTCTTTTCCAGTTAATTGTTTTACTATAAAACATATTAAACATAAGTTCAACTTCTTACCAAAAAGAAAAGACATGCATACAAGGGTGGGTTGGCTGTGTCTGAATGTGAGCTATCTGGGGTTAAGTGTCTGGATAAACTGATCCCTGGCCAGTTCACTCTGTACTGATAGAGCCATGTGAGCACAGACACGCCTACACAACCCCTTGATATCATTAGCCAGGATGCAGAGAGACTCATTTGACTCAGTGCCTGCGCCTATTGTTTAACTGAGAGGGCAGAAGTCCTCACACTGCCCACAGCGATTCTGCAGGGCACTGACCAGTGTCTCATCCAGGGGCTCAAGCAACCAGTAGTGTACACCTCACAAAAACATGTGTGACAACCCTGAGGACCTGCTTGCATACCACAATGGTATCCCATCTCCCCTTGCTCTTTAAAGGGGTACCACCCATCCAGTATAGTTATCACTGGGCTATCACAATGTCATCACAATACTAAAGACTGAAACAAAGCCGTGAGGTCAGACCCTCTGTATACAGCACACAGTCTCACCCTCACATCCTGTATGACCACATTTCTGCTGTTCACATGGCATTTCTCCAGCTTCCATTGCCCTGCAATGGACTGACGTGCTGTTGAAGGTCTACCTCACTTTACACTTTGCCCATGTCTTGTGTGTATACCCTGTCCGATCCTAACGTGTATTTAGTGTGTGTAAATCTCTCACTGCATGTGCATTTCGCAGTTCAGCATCTGACTACATTGTGTTTCCCATCTGTGTATTTGGGTTCGGTGCTTGTTGGGTGCCTGTCATGGTCCTTCTATTTACAATTGTACGCGGGGCATGCTGGGATATGCGCCCCACCGGCGTTACATTAGTTTAAAAAAATG
Organism: Brienomyrus brachyistius; assembly: GCF_023856365.1. NCBI lineage: Eukaryota > Metazoa > Chordata > Actinopteri > Osteoglossiformes > Mormyridae > Brienomyrus > Brienomyrus brachyistius. The sequence goes on from NC_064536.1 coordinate 39,809,512, forward strand.
GAATCTGATCATTGACCAAATTTTATATGGGAACCAATGCACACAGATGCCGTCCTCTTTTCTGTGCTGTAGTCCTCCTTTTTGGATACAAGTGTCATCCTTTTTAGAGTCATGCTGGTGGTCACAATATTGCAGACTTGGCCTACAGATTCTCTTCACTGGAGCTGACAGCTTTCTACCCCCCTCCTCTTTCCTCTGCTGAGGCACACCCCAGAGGGGCAAATCACTGTCCCGCCAGAGGCTTCCTCACTGCATTGTACAAGCTATACCCTAAACTTATACATTAGGGGTGTGCCTCTCCATCACTAAGGCTGATGTGATACACATCTCAATGCACTGGCAACCATCTGATTCATTAAGACACATATGAAGAAACTACTAACGTAATTCGATGTCATTTACCCCTATTGTGATGCAGTGTGATTCGGTGCGATACGATGCCCATTCTGTTAGGGGTGTGGCCACATCATGGGCCTTGTTCAGGGGGTGTCAGGCCAGGATATCTGTAATGTGGCAAGTTGAGCTACATTGTACACATTTGTGTGTTTTTACAGGCTGGCTGTCTCAGGGCCGTCTGTGCACATGCAGTGTTGGAAGCCAATCCCTCAGAACTGGTGTAAGAATCAGCTTTTGGGTGTTTATAGTTTCCTGATTCGGGATACTGCAGTGCATTCTGGGAGCCGTCTGTATCTCCCACAGTGAAACACCCAGCGAAGTTAGGAAAAGAACTTATCCCTTGTTCTTTGGTAACAGAAGGAGGCGTTTCCTCATCACTTCCCTCCTTGCATAGGCAAAGGATGAAATGATCCATCAGGGATGTCAACTGGGGTACTAAGGGCAGGGCGTAGCTTGGTCTTGGGTCAACCTGTCTGTCACAGACAGATGTGGTGTTAAAAAGTATAATAATTGCAAGATAAAGGTAATATTGATGTTTTCTTCTAGAAGTTGGTGTTGAGGCTCAGAGGGAGGGGGATGAGTGACATGGAATTGAAGATCCAGAGTGAGAAGGCAAGGGGGTCCAGATCAGTGGTCACGATCAGCCTCAGGGGTTGAGACTAGACCTGGTTGTCTTTCACTCTGCAGCAGGTTTGGAGAGCAAGTTAACCTCTAGCTGGGCTTGTGGTTTCGATATCTGGCCCAGCTTTTTGTGGGTGAGATAGATTAATTTTTATTAGAAAGCTGTAACACAGTAGTTTTAAAAAAATAAAACGGTCATTGAGGGAAAGCAGAATTCATTTATTAATACATTAATAAATTCATAATTATAAATATAAAATGTCAGATAAAAACAAAGTTTTATTTAAAAAAGGTTAAAATGTCAAAGCTATGAGAGAAGTTAAAACGTTAAAAATGGGCTGACGGGGTTAAAAGCTTTTAAAGAAAAAAAATTATACTTGCCTATACATCCATATTTAACTTGCTGTCTATATGTTGAGCCTTACTGCTCACAACGGGTTGATTGATTATGTCTGCGGAGGCCGGAAAGGGGAAACTGTCAGCGCGATGCCTCATTCTCAGTAATGCTACCACGGCGGAAGCATTGTGCCTGGATGTGTTTATTTACATTCCCCTTTATTCAGGTACGATATGAGCATATTAGCTCCTGAATTGTTAATATGTTTGCTGCGCTATTTTATTTGTGTTTTATTAACATGTCGATTGTATGTTGAGTGTGTTTTGAAGCTGTATTGTCAGTTGTAAATTGTTAATCAGTATATGGCTAAGCGGCTAGCTGAAACTTCTTCCCCAGTGGCGGGAACAGAACGACCTGAGGCCAGCTTGTTGTATAGTGTGTGCGCTCTGCTCAGGTCAAGCTCAGTAAGACGCACACAAAGCATTTGGGTTTTGGTATGTTTGTGGGTGTACTTTGTTATGCATTTATTCGTATGTTCACTTCTTAAGTCAGTCGCCATGATAAAAAACGGATAATACGAAGGGACACATGCTATATGTATTTTTTTTGTTTATTTTCTGTAAATTCTCATTTGTAAATTTAAGGTCATGTTTACTGATTAATAGACCCTTGTTATACTTACCTGTTACACTTGATTTTATCTGTTTTAAGAAAAGTGAGAGATGTTAGTGTTTATTTACCTGTACAGCAGAATGGAATTACATTCGGAACTGAAAGAGCATATAATTGGTGCAATATTTTGTTTTGAGAATAACCTTATAAACGCATATTTAATTGTTGGAATATTTTATTTTGGACAAAACGATGCATCTCTGCAGATGTTTTGAAAATAATACACATATATTCTCGGTAATGCTACCGCGGAGGAAGCATCGTGCATGGATGTGTTTATTTAGATTTCCCCTTTATTCAGGGTGTTACATGGGCAGTTTGCATGGTCTCCCTGTATCCACGTTGGATTCCTCTCAGTTCTCTGGTTTCTTCCCGCAGTCCAAAGACACGTGGTTCAGGTGAATTGGTGCCTCTAAAAGTGCCCATAGTGACTGTGTGTAAGTGTTTGCCCTGTGACAGACTGGCATCCTGTCCTGGGTGTTCCCCGACTTTATGCCCTGTGCTGCCTCCGATCAGCTCCATGCTCCCAGTACTGTACTGACCCTGTACTTAATATGAATGTGCAAGATAAATGGCTGAACTAAAATACATTGAAATGCTTTTTGTATAAGTCATGTCAAGTGATTTTATTGAAAAAGTACATTAAAAAAAACAATACATATTGTGCCAAAATGCTGTAGATAAAAATAGTACAATAAAAGCATGAAATACGTAATACAACCAGAGACATTGGACAAAGTTACATAAAATATATAATTTTAGTAAATCAATGGGGATAAGATAAAAGCAGGAGTAACTGTAAACCTGGGTACAGAGAACGGCAGTAACCCAATCAGGATAAAAGCAGGAGTAACTCTCCAGGTCTTTGGCTGAAAGGTGTGGTTTAAGCCAGGCTATTGAACTCAGCTGACAGAAACACCCCTTCACAACAGCATTTATTTGTTTATCAAACTCAGTGATGAATCAAAGATGACACCAAGATTTTTTGTATGTGACTGGAAGTTCTCTGAATGAGGCCCTAATTGTTCTCATGAACAGACCCTGAGTGACCAAAACTCATTACCTCTGTGTTGTTTTCATTAATCTGGACGAAAGTCATTGCTGTCCTGTTCTTAATATCCTCCAGACAGTTAGAAAGGGCCACCAGAGAGCAGCAGTCACCAGGTTTTAATGGCAGATAGAGCTGCGTATCACCAGCATAGCAATGATATTTTACATAATAACGTTCACAAATAGAACCCAAAGGAAGCATGTATAGAGGGAATAGGAGAGGGCCTGTATCACAGGACTGGATATGTTTACAAGTAAGGCCATAGTACTGAAGGGGTGTGGCCATCCCACACAGTGACAAGCCCATTCATTCACCTCATCTAGGCCTTTTACTAGGGATTTAAGGTCCTGGTTTTCCTCTCAGACCCTAGAACACACTGCCAGGCTCAGATTCCCGATCCCACATCCTGCTGAAGCCCTTCCAAAGATTAGACACTAGTTTTGTTTTCCTTGTTTTTATAGTAAAATGATGGTCTTTGAGTTTTATACATCATCACTGTTCTGTTAATTACACATGACCTAATCTAAGTATTACACAAACCAAGCATCATTAGTTAGAGATGTCATGAGGTGGAAAATCCTTATTCAGTTAATTATTTTCCCCACAGGTGCTGATGGTGTGTCGACAGTGAAATGGGTCTGTGTACAGAGAGGATGATCTGTAACAGTCCCATGTTCCTATGGTGACAGATATAAAATTCACGTGAAATACTGGTACAAATGGCATGCTGTGAGGTCATGTACTCCCACAGTACACACTGACTCTCCACAGGAGGGTAAAGTGTCAGTCAGAGATGATCCTGACCAGCGAGTCTTCACTGTGACCATCAACAATCTGACAGCTGAGGACTCCGATCGGTACTGGTGTGGTGTGAAGATCAGTGGAGCCTCTTTGATCAGGTTAATCTGTCAGTCACTGATGGTAAGATGTCTGTACTGCAGACTGTAGCCAATGAGATGCACAGTATGTAACATGTCACTGAGTCAAAAAGGAAGGACCTTAACACAAACACTGAAGGAAAAAATGTTTTAATATTTCAAAAATCTGCATTTTAATTTAACTCAATATGATAAACGAGACTTGGAAGAAGTAACAGTGTCAGCTAAATCGGGCGACTTCATGAGGTTAAATATGATAAGTAATATGTAAAAAAATGTCACTTTATTGGGCAAACATTTACATACAGTATGTATGTTGTAATGGGCTGATATTCATAAACATTTCATTGCTGTGCAAATCTTTGAGTGTTTTACCTGTGTGTTCAAGTCCTCCAGGGCTGTCAGTGGGCAAACAGGAGGTGACAGGTGTGGATGGAGACAGTGTCAGTGTTACTATGGAAACAACAAAAGACAAAGGATGTGGTGTTTGATTGGGGGCTCCTGTCTTTTTGGCTGATACAAGTTCTGCTCACTTCTGCTTGGGTTGCATGGATCACCAGCCAGTTGTCACCAACTAACAGACCACAGCCTACCTGACCAATGTCATAACTGGTGCACCTAGGTATAAAATTTAGTCTCACTGTCTTCGAAAAAGGCCACTGTCTGGAACCCCATGGAACCACATTTTTGATTCCTTAGGCAATTTTTACGCTATGTGACAAACAAAAACAACACACAAGTTTGTCTCAACACAGGCTCCATAGTCAAGAAAGCACAGCAGCACTTCTACTTTCAGCGGAAGCTGAGAAAAGTCCATCTCCCATCCTCACAACATTTTACTGGGAAACTACTGAGAGCATCCTGAGCAGCTGCATCACGGTCTGATTTGGGAACTGCCTCGCCTCAGATCACAAGACCAGCGGATAGTGAGGATAGCTGAGAAGATTATTAGAGTCTCTCTCCCCTCCATCATGGACATTCACATCACACGCTCCATCCGCAAAGCCACCAACATTGTGGATGACCGCACCCACCCCTCACATAATCTTTTCACTCTCCTAGCATCTGGAAAAGCATTCAGGCCTCAGGGACTGATCTGATACCACACACAACACACACACACACACACACACACACACACACACAGGTGTGTAATTATAATACCGTGGGGACTCTCCATTCATTTCTATGGGGAAAACTGTAATCCCAACATGACAACTTTAACCCCTACCAACCCCTAACCTTAACCATATGTAACCAAACCAAATACAAGACTTTTGGCATAGTTAGTTTTTTGACTGTATTTACAGATCTTTGTGAGTACCTGAAAATGCCCCCCAAAACATCAAAATAACAGGTTTTTGTCACATTGTAGGGACATTTGGTCCCCACAATGTAATATACACTTAATCCACACACACACAGAGATTAGGTATCTGAATCTTTGTGGAGATTCTCCATTCATTTGTACGGGCGTAACCCCAATCCTAACTATGGCAACCTTAAACATTGCAGTAGTTACCAAGCAGTAACAGTAAGCAACCAAACAAAATGCAAGACTTTTTGAATTATTCCTTTGACTGCATTCACAGAATTTAATAAAATTCAGTATCTTCTTACTTTTGGGATCGAAAACATGTCCCTACAAAGTCAAAATAACATGTTTTTATAGCACTATGTACATGACCACCCACCCAAACGCGCACACACACACAAACAGACACAAACAGGCCTACCTACAGTATACCCTCTGTTGGAGAAAGCGTCAGGCTTTCCACTCCAACTCTGCAGACACTATTAATTACGAGACAACACACTTAAAGTTTTACTTGCGCAAGGGTAACCACACTCTCTGCATGCTAGGCTACAAACGAATGTGTTACAAAGGGTGGTTGCCCTTGGCACCTTTATTTATAGTCAATGGTGGGCAGGGGTCTTGGAGTGAGAACAAAGAAAGGACTGTGAGAGTAAGAAGAAGTTCTGGTTTTACTCAGGTGGACAACTATTTAAACACGTGCTCAGGATACGTGTAAACTAATATAATCTAAAGTATGAAGATAAAGGAAAACAAAATAATGTATATACATATTTACACTCATTGCTGATTATACAGAAATGATAACAAATGATTAATAACAGTTTCTTCAACCTAACAGGTGTAAAACAGTACTGAACACACTTTACGTGTCCAGCCTTGGATGTAACTTCATTGTTGCAATAAAGACTGAATTCTGGATACTACACAAGCGGCCCTCTGACTTCTGATTTGGCGGGGAAGGAGAAAAAACCACGACATAAATTGGCGTCACGAACAGGATCGGAGAAGAGACCTGGGGAGGCGACCACCTGGCGGAGAACCGGGAGACACCCGTCTGCATTTGAGCGGCGCGCCCAAACATAGGTAAGGAAAGCTTTTTATTATTGTTTAATAGAATAGGGAAATAGAATAGGGAGACGGAGACGGGGGTGTCTGGGGACATACGCCGCCAGGCAGGGCCTCCCGGTAAGGGCACTCGCCGATTAAAAGAACTAAAGATAAGAGAGCTGTTTGTGCAGTGTCCAGTGGGCCCAGTGTGTGTGTGATGTGAGAGAAATCCCTAAAGGAAGGGTCACGTGTGGATATTCCCTCAGAGATAAGCGCCTTGAAGGAGGGGAAAGTTGACCCTGAGGGCTTGATATACTGTTGCGAGGCGGAGAGGCCTTGAAGGTTTAATAGTGATTTAAAGGTATTGCCCTGAGAGAGGGCCAGTGTTTGTGCTGCAGGTTCTTGGATTAGTGTGAGTCAGAGACATCGCCCTAAGAGAGGGGGGTCTCCCTGTTCTGATAAAGGTTGGGTGGCCCTAAGGGAGGGGCCCGTGTGTTTCAAGTTATGGGGGAAAAGTGCTGTTATGTCGTGATGCAAAGATATTGCCAAGTTGTTAAGGAATTGTTTTAAGCAAAGGTTATGTTGTGTTGCAAATAAAATATTGGTAAAGTAATAAGGCCAGAGAGAGCCTAAGTATTAGAAGGTGTGGGGATTTTAAAGGTCTGCTGGATCAGACTGGTTTTGTTATGCAGAAGTGGGGAAAGTGATCATATATGCATTTTTGGGTTGAATCAGAGAAAAAGCACATATATTTTTGACGGATAAGTTGAGTGATAAGGAGTATGAAGCAGAAATAAGCACCCCAGAGATAAAACTGCTTAAAATTAAAAAGGGATCAATCTAGCAGGGGGACTGGATAGAGCATTTGTGCATTTCTATAAAAAATCAATTATAGTAGTGGAAGTGCAGGTAGGTGAGTTTAGAATTTTGACAAATCTCAAAATAAAATTTTGAATAAAATGTGATTAGAATATTCTATGGACTATAGAGACTAAGTTTAGAGATAAAGGGTATTAAAGCACATCTTTGTGAGAGAACAACAGGTCATAGACAAGGGGTTTTGTGACCTTCCATGGAATTAGAGAGTTTAACAGAGAAAGCGTGAGGAGGCTCGTGTGCATGGTGGACAGGCAAACGTAAAATCAGGCTAATAAAAATGAGAGAAGGGAGGCTTTTGTATATGTGTGCCCGTAGATAATTGGGTGCAACGTTAGGAGTAAGTAGAAAATAATTTAGAGTCAGTGACACTTTAAGGTGAAGTAGGTTCAGTCAGGGAGAGAATTTTTATTAAGGAAAAGAAAGGAAAACAATAGAACACGGGTTGGCTGTGAGGAAATTTGATAATTTTTATACCAGACAGGAAAACAGCCCAAGTGACAGTAGAGTGGAGGAAAACAGTAAAATGAAGGGCCCAGTAAAGGCAGCAGACACACCAGTACAGCAGCTGGGGAGGGAGCACCCCCTGCTTAAAACAAAGATAGAAAAGGTGTCTAAAAAGTGGGAGAATAGAACAAAGGCCCTGGTAACTAAGTGGCCTAAAGGGGGCACATGGGATGTAGCAGTGTGTGAGGAGATGGAGACTCTGATAAAGTATCATAAGGCTAATAAGAACACAGAAAGGCGTGAAAAGAAAAGGCGTAAGGAACTGGAAGTTTTGAGGTTGTTTAAAGTAAAGGGAGAGACCCGGAGAAGGGACCAGAAAGCGATGAGAAAGGCATTAAGTGAGAAAGAAGAGATGAGGAAGGAAGAAATATGGCCACCGTCTTATCAAAGTCAATACCCGTTAGTGGAAGCCCCACCTCCTTCATACAAGGGTCAGTTTCCAGTAATAGAGGGGAAGGTAGAATTCAAAGGTGAAGTGACACAGACGGAGGAAGCAGGAAGGGAGCAGAAAGGAACGGAAAGTTGTTTAGATGGATACAGGGAAGTGAGTGCATTGCTGCGGCAGGCTGTGGAGGAAGGACTGCGAGAGAGTGAGCTAATAACAGAAGGCCAGGCATGTGGGTCTGAGAAAAAGGGAAGTGCTAAAAAGGTGGGGTACGGAGTAAGTGGTGGTAGTGATGCAGAAGGGCTGATGCACCTGCTGGACACCCCTAACCCTCCATCTAAAGGATGGAGTCAGTTTCAGGAGAAGGAGACAGAAACAGAAAGTGAGGAAGGAGTAGAGGATAGAGTAGTGAGAAGCAGGAGGGCTGTAAGGCCCCCCACCAGGTACACTCCGATTACACTTCCGTTAATGGTGAAAGGAGCACAGACACAGTATGTGCCGTGGGCAGGACAGGATCTGGAGGGCCTGCTTCTCAGACTCCCAGTCTTAGCAGAAGGGGCCGGAAAGTGGATAAAAGCATTAGAGGAGGAAACTATGGGTCGGCTCCTGGCGATAGGGGACATAAAGGCAGTTATGGCTCGCGCTTTGGGGGTGGACGCAATGGAGAGATTGCTGCGAAGCAGTGGCCTGGCAGCGGCGACAGGGACTCCTTTGAATGATGCATGTCCCTTTGACGGTTACCGTGCTAACCTCTGGCACCAGCTGCGATTAATGTTTCCTCCACGGCTGAGTGTGGTTCAAATGAAGGTGGAGCCCATAAAGGAGGGGGAGAGCCCAGCTGCCTATCTGCAATCTCAAGAAAAGCGGTGGCGCACTGAGACAGAGCAGGACCTGCAGAATCCGGCATAAAGAGGTCTGTACCGGAGGGCACTGCAGGACGTGCTCCCTAAGCCAGTGAAAAGCAGGCTAAGGCAAGTTGTGGGACTTATTACTATGCCTGAGGAGCAGTACCGTGAGCAGCTGATTCATGCTATTAACTTGTACAGAGAGGAGGAGGACTCTGCTAAAGAGCGTGAGAGGGAGCTGACAAAGAAACTGAATCAGATGCAGCTGGAGGAGCTGACCGCTAAAAAGAAAAAAGTCCAGGCACCAGTGGTCTCTCCGGACCCCAGCCCCCGGGGGCAGCCTGTAGACAGCCGACAGTCTCCTGTCGCTGGGGCCCCTCAGAATACTAATTGGCCTTCGGTCCCTGATTGGAATAGAGAGAATAGATATGATAGGTGGGGGGGTGATCAGAGAGCACCTGATTTCCCACAAATTAGACAATCCCAGTCTTTGGGAAGACTGGAGAACAGGCCACTTCAGCTGGTGTGCTGGAACTGTAACCAGCCCGGACACACCTCTAGAGTCTGCCCAAATCCACCCTTTCAGGGGGTGAGCCCGACACGCCCTATGGGCCCGGTTAATCCAGGAGGCTCTGTAGGTCCAATGCCAAATAGAGGCAGGGGTGGCAATCCGCAGTTGCAGAATAACAGATCACGGGGTCCGATCAACCCATGGGCCCAGGGACGTTTATTCTAGGGGTGCCCAGAGAATCCTAAAGGGGTATCTCAGATGCCAATGTTGAGTAAGGGGTCTGAGGCTGAGCCGATGCTGCGGGTTCAAATAAATGGCAAAGTAATTCCAATGATAATAGACACTGGAGCCACCTACACTTGTGTAAGACTAAAAGATGCCAGTCATATCCCCCGGTCCGCTGAGAAGGTCAGGACCATAGGATTCTCGGGACAAGTGCAGCATATTCCAAAATCTGCTCCAGTGGAGATTAAGATAGGGGACAAAAATGTAAATATGCCCATACTAATATCAGAGCACACCCCAGTGAATTTGTTAGGCAGAGATGCTTTATGTCAGCTGCAGATAGACATAAAATGTACAGAGGGGGGTGTAGAGGTGCTCAGTGGACAGTACAGCCTCATGCGACAAAATTTGTTGTTCCATAAAGGGCAGTATAGTTCATATGGGATTGAAGATGTTACTGGAAAAATTTGGGAAATTTTAGGACAGTGGAGTCCATTTATACAGGAACAAATATAGCAATAGGTTTGTTGCAATGGGGAAAATTCAGTGATCCTGAAATAAAGGGTGAGTGGGATCAGCTCATAGAGTCTCTGCCTGGCTGGGAGAAAGAAAGGATGTACATGATAACAGACGGGATAATATTAGGCCCTGAGGGAGTAGCCATTCCGATACGGAAAATGGGAATAGTGGGAGAATGGTACAACATACCAGACACGGAGCCCCACATAGCGATGGCTTTTAATCAGTCCATGCTGGATCTGGGAGAAATGATGCAGCGAGCAAAGCAGGTGGTTTGGGTGCCGACGGTGCGTGAAGGCGTACAGGCAGCGGCAGGAGAGAAGATGTTAAGGATTCAGTGGAGTGCAAAGGTTGTAGGTGATTTGAAGTTAGACACCAGAGATCCGTGGCTGTGGAGCATGATAGGAGTACAGTGTGATGCAAAAGAAAGTACAGAGGAATGTTGGCAGGAAATGGAAAGAGAAGTGCCTGAGGAGGTGTGGACTGCTCACGATAGATGTAGGCCTAGTAAATTCAGCTAGCCCAGTGGAAATTTATCTTAAACCAGGGTGCACACCACCCTGGAAAAACCAGTATCCCTTGAAACCTGAAGCCGAGGAAGGTATAAGGGAAACGATAGAGGGATTACTGGATGCAGGAGTGTTGGTGCCTACCATTAGCTGCTGCAACACCCCCCTCTTGCCTGTGCCAAAGGCAGGAGGTGAAAAGTGGAGGCTGGTACATGATTTGCGTGCAGTAAATGAGGTAGTGGAGGATCAGACAGCAGAAGTTCCCAATCCACACACACTGTTGACAAATGTGCCCCCCAATGCAAAATGGTTTACAGTTGTGGATTTGTGTTCAGGGGGCAGCATGGTGGTGCAGTGGTTAGCACTGTTGCCTCACACCTCTGGGACCCGGGTTCGAGTCTCCGCCTGGGTCACATGTGTGTGGAGTTTGCATGTTCTCCCCATGTCATCGTGGGGTTTCCTCCGGGTACTCCGGTTTCCCCCCACAGTCCAAAAACATGCTGAGGCTGATTGGAGTTGCTGAATTGCCCATAGGTGTGCATGTGTGAGTGAATGGTGTGTGAGTGTGCCCTGCGATGGGCTGGCCCCCCATCCTGGGTTGTTCCCTGCCTCGTGCCCATTGCTTCCGGGATAGGCTCCGGACCCCCCGCGACCCAATAGGATAAGCGGTTTGGAAAATGGATGGATGGATGGATGGATTTGTGTTCAGCGTTTTTCAGTGTGCCCCTTGCAGAACAGTCACAGTTTCTGTTTGCTTTCACCTACAGGGGTCAGCAGTATGCCTACACGAGGATGCCACAGGGATTTAAGCATTCGCCGCATGTTTTTAATCAGGTGCTTAAGGCAGACTTAGATGGACTGAATTTAAAAAGTACAGTAATACAGTATGTGGATGATCTATTGTTGTGTGCTGAAACGCTGGCAGACTGCCACCAGGACTCAGTGCAGTTGCTGAAGGTCTTGGCGAAAGGGGGGCATAAGGTGTCCAAGGCCAAGCTGCAGTACTGCGAAGAGCAGGTTACGTACTTGGGGCGTGAGATCAGCCATGGGAGGAAAGCTATAGCAGCAGAACAGTTAAAGGGGATCACTAAGGCTCCGAAACCCATGACTGTGTCACAGATGCTGACTTTTTTAGGGATGACAGGATTCAGCATGGACTGGATTGAGGACTGTGCTGTGAAGGTGGCACCGTAGTGGGCACTGATAAAGGAGGAGGGCCACACTAATTTGAAGGCCTCCTTAATTTGGACAAATGAGGTCTCGGTAGCATTTGAATCTATCAAGCAGGAGCTACAGAATGCACCTGCTCTGGGCCTCCCAGACTACACCAAGCCGTTTTATCTGTATGTCAGGAACAGGAAGGACGGCTTTGGAACAGCTCTGCTCACTCAGGACTTGTGTCCTGGCAGACGGAAGCAGCCATTGGCATACTATAGCATGAAGCTGGACAATGTGGCTCAGGGATACCCACCCTGTTTCCAGGGAGTGGTGGCTGCCTATTTAGGCTATGAAAAGGCCACTGCCATCACGATGGGTTATCCAGTGACAATTTATACTTCACATAAGGTGGTGGACCTTATTGACAAAGGCAAATTTGTGTTGACCCCAGCAAGGCAGCTAGCGTACTTTGCATTTCTCACTTACCCGGATGTGACAATAAAGCGCTGCACTACAGTAAACCCTGCAGACAGCATTCCCCTGGAGGATGAGGGGCAGCCACATGAGTGTGTGGCAGAGTCTTTGGTTTACACTAAACTGAGAGCAGACTTGGAGAGTTCTCCCATTGAAAATAGCGAGATGGTGTTGTTTGTGGACGGCTCATGTTGGAGAGATGGGGATGCCTTAAAGGCTGGGTTTGCTGTAGTTCAGGCACAGGGTGATGATTTTTACACTCTCGTTTCAGAGCCAGCGGCACAACCGTGTTCCGCTCAATTAGCGGAGCTAAAGGCTTTGACTGAAGCGTGCCGGCGAGGACAACATAAGACGGTTACTATCTACACAGACTCTGCATACGCACACGGTGTATGCCATCTCTTTGGAGCAGTCTGGAAGCAAAGGGGGCTTCGCAAAAGTGACGGCTCCCCCATTCAGCATTATAATCAGATTTTGGAGTTGCTACATGCAATGATGCGTCCTAAGCGTTTGGCTGTTGTTAAGTGTCAGGCCCACCGCAGAGGTCGTGAGTTTGTTATTCAAGGCAATGCGGCCTCTGATGCGGCAGCCAGGGCAGCTGTGCAGGTCAGGGCTGCTCATCTTTTGCCTATGGTGACTGTAGAGCCTTACTGTTTCTGATCTGGTGGCCCTGCAGGAGCGTGCGGGTCCCTATGAGGCCTCTGTCTGGCTAAAAAGGGGGGCCTCTAAGGATGCTAATGGGCTGTATCACAACCATGAGGGACTTTCGGCCGCACCTCTGTCTCTGGTGAACATTTTCATAACGGATGCGCATGGTCTTGACCGTTGCGCAAGGGGGGGGGTGTTACGGAAAATTACACGACAAGGTTTCTGGGCACCTCAGATGCAAGCAATGGTGGATGCAAGGTTGTCCGAATGTGAAGTGTGCATTAAAAACAATGTGCGCAAATCAGTCACGGCCCCAATAGGGCACATTCCAGTGCCTGAGGGACCGTTCAGACACTTGGTGATGGACTATGTGGACATGGGAAAAACAGCATATTGAAAGCGATATATGCTTGTGATTGTGGACAGGTTCAGCAGATGGGTGGAGGCAATACCGTCAAAGGACATGGGGGCGATGACAGTGGTGAAATTCCTGATCAGAGAGGTGATTCCGAGGTTTGGGATACCAACTGAAATAAGCTCTGATAATGGAGCTGCCTTTGTGGGGAAAGTTACTAAGTTAGTGGTTCAACAGCTGAGAATAAAACAAAGGTTGGGATGTGTGTATCACCCTCAGTCGCAGGGCATGGTGGAGAGAGTGAATGGCACACTTAAGCAGAAGCTGAATAAGATTTGCGCCACCATGAAAATTAACTGGGTAGATGTTGCACTGCCAACAGCCTTGATGGCGTATCGGATGGAAACGCACAGGGTGACGCATTTGTCTCCGCATGAAATGCTGACAGGGAGACCAATGCCTGGATCAACTTGGAGGGGGCCGTATAAGGGACCCAGCCTAGATCAGCTGGGGGATGAATTAAAGTTGTACATGAGGACTTTAACCAAAATACACAAAGCTATTTCCAAACAGGAAAAGGAGAAAGCACAGAAAGAAGACACAGACTGGGAGGAGCCAGTCATCTTTCCAGGAGATAAAGTCTACCTGCGAGTGTTCCGGCGAAAGTGGCACGAGCCCCGACGAGAGGGACCCTTCAAGGTGACACGAGCCTCAGCAACAGCGGTACAGGCAGAAAGGAGTAACACGTGGTATCATTTGAACCACTGCACTAGAGTACTGCACGAAAGGCAGATAGTCACTGAAACCAACACAGAGGATGCAGCTGCCCTTGGCTCAGATGGCCCTGATGGAGCTCCCAGAGGAGCTCCACAACTTGGAGAGGAGCCAGTTTCAGGTTCAGAGCAGACTGAGGGTCAAGAGGGAGCGTCGCAAGCAGACCAGCCACTCCAGACAGAACACGAAGCTGTGGGTTCTGGTAGGGCTGACAGCGATGATATTGGTGATGCTAATGATATATCAGGCCCTTCAGGTCTGGGGGCACAGCAGGACCACAGGTCAGGTGAGTTCAGAACAATTGACTTCACTGACTCAGCCTTGTCCTTTAATGCTGAATAACCTCTCAGATAACAATGAGCGAAAGCGGAGAGAGATAGGGAGGAGATATGGGAGTGAGGAGAGTGAGCAAATTGTAGAATATTACCAGGATGAAATAGACCTGGAAGGATTAGCAAAACGTACGCTTGGAAATTTGTGGTATAAATGGGCTAAGTATACCGCTGCTTCATTAGGACAGGAGGGTTGTGTGTTGCGTGCAGGTCCTGACCCTTCAGTTAGGGTAGTCCTGTTCCCATACACTAATAAACGGTGTGAAGAATGGGAAATGGAGAGGATTATGAGATTCTGGAAGAGTCTGTGTCAGGAGGGGCAGGCTCCTGAGAAAGACTGCAGACCCATATCTAACCAGTCAGAGCGCATACCATACTGCCCCTATAAGTGTCTGATATATCAGGGAAATACTAAATATGCTTACAGGGTGGAAAAGCATTGTGGGCAGTTTAAGCCCTGGGAAGGGGGACAGCAAGATATTATGGTGAACAAATTGAGTTTTTTCAAGGGACTTATTTATGAGTGTTTTACAAATGATGGGCCAGAGGAGGTAGGCATCTTCTGGGGAACCTGTGGAACTGTTTGGGATGTGAAAGGTCCCCGAGTACCGAATGGAGAACTATCACGTGTTCCGCTGGATGCGTTAGAAAACCAGAGTGTGCCCCTGGCAGATGTGTGGTGCCTGTGTGGTAAAGAGGGTGGATTGAGGCCTACTCTTCCCTATAATTGGGGAGGCCTCTGCACTAGGGTAATGTTAGCAAGCCAGGCGGATATATATTCTAGAAGACGACCATCTAGGTCCCGCAGATTTGTTGCAAATTATGAGAAGGATCCCAATGTATATATAGATGCGATTGGCCAGCCGAGGGGCATTCCAGAGAAATATCAGGCGAGAAGTGAGATAGCTGCTGGTTTCGAATCAATATTAATCTGGCCTACTCTTAACAAAAATGTGGAATGGATAAATTATTTGTACTATAATCAGCAGAGGTTTACCAACTATACTCAGGGGGCACTCGCATCTCTGGGGGAGCAGCTTCAGGCCACCAGTCTGATGACCTGGCAGAACAGGATGGCCCTGGATTGGCTCCTGGCAGAAAAAGGGGGAGTGTGTGTGCTGTTTGGGGATCAGTGCTGTACGTTTATTCCTAATAATACAGCCCCGGATGGTTCCTTTACTGAGGCTATGAGAAAGTTGCAGGGGTTACAGGATGAGATGGCAAGTAATGCAGGACAACATGACGGGTTGTTTGACTGGTGGTATGATATGTGGGGCAATTGGCAGCAAGCCCTTATGAAAGCACTCTGTGTGGGTGCTGTGCTCATTTTTGCTCTGCTACTAATCTTTTGCTGTGTAGTTCCTCTTGTTCGCTCCCTAGTGGGGAGAGCACTGTCCCGGCAGGCAACTATAGCTGCAATGTCTAGAGTGCTGGGAGGACCGTTTGGAGCAGCATCCTCCTGGACCAACACAGAAATGGATGGCGACATAGACACCTTGGATGCAGTCCTGCCCATAGCTGAAGTTCGGCCATTCCGTGTGTGAATACTCCGAGCAGGAGACCTGCAGCGTGGCTGCCTCCCACGACATCTGGGATTTTTTCCGATTAGGACAGACTGTCCGTTATAATAGTCTGCAATGTTATTAGTTAACCTTTTACTTATCTTTGTATTACATATATCTGTTTTTGTATTGGGTTTGTAATAGATTTTGTAGTCCTACTGTATATGCAATATATCCAGGGGAGGTCATTGTATGGCGATCCTCCCCTCCCTTCCTGATGTACCCCCTGTGCTGCCGTTGGTTGACTCTCAGTGTTAGTAGTTTGTGAGCCATGCCTGCCATGGACCCCGAAGGGGGGCCGCGCCTGTGGCGGGCTGGGAGTGGAAGTTCCCTGGGTCATGGGGTTTTTGCCCTCCCTCCTAGGCTGGATGGACAGGATTGTGTGTGGGACTCCTTGGAGTCCCAAAGGGGGGAAATATATGGAATATTATTTAGCACTATATAACATAGAATACAAGTATTATGGTATTATTAAAAAGTATGTGAAATATCCATGATGTAATCATTACAATATAAACATTATAATGTAATCAACACAACGTAATCAACTGAGTATGTATTTGCACCTTTTGTTAGTCTGAGATTCTGTTAGCTACTTTATATTAGTCCTGAATCTATGAATATTCACTTTTATTAACGTATATTTTATCACAATGTTAAAGGACAAATATATTATCAACCTTTTAGTTAGACAATGTGTAAAAGGCTGAAACTGCCTAGGTTTACTACTGAAGGAAGGGATTCGCCTGAGTTCACCAGAAGTTCACGGCTGAGCATTTTTAAAAACCCAAGTGGAGCTGCTCACGCCACCATTATGTTCAGCCGAGAGACCAAACGGTAAAAGAAATGATGGACAAACTTATCACCTAGGGGTGTGGATTAAGGGAAAAAACAATTATTGTGAATGGCTGAAGGAATGATGATGCTTAAGTGACGAGACATTGTTAAATGATAAGAACTTATATAAAAATTGGTGTAAAACAGTACTGGACACACTTTTACGTGTCCAGCCTTGGTTGTAACTTCTTTGTTGCAATAAAGACTGAATTCTGGATACTGCACAAGCGGACTTCTGACTTCTGATTTGGCGGGGAAGGAGAAAAAAACCACGACAGTAGTAGGGACAAAATCTCCTACCACTGATAATTCTGACCATACACAAATTTTTTTTTTTCTGCGTCTTGCGATTTTACCGTATCAAAAATAACCAGTAAATCCTATTATTATCCTGCTACCCCCACTCTACCAAAACTATGATACATTTGGAGGAGGAAGATTTCTAATTGATCCTTTATACCCACCAACCAGACCAGTATAAGAAGCTGTACGATGTAAAGCCTCTTTAAATGGGTACAGACTACTTCCGTTTATTGTAATAAGTATCTCATAAATTTGACTTTACACTTTTGCATGGTATTGATAGATTTTGAAAGTTAATTACTTAACACAATTCTTATTAAAATTGTTCATTATACAACCTGAATGTCTCAAGGTAGCACATTAGTACAAAAAACGCTGTATGATGTATTATTGTAGCAGTCAGATGTTATTTTAACCAATGTACAGGTTTACCTTTAATTTAATTCTACAAACATAATCAAAATCACTTGTGAAAAAGACATTTAGTCATTTACTAAGGCAGATACAACCTATGGAAGCACAGCTAAAAGCATACCATCACCCATTATAGAGTGACCCATTGTCTTTGTAACTGAGTAATCACAACTAAGTGCAATTAACTATAATGAAACTGTAAACAGAAACAGTAAAGGCAAAGGTAATTTATTATGACGAAATGCTTCCAAAATGCCCAGTGTGCTTCAGCGTTTCTCCTTTTCTCCAGTCGTCGACAGGTCCTGTGTTTATTAGGTGATCTGTGATGTAGGAGATCCTGAGAATGGCTGCTGCTCCAAGGATGATTGGCAGGTGGCTTTTCCCAGGAACAGCGGGCTGGAGATGTAAAAGTGGGATGGAGAAAATAAAGTGTAGGGGAATACAGAGTACAAACAACCATAAGAAACACACGGCCCATGGCCATATGTCCACAAGACAACCACCCGCCCAACCCGAGAGGGAGCCCACGAGGGACTAAGGGGGGCCCAACCCCTGTAAAAGGAGGTCCGCAGAGGGGGGACAGACAGCGAGCCCCCCAGTCCCTCCCGCAAGCCCTCCACCGAGGGAAGCGGGTCCAGGGCCAAAGGGCCCCATCAACCGGGAACACTCCCCTGGCGGACGGTCCCCCCAGCCCGCTCCCCGGCAGGACGGATCACCGGCCACTGTAGCGACCCGGCACGTCCCCCCCCTCCCCGACACTGCAGGATGATCTAAGGGAGACCCATACAAACAAAGTGCACCATCCCCCCCGCCCCCACCACCCAGGAGCGGACCTGCGTCAACCGGGGAGCGGCAGACCCCCCGCCCAGCCCAGAC